>NC_142613.1:26300351-26967968 GCF_059453375.1 Lepisosteus platostomus
AGCTCTTAACCCCAGTGTGCAGAAAGTGTCAAAACGTGTTTTTCAGCAGAAATAAACATGTTTCTGCAAGTTTGGTCAACCCCATGTAACTTATGGGGCAGTAGCAGCACACTTCTCAAAACGTGTTTTTCAGCCCGAAATAAACACGTTTTTTCAGCCTACTGAAACCCAATGTAACTGCAAGGCTCAGAAGAGCCCACACACTCAGCTCTTAACCCCAGTGTGCAGAAAGTGTCAAAACGTGTTTTTCAGCAGAAATAAACATGTTTCTGCAAGTTTGGTCAACCCCATGTAACTTATGGGGCAGTAGCAGCACACTTTTCAAAACGTGTTTTTAAGCCCGAAATAAACGCGTTTTTTCAGCCTACTGAAACCCCATGTAACTGCAAGGCTCAGAAGAGCCCACACACTCAGCTCTTAACCCCAGTGTGCAGAAAGTGTCAAAACGTATTTTTCATCAGAAATAAACATGTTTCTGCAAGTTTGGTCAACCCCATGTAATTTATGGGGCAGTAGCAGCACACTTCTCAAAACGTGTTTTTCAGCCCGAAATAAACACGTTTTTTCAGCCTACTGAAACCCAATGTAACTGCAAGGCTCAGAAGAGCCCAGACACTCAGCTCTTAACCCCAGTGTGCAGAAAGTGTCAAAACGTGTTTTTCAGCAGAAATAAACATGTTTCTGCAAGTTTGGTCAACCCCATGTAACTTATGGGGCAGTAACAGCACACTTCTCAAAACGTGTTTTTCAGCCCGAAATAAACGCGTTTTTTCAGCCTACTGAAACCCAATGTAACTGCAAGGCTCAGAAGAGCCCACACACTCAGCTCTTAACCCCAGTGTGCAGAAAGTGTCAAAACGTGTTTTTCAGCAGAAATAAACATGTTTCTGCAAGTTTGGTCAACCCCATGTAACTTATGGGGCAGTAACAGCACACTTCTCAAAACGTGTTTTTCAGCCCGAAATAAACGCGTTTTTTCAGCCTACTGAAACCCAATGTAACTGCAAGGCTCAGAAGAGCCCACACACTCAGCTCTTAACCCCAGTGTGCAGAAAGTGTCAAAACGTGTTTTTCAGCAGAAATAAACATGTTTCTGCAAGTTTGGTCAACCCCATGTAACTTATGGGGCAGTAGCAGCACACTTCTCAAAACGTGTTTTTCAGCCCGAAATAAACGCGTTTTTTCAGCCTACTGAAACCCAAAGTAACTGCAAGGCTCAGAAGAGCCCACACACTCAGCTCTTAACCCCAGTGTGCAGAAAGTGTCAAAACGTGTTTTTCAGCAGAAATAAACATGTTTCTGCAAGTTTGGTCAACCCCATGTAACTTATGGGGCAGTAACAGCACACTTCTCAAAACGTGTTTTTCAGCCCGAAATAAACGCGTTTTTTCAGCCTACTGAAACCCAATGTAACTGCAAGGCTCAGAAGAGCCCACACACTCAGCTCTTAACCCCAGTGTGCAGAAAGTGTCAAAACGTGTTTTTCAGCAGAAATAAACATGTTTCTGCAAGTTTGGTCAACCCCATGTAACTTATGGGGCAGTAACAGCACACTTCTCAAAACTTTTTTTTCAGCTCGAATAAACGCGTTTTTTCAGCCTACTGAAACCCAATGTAACTGCAAGGCTCAGAAGAGCCCACACACTCAGCTCTTAACCCCAGTGTGCAGAAAGTGTCAAAACGTGTTTTTCAGCAGAAATAAACATGTTTCTGCAAGTTTGGTCAACCCCATGTAACTTATGGGGCAGTAACAGCACACTTCTCAAAACGTGTTTTTCAGCCCGAAATAAACGCGTTTTTTCAGCCTACTGAAACCCAATGTAACTGCAAGGCTCAGAAGAGCCCACACACTCAGCTCTTAACCCCAGTGTGCAGAAAGTGTCAAAACGTGTTTTTCAGCAGAAATAAACATGTTTCTGCAAGTTTGGTCAACCCCATGTAACTTATGGGGCAGTAGCAGCACACTTCTCAAAACGTGTTTTTCAGCCCGAAATAAACGCGTTTTTTCAGCCTACTGAAACCCAAAGTAACTGCAAGGCTCAGAAGAGCCCACACACTCAGCTCTTAACCCCAGTGTGCAGAAAGTGTCAAAACGTGTTTTTCAGCAGATATAAACATGTTTCTGCAAGTTTGGTCAACCCCATGTAACTTATGGGGCAGTAGCAGCACACTTCTCAAAACGTGTTTTTCAGCCCGAAATAAACACGTTTTTTCAGCCTACTGAAACCCAATGTAACTGCAAGGCTCAGAAGAGCCCACACACTCAGCTCTTAACCCCAGTGTGCAGAAAGTGTCAAAACGTGTTTTTCAGCAGAAATAAACATGTTTCTGCAAGTTTGGTCAACCCCATGTAACTTATGGGGCAGTAGCAGCACACTTCTCAAAACGTGTTTTTCAGCCCGAAATAAACACGTTTTTTCAGCCTACTGAAACCCAATGTAACTGCAAGGCTCAGAAGAGCCCACACACTCAGCTCTTAACCCCAGTGTGCAGAAAGTGTCAAAACGTGTTTTTCAGCAGAAATAAACATGTTTCTGCAAGTTTGGTCACCCCCATGTAAGTTATGGGGCAGTAACAGCACACTTTTGAAAACGTGTTTTTCAGCCCGAAATAAACGCGTTTTTTCAGACAACTGAATACCTATGTAACTGAAAGGCTCAAAAGAGCCCACACACTCAGCTCTTAACCCCAGTGTGCAGAAAGTGTCAAAACGTGTTTTTCAGCAGAAATAAACGCGTTTTTTCAGCCTACTGAAACCCAATGTAACTGCAAGGCTCAGAAGAGCCCACACACTCAGCTCTTAACCCCAGTGTGCAGAAAGTGTCAAAACGTGTTTTTCAGCAGACATAAACATGTTTCTGCAAGTTTGGTCAACCCCATGTAACTTATGGGGCAGTAGCAGCACACTTCTCAAAACGTGTTTTTCAGCCCGAAATAAACACGTTTTTTCAGCCTACTGAAACCCAAAGTAACTGCAAGGCTCAGAAGAGCCCACACACTCAGCTCTTAACCCCAGTGTGCAGAAAGTGTCAAAACGTGTTTTTCAGCAGACATAAACATGTTTCTGCAAGTTTGGTCAACCCCATGTAACTTATGGGGCAGTAGCAGCACACTTCTCAAAACGTGTTTTTCAGCCCGAAATAAACACGTTTTTTCAGCCTACTGAAACCCAAAGTAACTGCAAGGCTCAGAAGAGCCCACACACTCAGCTCTTAACCCCAGTGTGCAGAAAGTGTCAAAACGTGTTTTTCAGCAGACATAAACATGTTTCTGCAAGTTTGGTCAACCCCATGTAACTTATGGGGCAGTAGCAGCACACTTCTCAAAACGTGTTTTTCAGCCCGAAATAAACACGTTTTTTCAGCCTACTGAAACCCAAAGTAACTGCAAGGCTCAGAAGAGCCCACACACTCAGCTCTTAACCCCAGTGTGCAGAAAGTGTCAAAACGTGTTTTTCAGCAGAAATAAACATGTTTCTGCAAGTTTGGTCAACCCCATGTAACTTATGGGGCAGTAACAGCACACTTCTCAAAACTTTTTTTTCAGCTCGAATAAACGCGTTTTTTCAGCCTACTGAAACCCAATGTAACTGCAAGGCTCAGAAGAGCCCACACACTCAGCTCTTAACCCCAGTGTGCAGAAAGTGTCAAAACGTGTTTTTCAGCAGAAATAAACATGTTTCTGCAAGTTTGGTCAACCCCATGTAACTTATGGGGCAGTAGCAGCACACTTCTCAAAACGTGTTTTTCAGCCCGAAATAAACGCGTTTTTTCAGCCTACTGAAACCCAAAGTAACTGCAAGGCTCAGAAGAGCCCACACACTCAGCTCTTAACCCCAGTGTGCAGAAAGTGTCAAAACGTGTTTTTCAGCAGAAATAAACATGTTTCTGCAAGTTTGGTCAACCCCATGTAACTTATGGGGCAGTAGCAGCACACTTCTCAAAACGTGTTTTTCAGCCCGAAATAAACACGTTTTTTCAGCCTACTGAAACCCAATGTAACTGCAAGGCTCAGAAGAGCCCACACACTCAGCTCTTAACCCCAGTGTGCAGAAAGTGTCAAAACGTGTTTTTCAGCAGAAATAAACATGTTTCTGCAAGTTTGGTCAACCCCATGTAACTTATGGGGCAGTAGCAGTACACTTCTCAAAACGTGTTTTTCAGCCCGAAATAAACACGTTTTTTCAGCCTACTGAAACCCAATGTAACTGCAAGGCTCAGAAGAGCCCACACACTCAGCTCTTAACCCCAGTGTGCAGAAAGTGTCAAAACGTGTTCTTCAGCAGAAATAAACATGTTTCTGCAAGTTTGGTCACCACCATGTAAGTTATGGGGCAGTAACAGCACACTTTTGAAAACGTGTTTTTCAGCCCGAAATAAACGCGTTTTTTCAGACAACTGAATCCCTATGTAACTGCAAGGCTCAGAAGAGCCCACACACTCAGCTCTTAACCCCAGTGTGCAGAAAGTGTCAAAACGTGTTTTTCAGCAGAAATAAACATGTTTCTGCAAGTTTGGTCACCCCCATGTAAGTTATGGGGCAGTAACAGCACACTTTTGAAAACGTGTTTTTCAGCCCGAAATAAACGCGTTTTTTCAGACAACTGAATCCCTATGTAACTGAAAGGCTCAAAAGAGCCCACACACTCAGCTCTTAACCCCAGTGTGCAGAAAGTGTCAAAACGTGTTTTTCAGCAGAAATAAACGCGTTTTTTCAGCCTACTGAAACCCAATGTAACTGCAAGGCTCAGAAGAGCCCACACACTCAGCTCTTAACCCCAGTGTGCAGAAAGTGTCAAAACGTGTTTTTCAGCAGAAATAAACATGTTTCTGCAAGTTTGGTCAACCCCATGTAACTTATGGGGCAGTAGCAGCACACTTCTCAAAACGTGTTTTTCAGCCCGAAATAAACACGTTTTTTCAGCCTACTGAAACCCAATTAAACTGCAAAGCTCAGAAGAGCCCACACACTCAGCTCTTAACCCCAGTGTGCAGAAAGTGTCAAAACGTGTTTTTCAGCAGAAATAAACATGTTTCTGCAAGTTTGGTCAACCCCATGTAACTTATGGGGCAGTAGCAGCACACTTTTCAAAACGTGTTTTTCAGCCCGAAATAAACGCGTTTTTTCAGCCTACTGAAACCCAATGTAACTGCAAGGCTCAGAAGAGCCCACACACTCAGCTCTTAACCCCAGTGTGCAGAAAGTGTCAAAACGTGTTTTTCAGCAGAAATAAACATGTTTCTGCAAGTTTGGTCAACCATATGTAACTTATGGGGCAGTAGCAGCACACTTCTCAAAACGTGTTTTTCAGCCCGAAATAAACGCGTTTTTTCAGCCTACTGAAACCCCATGTAACTGCAAGGCTCAGAAGAGCCCACACACTCAGCTCTTAACCCCAGTGTGCAGAGAGTGTCAAAACGTGTTTTTCAGCAGAAATAAACATGTTTCTGCAACTTTGGTCAACCCCATGTAATTTATGGGGCAGTAGCAGCACACTTCTCAAAACGTGTTTTTCAGCCCGAAATAAACACGTTTTTTCAGCCTACTGAAACCCAATGTAACTGCAAGGCTCAGAAGAGCCCACACACTCAGCTCTTAACCCCAGTGTGCAGAAAGTGTCAAAACGTGTTTTTCAGCAGAAATAAACATGTTTCTGCAAGTTTGGTCAACCCCATGTAACTTATGGGGCAGTAACAGCACACTTCTCAAAACGTGTTTTTCAGCCCGAAATAAACGCGTTTTTTCAGCCTACTGAAAACCAATGTAACTGCAAGGCTCAGAAGAGCCCACACACTCAGCTCTTAACCCCAGTGTGCAGAAAGTGTCAAAACGTGTTTTTCAGCAGAAATAAACATGTTTCTGCAAGTTTGGTCAACCCCATGTAACTTATGGGGCAGTAACAGCACACTTCTCAAAATGTGTTTTTCAGCCCGAAATAAACACGTTTTTTCAGCCTACTGAAACCCAATGTAACTGCAAGGCTCAGAAGAGCCCACACACTCAGCTCTTAACCCCAGTGTGCAGAAAGTGTCAAAACGTGTTTTTCAGCAGAAATAAACATGTTTCTGCAAGTTTGGTCAACCCCATGTAACTTATGGGGCAGTAGCAGCACACTTCTCAAAACGTGTTTTTCAGCCCGAAATAAACACGTTTTTTCAGCCTACTGAAACCCAATGTAACTGCAAGGCTCAGAAGAGCCTACACACTCAGCTCTTAACCCCAGTGTGCAGAAAGTGTCAAAACGTGTTTTTCAGCAGAAATAAACATGTTTCTGCAAGTTTGGTCAACCCCATGTAACTTATGGGGCAGTAGCAGCACACTTCTCAAAACGTGTTTTTCAGCCCGAAATAAACACGTTTTTTCAGCCTACTGAAACCCAATGTAACTGCAAAGCTCAGAAGAGCCCACACACTCAGCTCTTAACCCCAGTGTGCAGAAAGTGTCAAAACGTGTTTTTCAGCAGAAATAAACATGTTTCTGCAAGTTTGGTCAACCCCATGTAACTTATGGGGCAGTAGCAGCACACTTTTCAAAACGTGTTTTTCAGCCCGAAATAAACACGTTTTTTCAGCCTACTGAAACCCAAAGTAACTGCAAGGCTCAGAAGAGCCCACACACTCAGCTCTTAACCCCAGTGTGCAGAAAGTGTCAAAACGTGTTTTTCAGCAGAAATAAACATGTTTCTGCAAGTTTGGTCAACCCCATGTAACTTATGGGGCAGTAACAGCACACTTCTCAAAACTTTTTTTTCAGCTCGAATAAACGCGTTTTTTCAGCCTACTGAAACCCAATGTAACTGCAAGGCTCAGAAGAGCCCACACACTCAGCTCTTAACCCCAGTGTGCAGAAAGTGTCAAAACGTGTTTTTCAGCAGACATAAACATGTTTCTGCAAGTTTGGTCAACCCCATGTAACTTATGGGGCAGTAGCAGCACACTTCTCAAAACGTGTTTTTCAGCCCGAAATAAACACGTTTTTTCAGCCTACTGAAACCCAATGTAACTGCAAGGCTCAGAAGAGCCCACACACTCAGCTCTTGACCCCAGTGTGCAGAAAGTGTCAAAACGTGTTTTTCAGCAGAAATAAACATGTTTCTGCAAGTTTGGTCAACCCCATGTAACTTATGGGGCAGTAGCAGCACACTTCTCAAAACGTGTTTTTCAGCCCGAAATAAACACGTTTTTTCAGCCTACTGAAACCCAATGTAACTGCAAGGCTCAGAAGAGCCCACACACTCAGCTCTTAACCCCAGTGTGCAGAAAGTGTCAAAACGTGTTTTTCAGCAGAAATAAACATGTTTCTGCAAGTTTGGTCAACCCCATGTAACTTATGGGGCAGTAGCAGCACACTTCTCAAAACGTGTTTTTCCGCCCGAAATAAACGCGTTTTTTCAGCCTACTGAAACCCCATGCAACTGCAAGGCTCAGAAGAGCCCACACACTCAGCTCTTAACCCCAGTGTGCAGAAAGTGTCAAAACGTGTTTTTCATCAGAAATAAACATGTTTCTGCAAGTTTGGTCAACCCCATGTAATTTATGGGGCAGTAGCAGCACACTTCTCAAAACGTGTTTTTCAGCCCGAAATAAACACGTTTTTTCAGCCTACTGAAACCCAATGTAACTGCAAGGCTCAGAAGAGCCCACACACTCAGCTCTTAACCCCAGTGTGCAGAAAGTGTCAAAACGTGTTTTTCAGCAGAAATAAACATGTTTCTGCAAGTTTGGTCAACCCCATGTAACTTATGGGGCAGTAGCAGCACACTTCTCAAAACGTGTTTTTCAGCCCGAAATAAACGCGTTTTTTCAGCCTACTGAAACCCAATGTAACTGCAAGGCTCAGAAGACCCCACACACTCAGCTCTTAACCTCAGTGTGCAGAAAGTGTCAAAACGTGTTTTTCAGCAGAAATAAACATGTTTCTGCAAGTATGGTCAACCCCATGTAACTTATGGAGCAGTAGCAGCACACTTCTCAAAACGTGTTTTTCAGCCCGAAATAAACACGTTTTAGCCAGCCTACTGAAACCCAATGTAACTGCAAGGCTCAGAAGAGCCCACACACTCAGCTCTTAACCCCAGTGTGCAGAAAGTGTCAAAACGTGTTTTTCAGCAGACATAAACATGTTTCTGCAAGTTTGGTCAACCCCATGTAACTTATGGGGCAGTAGCAGCACACTTCTCAAAACGTGTTTTTCAGCCCGAAATAAACACGTTTTTTCAGCCTACTGAAACCCAAAGTAACTGCAAGGCTCAGAAGAGCCCACACACTCAGCTCTTAACCCCAGTGTGCAGAAAGTGTCAAAACGTGTTTTTCAGCAGAAATAAACATGTTTCTGCAAGTTTGGTCAACCCCATGTAACTTATGGGGCAGTAACAGCACACTTCTCAAAACTTTTTTTTCAGCTCGAATAAACGCGTTTTTTCAGCCTACTGAAACCCAATGTAACTGCAAGGCTCAGAAGAGCCCACACACTCAGCTCTTAACCCCATTGTGCAGAAAGTGTCAAAACGTGTTTTTCAGCAGACATAAACATGTTTCTGCAAGTTTGGTCAACCCCATATAACTTATGGGGCAGTAGCAGCACACTTCTCAAAACGTGTTTTTCAGCCCGAAATAAACACGTTTTTTCAGCCTACTGAAACCCAATGTAACTGCAAGGCTCAGAAGAGCCCACACACTCAGCTCTTAACCCCAGTGTGCAGAAAGTGTCAAAACGTGTTTTTCAGCAGAAATAAACATGTTTCTGCAAGTTTGGTCAACCCCATGTAACTTATGGGGCAGTAGCAGCACACTTCTCAAAACGTGTTTTTCATCAGAAATAAACATGTTTCTGCAAGTTTGGTCAACCCCATGTAACTTATGGGGCAGTAACAGCAAACTTCTCAAAACGTGTTTTTCAGCCAGAAATAAACGCGTTTTTTCAGCCTACTGAAAACCAATGTAACTGCAAGGCTCAGAAGAGCCCACACTCTCAGCTCTTAACCCCAGTGTGCAGAAAGTGTCAAAAAGTGTTTTTCAGCAGAAATAAACATGTTTCTGCAGTTTGGTCAACCCCATGTAACTTATGGGGCAGTAGCAGCACACTTCTCAAAACGTGTTTTTCAGCCCGAAATAAACACGTTTTTGGAGCCTACTGAAACCTAATGTAACTGCAAGGCTCAGAAGAGCCCACACACTCAGCTCTTAACCCCAGTGTGCAGAAAGTGTCAAAACGTGTTTTTCAGCAGAAATAAACATGTTTCTGCAAGTTTGGTCAACCCCATGTAACTTATGGGGCAGTAACAGCACACTTCTCAAAACGTGTTTTTCAGCCCGAAATAAACGCGTTTTTTCAGCCTACTGAAACCCAATGTAACTGCAAGGCTCAGAAGAGCCCACACACTCAGCTCTTAACCCCAGTGTGCAGAAAGTGTCAAAACGTGTTTTTCAGCAGAAATAAACATGTTTCTGCAAGTTTGGTCAACCCCATGTAACTTATGGGGCAGTAGCAGCACACTTCTCAAAACGTGTTTTTCAGCCCGAAATAAACGCGTTTTTTCAGCCTACTGAAACCCAAAGTAACTGCAAGGCTCAGAAGAGCCCACACACTCAGCTCTTAACCCCAGTGTGCAGAAAGTGTCAAAACGTGTTTTTCAGCAGAAATAAACATGTTTCTGCAAGTTTGGTCAACCCCATGTAACTTATGGGGCAGTAGCAGCACACTTCTCAAAACGTGTTTTTCAGCCCGAAATAAACACGTTTTTTCAGCCTACTGAAACCCAATGTAACTGCAAGGCTCAGAAGAGCCCACACACTCAGCTCTTAACCCCAGTGTGCAGAAAGTGTCAAAACGTGTTTTTCAGCAGAAATAAACATGTTTCTGCAAGTTTGGTCAACCCCATGTAACTTATGGGGCAGTAGCAGCACACTTCTCAAAACGTGTTTTTCAGCCCGAAATAAACACGTTTTTTCAGCCTACTGAAACCCAATGTAACTGCAAGGCTCAGAAGAGCCCACACACTCAGCTCTTAACCCCAGTGTGCAGAAAGTGTCAAAACGTGTTTTTCAGCAGAAATAAACATGTTTCTGCAAGTTTGGTCACCCCCATGTAAGTTATGGGGCAGTAACAGCACACTTTTGAAAACGTGTTTTTCAGCCCGAAATAAACGCGTTTTTTCAGACAACTGAATACCTATGTAACTGAAAGGCTCAAAAGAGCCCACACACTCAGCTCTTAACCCCAGTGTGCAGAAAGTGTCAAAACGTGTTTTTCAGCAGAAATAAACATGTTTCTGCAAGTTTGGTCAACCCCATGTAACTTATGGGGCAGTAGCAGCACACTTCTCAAAACGTGTTTTTCAGCCCGAAATAAACGCGTTTTTTCAGCCTACTGAAACCCAATGTAACTGCAAGGCTCAGAAGACCCCACACACTCAGCTCTTAACCTCAGTGTGCAGAAAGTGTCAAAACGTGTTTTTCAGCAGAAATAAACATGTTTCTGCAAGTATGGTCAACCCCATGTAACTTATGGAGCAGTAGCAGCACACTTCTCAAAACGTGTTTTTCAGCCCGAAATAAACACGTTTTAGCCAGCCTACTGAAACCCAATGTAACTGCAAGGCTCAGAAGAGCCCACACACTCAGCTCTTAACCCCAGTGTGCAGAAAGTGTCAAAACGTGTTTTTCAGCAGACATAAACATGTTTCTGCAAGTTTGGTCAACCCCATGTAACTTATGGGGCAGTAGCAGCACACTTCTCAAAACGTGTTTTTCAGCCCGAAATAAACACGTTTTTTCAGCCTACTGAAACCCAAAGTAACTGCAAGGCTCAGAAGAGCCCACACACTCAGCTCTTAACCCCAGTGTGCAGAAAGTGTCAAAACGTGTTTTTCAGCAGAAATAAACATGTTTCTGCAAGTTTGGTCAACCCCATGTAACTTATGGGGCAGTAACAGCACACTTCTCAAAACTTTTTTTTCAGCTCGAATAAACGCGTTTTTTCAGCCTACTGAAACCCAATGTAACTGCAAGGCTCAGAAGAGCCCACACACTCAGCTCTTAACCCCATTGTGCAGAAAGTGTCAAAACGTGTTTTTCAGCAGACATAAACATGTTTCTGCAAGTTTGGTCAACCCCATATAACTTATGGGGCAGTAGCAGCACACTTCTCAAAACGTGTTTTTCAGCCCGAAATAAACACGTTTTTTCAGCCTACTGAAACCCAATGTAACTGCAAGGCTCAGAAGAGCCCACACACTCAGCTCTTAACCCCAGTGTGCAGAAAGTGTCAAAACGTGTTTTTCAGCAGAAATAAACATGTTTCTGCAAGTTTGGTCAACCCCATGTAACTTATGGGGCAGTAGCAGCACACTTCTCAAAACGTGTTTTTCATCAGAAATAAACATGTTTCTGCAAGTTTGGTCAACCCCATGTAACTTATGGGGCAGTAACAGCAAACTTCTCAAAACGTGTTTTTCAGCCAGAAATAAACGCGTTTTTTCAGCCTACTGAAAACCAATGTAACTGCAAGGCTCAGAAGAGCCCACACTCTCAGCTCTTAACCCCAGTGTGCAGAAAGTGTCAAAAAGTGTTTTTCAGCAGAAATAAACATGTTTCTGCAGTTTGGTCAACCCCATGTAACTTATGGGGCAGTAGCAGCACACTTCTCAAAACGTGTTTTTCAGCCCGAAATAAACACGTTTTTGGAGCCTACTGAAACCTAATGTAACTGCAAGGCTCAGAAGAGCCCACACACTCAGCTCTTAACCCCAGTGTGCAGAAAGTGTCAAAACGTGTTTTTCAGCAGAAATAAACATGTTTCTGCAAGTTTGGTCAACCCCATGTAACTTATGGGGCAGTAACAGCACACTTCTCAAAACGTGTTTTTCAGCCCGAAATAAACGCGTTTTTTCAGCCTACTGAAACCCAATGTAACTGCAAGGCTCAGAAGAGCCCACACACTCAGCTCTTAACCCCAGTGTGCAGAAAGTGTCAAAACGTGTTTTTCAGCAGAAATAAACATGTTTCTGCAAGTTTGGTCAACCCCATGTAACTTATGGGGCAGTAGCAGCACACTTCTCAAAACGTGTTTTTCAGCCCGAAATAAACGCGTTTTTTCAGCCTACTGAAACCCAAAGTAACTGCAAGGCTCAGAAGAGCCCACACACTCAGCTCTTAACCCCAGTGTGCAGAAAGTGTCAAAACGTGTTTTTCAGCAGAAATAAACATGTTTCTGCAAGTTTGGTCAACCCCATGTAACTTATGGGGCAGTAGCAGCACACTTCTCAAAACGTGTTTTTCAGCCCGAAATAAACACGTTTTTTCAGCCTACTGAAACCCAATGTAACTGCAAGGCTCAGAAGAGCCCACACACTCAGCTCTTAACCCCAGTGTGCAGAAAGTGTCAAAACGTGTTTTTCAGCAGAAATAAACATGTTTCTGCAAGTTTGGTCAACCCCATGTAACTTATGGGGCAGTAGCAGCACACTTCTCAAAACGTGTTTTTCAGCCCGAAATAAACACGTTTTTTCAGCCTACTGAAACCCAATGTAACTGCAAGGCTCAGAAGAGCCCACACACTCAGCTCTTAACCCCAGTGTGCAGAAAGTGTCAAAACGTGTTTTTCAGCAGAAATAAACATGTTTCTGCAAGTTTGGTCACCCCCATGTAAGTTATGGGGCAGTAACAGCACACTTTTGAAAACGTGTTTTTCAGCCCGAAATAAACGCGTTTTTTCAGACAACTGAATACCTATGTAACTGAAAGGCTCAAAAGAGCCCACACACTCAGCTCTTAACCCCAGTGTGCAGAAAGTGTCAAAACGTGTTTTTCAGCAGAAATAAACATGTTTCTGCAAGTTTGGTCAACCCCATGTAACTTATGGGGCAGTAGCAGCACACTTCTCAAAACGTGTTTTTCAGCCCGAAATAAACGCGTTTTTTCAGCCTACTGAAACCCAATGTAACTGCAAGGCTCAGAAGAGCCCACACACTCAGCTCTTAACCCCAGTGTGCAGAGAGTGTCAAAACGTGTTTTTCAGCAGAAATAAACATGTTTCTGCAGTTTGGTCAACCCCATGTAACTTATGGGGCAGTAGCAGCACACTTCTCAAAACGTGTTTTTCAGCCCGAAATAAACACGTTTTTTCAGCCTACTGAAACCCAATGTAACTGCAAGGCTAAGAAGAGCCCACACACTCAGCTCTTAACCCCAGTGTGCATAAAGTGTCAAAACGTGTTTTTCAGCAGAAATAAACATGTTTCTGCAAGTTTGGTCAACCCCATGTAACTTATGGGGCAGTAACAGCACACTTCTCAAAACGTGTTTTTCAGCCCGAAATAAACGCGTTTTTTCAGCCTACTGAAACCCAATGTAACTGCAAGGCTCAGAAGAGCCCACACACTCAGCTCTTAACCCCAGTGTGCAGAAAGTGTCAAAACGTGTTTTTCAGCAGAAATAAACATGTTTCTGCAAGTTTGGTCAACCCCATGTAACTTATGGGGCAGTAGCAGCACACTTCTCAAAACGTGTTTTTCAGCCCGAAATAAACGCGTTTTTTCAGCCTACTGAAACCCAAAGTAACTGCAAGGCTCAGAAGAGCCCACACACTCAGCTCTTAACCCCAGTGTGCAGAAAGTGTCAAAACGTGTTTTTCAGCAGAAATAAACATGTTTCTGCAAGTTTGGTCAACCCCATGTAACTTATGGGGCAGTAGCAGCACACTTCTCAAAACGTGTTTTTCAGCCCGAAATAAACACGTTTTTTCAGCCTACTGAAACCCAATGTAACTGCAAGGCTCAGAAGAGCCCACACACTCAGCTCTTAACCCCAGTGTGCAGAAAGTGTCAAAACGTGTTTTTCAGCAGAAATAAACATGTTTCTGCAAGTTTGGTCAACCCCATGTAACTTATGGGGCAGTAACAGCACACTTCTCAAAACTTTTTTTTCAGCTCGAATAAACGCGTTTTTTCAGCCTACTGAAACCCAATGTAACTGCAAGGCTCAGAAGAGCCCACACACTCAGCTCTTAACCCCAGTGTGCAGAAAGTGTCAAATAGTGTTTTTCAGCAGACATAAACATGTTTCTGCAAGTTTGGTCAACCCCATGTAACTTATGGGGCAGTAGCAGCACACTTCTCAAAACGTGTTTTTCAGCCCGAAATAAACACGTTTTTTCAGCCTACTGAAACCCAATGTAACTGCAAGGCTCAGAAGAGCCCACACACTCAGCTCTTGACCCCAGTGTGCAGAAAGTGTCAAAACGTGTTTTTCAGCAGAAATAAACATGTTTCTGCAAGTTTGGTCAACCCCATGTAACTTATGGGGCAGTAGCAGCACACTTCTCAAAACGTGTTTTTCAGCCCGAAATAAACACGTTTTTTCAGCCTACTGAAACCCAATGTAACTGCAAGGCTCAGAAGAGCCCACACACTCAGCTCTTAACCCCAGTGTGCAGAAAGTGTCAAAACGTGTTTTTCAGCAGAAATAAACATGTTTCTGCAAGTTTGGTCAACCCCATGTAACTTATGGGGCAGTAACAGCACACTTCTCAAAACGTGTTTTTCAGCCCGAAATAAACGCGTTTTTTCAGCCTACTGAAACCCAATGTAACTGCAAGGCTCAGAAGAGCCCACACACTCAGCTCTTAACCCCAGTGTGCAGAAAGTGTCAAAACGTGTTTTTCAGCAGAAATAAACATGTTTCTGCAAGTTTGGTCAACCCCATGTAACTTATGGGGCAGTAGCAGCACACTTCTCAAAACGTGTTTTTCAGCCCGAAATAAACGCGTTTTTTCAGCCTACTGAAACCCAATGTAACTGCAAGGCTCAGAAGAGCCCACACACTCAGCTCTTAACCCCAGTGTGCAGAAAGTGTCGAAACGTGTTTTTCAGCAGAAATAAACATGTTTCTGCAAGTTTGGTCAACCCCATGTAACTTATGGGGCAGTAACAGCACACTTCTCAAAACGTGTTTTTCAGCCCGAAATAAACGCGTTTTTTCAGCCTACTGAAACCCAATGTAACTGCAAGGCTCAGAAGAGCCCACACACTCAGCTCTTAACCCCAGTGTGCAGAAAGTGTCAAAACGTGTTTTTCAGCAGAAATAAACATGTTTCTGCAAGTTTGGTCAACCCCATGTAACTTATGGGGCAGTAGCAGCACACTTCTCAAAACGTGTTTTTCAGCCCGAAATAAACGCGTTTTTTCAGCCTACTGAAACCCAATGTAACTGCAAGGCTCAGAAGAGCCCACACACTCAGCTCTTAACCTCAGTGTGCAGAAAGTGTCAAAACGTGTTTTTCAGCAGAAATAAACATGTTTCTGCAAGTCTGGTCAACCCCATGTAACTTATGGGGCAGTAGCAGCACACTTCTCAATACGTGTTTTTCAGCCCGAAATAAACACGTTTTAGCCAGCCTACTGAAACCCAATGTAACTGCAAGGCTCAGAAGAGCCCACACACTCAGCTCTTAACCCCAGTGTGCAGAAAGTGTCAAAACGTGTTTTTCAGCAGACATAAACATGTTTCTGCAAGTTTGGTCAACCCCATGTAACTTATGGGGCAGTAGCAGCACACTTCTCAAAACGTGTTTTTCAGCCCGAAATAAACACGTTTTTTCAGCCTACTGAAACCCAAAGTAACTGCAAGGCTCAGAAGAGCCCACACACTCAGCTCTTAACCCCAGTGTGCAGAAAGTGTCAAAACGTGTTTTTCAGCAGAAATAAACATGTTTCTGCAAGTTTGGTCAACCCCATGTAACTTATGGGGCAGTAACAGCACACTTCTCAAAACTTTTTTTTCAGCTCGAATAAACGCGTTTTTTCAGCCTACTGAAACCCAATGTAACTGCAAGGCTCAGAAGAGCCCACACACTCAGCTCTTAACCCCAGTGTGCAGAAAGTGTCAAAACGTGTTTTTCAGCAGAAATAAACATGTTTCTGCAAGTTTGGTCAACCCCATGTAACTTATGGGGCAGTAGCAGCACACTTCTCAAAACGTGTTTTTCAGCCCGAAATAAACGCGTTTTTTCAGCCTACTGAAACCCAATGTAACTGCAAGGCTCAGAAGAGCCCACACACTCAGCTCTTAACCTCAGTGTGCAGAAAGTGTCAAAACGTGTTTTTCAGCAGAAATAAACATGTTTCTGCAAGTATGGTCAACCCCATGTAACTTATGGGGCAGTAGCAGCACACTTCTCAAAACGTGTTTTTCAGCCCGAAATAAACACGTTTTAGCCAGCCTACTGAAACCCAATGTAACTGCAAGGCTCAGAAGAGCCCACACACTCAGCTCTTAACCCCAGTGTGCAGAAAGTGTCAAAACGTGTTTTTCAGCAGACATAAACATGTTTCTGCAAGTTTGGTCAACCCCATGTAACTTATGGGGCAGTAGCAGCACACTTCTCAAAACGTGTTTTTCAGCCCGAAATAAACACGTTTTTTCAGCCTACTGAAACCCAAAGTAACTGCAAGGCTCAGAAGAGCCCACACACTCAGCTCTTAACCCCAGTGTGCAGAAAGTGTCAAAACGTGTTTTTCAGCAGAAATAAACATGTTTCTGCAAGTTTGGTCAACCCCATGTAACTTATGGGGCAGTAACAGCACACTTCTCAAAACTTTTTTTTCAGCTCGAATAAACGCGTTTTTTCAGCCTACTGAAACCCAATGTAACTGCAAGGCTCAGAAGAGCCCACACACTCAGCTCTTAACCCCATTGTGCAGAAAGTGTCAAAACGTGTTTTTCAGCAGACATAAACATGTTTCTGCAAGTTTGGTCAACCCCATATAACTTATGGGGCAGTAGCAGCACACTTCTCAAAACGTGTTTTTCAGCCCGAAATAAACACGTTTTTTCAGCCTACTGAAACCCAATGTAACTGCAAGGCTCAGAAGAGCCCACACACTCAGCTCTTAACCCCAGTGTGCAGAAAGTGTCAAAACGTGTTTTTCAGCAGAAATAAACATGTTTCTGCAAGTTTGGTCAACCCCATGTAACTTATGGGGCAGTAGCAGCACACTTCTCAAAACGTGTTTTTCAGCCCGAAATAAACACGTTTTTTCAGCCTACTGAAACCCAATGTAACTGCAAGGCTCAGAAGAGCCCACACACTCAGCTCTTAACCCCAGTGTGCAGAGAGTGTCAAAACGTGTTTTTCATCAGAAATAAACATGTTTCTGCAAGTTTGGTCAACCCCATGTAACTTATGGGGCAGTAACAGCAAACTTCTCAAAACGTGTTTTTCAGCCAGAAATAAACGCGTTTTTTCAGCCTACTGAAAACCAATGTAACTGCAAGGCTCAGAAGAGCCCACACTCTCAGCTCTTAACCCCAGTGTGCAGAAAGTGTCAAAAAGTGTTTTTCAGCAGAAATAAACATGTTTCTGCAGTTTGGTCAACCCCATGTAACTTATGGGGCAGTAGCAGCACACTTCTCAAAACGTGTTTTTCAGCCCGAAATAAACACGTTTTTTCAGCCTACTGAAACCCAATGTAACTGCAAGGCTCAGAAGAGCCCACACACTCAGCTCTTAACCCCAGTGTGCAGAAAGTGTCAAAACGTGTTTTTCAGCAGAAATAAACATGTTTCTGCAAGTTTGGTCAACCCCATGTAACTTATGGGGCAGTAACAGCACACTTCTCAAAACGTGTTTTTCAGCCCGAAATAAACGCGTTTTTTCAGCCTACTGAAACCCAATGTAACTGCAAGGCTCAGAAGAGCCCACACACTCAGCTCTTAACCCCAGTGTGCAGAAAGTGTCAAAACGTGTTTTTCAGCAGAAATAAACATGTTTCTGCAAGTTTGGTCAACCCCATGTAACTTATGGGGCAGTAGCAGCACACTTCTCAAAACGTGTTTTTCAGCCCGAAATAAACGCGTTTTTTCAGCCTACTGAAACCCAAAGTAACTGCAAGGCTCAGAAGAGCCCACACACTCAGCTCTTAACCCCAGTGTGCAGAAAGTGTCAAAACGTGTTTTTCAGCAGAAATAAACATGTTTCTGCAAGTTTGGTCAACCCCATGTAACTTATGGGGCAGTAGCAGCACACTTCTCAAAACGTGTTTTTCAGCCCGATATAAACACGTTTTTTCAGCCTACTGAAACCCAATGTAACTGCAAGGCTCAGAAGAGCCCACACACTCAGCTCTTAACCCCAGTGTGCAGAAAGTGTCAAAACGTGTTTTTCAGCAGAAATAAACATGTTTCTGCAAGTTTGGTCACCCCCATGTAAGTTATGGGGCAGTAACAGCACACTTTTGAAAACGTGTTTTTCAGCCCGAAATAAACGCGTTTTTTCAGACAACTGAATACCTATGTAACTGAAAGGCTCAAAAGAGCCCACACACTCAGCTCTTAACCCCAGTGTGCAGAAAGTGTCAAAACGTGTTTTTCAGCAGAAATAAACATGTTTCTGCAAGTTTGGTCAACCCCATGTAACTTATGGGGCAGTAGCAGCACACTTCTCAAAACGTGTTTTTCAGCCCGAAATAAACGCGTTTTTTCAGCCTACTGAAACCCAATGTAACTGCAAGGCTCAGAAGAGCCCACACACTCAGCTCTTAACCCCAGTGTGCAGAGAGTGTCAAAACGTGTTTTTCAGCAGAAATAAACATGTTTCTGCAGTTTGGTCAACCCCATGTAACTTATGGGGCAGTAGCAGCACACTTCTCAAAACGTGTTTTTCAGCCCGAAATAAACACGTTTTTTCAGCCTACTGAAACCCAATGTAACTGCAAGGCTAAGAAGAGCCCACACACTCAGCTCTTAACCCCAGTGTGCAGAAAGTGTCAAAACGTGTTTTTCAGCAGAAATAAACATGTTTCTGCAAGTTTGGTCAACCCCATGTAACTTATGGGGCAGTAGCAGCACACTTCTCAAAACGTGTTTTTCAGCCCGAAATAAACGCGTTTTTTCAGCCTACTGAAACCCAATGTAACTGCAAGGCTCAGAAGAGCCCACACACTCAGCTCTTAACCCCAGTGTGCAGAAAGTGTCGAAACGTGTTTTTCAGCAGAAATAAACATGTTTCTGCAAGTTTGGTCAACCCCATGTAACTTATGGGGCAGTAACAGCACACTTCTCAAAACGTGTTTTTCAGCCCGAAATAAACGCGTTTTTTCAGCCTACTGAAACCCAATGTAACTGCAAGGCTCAGAAGAGCCCACACACTCAGCTCTTAACCCCAGTGTGCAGAAAGTGTCAAAACGTGTTTTTCAGCAGAAATAAACATGTTTCTGCAAGTTTGGTCAACCCCATGTAACTTATGGGGCAGTAGCAGCACACTTCTCAAAACATGTTTTTCAGCCCGAAATAAACGCGTTTTTTCAGCCTACTGAAACCCAATGTAACTGCAAGGCTCAGAAGAGCCCACACACTCAGCTCTTAACCTCAGTGTGCAGAAAGTGTCAAAACGTGTTTTTCAGCAGAAATAAACATGTTTCTGCAAGTCTAGTCAACCCCATGTAACTTATGGGGCAGTAGCAGCACACTTCTCAATACGTGTTTTTCAGCCCGAAATAAACACGTTTTAGCCAGCCTACTGAAACCCAATGTAACTGCAAGGCTCAGAAGAGCCCACACACTCAGCTCTTAACCCCAGTGTGCAGAAAGTGTCAAAACGTGTTTTTCAGCAGACATAAACATGTTTCTGCAAGTTTGGTCAACCCCATGTAACTTATGGGGCAGTAGCAGCACACTTCTCAAAACGTGTTTTTCAGCCCGAAATAAACACGTTTTTTCAGCCTACTGAAACCCAAAGTAACTGCAAGGCTCAGAAGAGCCCACACACTCAGCTCTTAACCCCAGTGTGCAGAAAGTGTCAAAACGTGTTTTTCAGCAGAAATAAACATGTTTCTGCAAGTTTGGTCAACCCCATGTAACTTATGGGGCAGTAACAGCACACTTCTCAAAACTTTTTTTTCAGCTCGAATAAACGCGTTTTTTCAGCCTACTGAAACCCAATGTAACTGCAAGGCTCAGAAGAGCCCACACACTCAGCTCTTAACCCCAGTGTGCAGAAAGTGTCAAAACGTGTTTTTCAGCAGAAATAAACATGTTTCTGCAAGTTTGGTCAACCCCATGTAACTTATGGGGCAGTAGCAGCACACTTCTCAAAACGTGTTTTTCAGCCCGAAATAAACGCGTTTTTTCAGCCTACTGAAACCCAAAGTAACTGCAAGGCTCAGAAGAGCCCACACACTCAGCTCTTAACCCCAGTGTGCAGAAAGTGTCAAAACGTGTTTTTCAGCAGAAATAAACATGTTTCTGCAAGTTTGGTCAACCCCATGTAACTTATGGGGCAGTAGCAGCACACTTCTCAAAACGTGTTTTTCAGCCCGAAATAAACACGTTTTTTCAGCCTACTGAAACCCAATGTAACTGCAAGGCTCAGAAGAGCCCACACACTCAGCTCTTAACCCCAGTGTGCAGAAAGTGTCAAAACGTGTTTTTCAGCAGAAATAAACATGTTTCTGCAAGTTTGGTCAACCCCATGTAACTTATGGGGCAGTAGCAGCACACTTCTCAAAACGTGTTTTTCAGCCCGAAATAAACACGTTTTTTCAGCCTACTGAAACCCAATGTAACTGCAAGGCTCAGAAGAGCCCACACACTCAGCTCTTAACCCCAGTGTGCAGAAAGTGTCAAAACGTGTTTTTCAGCAGAAATAAACATGTTTCTGCAAGTTTGGTCACCCCCATGTAAGTTATGGGGCAGTAACAGCACACTTTTGAAAACGTGTTTTTCAGCCCGAAATAAACGCGTTTTTTCAGACAACTGAATACCTATGTAACTGAAAGGCTCAAAAGAGCCCACACACTCAGCTCTTAACCCCAGTGTGCAGAAAGTGTCAAAACGTGTTTTTCAGCAGAAATAAACATGTTTCTGCAAGTTTGGTCAACCCCATGTAACTTATGGGGCAGTAGCAGCACACTTCTCAAAACGTGTTTTTCAGCCCGAAATAAACGCGTTTTTTCAGCCTACTGAAACCCAATGTAACTGCAAAGGCTCAGAAGAGCCCACACACTCAGCTCTTAACCCCAGTGTGCAGAGAGTGTCAAAACGTGTTTTTCAGCAGAAATAAACATGTTTCTGCAGTTTGGTCAACCCCATGTAACTTATGGGGCAGTAGCAGCACACTTCTCAAAACGTGTTTTTCAGCCCGAAATAAACACGTTTTTTCAGCCTACTGAAACCCAATGTAACTGCAAGGCTAAGAAGAGCCCACACACTCAGCTCTTAACCCCAGTGTGCAGAAAGTGTCAAAACGTGTTTTTCAGCAGAAATAAACATGTTTCTGCAAGTTTGGTCAACCCCATGTAACTTATGGGGCAGTAACAGCACACTTCTCAAAACGTGTTTTTCAGCCCGAAATAAACGCGTTTTTTCAGCCTACTGAAACCCAATGTAACTGCAAGGCTCAGAAGAGCCCACACACTCAGCTCTTAACCCCAGTGTGCAGAAAGTGTCAAAACGTGTTTTTCAGCAGAAATAAACATGTTTCTGCAAGTTTGGTCAACCCCATGTAACTTATGGGGCAGTAGCAGCACACTTCTCAAAACGTGTTTTTCAGCCCGAAATAAACGCGTTTTTTCAGCCTACTGAAACCCAAAGTAACTGCAAGGCTCAGAAGAGCCCACACACTGAGCTCTTAACCCCAGTGTGCAGAAAGTGTCAAAACGTGTTTTTCAGCAGAAATAAACATGTTTCTGCAAGTTTGGTCAACCCCATGTAACTTATGGGGCAGTAGCAGCACACTTCTCAAAACGTGTTTTTCAGCCCGAAATAAACACGTTTTTTCAGCCTACTGAAACCCAATGTAACTGCAAGGCTCAGAAGAGCCCACACACTCAGCTCTTAACCCCAGTGTGCAGAAAGTGTCAAAACGTGTTTTTCAGCAGAAATAAACATGTTTCTGCAAGTTTGGTCAACCCCATGTAACTTATGGGGCAGTAGCAGCACACTTTTCAAAACGTGTTTTTAAGCCCGAAATAAACGCGTTTTTTCAGCCTACTGAAACCCCATGTAACTGCAAGGCTCAGAAGAGCCCACACACTCAGCTCTTAACCCCAGTGTGCAGAAAGTGTCAAAACGTATTTTTCATCAGAAATAAACATGTTTCTGCAAGTTTGGTCAACCCCATGTAATTTATGGGGCAGTAGCAGCACACTTCTCAAAACGTGTTTTTCAGCCCGAAATAAACACGTTTTTTCAGCCTACTGAAACCCAATGTAACTGCAAGGCTCAGAAGAGCCCAGACACTCAGCTCTTAACCCCAGTGTGCAGAAAGTGTCAAAACGTGTTTTTCAGCAGAAATAAACATGTTTCTGCAAGTTTGGTCAACCCCATGTAACTTATGGGGCAGTAACAGCACACTTCTCAAAACGTGTTTTTCAGCCCGAAATAAACGCGTTTTTTCAGCCTACTGAAACCCAATGTAACTGCAAGGCTCAGAAGAGCCCACACACTCAGCTCTTAACCCCAGTGTGCAGAAAGTGTCAAAACGTGTTTTTCAGCAGAAATAAACATGTTTCTGCAAGTTTGGTCAACCCCATGTAACTTATGGGGCAGTAGCAGCACACTTCTCAAAACGTGTTTTTCAGCCCGAAATAAACGCGTTTTTTCAGCCTACTGAAACCCAATGTAACTGCAAGGCTCAGAAGAGCCCACACACTCAGCTCTTAACCCCAGTGTGCAGAAAGTGTCAAAACGTGTTTTTCAGCAGAAATAAACATGTTTCTGCAAGTTTGGTCAACCCCATGTAACTTATGGGGCAGTAGCAGCACACTTCTCAAAACGTGTTTTTCAGCCCGAAATAAACGCGTTTTTTCAGCCTACTGAAACCCAAAGTAACTGCAAGGCTCAGAAGAGCCCACACACTCAGCTCTTAACCCCAGTGTGCAGAAAGTGTCAAAACGTGTTTTTCAGCAGAAATAAACATGTTTCTGCAAGTTTGGTCAACCCCATGTAACTTATGGGGCAGTAACAGCACACTTCTCAAAACGTGTTTTTCAGCCCGAAATAAACGCGTTTTTTCAGCCTACTGAAACCCAATGTAACTGCAAGGCTCAGAAGAGCCCACACACTCAGCTCTTAACCCCAGTGTGCAGAAAGTGTCAAAACGTGTTTTTCAGCAGAAATAAACATGTTTCTGCAAGTTTGGTCAACCCCATGTAACTTATGGGGCAGTAGCAGCACACTTCTCAAAACGTGTTTTTCAGCCCGAAATAAACGCGTTTTTTCAGCCTACTGAAACCCAATGTAACTGCAAGGCTCAGAAGAGCCCACACACTCAGCTCTTAACCTCAGTGTGCAGAAAGTGTCAAAACGTGTTTTTCAGCAGAAATAAACATGTTTCTGCAAGTCTGGTCAACCCCATGTAACTTATGGGGCAGTAGCAGCACACTTCTCAATACGTGTTTTTCAGCCCGAAATAAACACGTTTTAGCCAGCCTACTGAAACCCAATGTAACTGCAAGGCTCAGAAGAGCCCACACACTCAGCTCTTAACCCCAGTGTGCAGAAAGTGTCAAAACGTGTTTTTCAGCAGACATAAACATGTTTCTGCAAGTTTGGTCAACCCCATGTAACTTATGGGGCAGTAGCAGCACACTTCTCAAAACGTGTTTTTCAGCCCGAAATAAACACGTTTTTTCAGCCTACTGAAACCCAATGTAACTGCAAGGCTAAGAAGAGCCCACACACTCAGCTCTTAACCCCAGTGTGCAGAGAGTGTCAAAACGTGTTTTTCAGCAGAAATAAACATGTTTCTGCAGTTTGGTCAACCCCATGTAACTTATGGGGCAGTAGCAGCACACTTCTCAAAACGTGTTTTTCAGCCCGAAATAAACACGTTTTTTCAGCCTACTGAAACCCAATGTAACTGCAAGGCTAAGAAGAGCCCACACACTCAGCTCTTAACCCCAGTGTGCAGAAAGTGTCAAAACGTGTTTTTCAGCAGAAATAAACATGTTTCTGCAAGTTTGGTCAACCCCATGTAACTTATGGGGCAGTAACAGCACACTTCTCAAAACGTGTTTTTCAGCCCGAAATAAACGCGTTTTTTCAGCCTACTGAAACCCAATGTAACTGCAAGGCTCAGAAGAGCCCACACACTCAGCTCTTAACCCCAGTGTGCAGAAAGTGTCAAAACGTGTTTTTCAGCAGAAATAAACATGTTTCTGCAAGTTTGGTCAACCCCATGTAACTTATGGGGCAGTAGCAGCACACTTCTCAAAACGTGTTTTTCAGCCCGAAATAAAAGCGTTTTTTCAGCCTACTGAAACCCAAAGTAACTGCAAGGCTCAGAAGAGCCCACACACTGAGCTCTTAACCCCAGTGTGCAGAAAGTGTCAAAACGTGTTTTTCAGCAGAAATAAACATGTTTCTGCAAGTTTGGTCAACCCCATGTAACTTATGGGGCAGTAGCAGCACACTTCTCAAAACGTGTTTTTCAGCCCGAAATAAACACGTTTTTTCAGCCTACTGAAACCCAATGTAACTGCAAGGCTCAGAAGAGCCCACACACTCAGCTCTTAACCCCAGTGTGCAGAAAGTGTCAAAACGTGTTTTTCAGCAGAAATAAACATGTTTCTGCAAGTTTGGTCAACCCCATGTAACTTATGGGGCAGTAGCAGCACACTTTTCAAAACGTGTTTTTAAGCCCGAAATAAACGCGTTTTTTCAGCCTACTGAAACCCCATGTAACTGCAAGGCTCAGAAGAGCCCACACACTCAGCTCTTAACCCCAGTGTGCAGAAAGTGTCAAAACGTATTTTTCATCAGAAATAAACATGTTTCTGCAAGTTTGGTCAACCCCATGTAATTTATGGGGCAGTAGCAGCACACTTCTCAAAACGTGTTTTTCAGCCCGAAATAAACACGTTTTTTCAGCCTACTGAAACCCAATGTAACTGCAAGGCTCAGAAGAGCCCAGACACTCAGCTCTTAACCCCAGTGTGCAGAAAGTGTCAAAACGTGTTTTTCAGCAGAAATAAACATGTTTCTGCAAGTTTGGTCAACCCCATGTAACTTATGGGGCAGTAACAGCACACTTCTCAAAACGTGTTTTTCAGCCCGAAATAAACGCGTTTTTTCAGCCTACTGAAACCCAATGTAACTGCAAGGCTCAGAAGAGCCCACACACTCAGCTCTTAACCCCAGTGTGCAGAAAGTGTCAAAACGTGTTTTTCAGCAGAAATAAACATGTTTCTGCAAGTTTGGTCAACCCCATGTAACTTATGGGGCAGTAACAGCACACTTCTCAAAACGTGTTTTTCAGCCCGAAATAAACGCGTTTTTTCAGCCTACTGAAACCCAATGTAACTGCAAGGCTCAGAAGAGCCCACACACTCAGCTCTTAACCCCAGTGTGCAGAAAGTGTCAAAACGTGTTTTTCAGCAGAAATAAACATGTTTCTGCAAGTTTGGTCAACCCCATGTAACTTATGGGGCAGTAGCAGCACACTTCTCAAAACGTGTTTTTCAGCCCGAAATAAACGCGTTTTTTCAGCCTACTGAAACCCAAAGTAACTGCAAGGCTCAGAAGAGCCCACACACTCAGCTCTTAACCCCAGTGTGCAGAAAGTGTCAAAACGTGTTTTTCAGCAGAAATAAACATGTTTCTGCAAGTTTGGTCAACCCCATGTAACTTATGGGGCAGTAACAGCACACTTCTCAAAACGTGTTTTTCAGCCCGAAATAAACGCGTTTTTTCAGCCTACTGAAACCCAATGTAACTGCAAGGCTCAGAAGAGCCCACACACTCAGCTCTTAACCCCAGTGTGCAGAAAGTGTCAAAACGTGTTTTTCAGCAGAAATAAACATGTTTCTGCAAGTTTGGTCAACCCCATGTAACTTATGGGGCAGTAGCAGCACACTTCTCAAAACGTGTTTTTCAGCCCGAAATAAACGCGTTTTTTCAGCCTACTGAAACCCAATGTAACTGCAAGGCTCAGAAGAGCCCACACACTCAGCTCTTAACCTCAGTGTGCAGAAAGTGTCAAAACGTGTTTTTCAGCAGAAATAAACATGTTTCTGCAAGTCTGGTCAACCCCATGTAACTTATGGGCCAGTAGCAGCACACTTCTCAATACGTGTTTTTCAGCAAGAAATAAACACGTTTTAGCCAGCCTACTGAAACCCAATGTAACTGCAAGGCTCAGAAGAGCCCACACACTCAGCTCTTAACCCCAGTGTGCAGAAAGTGTCAAAACGTGTTTTTCAGCAGACATAAACATGTTTCTGCAAGTTTGGTCAACCCCATGTAACTTATGGGGCAGTAGCAGCACACTTCTCAAAACGTGTTTTTCAGCCCGAAATAAACACGTTTTTTCAGCCTACTGAAACCCAAAGTAACTGCAAGGCTCAGAAGAGCCCACACACTCAGCTCTTAACCCCAGTGTGCAGAAAGTGTCAAAACGTGTTTTTCAGCAGAAATAAACATGTTTCTGCAAGTTTGGTCAACCCCATGTAACTTATGGGGCAGTAACAGCACACTTCTCAAAACTTTTTTTTCAGCTCGATTAAACGCGTTTTTTCAGCCTACTGAAACCCAATGTAACTGCAAGGCTCAGAAGAGCCCACACACTCAGCTCTTAACCCCAGTGTGCAGAAAGTGTCAAAACGTGTTTTTCAGCAGAAATAAACATGTTTCTGCAAGTTTGGTCAACCCCATGTAACTTATGGGGCAGTAACAGCACACTTCTCAAAACGTGTTTTTCAGCCCGAAATAAACGCGTTTTTTCAGCCTACTGAAACCCAATGTAACTGCAAGGCTCAGAAGAGCCCACACACTCAGCTCTTAACCTCAGTGTGCAGAAAGTGTCAAAACGTGTTTTTCAGCAGAAATAAACATGTTTCTGCAAGTCTGGTCAACCCCATGTAACTTATGGGCCAGTAGCAGCACACTTCTCAATACGTGTTTTTCAGCCCGAAATAAACACGTTTTAGCCAGCCTACTGAAACCCAATGTAACTGCAAGGCTCAGAAGAGCCCACACACTCAGCTCTTAACCCCAGTGTGCAGAAAGTGTCAAAACGTGTTTTTCAGCAGACATAAACATGTTTCTGCAAGTTTGGTCAACCCCATGTAACTTATGGGGCAGTAGCAGCACACTTCTCAAAACGTGTTTTTCAGCCCGAAATAAACACGTTTTTTCAGCCTACTGAAACCCAAAGTAACTGCAAGGCTCAGAAGAGCCCACACACTCAGCTCTTAACCCCAGTGTGCAGAAAGTGTCAAAACGTGTTTTTCAGCAGAAATAAACATGTTTCTGCAAGTTTGGTCAACCCCATGTAACTTATGGGGCAGTAACAGCACACTTCTCAAAACTTTTTTTTCAGCTCGAATAAACGCGTTTTTTCAGTCTACTGAAACCCAATGTAACTGCAAGGCTCAGAAGAGCCCACACACTCAGCTCTTAACCCCAGTGTGCAGAAAGTGTCAAAACGTGTTTTTCAGCAGAAATAAACATGTTTCTGCAAGTTTGGTCAACCCCATGTAACTTATGGGGCAGTAACAGCACACTTCTCAAAACGTGTTTTTCAGCCCGAAATAAACGCGTTTTTTCAGCCTACTGAAACCCAATGTAACTGCAAGGCTCAGAAGAGCCCACACACTCAGCTCTTAACCCCAGTGTGCAGAAAGTGTCAAAACGTGTTTTTCAGCAGACATAAACATGTTTCTGCAAGTTTGGTCAACCCCATGTAACTTATGGGGCAGTAGCAGCACACTTCTCAAAACGTGTTTTTCAGCCCGAAATAAACACGTTTTTTCAGCCTACTGAAACCCAATGTAACTGCAAGGCTCAGAAGAGCCCACACACTCAGCTCTTAACCCCAGTGTGCAGAAAGTGTCAAAACGTGTTTTTCAGCAGAAATAAACATGTTTCTGCAAGTTTGGTCACCCCCATGTAAGTTATGGGGCAGTAACAGCACACTTTTGAAAACGTGTTTTTCAGCCCGAAATAAACGCGTTTTTTCAGACAACTGAATACCTATGTAACTGAAAGGCTCAAAAGAGCCCACACACTCAGCTCTTAACCCCAGTGTGCAGAAAGTGTCAAAACGTGTTTTTCAGCAGAAATAAACATGTTTCTGCAAGTTTGGTCAACCCCATGTAACTTATGGGGCAGTAGCAGCACACTTCTCAAAACGTGTTTTTCAGCCCGAAATAAACGCGTTTTTTCAGCCTACTGAAACCCAATGTAACTGCAAGGCTCAGAAGAGCCCACACACTCAGCTCTTAACCCCAGTGTGCAGAGAGTGTCAAAACGTGTTTTTCAGCAGAAATAAACATGTTTCTGCAGTTTGGTCAACCCCATGTAACTTATGGGGCAGTAGCAGCACACTTCTCAAAACGTGTTTTTCAGCCCGAAATAAACACGTTTTTTCAGCCTACTGAAACCCAATGTAACTGCAAGGCTAAGAAGAGCCCACACACTCAGCTCTTAACCCCAGTGTGCAGAAAGTGTCAAAACGTGTTTTTCAGCAGAAATAAACATGTTTCTGCAAGTTTGGTCAACCCCATGTAACTTATGGGGCAGTAACAGCACACTTCTCAAAACGTGTTTTTCAGCCCGAAATAAACGCGTTTTTTCAGCCTACTGAAACCCAATGTAACTGCAAGGCTCAGAAGAGCCCACACACTCAGCTCTTAACCCCAGTGTGCAGAAAGTGTCAAAACGTGTTTTTCAGCAGAAATAAACATGTTTCTGCAAGTTTGGTCAACCCCATGTAACTTATGGGGCAGTAGCAGCACACTTCTCAAAACGTGTTTTTCAGCCCGAAATAAACGCGTTTTTTCAGCCTACTGAAACCCAAAGTAACTGCAAGGCTCAGAAGAGCCCACACACTGAGCTCTTAACCCCAGTGTGCAGAAAGTGTCAAAACGTGTTTTTCAGCAGAAATAAACATGTTTCTGCAAGTTTGGTCAACCCCATGTAACTTATGGGGCAGTAGCAGCACACTTCTCAAAACGTGTTTTTCAGCCCGAAATAAACACGTTTTTTCAGCCTACTGAAACCCAATGTAACTGCAAGGCTCAGAAGAGCCCACACACTCAGCTCTTAACCCCAGTGTGCAGAAAGTGTCAAAACGTGTTTTTCAGCAGAAATAAACATGTTTCTGCAAGTTTGGTCAACCCCATGTAACTTATGGGGCAGTAGCAGCACACTTTTCAAAACGTGTTTTTAAGCCCGAAATAAACGCGTTTTTTCAGCCTACTGAAACCCCATGTAACTGCAAGGCTCAGAAGAGCCCACACACTCAGCTCTTAACCCCAGTGTGCAGAAAGTGTCAAAACGTATTTTTCATCAGAAATAAACATGTTTCTGCAAGTTTGGTCAACCCCATGTAATTTATGGGGCAGTAGCAGCACACTTCTCAAAACGTGTTTTTCAGCCCGAAATAAACACGTTTTTTCAGCCTACTGAAACCCAATGTAACTGCAAGGCTCAGAAGAGCCCAGACACTCAGCTCTTAACCCCAGTGTGCAGAAAGTGTCAAAACGTGTTTTTCAGCAGAAATAAACATGTTTCTGCAAGTTTGGTCAACCCCATGTAACTTATGGGGCAGTAACAGCACACTTCTCAAAACGTGTTTTTCAGCCCGAAATAAACGCGTTTTTTCAGCCTACTGAAACCCAATGTAACTGCAAGGCTCAGAAGAGCCCACACACTCAGCTCTTAACCCCAGTGTGCAGAAAGTGTCAAAACGTGTTTTTCAGCAGAAATAAACATGTTTCTGCAAGTTTGGTCAACCCCATGTAACTTATGGGGCAGTAGCAGCACACTTCTCAAAACGTGTTTTTCAGCCCGAAATAAACGCGTTTTTTCAGCCTACTGAAACCCAATGTAACTGCAAGGCTCAGAAGAGCCCACACACTCAGCTCTTAACCCCAGTGTGCAGAAAGTGTCAAAACGTGTTTTTCAGCAGAAATAAACATGTTTCTGCAAGTTTGGTCAACCCCATGTAACTTATGGGGCAGTAGCAGCACACTTCTCAAAACGTGTTTTTCAGCCCGAAATAAACGCGTTTTTTCAGCCTACTGAAACCCAAAGTAACTGCAAGGCTCAGAAGAGCCCACACACTCAGCTCTTAACCCCAGTGTGCAGAAAGTGTCAAAACGTGTTTTTCAGCAGAAATAAACATGTTTCTGCAAGTTTGGTCAACCCCATGTAACTTATGGGGCAGTAACAGCACACTTCTCAAAACGTGTTTTTCAGCCCGAAATAAACGCGTTTTTTCAGCCTACTGAAACCCAATGTAACTGCAAGGCTCAGAAGAGCCCACACACTCAGCTCTTAACCCCAGTGTGCAGAAAGTGTCAAAACGTGTTTTTCAGCAGAAATAAACATGTTTCTGCAAGTTTGGTCAACCCCATGTAACTTATGGGGCAGTAGCAGCACACTTCTCAAAACGTGTTTTTCAGCCCGAAATAAACGCGTTTTTTCAGCCTACTGAAACCCAATGTAACTGCAAGGCTCAGAAGAGCCCACACACTCAGCTCTTAACCTCAGTGTGCAGAAAGTGTCAAAACGTGTTTTTCAGCAGAAATAAACATGTTTCTGCAAGTCTGGTCAACCCCATGTAACTGATGGGGCAGTAGCAGCACACTTCTCAATACGTGTTTTTCAGCCCGAAATAAACACGTTTTAGCCAGCCTACTGAAACCCAATGTAACTGCAAGGCTCAGAAGAGCCCACACACTCAGCTCTTAACCCCAGTGTGCAGAAAGTGTCAAAACGTGTTTTTCAGCAGACATAAACATGTTTCTGCAAGTTTGGTCAACCCCATGTAACTTATGGGGCAGTAGCAGCACACTTCTCAAAACGTGTTTTTCAGCCCGAAATAAACACGTTTTTTCAGCCTACTGAAACCCAATGTAACTGCAAGGCTAAGAAGAGCCCACACACTCAGCTCTTAACCCCAGTGTGCAGAGAGTGTCAAAACGTGTTTTTCAGCAGAAATAAACATGTTTCTGCAGTTTGGTCAACCCCATGTAACTTATGGGGCAGTAGCAGCACACTTCTCAAAACGTGTTTTTCAGCCCGAAATAAACACGTTTTTTCAGCCTACTGAAACCCAATGTAACTGCAAGGCTAAGAAGAGCCCACACACTCAGCTCTTAACCCCAGTGTGCAGAAAGTGTCAAAACGTGTTTTTCAGCAGAAATAAACATGTTTCTGCAAGTTTGGTCAACCCCATGTAACTTATGGGGCAGTAACAGCACACTTCTCAAAACGTGTTTTTCAGCCCGAAATAAACGCGTTTTTTCAGCCTACTGAAACCCAATGTAACTGCAAGGCTCAGAAGAGCCCACACACTCAGCTCTTAACCCCAGTGTGCAGAAAGTGTCAAAACGTGTTTTTCAGCAGAAATAAACATGTTTCTGCAAGTTTGGTCAACCCCATGTAACTTATGGGGCAGTAGCAGCACACTTCTCAAAACGTGTTTTTCAGCCCGAAATAAACGCGTTTTTTCAGCCTACTGAAACCCAAAGTAACTGCAAGGCTCAGAAGAGCCCACACACTGAGCTCTTAACCCCAGTGTGCAGAAAGTGTCAAAACGTGTTTTTCAGCAGAAATAAACATGTTTCTGCAAGTTTGGTCAACCCCATGTAACTTATGGGGCAGTAGCAGCACACTTCTCAAAACGTGTTTTTCAGCCCGAAATAAACACGTTTTTTCAGCCTACTGAAACCCAATGTAACTGCAAGGCTCAGAAGAGCCCACACACTCAGCTCTTAACCCCAGTGTGCAGAAAGTGTCAAAACGTGTTTTTCAGCAGAAATAAACATGTTTCTGCAAGTTTGGTCAACCCCATGTAACTTATGGGGCAGTAGCAGCACACTTTTCAAAACGTGTTTTTAAGCCCGAAATAAACGCGTTTTTTCAGCCTACTGAAACCCCATGTAACTGCAAGGCTCAGAAGAGCCCACACACTCAGCTCTTAACCCCAGTGTGCAGAAAGTGTCAAAACGTATTTTTCATCAGAAATAAACATGTTTCTGCAAGTTTGGTCAACCCCATGTAATTTATGGGGCAGTAGCAGCACACTTCTCAAAACGTGTTTTTCAGCCCGAAATAAACACGTTTTTTCAGCCTACTGAAACCCAATGTAACTGCAAGGCTCAGAAGAGCCCAGACACTCAGCTCTTAACCCCAGTGTGCAGAAAGTGTCAAAACGTGTTTTTCAGCAGAAATAAACATGTTTCTGCAAGTTTGGTCAACCCCATGTAACTTATGGGGCAGTAACAGCACACTTCTCAAAACGTGTTTTTCAGCCCGAAATAAACGCGTTTTTTCAGCCTACTGAAACCCAATGTAACTGCAAGGCTCAGAAGAGCCCACACACTCAGCTCTTAACCCCAGTGTGCAGAAAGTGTCAAAACGTGTTTTTCAGCAGAAATAAACATGTTTCTGCAAGTTTGGTCAACCCCATGTAACTTATGGGGCAGTAACAGCACACTTCTCAAAACGTGTTTTTCAGCCCGAAATAAACGCGTTTTTTCAGCCTACTGAAACCCAATGTAACTGCAAGGCTCAGAAGAGCCCACACACTCAGCTCTTAACCCCAGTGTGCAGAAAGTGTCAAAACGTGTTTTTCAGCAGAAATAAACATGTTTCTGCAAGTTTGGTCAACCCCATGTAACTTATGGGGCAGTAGCAGCACACTTCTCAAAACGTGTTTTTCAGCCCGAAATAAACGCGTTTTTTCAGCCTACTGAAACCCAAAGTAACTGCAAGGCTCAGAAGAGCCCACACACTCAGCTCTTAACCCCAGTGTGCAGAAAGTGTCAAAACGTGTTTTTCAGCAGAAATAAACATGTTTCTGCAAGTTTGGTCAACCCCATGTAACTTATGGGGCAGTAACAGCACACTTCTCAAAACGTGTTTTTCAGCCCGAAATAAACGCGTTTTTTCAGCCTACTGAAACCCAATGTAACTGCAAGGCTCAGAAGAGCCCACACACTCAGCTCTTAACCCCAGTGTGCAGAAAGTGTCAAAACGTGTTTTTCAGCAGAAATAAACATGTTTCTGCAAGTTTGGTCAACCCCATGTAACTTATGGGGCAGTAGCAGCACACTTCTCAAAACGTGTTTTTCAGCCCGAAATAAACGCGTTTTTTCAGCCTACTGAAACCCAATGTAACTGCAAGGCTCAGAAGAGCCCACACACTCAGCTCTTAACCTCAGTGTGCAGAAAGTGTCAAAACGTGTTTTTCAGCAGAAATAAACATGTTTCTGCAAGTCTGGTCAACCCCATGTAACTTATGGGCCAGTAGCAGCACACTTCTCAATACGTGTTTTTCAGCCCGAAATAAACACGTTTTAGCCAGCCTACTGAAACCCAATGTAACTGCAAGGCTCAGAAGAGCCCACACACTCAGCTCTTAACCCCAGTGTGCAGAAAGTGTCAAAACGTGTTTTTCAGCAGACATAAACATGTTTCTGCAAGTTTGGTCAACCCCATGTAACTTATGGGGCAGTAGCAGCACACTTCTCAAAACGTGTTTTTCAGCCCGAAATAAACACGTTTTTTCAGCCTACTGAAACCCAAAGTAACTGCAAGGCTCAGAAGAGCCCACACACTCAGCTCTTAACCCCAGTGTGCAGAAAGTGTCAAAACGTGTTTTTCAGCAGAAATAAACATGTTTCTGCAAGTTTGGTCAACCCCATGTAACTTATGGGGCAGTAACAGCACACTTCTCAAAACTTTTTTTTCAGCTCGATTAAACGCGTTTTTTCAGCCTACTGAAACCCAATGTAACTGCAAGGCTCAGAAGAGCCCACACACTCAGCTCTTAACCCCAGTGTGCAGAAAGTGTCAAAACGTGTTTTTCAGCAGAAATAAACATGTTTCTGCAAGTTTGGTCAACCCCATGTAACTTATGGGGCAGTAACAGCACACTTCTCAAAACGTGTTTTTCAGCCCGAAATAAACGCGTTTTTTCAGCCTACTGAAACCCAATGTAACTGCAAGGCTCAGAAGAGCCCACACACTCAGCTCTTAACCTCAGTGTGCAGAAAGTGTCAAAACGTGTTTTTCAGCAGAAATAAACATGTTTCTGCAAGTCTGGTCAACCCCATGTAACTTATGGGCCAGTAGCAGCACACTTCTCAATACGTGTTTTTCAGCCCGAAATAAACACGTTTTAGCCAGCCTACTGAAACCCAATGTAACTGCAAGGCTCAGAAGAGCCCACACACTCAGCTCTTAACCCCAGTGTGCAGAAAGTGTCAAAACGTGTTTTTCAGCAGACATAAACATGTTTCTGCAAGTTTGGTCAACCCCATGTAACTTATGGGGCAGTAGCAGCACACTTCTCAAAACGTGTTTTTCAGCCCGAAATAAACACGTTTTTTCAGCCTACTGAAACCCAAAGTAACTGCAAGGCTCAGAAGAGCCCACACACTCAGCTCTTAACCCCAGTGTGCAGAAAGTGTCAAAACGTGTTTTTCAGCAGAAATAAACATGTTTCTGCAAGTTTGGTCAACCCCATGTAACTTATGGGGCAGTAACAGCACACTTCTCAAAACTTTTTTTTCAGCTCGAATAAACGCGTTTTTTCAGTCTACTGAAACCCAATGTAACTGCAAGGCTCAGAAGAGCCCACACACTCAGCTCTTAACCCCAGTGTGCAGAAAGTGTCAAAACGTGTTTTTCAGCAGAAATAAACATGTTTCTGCAAGTTTGGTCAACCCCATGTAACTTATGGGGCAGTAACAGCACACTTCTCAAAACGTGTTTTTCAGCCCGAAATAAACGCGTTTTTTCAGCCTACTGAAACCCAATGTAACTGCAAGGCTCAGAAGAGCCCACACACTCAGCTCTTAACCCCAGTGTGCAGAAAGTGTCAAAACGTGTTTTTCAGCAGACATAAACATGTTTCTGCAAGTTTGGTCAACCCCATGTAACTTATGGGGCAGTAGCAGCACACTTCTCAAAACGTGTTTTTCAGCCCGAAATAAACACGTTTTTTCAGCCTACTGAAACCCAATGTAACTGCAAGGCTCAGAAGAGCCCACACACTCAGCTCTTAACCCCAGTGTGCAGAAAGTGTCAAAACGTGTTTTTCAGCAGAAATAAACATGTTTCTGCAAGTTTGGTCACCCCCATGTAAGTTATGGGGCAGTAACAGCACACTTTTGAAAACGTGTTTTTCAGCCCGAAATAAACGCGTTTTTTCAGACAACTGAATACCTATGTAACTGAAAGGCTCAAAAGAGCCCACACACTCAGCTCTTAACCCCAGTGTGCAGAAAGTGTCAAAACGTGTTTTTCAGCAGAAATAAACATGTTTCTGCAAGTTTGGTCAACCCCATGTAACTTATGGGGCAGTAGCAGCACACTTCTCAAAACGTGTTTTTCAGCCCGAAATAAACGCGTTTTTTCAGCCTACTGAAACCCAATGTAACTGCAAGGCTCAGAAGAGCCCACACACTCAGCTCTTAACCCCAGTGTGCAGAGAGTGTCAAAACGTGTTTTTCAGCAGAAATAAACATGTTTCTGCAGTTTGGTCAACCCCATGTAACTTATGGGGCAGTAGCAGCACACTTCTCAAAACGTGTTTTTCAGCCCGAAATAAACACGTTTTTTCAGCCTACTGAAACCCAATGTAACTGCAAGGCTAAGAAGAGCCCACACACTCAGCTCTTAACCCCAGTGTGCAGAAAGTGTCAAAACGTGTTTTTCAGCAGAAATAAACATGTTTCTGCAAGTTTGGTCAACCCCATGTAACTTATGGGGCAGTAACAGCACACTTCTCAAAACGTGTTTTTCAGCCCGAAATAAACGCGTTTTTTCAGCCTACTGAAACCCAATGTAACTGCAAGGCTCAGAAGAGCCCACACACTCAGCTCTTAACCCCAGTGTGCAGAAAGTGTCAAAACGTGTTTTTCAGCAGAAATAAACATGTTTCTGCAAGTTTGGTCAACCCCATGTAACTTATGGGGCAGTAGCAGCACACTTCTCAAAACGTGTTTTTCAGCCCGAAATAAACGCGTTTTTTCAGCCTACTGAAACCCAAAGTAACTGCAAGGCTCAGAAGAGCCCACACACTGAGCTCTTAACCCCAGTGTGCAGAAAGTGTCAAAACGTGTTTTTCAGCAGAAATAAACATGTTTCTGCAAGTTTGGTCAACCCCATGTAACTTATGGGGCAGTAGCAGCACACTTCTCAAAACGTGTTTTTCAGCCCGAAATAAACACGTTTTTTCAGCCTACTGAAACCCAATGTAACTGCAAGGCTCAGAAGAGCCCACACACTCAGCTCTTAACCCCAGTGTGCAGAAAGTGTCAAAACGTGTTTTTCAGCAGAAATAAACATGTTTCTGCAAGTTTGGTCAACCCCATGTAACTTATGGGGCAGTAGCAGCACACTTTTCAAAACGTGTTTTTAAGCCCGAAATAAACGCGTTTTTTCAGCCTACTGAAACCCCATGTAACTGCAAGGCTCAGAAGAGCCCACACACTCAGCTCTTAACCCCAGTGTGCAGAAAGTGTCAAAACGTATTTTTCATCAGAAATAAACATGTTTCTGCAAGTTTGGTCAACCCCATGTAATTTATGGGGCAGTAGCAGCACACTTCTCAAAACGTGTTTTTCAGCCCGAAATAAACACGTTTTTTCAGCCTACTGAAACCCAATGTAACTGCAAGGCTCAGAAGAGCCCAGACACTCAGCTCTTAACCCCAGTGTGCAGAAAGTGTCAAAACGTGTTTTTCAGCAGAAATAAACATGTTTCTGCAAGTTTGGTCAACCCCATGTAACTTATGGGGCAGTAACAGCACACTTCTCAAAACGTGTTTTTCAGCCCGAAATAAACGCGTTTTTTCAGCCTACTGAAACCCAATGTAACTGCAAGGCTCAGAAGAGCCCACACACTCAGCTCTTAACCCCAGTGTGCAGAAAGTGTCAAAACGTGTTTTTCAGCAGAAATAAACATGTTTCTGCAAGTTTGGTCAACCCCATGTAACTTATGGGGCAGTAGCAGCACACTTCTCAAAACGTGTTTTTCAGCCCGAAATAAACGCGTTTTTTCAGCCTACTGAAACCCAATGTAACTGCAAGGCTCAGAAGAGCCCACACACTCAGCTCTTAACCCCAGTGTGCAGAAAGTGTCAAAACGTGTTTTTCAGCAGAAATAAACATGTTTCTGCAAGTTTGGTCAACCCCATGTAACTTATGGGGCAGTAGCAGCACACTTCTCAAAACGTGTTTTTCAGCCCGAAATAAACGCGTTTTTTCAGCCTACTGAAACCCAAAGTAACTGCAAGGCTCAGAAGAGCCCACACACTCAGCTCTTAACCCCAGTGTGCAGAAAGTGTCAAAACGTGTTTTTCAGCAGAAATAAACATGTTTCTGCAAGTTTGGTCAACCCCATGTAACTTATGGGGCAGTAACAGCACACTTCTCAAAACGTGTTTTTCAGCCCGAAATAAACGCGTTTTTTCAGCCTACTGAAACCCAATGTAACTGCAAGGCTCAGAAGAGCCCACACACTCAGCTCTTAACCCCAGTGTGCAGAAAGTGTCAAAACGTGTTTTTCAGCAGAAATAAACATGTTTCTGCAAGTTTGGTCAACCCCATGTAACTTATGGGGCAGTAGCAGCACACTTCTCAAAACGTGTTTTTCAGCCCGAAATAAACGCGTTTTTTCAGCCTACTGAAACCCAATGTAACTGCAAGGCTCAGAAGAGCCCACACACTCAGCTCTTAACCTCAGTGTGCAGAAAGTGTTAAAACGTGTTTTTCAGCAGAAATAAACATGTTTCTGCAAGTCTGGTCAACCCCATGTAACTTATGGGGCAGTAGCAGCACACTTCTCAATACGTGTTTTTCAGCCCGAAATAAACACGTTTTAGCCAGCCTACTGAAACCCAATGTAACTGCAAGGCTCAGAAGAGCCCACACACTCAGCTCTTAACCCCAGTGTGCAGAAAGTGTCAAAACGTGTTTTTCAGCAGACATAAACATGTTTCTGCAAGTTTGGTCAACCCCATGTAACTTATGGGGCAGTAGCAGCACACTTCTCAAAACGTGTTTTTCAGCCCGAAATAAACACGTTTTTTCAGCCTACTGAAACCCAATGTAACTGCAAGGCTAAGAAGAGCCCACACACTCAGCTCTTAACCCCAGTGTGCAGAGAGTGTCAAAACGTGTTTTTCAGCAGAAATAAACATGTTTCTGCAGTTTGGTCAACCCCATGTAACTTATGGGGCAGTAGCAGCACACTTCTCAAAACGTGTTTTTCAGCCCGAAATAAACACGTTTTTTCAGCCTACTGAAACCCAATGTAACTGCAAGGCTAAGAAGAGCCCACACACTCAGCTCTTAACCCCAGTGTGCAGAAAGTGTCAAAACGTGTTTTTCAGCAGAAATAAACATGTTTCTGCAAGTTTGGTCAACCCCATGTAACTTATGGGGCAGTAACAGCACACTTCTCAAAACGTGTTTTTCAGCCCGAAATAAACGCGTTTTTTCAGCCTACTGAAACCCAATGTAACTGCAAGGCTCAGAAGAGCCCACACACTCAGCTCTTAACCCCAGTGTGCAGAAAGTGTCAAAACGTGTTTTTCAGCAGAAATAAACATGTTTCTGCAAGTTTGGTCAACCCCATGTAACTTATGGGGCAGTAGCAGCACACTTCTCAAAACGTGTTTTTCAGCCCGAAATAAACGCGTTTTTTCAGCCTACTGAAACCCAAAGTAACTGCAAGGCTCAGAAGAGCCCACACACTGAGCTCTTAACCCCAGTGTGCAGAAAGTGTCAAAACGTGTTTTTCAGCAGAAATAAACATGTTTCTGCAAGTTTGGTCAACCCCATGTAACTTATGGGGCAGTAGCAGCACACTTCTCAAAACGTGTTTTTCAGCCCGAAATAAACACGTTTTTTCAGCCTACTGAAACCCAATGTAACTGCAAGGCTCAGAAGAGCCCACACACTCAGCTCTTAACCCCAGTGTGCAGAAAGTGTCAAAACGTGTTTTTCAGCAGAAATAAACATGTTTCTGCAAGTTTGGTCAACCCCATGTAACTTATGGGGCAGTAGCAGCACACTTTTCAAAACGTGTTTTTAAGCCCGAAATAAACGCGTTTTTTCAGCCTACTGAAACCCCATGTAACTGCAAGGCTCAGAAGAGCCCACACACTCAGCTCTTAACCCCAGTGTGCAGAAAGTGTCAAAACGTATTTTTCATCAGAAATAAACATGTTTCTGCAAGTTTGGTCAACCCCATGTAATTTATGGGGCAGTAGCAGCACACTTCTCAAAACGTGTTTTTCAGCCCGAAATAAACACGTTTTTTCAGCCTACTGAAACCCAATGTAACTGCAAGGCTCAGAAGAGCCCAGACACTCAGCTCTTAACCCCAGTGTGCAGAAAGTGTCAAAACGTGTTTTTCAGCAGAAATAAACATGTTTCTGCAAGTTTGGTCAACCCCATGTAACTTATGGGGCAGTAACAGCACACTTCTCAAAACGTGTTTTTCAGCCCGAAATAAACGCGTTTTTTCAGCCTACTGAAACCCAATGTAACTGCAAGGCTCAGAAGAGCCCACACACTCAGCTCTTAACCCCAGTGTGCAGAAAGTGTCAAAACGTGTTTTTCAGCAGAAATAAACATGTTTCTACAAGTTTGGTCAACCCCATGTAACTTATGGGGCAGTAACAGCACACTTCTCAAAACGTGTTTTTCAGCCCGAAATAAACGCGTTTTTTCAGCCTACTGAAACCCAATGTAACTGCAAGGCTCAGAAGAGCCCACACACTCAGCTCTTAACCCCAGTGTGCAGAAAGTGTCAAAACGTGTTTTTCAGCAGAAATAAACATGTTTCTGCAAGTTTGGTCAACCCCATGTAACTTATGGGGCAGTAGCAGCACACTTCTCAAAACGTGTTTTTCAGCCCGAAATAAACGCGTTTTTTCAGCCTACTGAAACCCAAAGTAACTGCAAGGCTCAGAAGAGCCCACACACTCAGCTCTTAACCCCAGTGTGCAGAAAGTGTCAAAACGTGTTTTTCAGCAGAAATAAACATGTTTCTGCAAGTTTGGTCAACCCCATGTAACTTATGGGGCAGTAACAGCACACTTCTCAAAACGTGTTTTTCAGCCCGAAATAAACGCGTTTTTTCAGCCTACTGAAACCCAATGTAACTGCAAGGCTCAGAAGAGCCCACACACTCAGCTCTTAACCCCAGTGTGCAGAAAGTGTCAAAACGTGTTTTTCAGCAGAAATAAACATGTTTCTGCAAGTTTGGTCAACCCCATGTAACTTATGGGGCAGTAGCAGCACACTTCTCAAAACGTGTTTTTCAGCCCGAAATAAACGCGTTTTTTCAGCCTACTGAAACCCAATGTAACTGCAAGGCTCAGAAGAGCCCACACACTCAGCTCTTAACCTCAGTGTGCAGAAAGTGTCAAAACGTGTTTTTCAGCAGAAATAAACATGTTTCTGCAAGTCTGGTCAACCCCATGTAACTTATGGGCCAGTAGCAGCACACTTCTCAATACGTGTTTTTCAGCCCGAAATAAACACGTTTTAGCCAGCCTACTGAAACCCAATGTAACTGCAAGGCTCAGAAGAGCCCACACACTCAGCTCTTAACCCCAGTGTGCAGAAAGTGTCAAAACGTGTTTTTCAGCAGACATAAACATGTTTCTGCAAGTTTGGTCAACCCCATGTAACTTATGGGGCAGTAGCAGCACACTTCTCAAAACGTGTTTTTCAGCCCGAAATAAACACGTTTTTTCAGCCTACTGAAACCCAAAGTAACTGCAAGGCTCAGAAGAGCCCACACACTCAGCTCTTAACCCCAGTGTGCAGAAAGTGTCAAAACGTGTTTTTCAGCAGAAATAAACATGTTTCTGCAAGTTTGGTCAACCCCATGTAACTTATGGGGCAGTAACAGCACACTTCTCAAAACTTTTTTTTCAGCTCGATTAAACGCGTTTTTTCAGCCTACTGAAACCCAATGTAACTGCAAGGCTCAGAAGAGCCCACACACTCAGCTCTTAACCCCAGTGTGCAGAAAGTGTCAAAACGTGTTTTTCAGCAGAAATAAACATGTTTCTGCAAGTTTGGTCAACCCCATGTAACTTATGGGGCAGTAACAGCACACTTCTCAAAACGTGTTTTTCAGCCCGAAATAAACGCGTTTTTTCAGCCTACTGAAACCCAATGTAACTGCAAGGCTCAGAAGAGCCCACACACTCAGCTCTTAACCTCAGTGTGCAGAAAGTGTCAAAACGTGTTTTTCAGCAGAAATAAACATGTTTCTGCAAGTCTGGTCAACCCCATGTAACTTATGGGCCAGTAGCAGCACACTTCTCAATACGTGTTTTTCAGCCCGAAATAAACACGTTTTAGCCAGCCTACTGAAACCCAATGTAACTGCAAGGCTCAGAAGAGCCCACACACTCAGCTCTTAACCCCAGTGTGCAGAAAGTGTCAAAACGTGTTTTTCAGCAGACATAAACATGTTTCTGCAAGTTTGGTCAACCCCATGTAACTTATGGGGCAGTAGCAGCACACTTCTCAAAACGTGTTTTTCAGCCCGAAATAAACACGTTTTTTCAGCCTACTGAAACCCAAAGTAACTGCAAGGCTCAGAAGAGCCCACACACTCAGCTCTTAACCCCAGTGTGCAGAAAGTGTCAAAACGTGTTTTTCAGCAGAAATAAACATGTTTCTGCAAGTTTGGTCAACCCCATGTAACTTATGGGGCAGTAACAGCACACTTCTCAAAACTTTTTTTTCAGCTCGAATAAACGCGTTTTTTCAGTCTACTGAAACCCAATGTAACTGCAAGGCTCAGAAGAGCCCACACACTCAGCTCTTAACCCCAGTGTGCAGAAAGTGTCAAAACGTGTTTTTCAGCAGAAATAAACATGTTTCTGCAAGTTTGGTCAACCCCATGTAACTTATGGGGCAGTAACAGCACACTTCTCAAAACGTGTTTTTCAGCCCGAAATAAACGCGTTTTTTCAGCCTACTGAAACCCAATGTAACTGCAAGGCTCAGAAGAGCCCACACACTCAGCTCTTAACCCCAGTGTGCAGAAAGTGTCAAAACGTGTTTTTCAGCAGACATAAACATGTTTCTGCAAGTTTGGTCAACCCCATGTAACTTATGGGGCAGTAGCAGCACACTTCTCAAAACGTGTTTTTCAGCCCGAAATAAACACGTTTTTTCAGCCTACTGAAACCCAATGTAACTGCAAGGCTCAGAAGAGCCCACACACTCAGCTCTTAACCCCAGTGTGCAGAAAGTGTCAAAACGTGTTTTTCAGCAGAAATAAACATGTTTCTGCAAGTTTGGTCAACCCCATGTAACTTATGGGGCAGTAGCAGCACACTTCTCAAAACGTGTTTTTCAGCCTGAAATAAACACGTTTTTTCAGCCTACTGAAACCCAATGTAACTGCAAGGCTCAGAAGAGCCCACACACTCAGCTCTTAACCCCAGTGTGCAGAAAGTGTCAAAACGTGTTTTTCAGCAGAAATAAACATGTTTCTGCAAGTTTGGTCAACCCCATGTAACTTATGGGGCAGTAACAGCACACTTCTCAAAACGTGTTTTTCAGCCCGAAATAAACGCGTTTTTTCAGCCTACTGAAACCCAATGTAACTGCAAGGCTCAGAAGAGCCCACACACTCAGCTCTTAACCCCAGTGTGCAGAAAGTGTCAAAACGTGTTTTTCAGCAGAAATAAACATGTTTCTGCAAGTTTGGTCAACCCCATGTAACTTATGGGGCAGTAGCAGCACACTTCTCAAAACGTGTTTTTCAGCCCGAAATAAACGCGTTTTTTCAGCCTACTGAAACCCAAAGTAACTGCAAGGCTCAGAAGAGCCCACACACTCAGCTCTTAACCCCAGTGTGCAGAAAGTGTCAAAACGTGTTTTTCAGCAGAAATAAACATGTTTCTGCAAGTTTGGTCAACCCCATGTAACTTATGGGGCAGTAGCAGCACACTTCTCAAAACGTGTTTTTCAGCCCGAAATAAACACGTTTTTTCAGCCTACTGAAACCCAATGTAACTGCAAGGCTCAGAAGAGCCCACACACTCAGCTCTTAACCCCAGTGTGCAGAAAGTGTCAAAACGTGTTTTTCAGCAGAAATAAACATGTTTCTGCAAGTTTGGTCAACCCCATGTAACTTATGGGGCAGTAGCAGCACACTTCTCAAAACGTGTTTTTCAGCCCGAAATAAACGCGTTTTTTCAGCCTACTGAAACCCAATGTAACTGCAAGGCTCAGAAGAGCCCACACACTCAGCTCTTAACCTCAGTGTGCAGAAAGTGTCAAAACGTGTTTTTCAGCAGAAATAAACATGTTTCTGCAAGTCTGGTCAACCCCATGTAACTTATGGGGCAGTAGCAGCACACTTCTCAATACGTGTTTTTCAGCCCGAAATAAACACGTTTTAGCCAGCCTACTGAAACCCAATGTAACTGCAAGGCTCAGAAGAGCCCACACACTCAGCTCTTAACCCCAGTGTGCAGAAAGTGTCAAAACGTGTTTTTCAGCAGACATAAACATGTTTCTGCAAGTTTGGTCAACCCCATGTAACTTATGGGGCAGTAGCAGCACACTTCTCAAAACGTGTTTTTCAGCCCGAAATAAACACGTTTTTTCAGCCTACTGAAACCCAATGTAACTGCAAGGCTAAGAAGAGCCCACACACTCAGCTCTTAACCCCAGTGTGCAGAGAGTGTCAAAACGTGTTTTTCAGCAGAAATAAACATGTTTCTGCAGTTTGGTCAACCCCATGTAACTTATGGGGCAGTAGCAGCACACTTCTCAAAACGTGTTTTTCAGCCCGAAATAAACACGTTTTTTCAGCCTACTGAAACCCAATGTAACTGCAAGGCTAAGAAGAGCCCACACACTCAGCTCTTAACCCCAGTGTGCAGAAAGTGTCAAAACGTGTTTTTCAGCAGAAATAAACATGTTTCTGCAAGTTTGGTCAACCCCATGTAACTTATGGGGCAGTAACAGCACACTTCTCAAAACGTGTTTTTCAGCCCGAAATAAACGCGTTTTTTCAGCCTACTGAAACCCAATGTAACTGCAAGGCTCAGAAGAGCCCACACACTCAGCTCTTAACCCCAGTGTGCAGAAAGTGTCAAAACGTGTTTTTCAGCAGAAATAAACATGTTTCTGCAAGTTTGGTCAACCCCATGTAACTTATGGGGCAGTAGCAGCACACTTCTCAAAACGTGTTTTTCAGCCCGAAATAAACGCGTTTTTTCAGCCTACTGAAACCCAAAGTAACTGCAAGGCTCAGAAGAGCCCACACACTGAGCTCTTAACCCCAGTGTGCAGAAAGTGTCAAAACGTGTTTTTCAGCAGAAATAAACATGTTTCTGCAAGTTTGGTCAACCCCATGTAACTTATGGGGCAGTAGCAGCACACTTCTCAAAACGTGTTTTTCAGCCCGAAATAAACACGTTTTTTCAGCCTACTGAAACCCAATGTAACTGCAAGGCTCAGAAGAGCCCACACACTCAGCTCTTAACCCCAGTGTGCAGAAAGTGTCAAAACGTGTTTTTCAGCAGAAATAAACATGTTTCTGCAAGTTTGGTCAACCCCATGTAACTTATGGGGCAGTAGCAGCACACTTTTCAAAACGTGTTTTTAAGCCCGAAATAAACGCGTTTTTTCAGCCTACTGAAACCCCATGTAACTGCAAGGCTCAGAAGAGCCCACACACTCAGCTCTTAACCCCAGTGTGCAGAAAGTGTCAAAACGTATTTTTCATCAGAAATAAACATGTTTCTGCAAGTTTGGTCAACCCCATGTAATTTATGGGGCAGTAGCAGCACACTTCTCAAAACGTGTTTTTCAGCCCGAAATAAACACGTTTTTTCAGCCTACTGAAACCCAATGTAACTGCAAGGCTCAGAAGAGCCCAGACACTCAGCTCTTAACCCCAGTGTGCAGAAAGTGTCAAAACGTGTTTTTCAGCAGAAATAAACATGTTTCTGCAAGTTTGGTCAACCCCATGTAACTTATGGGGCAGTAACAGCACACTTCTCAAAACGTGTTTTTCAGCCCGAAATAAACGCGTTTTTTAAGCCTACTGAAACCCAATGTAACTGCAAGGCTCAGAAGAGCCCACACACTCAGCTCTTAACCCCAGTGTGCAGAAAGTGTCAAAACGTGTTTTTCAGCAGAAATAAACATGTTTCTGCAAGTTTGGTCAACCCCATGTAACTTATGGGGCAGTAGCAGCACACTTCTCAAAACGTGTTTTTCAGCCCGAAATAAACGCGTTTTTTCAGCCTACTGAAACCCAATGTAACTGCAAGGCTCAGAAGAGCCCACACACTCAGCTCTTAACCCCAGTGTGCAGAAAGTGTCAAAACGTGTTTTTCAGCAGAAATAAACATGTTTCTGCAAGTTTGGTCAACCCCATGTAACTTATGGGGCAGTAGCAGCACACTTCTCAAAACGTGTTTTTCAGCCCGAAATAAACGCGTTTTTTCAGCCTACTGAAACCCAAAGTAACTGCAAGGCTCAGAAGAGCCCACACACTCAGCTCTTAACCCCAGTGTGCAGAAAGTGTCAAAACGTGTTTTTCAGCAGAAATAAACATGTTTCTGCAAGTTTGGTCAACCCCATGTAACTTATGGGGCAGTAACAGCACACTTCTCAAAACGTGTTTTTCAGCCCGAAATAAACGCGTTTTTTCAGCCTACTGAAACCCAATGTAACTGCAAGGCTCAGAAGAGCCCACACACTCAGCTCTTAACCCCAGTGTGCAGAAAGTGTCAAAACGTGTTTTTCAGCAGAAATAAACATGTTTCTGCAAGTTTGGTCAACCCCATGTAACTTATGGGGCAGTAGCAGCACACTTCTCAAAACGTGTTTTTCAGCCCGAAATAAACGCGTTTTTTCAGCCTACTGAAACCCAATGTAACTGCAAGGCTCAGAAGAGCCCACACACTCAGCTCTTAACCTCAGTGTGCAGAAAGTGTCAAAACGTGTTTTTCAGCAGAAATAAACATGTTTCTGCAAGTCTGGTCAACCCCATGTAACTTATGGGGCAGTAGCAGCACACTTCTCAATACGTGTTTTTCAGCCCGAAATAAACACGTTTTAGCCAGCCTACTGAAACCCAATGTAACTGCAAGGCTCAGAAGAGCCCACACACTCAGCTCTTAACCCCAGTGTGCAGAAAGTGTCAAAACGTGTTTTTCAGCAGACATAAACATGTTTCTGCAAGTTTGGTCAACCCCATGTAACTTATGGGGCAGTAGCAGCACACTTCTCAAAACGTGTTTTTCAGCCCGAAATAAACACGTTTTTTCAGCCTACTGAAACCCAAAGTAACTGCAAGGCTCAGAAGAGCTCACACACTCAGCTCTTAACCCCAGTGTGCAGAAAGTGTCAAAACGTGTTTTTCAGCAGAAATAAACATGTTTCTGCAAGTTTGGTCAACCCCATGTAACTTATGGGGCAGTAACAGCACACTTCTCAAAACTTTTTTTTCAGCTCGAATAAACGCGTTTTTTCAGCCTACTGAAACCCAATGTAACTGCAAGGCTCAGAAGAGCCCACACACTCAGCTCTTAACCCCAGTGTGCAGAAAGTGTCAAAACGTGTTTTTCAGCAGAAATAAACATGTTTCTGCAAGTTTGGTCAACCCCATGTAACTTATGGGGCAGTAACAGCACACTTCTCAAAACGTGTTTTTCAGCCCGAAATAAACGCGTTTTTTCAGCCTACTGAAACCCAATGTAACTGCAAGGCTCAGAAGAGCCCACACACTCAGCTCTTAACCCCAGTGTGCAGAAAGTGTCAAAACGTGTTTTTCAGCAGACATAAACATGTTTCTGCAAGTTTGGTCAACCCCATGTAACTTATGGGGCAGTAGCAGCACACTTCTCAAAACGTGTTTTTCAGCCCGAAATAAACACGTTTTTTCAGCCTACTGAAACCCAATGTAACTGCAAGGCTCAGAAGAGCCCACACACTCAGCTCTTAACCCCAGTGTGCAGAAAGTGTCAAAACGTGTTTTTCAGCAGAAATAAACATGTTTCTGCAAGTTTGGTCAACCCCATGTAACTTATGGGGCAGTAGCAGCACACTTCTCAAAACGTGTTTTTCAGCCTGAAATAAACACGTTTTTTCAGCCTACTGAAACCCAATGTAACTGCAAGGCTCAGAAGAGCCCACACACTCAGCTCTTAACCCCAGTGTGCAGAAAGTGTCAAAACGTGTTTTTCAGCAGAAATAAACATGTTTCTGCAAGTTTGGTCAACCCCATGTAACTTATGGGGCAGTAACAGCACACTTCTCAAAACGTGTTTTTCAGCCCGAAATAAACACGTTTTTTCAGCCTACTGAAACCCAATGTAACTGCAAGGCTCAGAAGAGCCCACACACTCAGCTCTTAACCCCAGTGTGCAGAAAGTGTCAAAACGTGTTTTTCAGCAGAAATAAACATGTTTCTGCAAGTTTGGTCAACCCCATGTAACTTATGGGGCAGTAGCAGCACACTTCTCAAAACGTGTTTTTCAGCCCGAAATAAACGCGTTTTTTCAGCCTACTGAAACCCAAAGTAACTGCAAGGCTCAGAAGAGCCCACACACTCAGCTCTTAACCCCAGTGTGCAGAAAGTGTCAAAACGTGTTTTTCAGCAGAAATAAACATGTTTCTGCAAGTTTGGTCAACCCCATGTAACTTATGGGGCAGTAGCAGCACACTTCTCAAAACGTGTTTTTCAGCCCGAAATAAACACGTTTTTTCAGCCTACTGAAACCCAATGTAACTGCAAGGCTCAGAAGAGCCCACACACTCAGCTCTTAACCCCAGTGTGCAGAAAGTGTCAAAACGTGTTTTTCAGCAGAAATAAACATGTTTCTGCAAGTTTGGTCAACCCCATGTAACTTATGGGGCAGTAACAGCACACTTCTCAAAACGTGTTTTTCAGCCCGAAATAAACGCGTTTTTTCAGCCTACTGAAACCCAATGTAACTGCAAGGCTCAGAAGAGCCCACACACTCAGCTCTTAACCCCAGTGTGCAGAAAGTGTCAAAACGTGTTTTTCAGCAGAAATAAACATGTTTCTGCAAGTTTGGTCAACCCCATGTAACTTATGGGGCAGTAGCAGCACACTTCTCAAAACGTGTTTTTCAGCCCGAAATAAAGGCGTTTTTTCAGCCTACTGAAACCCAAAGTAACTGCAAGGCTCAGAAGAGCCCACACACTCAGCTCTTAACCCCAGTGTGCAGAAGGTGTCAAAACGTGTTTTTCAGCAGAAATAAACATGTTTCTGCAAGTTTGGTCAACCCCATGTAACTTATGGGGCAGTAGCAGCACACTTCTCAAAACGTGTTTTTCAGCCCGAAATAAACACGTTTTTTCAGCCTACTGAAACCCAATGTAACTGCAAGGCTCAGAAGAGCCCACACACTCAGCTCTTAACCCCAGTGTGCAGAAAGTGTCAAAACGTGTTTTTCAGCAGAAATAAACATGTTTCTGCAAGTTTGGTCAACCCCATGTAACTTATGGGGCAGTAGCAGCACACTTCTCAAAACGTGTTTTTCAGCCCGAAATAAACGCGTTTTTTCAGCCTACTGAAACCCAAAGTAACTGCAAGGCTCAGAAGAGCCCACACACTCAGCTCTTAACCCCAGTGTGCAGAAAGTGTCAAAACGTGTTTTTCAGCAGAAATAAACATGTTTCTGCAAGTTTGGTCAACCCCATGTAACTTATGGGGCAGTAGCAGCACACTTCTCAAAACGTGTTTTTCAGCCCGAAATAAACACGTTTTTTCAGCCTACTGAAACCCAATGTAACTGCAAGGCTCAGAAGAGCCCACACACTCAGCTCTTAACCCCAGTGTGCAGAAAGTGTCAAAACGTGTTTTTCAGCAGAAATAAACATGTTTCTGCAAGTTTGGTCAACCCCATGTAACTTATGGGGCAGTAGCAGCACACTTCTCAAAACGTGTTTTTCAGCCCGAAATAAACACGTTTTTTCAGCCTACTGAAACCCAATTAAACTGCAAAGCTCAGAAGAGCCCACACACTCAGCTCTTAACCCCAGTGTGCAGAAAGTGTCAAAACGTGTTTTTCAGCAGAAATAAACATGTTTCTGCAAGTTTGGTCAACCCCATGTAACTTATGGGGCAGTAGCAGCACACTTCTCAAAACGTGTTTTTCAGCCCGAAATAAACGCGTTTTTTCAGCCTACTGAAACCCAATGTAACTGCAAGGCTCAGAAGAGCCCACACACTCAGCTCTTAACCCCAGTGTGCAGAAAGTGTCAAAACGTGTTTTTCAGCAGAAATAAACATGTTTCTGCAAGTTTGGTCAACCCCATGTAACTTATGGGGCAGTAGCAGCACACTTCTCAAAACGTGTTTTTCAGCCCGAAATAAACGCGTTTTTTCAGCCTACTGAAACCCAAAGTAACTGCAAGGCTCAGAAGAGCCCACACACTCAGCTCTTAACCCCAGTGTGCAGAAAGTGTCAAAACGTGTTTTTCAGCAGAAATAAACATGTTTCTGCAAGTTTGGTCAACCCCATGTAACTTATGGGGCAGTAGCAGCACACTTCTCAAAACGTGTTTTTCAGCCCGAAATAAACACGTTTTTTCAGCCTACTGAAAACCAATGTAACTGCAAGGCTCAGAAGAGCCCACACACTCAGCTCTTAACCCCAGTGTGCAGATAGTGTCAAAACGTTTTTTTCAGCAGAAATAAACATGTTTCTGCAAGTTTGGTCAACCCCATGTAACTTATGGGGCAGTAACAGCACACTTCTCAAAACGTGTTTTTCAGCCCGAAATAAACGCGTTTTTTCAGCCTACTGAAAACCAATGTAACTGCAAGGCTCAGAAGAGCCCACACACTCAGCTCTTAACCCCAGTGTGCAGAAAGTGTCAAAACGTGTTTTTCAGCAGAAATAAACATGTTTCTGCAAGTTTGGTCAACCCCATGTAACTTATGGGGCAGTAGCAGCACACTTCTCAAAACGTGTTTTTCAGCCCGAAATAAACGCGTTTTTTCAGCCTACTGAAACCCAATGTAACTGCAAGGCTCAGAAGAGCCCACACACTCAGCTCTTAACCCCAGTGTGCAGAAAGTGTCAAAACGTGTTTTTCAGCAGACATAAACATGTTTCTGCAAGTTTGGTCAACCCCATGTAACTTATGGGGCAGTAGCAGCACACTTCTCAAAACGTGTTTTTCAGCCCGAAATAAACACGTTTTTTCAGCCTACTGAAACCCAATGTAACTGCAAGGCTCAGAAGAGCCCACACACTCAGCTCTTAACCCCAGTGTGCAGAAAGTGTCAAAACGTGTTTTTCAGCAGAAATAAACATGTTTCTGCAAGTTTGGTCAACCCCATGTAACTTATGGGGCAGTAGCAGCACACTTCTCAAAACGTGTTTTTCAGCCTGAAATAAACACGTTTTTTCAGCCTACTGAAACCCAATGTAACTGCAAGGCTCAGAAGAGCCCACACACTCAGCTCTTAACCCCAGTGTGCAGAAAGTGTCAAAACGTGTTTTTCAGCAGAAATAAACATGTTTCTGCAAGTTTGGTCAACCCCATGTAACTTATGGGGCAGTAACAGCACACTTCTCAAAACGTGTTTTTCAGCCCGAAATAAACGCGTTTTTTCAGCCTACTGAAACCCAATGTAACTGCAAGGCTCAGAAGAGCCCACACACTCAGCTCTTAACCCCAGTGTGCAGAGAGTGTCAAAACGTGTTTTTCAGCAGAAATAAACATGTTTCTGCAGTTTGGTCAACCCCATGTAACTTATGGGGCAGTAGCAGCACACTTCTCAAAACGTGTTTTTCAGCCCGAAATAAACACGTTTTTTCAGCCTACTGAAACCCAATGTAACTGCAAGGCTCAGAAGAGCCCACACACTCAGCTCTTAACCCCAGTGTGCAGAAAGTGTCAAAACGTGTTTTTCAGCAGAAATAAACATGTTTCTGCAAGTTTGGTCAACCCCATGTAACTTATGGGGCAGTAACAGCACACTTCTCAAAACGTGTTTTTCAGCCCGAAATAAACGCGTTTTTTCAGCCTACTGAAACCCAATGTAACTGCAAGGCTCAGAAGAGCCCACACACTCAGCTCTTAACCCCAGTGTGCAGAAAGTGTCAAAACGTGTTTTTCAGCAGAAATAAACATGTTTCTGCAAGTTTGGTCAACCCCATGTAACTTATGGGGCAGTAGCAGCACACTTCTCAAAACGTGTTTTTCAGCCCGAAATAAACGCGTTTTTTCAGCCTACTGAAACCCAAAGTAACTGCAAGGCTCAGAAGAGCCCACACACTCAGCTCTTAACCCCAGTGTGCAGAAAGTGTCAAAACGTGTTTTTCAGCAGAAATAAACATGTTTCTGCAAGTTTGGTCAACCCCATGTAACTTATGGGGCAGTAGCAGCACACTTCTCAAAACGTGTTTTTCAGCCCGAAATAAACACGTTTTTTCAGCCTACTGAAACCCAATGTAACTGCAAGGCTCAGAAGAGCCCACACACTCAGCTCTTAACCCCAGTGTGCAGAAAGTGTCAAAACGTGTTTTTCAGCAGAAATAAACATGTTTCTGCAAGTTTGGTCAACCCCATGTAACTTATGGGGCAGTAGCAGCACACTTCTCAAAACGTGTTTTTCAGCCTGAAATAAACACGTTTTTTCAGCCTACTGAAACCCAATGTAACTGCAAGGCTCAGAAGAGCCCACACACTCAGCTCTTAACCCCAGTGTGCAGAAAGTGTCAAAACGTGTTTTTCAGCAGAAATAAACATGTTTCTGCAAGTTTGGTCAACCCCATGTAACTTATGGGGCAGTAACAGCACACTTCTCAAAACGTGTTTTTCAGCCCGAAATAAACGCGTTTTTTCAGCCTACTGAAACCCAATGTAACTGCAAGGCTCAGAAGAGCCCACACACTCAGCTCTTAACCCCAGTGTGCAGAAAGTGTCAAAACGTGTTTTTCAGCAGAAATAAACATGTTTCTGCAAGTTTGGTCAACCCCATGTAACTTATGGGGCAGTAGCAGCACACTTCTCAAAACGTGTTTTTCAGCCCGAAATAAACACGTTTTTTCAGCCTACTGAAACCCAATGTAACTGCAAAGCTCAGAAGAGCCCACACACTCAGCTCTTAACCCCAGTGTGCAGAAAGTGTCAAAACGTGTTTTTCAGCAGAAATAAACATGTTTCTGCAAGTTTGGTCAACCCCATGTAACTTATGGGGCAGTAGCAGCACACTTTTCAAAACGTGTTTTTCAGCCCGAAATAAACGCGTTTTTTCAGCCTACTGAAACCCAATGTAACTGCAAGGCTCAGAAGAGCCCACACACTCAGCTCTTAACCCCAGTGTGCAGAAAGTGTCAAAACGTGTTTTTCAGCAGAAATAAACATGTTTCTGCAAGTTTGGTCAACCCCATGTAACTTATGGGGCAGTAGCAGCACACTTCTCAAAACGTGTTTTTCAGCCCGAAATAAACACGTTTTTTCAGCCTACTGAAACCCAATTAAACTGCAAAGCTCAGAAGAGCCCACACACTCAGCTCTTAACCCCAGTGTGCAGAAAGTGTCAAAACGTGTTTTTCAGCAGAAATAAACATGTTTCTGCAAGTTTGGTCAACCCCATGTAACTTATGGGGCAGTAGCAGCACACTTCTCAAAACGTGTTTTTCAGCCCGAAATAAACGCGTTTTTTCAGCCTACTGAAACCCAATGTAACTGCAAGGCTCAGAAGAGCCCACACACTCAGCTCTTAACCCCAGTGTGCAGAAAGTGTCAAAACGTGTTTTTCAGCAGAAATAAACATGTTTCTGCAAGTTTGGTCAACCCCATGTAACTTATGGGGCAGTAGCAGCACACTTCTCAAAACGTGTTTTTCAGCCCGAAATAAACGCGTTTTTTCAGCCTACTGAAACCCAATGTAACTGCAAGGCTCAGAAGAGCCCACACACTCAGCTCTTAACCCCAGTGTGCAGAGAGTGTCAAAACGTTTTTTTCAGCAGAAATAAACATGTTTCTGCAAGTTTGGTCAACCCCATGTAACTTATGGGGCAGTAACAGCACACTTCTCAAAACGTGTTTTTCAGCCCGAAATAAACGCGTTTTTTCAGCCTACTGAAAACCAATGTAACTGCAAGGCTCAGAAGAGCCCACACACTCAGCTCTTAACCCCAGTGTGCAGAAAGTGTCAAAACGTGTTTTTCAGCAGAAATAAACATGTTTCTGCAAGTTTGGTCAACCCCATGTAACTTATGGGGCAGTAACAGCACACTTCTCAAAACGTGTTTTTCAGCCCGAAATAAACGCATTTTTTCAGCCTACTGAAACCCAATGTAACTGCAAGGCTCAGAAGAGCCCACACACTCAGCTCTTAACCCCAGTGTGCAGAAAGTGTCAAAACGTGTTTTTCAGCAGAAATAAACATGTTTCTGCAAGTTTGGTCAACCCCATGTAACTTATGGGGCAGTAGCAGCACACTTCTCAAAACGTGTTTTTCAGCCCGAAATAAACGCGTTTTTTCAGCCTACTGAAACCCAATGTAACTGCAAGGCTCAGAAGAGCCCACACACTCAGCTCTTAACCTCAGTGTGCAGAAAGTGTCAAAACGTGTTTTTCAGCAGAAATAAACATGTTTCTGCAAGTTTGGTCAACCCCATGTAACTTATGGGGCAGTAGCAGCACACTTCTCAAAACGTGTTTTTCAGCCCGAAATAAACACGTTTTAGCCAGCCTACTGAAACCCAATGTAACTGCAAGGCTCAGAAGAGCCCACACACTCAGCTCTTAACCCCAGTGTGCAGAAAGTGTCAAAACGTGTTTTTCAGCAGACATAAACATGTTTCTGCAAGTTTGGTCAACCCCATGTAACTTATGGGGCAGTAGCAGCACACTTCTCAAAACGTGTTTTTCAGCCCGAAATAAACACGTTTTTTCAGCCTACTGAAACCCAAAGTAACTTCAAGGCTCAGAAGAGCCCACACACTCAGCTCTTAACCCCAGTGTGCAGAAAGTGTCAAAACGTGTTTTTCAGCAGAAATAAACATGTTTCTGCAAGTTTGGTCAACCCCATGTAACTTATGGGGCAGTAACAGCACACTTCTCAAAACGTGTTTTTCAGCCCGAAATAAACACGTTTTTTCAGCCTACTGAAACCCAATGTAACTGCAAGGCTCAGAAGAGCCCACACACTCAGCTCTTAACCCCATTGTGCAGAAAGTGTCAAAACGTGTTTTTCAGCAGAAATAAACATGTTTCTGCAAGTTTGGTCAACCCCATGTAACTTATGGGGCAGTAACAGCACACTTCTCAAAACGTGTTTTTCAGCCCGAAATAAACGCGTTTTTTCAGCCTACTGAAACCCAATGTAACTCCAAGGCTCAGAAGAGCCCACACACTCAGCTCTTAACCCCAGTGTGCAGAAAGTGTCAAAACGTGTTTTTCAGCAGAAATAAACATGTTTCTGCAAGTTTGGTCAACCCCATGTAACTTATGGGGCAGTAGCAGCACACTTCTCAAAACGTGTTTTTCAGCCCGAAATAAACGCGTTTTTTCAGCCTAGTGAAACCCAAAGTAACTGCAAGGCTCAGAAGAGCCCACACACTCAGCTCTTAACCCCAGTGTTCAGAAAGTGTCAAAACGTGTTTTTCAGCAGAAATAAACATGTTTCTGCAAGTTTGGTCAACCCCATGTAACTTATGGGGCAGTAGCAGCACACTTCTCAAAACGTGTTTTTCAGCCCGAAATAAACACGTTTTTTCAGCCTACTGAAACCCAATGTAACTGCAAGGCTCAGAAGAGCCCACACACTCAGCTCTTAACCCCAGTGTGCAGAAAGTGTCAAAACGTGTTTTTCAGCAGAAATAAACATGTTTCTGCAAGTTTGGTCAACCCCATGTAACTTATGGGGCAGTAACAGCACACTTCTCAAAACTTTTTTTTCAGCTCGAATAAACGCGTTTTTTCAGCCTACTGAAACCCAATGTAACTGCAAGGCTCAGAAGAGCCCACACACTCAGCTCTTAACCCCAGTGTGCAGAAAGTGTCAAAACGTGTTTTTCAGCAGACATAAACATGTTTCTGCAAGTTTGGTCAACCCCATGTAACTTATGGGGCAGTAGCAGCATACTTCTCAAAACGTGTTTTTCAGCCTGAAATAAACACGTTTTTTCAGCCTACTGAAACCCAATGTAACTGCAAGGCTCAGAAGAGCCCACACACTCAGCTCTTAACCCCAGTGTGCAGAGAGTGTCAAAACGTGTTTTTCATCAGAAATAAACATGTTTCTGCAAGTTTGGTCAACCCCATGTAACTTATGGGGCAGTAACAGCACACTTCTCAAAACGTGTTTTTCAGCCCGAAATAAACGCGTTTTTTCAGCCTACTGAAACCCAATGTAACTGCAAGGCTCAGAAGAGCCCACACTCTCAGCTCTTAACCCCAGTGTGCAGAAAGTGTCAAAACGTGTTTTTCAGCAGAAATAAACATGTTTCTGCAAGTTTGGTCAACCCCATGTAACTTATGGGGCAGTAGCAGCACACTTCTCAAAACGTGTTTTTCAGCCCGAAATAAACGCGTTTTTTCAGCCTACTGAAACCCAATGTAACTGCAAGGCTCAGAAGAGCCCACACACTCAGCTCTTAACCCCAGTGTGCAGAAAGTGTCAAAACGTGTTTTTCAGCAGAAATAAACATGTTTCTGCAAGTTTGGTCAACCCCATGTAACTTATGGGGCAGTAGCAGCACACTTCTCAAAACGTGTTTTTCAGCCCGAAATAAACACGTTTTTTCAGCCTACTGAAACCCAATGTAACTGCAAGGCTCAGAAGAGCCCAGACACTCAGCTCTTAACCCCAGTGTGCAGAAAGTGTCAAAACGTGTTTTTCAGCAGAAATAAACATGTTTCTGCAAGTTTGGTCAACCCCATGTAACTTATGGGGCAGTAACAGCACACTTCTCAAAACGTGTTTTTCAGCCCGAAATAAACGCGTTTTTTCAGCCTACTGAAACCCAATGTAACTGCAAGGCTCAGAAGAGCCCACACACTCAGCTCTTAACCCCAGTGTGCAGAAAGTGTCAAAACGTGTTTTTCAGCAGAAATAAACATGTTTCTGCAAGTTTGGTCAACCCCATGTAACTTATGGGGCAGTAGCAGCACACTTCTCAAAACGTGTTTTTCAGCCCGAAATAAACGCGTTTTTTCAGCCTACTGAAACCCAATGTAACTGCAAGGCTCAGAAGAGCCCACACACTCAGCTCTTAACCTCAGTGTGCAGAAAGTGTCAAAACGTGTTTTTCAGCAGAAATAAACATGTTTCTGCAAGTTTGGTCAACCCCATGTAACTTATGGGGCAGTAGCAGCACACTTCTCAAAACGTGTTTTTCAGCCCGAAATAAACACGTTTTAGCCAGCCTACTGAAACCCAATGTAACTGCAAGGCTCAGAAGAGCCCACACACTCAGCTCTTAACCCCAGTGTGCAGAAAGTGTCAAAACGTGTTTTTCAGCAGACATAAACATGTTTCTGCAAGTTTGGTCAACCCCATGTAACTTATGGGGCAGTAGCAGCACACTTCTCAAAACGTGTTTTTCAGCCCGAAATAAACACGTTTTTTCAGCCTACTGAAACCCAAAGTAACTGCAAGGCTCAGAAGAGCCCACACACTCAGCTCTTAACCCCAGTGTGCAGAAAGTGTCAAAACGTGTTTTTCAGCAGAAATAAACATGTTTCTGCAAGTTTGGTCAACCCCATGTAACTTATGGGGCAGTAACAGCACACTTCTAAAAACTTTTTTTTCAGCTCGAATAAACGCGTTTTTTCAGCCTACTGAAACCCAATGTAACTGCAAGGCTCAGAAGAGCCCACACACTCAGCTCTTAACCCCAGTGTGCAGAAAGTGTCAAAACGTGTTTTTCAGCAGACATAAACATGTTTCTGCAAGTTTGGTCAACCCCATGTAACTTATGGGGCAGTAGCAGCATACTTCTCAAAACGTGTTTTTCAGCCCGAAATAAACACGTTTTTTCAGCCTACTGAAACCCAATGTAACTGCAAGGCTCAGAAGAGCCCACACACTCAGCTCTTAACCCCAGTGTGCAGAAAGTGTCAAAACGTGTTTTTCAGCAGAAATAAACATGTTTCTGCAAGTTTGGTCAACCCCATGTAACTTATGGGGCAGTAGCAGCACACTTCTCAAAACGTGTTTTTCAGCCTGAAATAAACACGTTTTTTCAGCCTACTGAAACCCAATGTAACTGCAAGGCTCAGAAGAGCCCACACACTCAGCTCTTAACCCCAGTGTGCAGAGAGTGTCAAAACGTGTTTTTCATCAGAAATAAACATGTTTCTGCAAGTTTGGTCAACCCCATGTAACTTATGGGGCAGTAACAGCACACTTCTCAAAACGTGTTTTTCAGCCCGAAATAAACGCGTTTATTCAGCCTACTGAAACCCAATGTAACTGCAAGGCTCAGAAGAGCCCACACTCTCAGCTCTTAACCCCAGTGTGCAGAAAGTGTCAAAACGTGTTTTTCAGCAGAAATAAACATGTTTCTGCAAGTTTGGTCAACCCCATGTAACTTATGGGGCAGTAGCAGCACACTTCTCAAAACGTGTTTTTCAGCCCGAAATAAACGCGTTTTTTCAGCCTACTGAAACCCAATGTAACTGCAAGGCTCAGAAGAGCCCACACACTCAGCTCTTAACCCCAGTGTGCAGAAAGTGTCAAAACGTGTTTTTCAGCAGAAATAAACATGTTTCTGCAAGTTTGGTCAACCCCATGTAACTTATGGGGCAGTAGCAGCACACTTCTCAAAACGTGTTTTTCAGCCCGAAATAAACGCGTTTTTTCAGCCTACTGAAACCCAAAGTAACTGCAAGACTCAGAAGAGCCCACACACTCAGCTCTTAACCCCAGTGTGCAGAAAGTGTCAAAACGTGTTTTTCAGCAGAAATAAACATGTTTCTGCAAGTTTGGTCAACCCCATGTAACTTATGGGGCAGTAGCAGCACACTTCTCAAAACGTGTTTTTCAGCCCGAAATAAACACGTTTTTTCAGCCTACTGAAACCCAATGTAACTGCAAGGCTCAGAAGAGCCCACACACTCAGCTCTTAACCCCAGTGTGCAGAGAGTGTCAAAACGTTTTTTTCAGCAGAAATAAACATGTTTCTGCAAGTTTGGTCAACCCCATGTAACTTATGGGGCAGTAACAGCACACTTCTCAAAACGTGTTTTTCAGCCCGAAATAAACGCGTTTTTTCAGCCTACTGAAACCCAATGTAACTGCAAGGCTCAGAAGAGCCCACACACTCAGCTCTTAACCCCAGTGTGCAGAAAGTGTCAAAACGTGTTTTTCAGCAGACATAAACATGTTTCTGCAAGTTTGGTCAACCCCATGTAACTTATGGGGCAGTAGCAGCACACTTCTCAAAACGTGTTTTTCAGCCCGAAATAAACGCGTTTTTTCAGCCTACTGAAACCCCATGTAACTGCAAGGCTCAGAAGAGCCCACACACTCAGCTCTTAACCCCAGTGTGCAGAAAGTGTCAAAACGTATTTTTCATCAGAAATAAACATGTTTCTGCAAGTTTGGTCAACCCCATGTAATTTATGGGGCAGTAGCAGCACACTTCTCAAAACGTGTTTTTCAGCCCGAAATAAACACGTTTTTTCAGCCTACTGAAACCCAATGTAACTGCAAGGCTCAGAAGAGCCCAGACACTCAGCTCTTAACCCCAGTGTGCAGAAAGTGTCAAAACGTGTTTTTCAGCAGAAATAAACATGTTTCTGCAAGTTTGGTCAACCCCATGTAACTTATGGGGCAGTAACAGCACACTTCTCAAAACGTGTTTTTCAGCCCGAAATAAACGCGTTTTTTCAGCCTACTGAAAACCAATGTAACTGCAAGGCTCAGAAGAGCCCACACACTCAGCTCTTAACCCCAGTGTGCAGAAAGTGTCAAAACGTGTTTTTCAGCAGAAATAAACATGTTTCTGCAAGTTTGGTCAACCATATGTAACTTATGGGGCAGTAGCAGCACACTTCTCAAAACGTGTTTTTCAGCCCGAAATAAACGCGTTTTTTCAGCCTACTGAAACCCAATGTAACTGCAAGGCTCAGAAGAGCCCACACACTCAGCTCTTAACCCCAGTGTGCAGAGAGTGTCAAAACGTGTTTTTCAGCAGAAATAAACATGTTTCTGCAACTTTGGTCAACCCCATGTAACTTATGGGGCAGTAGCAGCACACTTCTCAAAACGTGTTTTTCAGCCCGAAATAAACACGTTTTTTCAGCCTACTGAAACCCAATGTAACTGCAAGGCTCAGAAGAGCCCACACACTCAGCTCTTAACCCCAGTGTGCAGAAAGTGTCAAAACGTGTTTTTCAGCAGAAATAAACATGTTTCTGCAAGTTTGGTCAACCCCATGTAACTTATGGGGCAGTAGCAGCACACTTCTCAAAACGTGTTTTTCAGCCCGAAATAAACACGTTTTTTCAGCCTACTGAAACCCAATGTAACTGCAAAGCTCAGAAGAGCCCACACACTCAGCTCTTAACCCCAGTGTGCAGAAAGTGTCAAAACGTGTTTTTCAGCAGAAATAAACATGTTTCTGCAAGTTTGGTCAACCCCATGTAACTTATGGGGCAGTAGCAGCACACTTTTCAAAACGTGTTTTTCAGCCCGAAATAAACGCGTTTTTTCAGCCTACTGAAACCCAATGTAACTGCAAGGCTCAGAAGAGCCCACACACTCAGCTCTTAACCCCAGTGTGCAGAAAGTGTCAAAACGTGTTTTTCAGCAGAAATAAACATGTTTCTGCAAGTTTGGTCAACCATATGTAACTTATGGGGCAGTAGCAGCACACTTCTCAAAACGTGTTTTTCAGCCCGAAATAAACGCGTTTTTTCAGCCTACTGAAACCCAATGTAACTGCAAGGCTCAGAAGAGCCCACACACTCAGCTCTTAACCCCAGTGTGCAGAAAGTGTCAAAACGTGTTTTTCAGCAGAAATAAACATGTTTCTGCAACTTTGGTCAACCCCATGTAACTTATGGGGCAGTAACAGCACACTTCTCAAAACGTGTTTTTCAGCCCGAAATAAACGCGTTTTTTCAGCCTACTGAAACCCCATGTAACTGCAAGGCTCAGAAGAGCCCACACACTCAGCTCTTAACCCCAGTGTGCAGAAAGTGTCAAAACGTGTTTTTCAGCAGAAATAAACATGTTTCTGCAAGTTTGGTCAACCCCATGTAACTTATGGGGCAGTAGCAGCACACTTCTCAAAACGTGTTTTTCAGCCCGAAATAAACACGTTTTTTCAGCCTACTGAAACCCAATGTAACTGCAAGGCTCAGAAGAGCCCACACACTCAGCTCTTAACCCCAGTGTGCAGAGAGTGTCAAAACGTTTTTTTCAGCAGAAATAAACATGTTTCTGCAAGTTTGGTCAACCCCATGTAACTTATGGGGCAGTAACAGCACACTTCTCAAAACGTGTTTTTCAGCCCGAAATAAACGCGTTTTTTCAGCCTACTGAAACCCAATGTAACTGCAAGGCTCAGAAGAGCCCACACACTCAGCTCTTAACCCCAGTGTGCAGAAAGTGTCAAAACGTGTTTTTCAGCAGACATAAACATGTTTCTGCAAGTTTGGTCAACCCCATGTAACTTATGGGGCAGTAGCAGCACACTTCTCAAAACGTGTTTTTCAGCCCGAAAAAAACGCGTTTTTTCAGCCTACTGAAACCCCATGTAACTGCAAGGCTCAGAAGAGCCCACACACTCAGCTCTTAACCCCAGTGTGCAGAAAGTGTCAAAACGTATTTTTCATCAGAAATAAACATGTTTCTGCAAGTTTGGTCAACCCCATGTAATTTATGGGGCAGTAGCAGCACACTTCTCAAAACGTGTTTTTCAGCCCGAAATAAACACGTTTTTTCAGCCTACTGAAACCCAATGTAACTGCAAGGCTCAGAAGAGCCCAGACACTCAGCTCTTAACCCCAGTGTGCAGAAAGTGTCAAAACGTGTTTTTCAGCAGAAATAAACATGTTTCTGCAAGTTTGGTCAACCCCATGTAACTTATGGGGCAGTAACAGCACACTTCTCAAAACGTGTTTTTCAGCCCGAAATAAACGCGTTTTTTCAGCCTACTGAAAACCAATGTAACTGCAAGGCTCAGAAGAGCCCACACACTCAGCTCTTAACCCCAGTGTGCAGAAAGTGTCAAAACGTGTTTTTCAGCAGAAATAAACATTTTTCTGCAAGTTTGGTCAACCATATGTAACTTATGGGGCAGTAGCAGCACACTTCTCAAAACGTGTTTTTCAGCCCGAAATAAACGCGTTTTTTCAGCCTACTGAAACCCAATGTAACTGCAAGGCTCAGAAGAGCCCACACACTCAGCTCTTAACCCCAGTGTGCAGAGAGTGTCAAAACGTGTTTTTCAGCAGAAATAAACATGTTTCTGCAACTTTGGTCAACCCCATGTAACTTATGGGGCAGTAGCAGCACACTTCTCAAAACGTGTTTTTCAGCCCGAAATAAACACGTTTTTTCAGCCTACTGAAACCCAATGTAACTGCAAGGCTCAGAAGAGCCCACACACTCAGCTCTTAACCCCAGTGTGCAGAAAGTGTCAAAACGTGTTTTTCAGCAGAAATAAACATGTTTCTGCAAGTTTGGTCAACCCCATGTAACTTATGGGGCAGTAGCAGCACACTTCTCAAAACGTGTTTTTCAGCCCGAAATAAACACGTTTTTTCAGCCTACTGAAACCCAATGTAACTGCAAAGCTCAGAAGAGCCCACACACTCAGCTCTTAACCCCAGTGTGCAGAAAGTGTCAAAACGTGTTTTTCAGCAGAAATAAACATGTTTCTGCAAGTTTGGTCAACCCCATGTAACTTATGGGGCAGTAGCAGCACACTTTTCAAAACGTGTTTTTCAGCCCGAAATAAACGCGTTTTTTCAGCCTACTGAAACCCAATGTAACTGCAAGGCTCAGAAGAGCCCACACACTCAGCTCTTAACCCCAGTGTGCAGAAAGTGTCAAAACGTGTTTTTCAGCAGAAATAAACATGTTTCTGCAAGTTTGGTCAACCATATGTAACTTATGGGGCAGTAGCAGCACACTTCTCAAAACGTGTTTTTCAGCCCGAAATAAACGCGTTTTTTCAGCCTACTGAAACCCAATGTAACTGCAAGGCTCAGAAGAGCCCACACACTCAGCTCTTAACCCCAGTGTGCAGAGAGTGTCAAAACGTGTTTTTCAGCAGAAATAAACATGTTTCTGCAACTTTGGTCAACCCCATGTAACTTATGGGGCAGTAACAGCACACTTCTCAAAACGTGTTTTTCAGCCCGAAATAAACGCGTTTTTTCAGCCTACTGAAACCCCATGTAACTGCAAGGCTCAGAAGAGCCCACACACTCAGCTCTTAACCCCAGTGTGCAGAAAGTGTCAAAACGTATTTTTCATCAGAAATAAACATGTTTCTGCAAGTTTGGTCAACCCCATGTAATTTATGGGGCAGTAGCAGCACACTTCTCAAAACGTGTTTTTCAGCCCGAAATAAACACGTTTTTTCAGCCTACTGAAACCCAATGTAACTGCAAGGCTCAGAAGAGCCCAGACACTCAGCTCTTAACCCCAGTGTGCAGAAAGTGTCAAAACGTGTTTTTCAGCAGAAATAAACATGTTTCTGCAAGTTTGGTCAACCCCATGTAACTTATGGGGCAGTAGCAGCACACTTCTCAAAACGTGTTTTTCAGCCCGAAATAAACACGTTTTTTCAGCCTACTGAAACCCAATGTAACTGCAAGGCTCAGAAGAGCCCACACACTCAGCTCTTAACCCCAGTGTGCAGAAAGTGTCAAAACATGTTTTTCAGCAGAAATAAACGTTTCTGCAAGTTTGGTCAACCCCATGTAACTTATGGGGCAGTAGCAGCACACTTCTCAAAACGTGTTTTTCAGCCCGAAATAAACACGTTTTTTCAGCCTACTGAAACCCAATGTAACTGCAAAGCTCAGAAGAGCCCACACACTCAGCTCTTAACCCCAGTGTGCAGAGAGTGTCAAAACGTTTTTTTCAGCAGAAATAAACATGTTTCTGCAAGTTTGGTCAACCCCATGTAACTTATGGGGCAGTAACAGCACACTTCTCAAAACGTGTTTTTCAGCCCGAAATAAACGCGTTTTTTCAGCCTACTGAAAACCAATGTAACTGCAAGGCTCAGAAGAGCCCACACACTCAGCTCTTAACCCCAGTGTGCAGAAAGTGTCAAAACGTGTTTTTCAGCAGAAATAAACATGTTTCTGCAAGTTTGGTCAACCCCATGTAACTTATGGGGCAGTAGCAGCACACTTCTCAAAACGTGTTTTTCAGCCCGAAATAAACACGTTTTTTCAGCCTACTGAAACCCAATGTAACTGCAAAGCTCAGAAGAGCCCACACACTCAGCTCTTAACCCCAGTGTGCAGAAAGTGTCAAAACGTGTTTTTCAGCAGAAATAAACATGTTTCTGCAAGTTTGGTCAACCCCATGTAACTTATGGGGCAGTAGCAGCACACTTTTCAAAACGTGTTTTTCAGCCCGAAATAAACGCGTTTTTTCAGCCTACTGAAACCCCATGTAACTGCAAGGCTCAGAAGAGCCCACACACTCAGCTCTTAACCCCAGTGTGCAGAAAGTGTCAAAACGTATTTTTCATCAGAAATAAACATGTTTCTGCAAGTTTGGTCAACCCCATGTAATTTATGGGGCAGTAGCAGCACACTTCTCAAAACGTGTTTTTCAGCCCGAAATAAACACGTTTTTTCAGCCTACTGAAACCCAATGTAACTGCAAGGCTCAGAAGAGCCCAGACACTCAGCTCTTAACCCCAGTGTGCAGAAAGTGTCAAAACGTGCTTTTCAGCAGAAATAAACATGTTTCTGCAAGTTTGGTCAACCCCATGTAACTTATGGGGCAGTAACAGCACACTTCTCAAAACGTGTTTTTCAGCCCGAAATAAACGCGTTTTTTCAGCCTACTGAAACCCAATGTAACTGCAAGGCTCAGAAGAGCCCACACACTCAGCTCTTAACCTCAGTGTCCAGAAAGTGTCAAAACGTGTTTTTCAGCAGAAATAAACATGTTTCTGCAAGTTTGGTCAACCCCATGTAACTTATGGGGCAGTAGCAGCACACTTCTCAAAACGTGTTTTTCAGCCCGAAATAAACACGTTTTAGCCAGCCTACTGAAACCCAATGTAACTGCAAGGCTCAGAAGAGCCCACACACTCAGCTCTTAACCCCAGTGTGCAGAAAGTGTCAAAACGTGTTTTTCAGCAGACATAAACATGTTTCTGCAAGTTTGGTCAACCCCATGTAACTTATGGGGCAGTAGCAGCACACTTCTCAAAACGTGTTTTTCAGCCCGAAATAAACACGTTTTTTCAGCCTACTGAAACCCAAAGTAACTGCAAGGCTCAGAAGAGCCCACACACTCAGCTCTTAACCCCAGTGTGCAGAAAGTGTCAAAACGTGTTTTTCAGCAGAAATAAACATGTTTCTGCAAGTTTGGTCAACCCCATGTAACTTATGGGGCAGTAACAGCACACTTCTCAAAACTTTTTTTTCAGCTCGAATAAACGCGTTTTTTCAGCCTACTGAAACCCAATGTAACTGCAAGGCTCAGAAGAGCCCACACACTCAGCTCTTAACCCCAGTGTGCAGAAAGTGTCAAAACGTGTTTTTCAGCAGACATAAACATGTTTCTGCAAGTTTGGTCAACCCCATGTAACTTATGGGGCAGTAGCAGCACACTTCTCAAAACGTGTTTTTCAGCCCGAAATAAACACGTTTTTTCAGCCTACTGAAACCCAAAGTAACTGCAAGGCTCAGAAGAGCCCACACACTCAGCTCTTAACCCCAGTGTGCAGAAAGTGTCAAAACGTGTTTTTCAGCAGAAATAAACATGTTTCTGCAAGTTTGGTCAACCCCATGTAACTTATGGGGCAGTAACAGCACACTTCTCAAAACTTTTTTTTCAGCTCGAATAAACGCGTTTTTTCAGCCTACTGAAACCCAATGTAACTGCAAGGCTCAGAAGAGCCCACACACTCAGCTCTTAACCCCAGTGTGCAGAAAGTGTCAAAACGTGTTTTTCAGCAGACATAAACATGTTTCTGCAAGTTTGGTCAACCCCATGTAACTTATGGGGCAGTAGCAGCACACTTCTCAAAACGTGTTTTTCAGCCCGAAATAAACACGTTTTTTCAGCCTACTGAAACCCAATGTAACTGCAAGGCTCAGAAGAGCCCACACACTCAGCTCTTAACCCCAGTGTGCAGAAAGTGTCAAAACGTGTTTTTCAGCAGAAATAAACATGTTTCTGCAAGTTTGGTCAACCCCATGTAACTTATGGGGCAGTAACAGCACACTTCTCAAAACGTGTTTTTCAGCCCGAAATAAACGCGTTTTTTCAGCCTACTGAAACCCAATGTAGCTGCAAGGCTCAGAGGAGCCCACACACTCAGCTCTTAACCCCAGTGTGCAGAAAGTGTCAAAACGTGTTTTTCAGCAGAAATAAACATGTTTCTGCAAGTTTGGTCAACCCCATGTAACTTATGGGGCAGTAGCAGCACACTTCTCAAAACGTGTTTTTCAGCCCGAAATAAACACGTTTTTTCAGCCTACTGAAACCCAATGTAACTGCAAGGCTCAGAAGAGCCCACACACTCAGCTCTTAACCCCAGTGTGCAGAAAGTGTCAAAACGTGTTCTTCAGCAGAAATAAACATGTTTCTGCAAGTTTGGTCACCACCATGTAAGTTATGGGGCAGTAACAGCACACTTTTGAAAACGTGTTTTTCAGCCCGAAATAAACGCGTTTTTTCAGACAACTGAATCCCTATGTAACTGCAAGGCTCAGAAGAGCCCACACACTCAGCTCTTAACCCCAGTGTGCAGAAAGTTTCAAAACGTGTTTTTCAGCAGAAATAAACATGTTTCTGCAAGTTTGGTCACCCCCATGTAAGTTATGGGGCAGTAACAGCACACTTTTGAAAACGTGTTTTTCAGCCCGAAATAAACGCGTTTTTTCAGACAACTGAATCCCTATGTAACTGCAAGGCTCAGAAGAGCCCACACACTCAGCTCTTAACCCCAGTGTGCAGAAAGTGTCAAAACGTGTTTTTCAGCAGAAATAAACATGTTTCTGCAAGTTTGGTCAACCCCATGTAACTTATGGGGCAGTACCAGCACACTTCTCCAAACGTGTTTTTCAGCCCGAAATAAACGCGTTTTTTCAGCCTACTGAAACCCAATGTAACTGCAAGGCTCAGAAGAGCCCACACACTCAGCTCTTAACCTCAGTGTGCAGAAAGTGTCAAAACGTGTTTTTCAGCAGAAATAAACATGTTTCTGCAAGTTTGGTCAACCCCATGTAACTTATGGGGCAGTAGCAGCACACTTCTCAAAACGTGTTTTTCAGCCCGAAATAAACACGTTTTTTCAGCCTACTGAAACCCAAAGTAACTGCAAGGCTCAGAAGAGCCCACACACTCAGCTCTTAACCCCAGTGTGCAGAAAGTGTCAAAACGTGTTTTTCAACAGAAATAAACATGTTTCTGCAAGTTTGGTCAACCCCATGTAACTTATGGGGCAGTAACAGCACACTTCTCAAAACTTTTTTTTCAGCTCGAATAAACGCGTTTTTTCAGCCTACTGAAACCCAATGTAACTGCAAGGCTCAGAAGAGCCCACACACTCAGCTCTTAACCCCAGTGTGCAGAAAGTGTCAAAACGTGTTTTTCAGCAGACATAAACATGTTTCTGCAAGTTTGGTCAACCCCATGTAACTTATGGGGCAGTAGCAGCACACTTCTCAAAACGTGTTTTTCAGCCCGAAATAAACACGTTTTTTCAGCCTACTGAAACCCAATGTAACTGCAAGGCTCAGAAGAGCCCACACACTCAGCTCTTAACCCCAGTGTGCAGAAAGTGTCAAAACGTGTTTTTCAGCAGAAATAAACATGTTTCTGCAAGTTTGGTCAACCCCATGTAACTTATGGGGCAGTAGCAGCACACTTCTCAAAACGTGTTTTTCAGCCTGAAATAAACACGTTTTTTCAGCCTACTGAAACCCAATGTAACTGCAAGGCTCAGAAGAGCCCACACACTCAGCTCTTAACCCCAGTGTGCAGAGAGTGTCAAAACGTGTTTTTCATCAGAAATAAACATGTTTCTGCAAGTTTGGTCAACCCCATGTAACTTATGGGGCAGTAACAGCACACTTCTCAAAACGTGTTTTTCAGCCCGAAATAAACGCGTTTTTTCAGCCTACTGAAACCCAATGTAACTGCAAGGCTCAGAGGAGCCCACACACTCAGCTCTTAACCCCAGTGTGCAGAAAGTGTCAAAACGTGTTTTTCAGCAGAAATAAACATGTTTCTGCAAGTTTGGTCAACCCCATGTAACTTATGGGGCAGTAGCAGCACACTTCTCAAAACGTGTTTTTCAGCCCGAAATAAACACGTTTTTTCAGCCTACTGAAACCCAATGTAACTGCAAGGCTCAGAAGAGCCCACACACTCAGCTCTTAACCCCAGTGTGCAGAAAGTGTCAAAACGTGTTCTTCAGCAGAAATAAACATGTTTCTGCAAGTTTGGTCACCACCATGTAAGTTATGGGGCAGTAACAGCACACTTTTGAAAACGTGTTTTTCAGCCCGAAATAAACGCGTTTTTTCAGACAACTGAATCCCTATGTAACTGCAAGGCTCAGAAGAGCCCACACACTCAGCTCTTAACCCCAGTGTGCAGAAAGTTTCAAAACGTGTTTTTCAGCAGAAATAAACATGTTTCTGCAAGTTTGGTCACCCCCATGTAAGTTATGGGGCAGTAACAGCACACTTTTGAAAACGTGTTTTTCAGCCCGAAATAAACGCGTTTTTTCAGACAACTGAATCCCTATGTAACTGCAAGGCTCAGAAGAGCCCACACACTCAGCTCTTAACCCCAGTGTGCAGAAAGTGTCAAAACGTGTTTTTCAGCAGAAATAAACATGTTTCTGCAAGTTTGGTCAACCCCATGTAACTTATGGGGCAGTAGCAGCACACTTCTCCAAACGTGTTTTTCAGCCCGAAATAAACGCGTTTTTTCAGCCTACTGAAACCCAATGTAACTGCAAGGCTCAGAAGAGCCCACACACTCAGCTCTTAACCTCAGTGTGCAGAAAGTGTCAAAACGTGTTTTTCAGCAGAAATAAACATGTTTCTGCAAGTTTGGTCAACCCCATGTAACTTATGGGGCAGTAGCAGCACACTTCTCAAAACGTGTTTTTCAGCCCGAAATAAACACGTTTTAGCCAGCCTACTGAAACCCAATGTAACTGCAAGGCTCAGAAGAGCCCACACACTCAGCTCTTAACCCCAGTGTGCAGAAAGTGTCAAAACGTGTTTTTCAGCAGACATAAACATGTTTCTGCAAGTTTGGTCAACCCCATGTAACTTATGGGGCAGTAGCAGCACACTTCTCAAAACGTGTTTTTCAGCCCGAAATAAACACGTTTTTTCAGCCTACTGAAACCCAAAGTAACTGCAAGGCTCAGAAGAGCCCACACACTCAGCTCTTAACCCCAGTGTGCAGAAAGTGTCAAAACGTGTTTTTCAGCAGAAATAAACATGTTTCTGCAAGTTTGGTCAACCCCATGTAACTTATGGGGCAGTAACAGCACACTTCTCAAAACTTTTTTTTCAGCTCGAATAAACGCGTTTTTTCAGCCTACTGAAACCCAATGTAACTGCAAGGCTCAGAAGAGCCCACACACTCAGCTCTTAACCCCAGTGTGCAGAAAGTGTCAAAACGTGTTTTTCAGCAGACATAAACATGTTTCTGCAAGTTTGGTCAACCCCATGTAACTTATGGGGCAGTAGCAGCACACTTCTCAAAACGTGTTTTTCAGCCCGAAATAAACACGTTTTTTCAGCCTACTGAAACCCAATGTAACTGCAAGGCTCAGAAGAGCCCACACACTCAGCTCTTAACCCCAGTGTGCAGAAAGTGTCAAAACGTGTTTTTCAGCAGAAATAAACATGTTTCTGCAAGTTTGGTCAACCCCATGTAACTTATGGGGCAGTAGCAGCACACTTCTCAAAACGTGTTTTTCAGCCCGAAATAAACACGTTTTTTCAGCCTACTGAAACCCAATGTAACTGCAAGGCTCAGAAGAGCCCACACACTCAGCTCTTAACCCCAGTGTGCAGAAAGTGTCAAAACGTGTTCTTCAGCAGAAATAAACATGTTTCTGCAAGTTTGGTCACCACCATGTAAGTTATGGGGCAGTAACAGCACACTTTTGAAAACGTGTTTTTCAGCCCGAAATAAACGCGTTTTTTCAGACAACTGAATCCCTATGTAACTGCAAGGCTCAGAAGAGCCCACACACTCAGCTCTTAACCCCAGTGTGCAGAAAGTTTCAAAACGTGTTTTTCAGCAGAAATAAACATGTTTCTGCAAGTTTGGTCACCCCCATGTAAGTTATGGGGCAGTAACAGCACACTTTTGAAAACGTGTTTTTCAGCCCGAAATAAACGCGTTTTTTCAGACAACTGAATCCCTATGTAACTGCAAGGCTCAGAAGAGCCCACACACTCAGCTCTTAACCCCAGTGTGCAGAAAGTGTCAAAACGTGTTTTTCAGCAGAAATAAACATGTTTCTGCAAGTTTGGTCACCCCCATGTAAGTTATGGGGCAGTAACAGCACACTTTTGAAAACGTGTTTTTCAGCCCGAAATAAACGCGTTTTTTCAGACAACTGAATCCCTATGTAACTGAAAGGCTCAAAAGAGCCCACACACTCAGCTCTTAACCCAGTGTGCAGAAAGTGTCAAAACGTGTTTTTCAGCAGAAATAAACATGTTTCTGCAAGTTTGGTCAACCCCATGTAACTTATGGGGCAGTAGCAGCACACTTCTCAAAACGTGTTTTTCAGCCCGAAATAAACGCGTTTTTTCAGCCTACTGAAAACCAATGTAACTGCAAGGCTCAGAAGAGCCCACACACTCAGCTCTTAACCCCAGTGTGCAGAAAGTGTCAAAACGTGTTTTTCAGCAGAAATAAACATGTTTCTGCAAGTTTGGTCAACCCCATGTAACTTATGGGGCAGTAGCAGCACACTTCTCAAAACGTGTTTTTCAGCCCGAAATAAACACGTTTTTTCAGCCTACTGAAACCCAATGTAACTGCAAAGCTCAGAAGAGCCCACACACTCAGCTCTTAACCCCAGTGTGCAGAAAGTGTCAAAACGTGTTTTTCAGCAGAAATAAACATGTTTCTGCAAGTTTGGTCAACCCCATGTAACTTATGGGGCAGTAGCAGCACACTTCTCAAAACGTGTTTTTCAGCCCGAAATAAACACGTTTTTTCAGCCTACTGAAACCCAATGTAACTGCAAAGCTCAGAAGAGCCCACACACTCAGCTCTTAACCCCAGTGTGCAGAAAGTGTCAAAACGTGTTTTTCAGCAGAAATAAACATGTTTCTGCAAGTTTGGTCAACCCCATGTAACTTATGGGGCAGTAGCAGCACACTTTTCAAAACGTGTTTTTCAGCCCGAAATAAACGCGTTTTTTCAGCCTACTGAAACCCAATGTAACTGCAAGGCTCAGAAGAGCCCACACACTCAGCTCTTAACCCCAGTGTGCAGAAAGTGTCAAAACGTGTTTTTCAGCAGACATAAACATGTTTCTGCAAGTTTGGTCAACCATATGTAACTTATGGGGCAGTAGCAGCACACTTCTCAAAACGTGTTTTTCAGCCCGAAATAAACGCGTTTTTTCAGCCTACTGAAACCCCATGTAACTGCAAGGCTCAGAAGAGCCCACACACTCAGCTCTTAACCCCAGTGTGCAGAAAGTGTCAAAACGTGTTTTTCAGCAGAAATAAACATGTTTCTGCAAGTTTGGTCAACCCCATGTAACTTATGGGGCAGTAGCAGCACAATTCTCAAAACGTGTTTTTCAGCCCGAAATAAACACGTTTTTTCAGCCTACTGAAACCCAATGTAACTGCAAGGCTCAGAAGAGCCCACACACTCAGCTCTTAACCCCAGTGTGCAGAAAGTGTCAAAACGTGTTTTTCAGCAGACATAAACATGTTTCTGCAAGTTTGGTCAACCCCATGTAACTTATGGGGCAGTAGCAGCACACTTCTCAAAACGTGTTTTTCAGCCCGAAATAAACACGTTTTTTCAGCCTACTGAAACCCAATGTAACTGCAAGGCTCAGAAGAGCCCACACACTCAGCTCTTAACCCCAGTGTGCAGAAAGTGTCAAAACGTGTTTTTCAGCAGAAATAAACATGTTTCTGCAAGTTTGGTCAACCCCATGTAACTTATGGGGCAGTAGCAGCACACTTCTCAAAACGTGTTTTTCAGCCTGAAATAAACACGTTTTTTCAGCCTACTGAAACCCAATGTAACTGCAAGGCTCAGAAGAGCCCACACACTCAGCTCTTAACCCCAGTGTGCAGAGAGTGTCAAAACGTGTTTTTCATCAGAAATAAACATGTTTCTGCAAGTTTGGTCAACCCCATGTAACTTATGGGGCACTAACAGCACACTTCTCAAAACGTGTTTTTCAGCCCGAAATAAACGCGTTTTTTCAGCCTACTGAAACCCAATGTAACTGCAAGGCTCAGAGGAGCCCACACACTCAGCTCTTAACCCCAGTGTGCAGAAAGTGTCAAAACGTGTTTTTCAGCAGAAATAAACATGTTTCTGCAAGTTTGGTCAACCCCATGTAACTTATGGGGCAGTAGCAGCACACTTCTCAAAACGTGTTTTTCAGCCCGAAATAAACACGTTTTTTCAGCCTACTGAAACCCAATGTAACTGCAAGGCTCAGAAGAGCCCACACACTCAGCTCTTAACCCCAGTGTGCAGAAAGTGTCAAAACGTGTTCTTCAGCAGAAATAAACATGTTTCTGCAAGTTTGGTCACCACCATGTAAGTTATGGGGCAGTAACAGCACACTTTTGAAAACGTGTTTTTCAGCCCGAAATAAATGCGTTTTTTCAGACAACTGAATCCCTATGTAACTGCAAGGCTCAGAAGAGCCCACACACTCAGCTCTTAACCCCAGTGTGCAGAAAGTTTCAAAACGTGTTTTTCAGCAGAAATAAACATGTTTCTGCAAGTTTGGTCACCCCCATGTAAGTTATGGGGCAGTAACAGCACACTTTTGAAAACGTGTTTTTCAGCCCGAAATAAACGCGTTTTTTCAGACAACTGAATCCCTATGTAACTGCAAGGCTCAGAAGAGCCCACACACTCAGCTCTTAACCCCAGTGTGCAGAAAGTGTCAAAACGTGTTTTTCAGCAGAAATAAACATGTTTCTGCAAGTTTGGTCACCCCCATGTAAGTTATGGGGCAGTAACAGCACACTTTTGAAAACGTGTTTTTCAGCCCGAAATAAACGCGTTTTTTCAGACAACTGAATCCCTATGTAACTGAAAGGCTCAAAAGAGCCCACACACTCAGCTCTTAACCCAGTGTGCAGAAAGTGTCAAAACGTGTTTTTCAGCAGAAATAAACATGTTTCTGCAAGTTTGGTCAACCCCATGTAACTTATGGGGCAGTAGCAGCACACTTCTCAAAACGTGTTTTTCAGCCCGAAATAAACGCGTTTTTTCAGCCTACTGAAAACCAATGTAACTGCAAGGCTCAGAAGAGCCCACACACTCAGCTCTTAACCCCAGTGTGCAGAAAGTGTCAAAACGTGTTTTTCAGCAGAAATAAACATGTTTCTGCAAGTTTGGTCAACCCCATGTAACTTATGGGGCAGTAGCAGCACACTTCTCAAAACGTGTTTTTCAGCCCGAAATAAACACGTTTTTTCAGCCTACTGAAACCCAATGTAACTGCAAGGCTCAGAAGAGCCCACACACTCAGCTCTTAACCCCAGTGTGCAGAAAGTGTCAAAACGTGTTTTTCAGCAGAAATAAACATGTTTCTGCAAGTTTGGTCAACCCCATGTAACTTATGGGGCAGTAGCAGCACACTTCTCAAAACGTGTTTTTCAGCCCGAAATAAACACGTTTTTTCAGCCTACTGAAACCCAATGTAACTGCAAAGCTCAGAAGAGCCCACACACTCAGCTCTTAACCCCAGTGTGCAGAAAGTGTCAAAACGTGTTTTTCAGCAGAAATAAACATGTTTCTGCAAGTTTGGTCAACCCCATGTAACTTATGGGGCAGTAGCAGCACACTTTTCAAAACGTGTTTTTCAGCCCGAAATAAACGCGTTTTTTCAGCCTACTGAAACCCAATGTAACTGCAAGGCTCAGAAGAGCCCACACACTCAGCTCTTAACCCCAGTGTGCAGAAAGTGTCAAAACGTGTTTTTCAGCAGACATAAACATGTTTCTGCAAGTTTGGTCAACCCCATGTAACTTATGGGGCAGTAGCAGCACACTTTTCAAAACGTGTTTTTCAGCCCGAAATAAACGCGTTTTTTCAGCCTACTGAAACCCAATGTAACTGCAAGGCTCAGAAGAGCCCACACACTCAGCTCTTAACCCCAGTGTGCAGAAAGTGTCAAAACGTGTTTTTCAGCAGAAATAAACATGTTTCTGCAACTTTGGTCAACCATATGTAACTTATGAGGCAGTAGCAGCACACTTCTCAAAACGTGTTTTTCAGCCCGAAATAAACGCGTTTTTTCAGCCTACTGAAACCCCATGTAACTGCAAGGCTCAGAAGAGCCCACACACTCAGCTCTTAACCCCAGTGTGCAGAAAGTGTCAAAACGTATTTTTCATCAGAAATAAACATGTTTCTGCAAGTTTGGTCAACCCCATGTAATTTATGGGGCAGTAGCAGCACACTTCTCAAAACGTGTTTTTCAGCCCGAAATAAACATGTTTTTTCAGCCTACTGAAACCCAATGTAACTGCAAGGCTCAGAAGAGCCCAGACACTCAGCTCTTAACCCCAGTGTGCATAAAGTGTCAAAACGTGTTTTTCAGCAGAAATAAACATGTTTCTGCAAGTTTGGTCAACCCCATGTAACTTATGGGGCAGTAACAGCACACTTCTCAAAACGTGTTTTTCAGCCCGAAATAAACGCGTTTTTTCAGCCTACTGAAAACCAATGTAACTGCAAGGCTCAGAAGAGCCCACACACTCAGCTCTTAACCCCAGTGTGCAGAAAGTGTCAAAACGTGTTTTTCAGCAGAAATAAACATGTTTCTGCAAGTTTGGTCAACCATATGTATCTTATGGGGCAGTAGCAGCACACTTCTCAAAACGTGTTTTTCAGCCCGAAATAAACGCGTTTTTTCAGCCTACTGAAACCCAATGTAACTGCAAGGCTCAGAAGAGCCCACACACTCAGCTCTTAACCCCAGTGTGCAGAGAGTGTCAAAACGTGTTTTTCAGCAGAAATAAACATGTTTCTGCAACTTTGGTCAACCCCATGTAACTTATGGGGCAGTAGCAGCACACTTCTCAAAACGTGTTTTTCAGCCCGAAATAAACACGTTTTTTCAGCCTACTGAAACCCAATGTAACTGCAAGGCTCAGAAGAGCCCACACACTCAGCTCTTAACCCCAGTGTGCAGAAAGTGTCAAAACGTGTTTTTCAGCAGAAATAAACATGTTTCTGCAAGTTTGGTCAACCCCATGTAACTTATGGGGCAGTAGCAGCACACTTCTCAAAACGTGTTTTTCAGCCCGAAATAAACACGTTTTTTCAGCCTACTGAAACCCAATGTAACTGCAAAGCTCAGAAGAGCCCACACACTCAGCTCTTAACCCCAGTGTGCAGAAAGTGTCAAAACGTGTTTTTCAGCAGAAATAAACATGTTTCTGCAAGTTTGGTCAACCCCATGTAACTTATGGGGCAGTAGCAGCACACTTTTCAAAACGTGTTTTTCAGCCCGAAATAAACGCGTTTTTTCAGCCTACTGAAACCCAATGTAACTGCAAGGCTCAGAAGAGCCCACACACTCAGCTCTTAACCCCAGTGTGCAGAAAGTGTCAAAACGTGTTTTTCAGCAGAAATAAACATGTTTCTGCAAGTTTGGTCAACCATATGTAACTTATGGGGCAGTAGCAGCACACTTCTCAAAACGTGTTTTTCAGCCCGAAATAAACGCGTTTTTTCAGCCTACTGAAACCCAATGTAACTGCAAGGCTCAGAAGAGCCCACACACTCAGCTCTTAACCCCAGTGTGCAGAGAGTGTCAAAACGTGTTTTTCAGCAGAAATAAACATGTTTCTGCAAGTTTGGTCAACCATATGTATCTTATGGGGCAGTAGCAGCACACTTCTCAAAACGTGTTTTTCAGCCCGAAATAAACACGTTTTTTCAGCCTACTGAAACCCCATGTAACTGCAAGGCTCAGAAGAGCCCACACACTCAGCTCTTAACCCCAGTGTGCAGAAAGTGTCAAAACGTATTTTTCATCAGAAATAAACATGTTTCTGCAAGTTTGGTCAACCCCATGTAATTTATGGGGCAGTAGCAGCACACTTCTCAAAACGTGTTTTTCAGCCCGAAATAAACACGTTTTTTCAGCCTACTGAAACCCAATGTAACTGCAAGGCTCAGAAGAGCCCAGACACTCAGCTCTTAACCCCAGTGTGCATAAAGTGTCAAAACGTGTTTTTCAGCAGAAATAAACATGTTTCTGCAAGTTTGGTCAACCCCATGTAACTTATGGGGCAGTAACAGCACACTTCTCAAAACGTGTTTTTCAGCCCGAAATAAACGCGTTTTTTCAGCCTACTGAAAACCAATGTAACTGCAAGGCTCAGAAGAGCCCACACACTCAGCTCTTAACCCCAGTGTGCAGAAAGTGTCAAAACGTGTTTTTCAGCAGAAATAAACATGTTTCTGCAAGTTTGGTCAACCATATGTATCTTATGGGGCAGTAGCAGCACACTTCTCAAAACGTGTTTTTCAGCCCGAAATAAACGCGTTTTTTCAGCCTACTGAAACCCAATGTAACTGCAAGGCTCAGAAGAGCCCACACACTCAGCTCTTAACCCCAGTGTGCAGAGAGTGTCAAAACGTGTTTTTCAGCAGAAATAAACATGTTTCTGCAACTTTGGTCAACCCCATGTAACTTATGGGGCAGTAGCAGCACACTTCTCAAAACGTGTTTTTCAGCCCGAAATAAACACGTTTTTTCAGCCTACTGAAACCCAATGTAACTGCAAGGCTCAGAAGAGCCCACACACTCAGCTCTTAACCCCAGTGTGCAGAAAGTGTCAAAACGTGTTTTTCAGCAGAAATAAACATGTTTCTGCAAGTTTGGTCAACCCCATGTAACTTATGGGGCAGTAGCAGCACACTTCTCAAAACGTGTTTTTCAGCCCGAAATAAACACGTTTTTTCAGCCTACTGAAACCCAATGTAACTGCAAAGCTCAGAAGAGCCCACACACTCAGCTCTTAACCCCAGTGTGCAGAAAGTGTCAAAACGTGTTTTTCAGCAGAAATAAACATGTTTCTGCAAGTTTGGTCAACCCCATGTAACTTATGGGGCAGTAGCAGCACACTTTTCAAAACGTGTTTTTCAGCCCGAAATAAACGCGTTTTTTCAGCCTACTGAAACCCAATGTAACTGCAAGGCTCAGAAGAGCCCACACACTCAGCTCTTAACCCCAGTGTGCAGAAAGTGTCAAAACGTGTTTTTCAGCAGAAATAAACATGTTTCTGCAAGTTTGGTCAACCATATGTAACTTATGGGGCAGTAGCAGCACACTTCTCAAAACGTGTTTTTCAGCCCGAAATAAACGCGTTTTTTCAGCCTACTGAAACCCCATGTAACTGCAAGGCTCAGAAGAGCCCACACACTCAGCTCTTAACCCCAGTGTGCAGAAAGTGTCAAAACGTATTTTTCATCAGAAATAAACATGTTTCTGCAAGTTTGGTCAACCCCATGTAATTTATGGGGCAGTAGCAGCACACTTCTCAAAACGTGTTTTTCAGCCCGAAATAAACACGTTTTTTCAGCCTACTGAAACCCAATGTAACTGCAAGGCTCAGAAGAGCCCAGACACTCAGCTCTTAACCCCAGTGTGCATAAAGTGTCAAAACGTGTTTTTCAGCAGAAATAAACATGTTTCTGCAAGTTTGGTCAACCCCATGTAACTTATGGGGCAGTAACAGCACACTTCTCAAAACGTGTTTTTCAGCCCGAAATAAACGCGTTTTTTCAGCCTACTGAAAACCAATGTAACTGCAAGGCTCAGAAGAGCCCACACACTCAGCTCTTAACCCCAGTGTGCAGAAAGTGTCAAAACGTGTTTTTCAGCAGAAATAAACATGTTTCTGCAAGTTTGGTCAACCATATGTATCTTATGGGGCAGTAGCAGCACACTTCTCAAAACGTGTTTTTCAGCCCGAAATAAACGCGTTTTTTCAGCCTACTGAAACCCAATGTAACTGCAAGGCTCAGAAGAGCCCACACACTCAGCTCTTAACCCCAGTGTGCAGAGAGTGTCAAAACGTGTTTTTCAGCAGAAATAAACATGTTTCTGCAACTTTGGTCAACCCCATGTAACTTATGGGGCAGTAGCAGCACACTTCTCAAAACGTGTTTTTCAGCCCGAAATAAACACGTTTTTTCAGCCTACTGAAACCCAATGTAACTGCAAGGCTCAGAAGAGCCCACACACTCAGCTCTTAACCCCAGTGTGCAGAAAGTGTCAAAACGTGTTTTTCAGCAGAAATAAACATGTTTCTGCAAGTTTGGTCAACCCCATGTAACTTATGGGGCAGTAGCAGCACACTTCTCAAAACGTGTTTTTCAGCCCGAAATAAACACGTTTTTTCAGCCTACTGAAACCCAATGTAACTGCAAAGCTCAGAAGAGCCCACACACTCAGCTCTTAACCCCAGTGTGCAGAAAGTGTCAAAACGTGTTTTTCAGCAGAAATAAACATGTTTCTGCAAGTTTGGTCAACCCCATGTAACTTATGGGGCAGTAGCAGCACACTTTTCAAAACGTGTTTTTCAGCCCGAAATAAACGCGTTTTTTCAGCCTACTGAAACCCAATGTAACTGCAAGGCTCAGAAGAGCCCACACACTCAGCTCTTAACCCCAGTGTGCAGAAAGTGTCAAAACGTGTTTTTCAGCAGAAATAAACATGTTTCTGCAAGTTTGGTCAACCATATGTAACTTATGGGGCAGTAGCAGCACACTTCTCAAAACGTGTTTTTCAGCCCGAAATAAACGCGTTTTTTCAGCCTACTGAAACCCAATGTAACTGCAAGGCTCAGAAGAGCCCACACACTCAGCTCTTAACCCCAGTGTGCAGAGAGTGTCAAAACGTGTTTTTCAGCAGAAATAAACATGTTTCTGCAAGTTTGGTCAACCATATGTATCTTATGGGGCAGTAGCAGCACACTTCTCAAAACGTGTTTTTCAGCCCGAAATAAACACGTTTTTTCAGCCTACTGAAACCCCATGTAACTGCAAGGCTCAGAAGAGCCCACACACTCAGCTCTTAACCCCAGTGTGCAGAAAGTGTCAAAACGTATTTTTCATCAGAAATAAACATGTTTCTGCAAGTTTGGTCAACCCCATGTAATTTATGGGGCAGTAGCAGCACACTTCTCAAAACGTGTTTTTCAGCCCGAAATAAACACGTTTTTTCAGCCTACTGAAACCCAATGTAACTGCAAGGCTCAGAAGAGCCCAGACACTCAGCTCTTAACCCCAGTGTGCATAAAGTGTCAAAACGTGTTTTTCAGCAGAAATAAACATGTTTCTGCAAGTTTGGTCAACCCCATGTAACTTATGGGGCAGTAACAGCACACTTCTCAAAACGTGTTTTTCAGCCCGAAATAAACGCGTTTTTTCAGCCTACTGAAAACCAATGTAACTGCAAGGCTCAGAAGAGCCCACACACTCAGCTCTTAACCCCAGTGTGCAGAAAGTGTCAAAACGTGTTTTTCAGCAGAAATAAACATGTTTCTGCAAGTTTGGTCAACCATATGTATCTTATGGGGCAGTAGCAGCACACTTCTCAAAACGTGTTTTTCAGCCCGAAATAAACGCGTTTTTTCAGCCTACTGAAACCCAATGTAACTGCAAGGCTCAGAAGAGCCCACACACTCAGCTCTTAACCCCAGTGTGCAGAGAGTGTCAAAACGTGTTTTTCAGCAGAAATAAACATGTTTCTGCAACTTTGGTCAACCCCATGTAACTTATGGGGCAGTAGCAGCACACTTCTCAAAACGTGTTTTTCAGCCCGAAATAAACACGTTTTTTCAGCCTACTGAAACCCAATGTAACTGCAAGGCTCAGAAGAGCCCACACACTCAGCTCTTAACCCCAGTGTGCAGAAAGTGTCAAAACGTGTTTTTCAGCAGAAATAAACATGTTTCTGCAAGTTTGGTCAACCCCATGTAACTTATGGGGCAGTAGCAGCACACTTCTCAAAACGTGTTTTTCAGCCCGAAATAAACACGTTTTTTCAGCCTACTGAAACCCAATGTAACTGCAAAGCTCAGAAGAGCCCACACACTCAGCTCTTAACCCCAGTGTGCAGAAAGTGTCAAAACGTGTTTTTCAGCAGAAATAAACATGTTTCTGCAAGTTTGGTCAACCCCATGTAACTTATGGGGCAGTAGCAGCACACTTTTCAAAACGTGTTTTTCAGCCCGAAATAAACGCGTTTTTTCAGCCTACTGAAACCCAATGTAACTGCAAGGCTCAGAAGAGCCCACACACTCAGCTCTTAACCCCAGTGTGCAGAAAGTGTCAAAACGTGTTTTTCAGCAGAAATAAACATGTTTCTGCAAGTTTGGTCAACCATATGTAACTTATGGGGCAGTAGCAGCACACTTCTCAAAACGTGTTTTTCAGCCCGAAATAAACGCGTTTTTTCAGCCTACTGAAACCCAATGTAACTGCAAGGCTCAGAAGAGCCCACACACTCAGCTCTTAACCTCAGTGTGCAGAGAGTGTCAAAACGTGTTTTTCAGCAGAAATAAACATGTTTCTGCAACTTTGGTCAACCCCATGTAACTTATGGGGCAGTAACAGCACACTTCTCAAAACGTGTTTTTCAACCCGAAATAAACGCGTTTTTTCAGCCTACTGAAACCCCATGTAACTGCAAGGCTCAGAAGAGCCCACACACTCAGCTCTTAACCCCAGTGTGCAGAAAGTGTCAAAACGTATTTTTCATCAGAAATAAACATGTTTCTGCAAGTTTGGTCAACCCCATGTAATTTATGGGGCAGTAGCAGCACACTTCTCAAAACGTGTTTTTCAGCCCGAAATAAACACGTTTTTTCAGCCTACTGAAACCCAATGTAACTGCAAGGCTCAGAAGAGCCCACACACTCAGCTCTTAACCCCAGTGTGCAGAAAGTGTCAAAACGTGTTTTTCAGCAGAAATAAACATGTTTCTGCAAGTTTGGTCAACCCCATGTAACTTATGGGGCAGTAGCAGCACACTTCTCAAAACGTGTTTTTCAGCCCGAAATAAACACGTTTTTTCAGCCTACTGAAACCCAATGTAACTGCAAGGCTCAGAAGAGCCCACACACTCAGCTCTTAACCCCAGTGTGCAGAAAGTGTCAAAACGTGTTTTTCAGCAGAAATAAACATGTTTCTGCAAGTTTGGTCAACCCCATGTAACTTATGGGGCAGTAGCAGCACACTTTTCAAAACGTGTTTTTCAGCCCGAAATAAACGCGTTTTTTCAGCCTACTGAAACCCCATGTAACTGCAAGGCTCAGAAGAGCCCACACACTCAGCTCTTAACCCCAGTGTGCAGAAAGTGTCAAAACGTATTTTTCATCAGAAATAAACATGTTTCTGCAAGTTTGGTCAACCCCATGTAATTTATGGGGCAGTAGCAGCACACTTCTCAAAACGTGTTTTTCAGCCCGAAATAAACACGTTTTTTCAGCCTACTGAAACCCAATGTAACTGCAAGGCTCAGAAGAGCCCAGACACTCAGCTCTTAACCCCAGTGTGCAGAAAGTGTCAAAACGTGTTTTTCAGCAGAAATAAACATGTTTCTGCAAGTTTGGTCAACCCCATGTAACTTATGGGGCAGTAACAGCACACTTCTCAAAACGTGTTTTTCAGCCCGAAATAAACGCGTTTTTTCAGCCTACTGAAACCCAATGTAACTGCAAGGCTCAGAAGAGCCCACACACTCAGCTCTTAACCCCAGTGTGCAGAAAGTGTCAAAACGTGTTTTTCAGCAGAAATAAACATGTTTCTGCAAGTTTGGTCAACCCCATGTAACTTATGGGGCAGTAGCAGCACACTTCTCAAAACGTGTTTTTCAGCCCGAAATAAACGCGTTTTTTCAGCCTACTGAAACCCAATGTAACTGCAAGGCTCAGAAGAGCCCACACACTCAGCTCTTAACCTCAGTGTGCAGAAAGTGTCAAAACGTGTTTTTCAGCAGAAATAAACATGTTTCTGCAAGTTTGGTCAACCCCATGTAACTTATGGGGCAGTAGCAGCACACTTCTCAAAACGTGTTTTTCAGCCCGAAATAAACACGTTTTAGCCAGCCTACTGAAACCCAATGTAACTGCAAGGCTCAGAAGAGCCCACACACTCAGCTCTTAACCCCAGTGTGCAGAAAGTGTCAAAACGTGTTTTTCAGCAGACATAAACATGTTTCTGCAAGTTTGGTCAACCCCATGTAACTTATGGGGCAGTAGCAGCACACTTCTCAAAACGTGTTTTTCAGCCCGAAATAAACACGTTTTTTCAGCCTACTGAAACCCAAAGTAACTGCAAGGCTCAGAAGAGCCCACACACTCAGCTCTTAACCCCAGTGTGCAGAAAGTGTCAAAACGTGTTTTTCAGCAGAAATAAACATGTTTCTGCAAGTTTGGTCAACCCCATGTAACTTATGGGGCAGTAACAGCACACTTCTCAAAACTTTTTTTTCAGCTCGAATAAACGCGTTTTTTCAGCCTACTGAAACCCAATGTAACTGCAAGGCTCAGAAGAGCCCACACACTCAGCTCTTAACCCCAGTGTGCAGAAAGTGTCAAAACGTGTTTTTCAGCAGACATAAACATGTTTCTGCAAGTTTGGTCAACCCCATGTAACTTATGGGGCAGTAGCAGCACACTTCTCAAAACGTGTTTTTCAGCCCGAAATAAACACGTTTTTTCAGCCTACTGAAACCCAATGTAACTGCAAGGCTCAGAAGAGCCCACACACTCAGCTCTTAACCCCAGTGTGCAGAAAGTGTCAAAACGTGTTTTTCAGCAGAAATAAACATGTTTCTGCAAGTTTGGTCAACCCCATGTAACTTATGGGGCAGTAGCAGCACACTTCTCAAAACGTGTTTTTCAGCCTGAAATAAACACGTTTTTTCAGCCTACTGAAACCCAATGTAACTGCAAGGCTCAGAAGAGCCCACACACTCAGCTCTTAACCCCAGTGTGCAGAGAGTGTCAAAACGTGTTTTTCATCAGAAATAAACATGTTTCTGCAAGTTTGGTCAACCCCATGTAACTTATGGGGCAGTAACAGCACACTTCTCAAAACGTGTTTTTCAGCCCGAAATAAACGCGTTTTTTCAGCCTACTGAAAACCAATGTAACTGCAAGGCTCAGAAGAGCCCACACTCTCAGCTCTTAACCCCAGTGTGCAGAAAGTGTCAAAACGTGTTTTTCAGCAGAAATAAACATGTTTCTGCAAGTTTGGTCAACCCCATGTAACTTATGGGGCAGTAGCAGAACACTTCTCAAAACGTGTTTTTCAGCCCGAAATAAACGCGTTTTTTCAGCCTACTGAAACCCAATGTAACTGCAAGACTCAGAAGAGCCCACACACTCAGCTCTTAACCCCAGTGTGCAGAGAGTGTCAAAACGTGTTTTTCAGCAGAAATAAACATGTTTCTGCAGTTTGGTCAACCCCATGTAACTTATGGGGCAGTAGCAGCACACTTCTCAAAACGTGTTTTTCAGCCCGAAATAAACACGTTTTTTCAGCCTACTGAAACCCAATGTAACTGCAAAGCTCAGAAGAGCCCACACACTCAGCTCTTAACCCCAGTGTGCAGAAAGTGTCAAAACGTGTTTTTCAGCAGAAATAAACATGTTTCTGCAAGTTTGGTCAACCCCATGTAACTTATGGGGCAGTAGCAGCACACTTTTCAAAACGTGTTTTTCAGCCCGAAATAAACGCGTTTTTTCAGCCTACTGAAACCCAATGTAACTGCAAGGCTCAGAAGAGCCCACACACTCAGCTCTTAACCCCAGTGTGCAGAAAGTGTCAAAACGTGTTTTTCAGCAGAAATAAACATGTTTCTGCAAGTTTGGTCAACCATATGTAACTTATGGGGCAGTAGCAGCACACTTCTCAAAACGTGTTTTTCAGCCCGAAATAAACGCGTTTTTTCAGCCTACTGAAACCCCATGTAACTGCAAGGCTCAGAAGAGCCCACACACTCAGCTCTTAACCCCAGTGTGCAGAAAGTGTCAAAACGTATTTTTCATCAGAAATAAACATGTTTCTGCAAGTTTGGTCAACCCCATGTAACTTATGGGGCAGTAGCAGCACACTTTTCAAAACGTGTTTTTCAGCCCGAAATAAACGCGTTTTTTCAGCCTACTGAAACCCAATGTAACTGCAAGGCTCAGAAGAGCCCACACACTCAGCTCTTAACCCCAGTGTGCAGAAAGTGTCAAAACATGTTTTTCAGCAGAAATAAACATGTTTCTGCAAGTTTGGTCAACCATATGTAACTTATGGGGCAGTAGCAGCACACTTCTCAAAACGTGTTTTTCAGCCCGAAATAAACGCGTTTTTTCAGCCTACTGAAACCCAATGTAACTGCAAGGCTCAGAAGAGCCCACACACTCAGCTCTTAACCCCAGTGTGCAGAGAGTGTCAAAACGTGTTTTTCAGCAGAAATAAACATGTTTCTGCAACTTTGGTCAACCCCATGTAACTTATGGGGCAGTAACAGCACACTTCTCAAAACGTGTTTTTCAGCCCGAAATAAACGCGTTTTTTCAGCCTACTGAAAACCAATGTAACTGCAAGGCTCAGAAGAGCCCACACTCTCAGCTCTTAACCCCAGTGTGCAGAAAGTGTCAAAACGTGTTTTTCAGCAGAAATAAACATGTTTCTGCAAGTTTGGTCAACCCCATGTAACTTATGGGGCAGTAGCAGAACACTTCTCAAAACGTGTTTTTCAGCCCGAAATAAACGCGTTTTTTCAGCCTACTGAAACCCAATGTAACTGCAAGACTCAGAAGAGCCCACACACTCAGCTCTTAACCCCAGTGTGCAGAGAGTGTCAAAACGTGTTTTTCAGCAGAAATAAACATGTTTCTGCAGTTTGGTCAACCCCATGTAACTTATGGGGCATTAGCAGCACACTTCTCAAAACGTGTTTTTCAGCCCGAAATAAACACGTTTTTTCAGCCTACTGAAACCCAATGTAACTGCAAAGCTCAGAAGAGCCCACACACTCAGCTCTTAACCCCAGTGTGCAGAAAGTGTCAAAACGTGTTTTTCAGCAGAAATAAACATGTTTCTGCAAGTTTGGTCAACCCCATGTAACTTATGGGGCAGTAGCAGCACACTTTTCAAAACGTGTTTTTCAGCCCGAAATAAACGCGTTTTTTCAGCCTACTGAAACCCAATGTAACTGCAAGGCTCAGAAGAGCCCACACACTCAGCTCTTAACCCCAGTGTGCAGAAAGTGTCAAAACGTGTTTTTCAGCAGAAATAAACATGTTTCTGCAAGTTTGGTCAACCATATGTAACTTATGGGGCAGTAGCAGCACACTTCTCAAAACGTGTTTTTCAGCCCGAAATAAACGCGTTTTTTCAGCCTACTGAAACCCCATGTAACTGCAAGGCTCAGAAGAGCCCACACACTCAGCTCTTAACCCCAGTGTGCAGAAAGTGTCAAAACGTATTTTTCATCAGAAATAAACATGTTTCTGCAAGTTTGGTCAACCCCATGTAATTTATGGGGCAGTAGCAGCACACTTCTCAAAACGTGTTATTCAGCCCGAAATAAACACGTTTTTTCAGCCTACTGAAACCCAATGTAACTGCAAGGCTCAGAAGAGCCCAGACACTTAGCTCTTAACCCCAGTGTGCAGAAAGTGTCAAAACGTGTTTTTCAGCAGAAATAAACATGTTTCTGCAAGTTTGGTCAACCCCATGTAACTTATGGGGCAGTAACAGCACACTTCTCAAAACGTGTTTTTCAGCCCGAAATAAACGCGTTTTTTCAGCCTACTGAAAACCAATGTAACTGCAAGGCTCAGAAGAGCCCACACACTCAGCTCTTAACCCCAGTGTGCAGAAAGTGTCAAAACGTGTTTTTCAGCAGAAATAAACATGTTTCTGCAAGTTTGGTCAACCATATGTAACTTATGGGGCAGTAGCAGCACACTTCTCAAAACGTGTTTTTCAGCCCGAAATAAACGCGTTTTTTCAGCCTACTGAAACCCAATGTAACTGCAAGGCTCAGAAGAGCCCACACACTCAGCTCTTAACCCCAGTGTGCAGAGAGTGTCAAAACGTGTTTTTCAGCAGAAATAAACATGTTTCTGCAACTTTGGTCAACCCCATGTAACTTATGGGGCAGTAGCAGCACACTTCTCAAAACGTGTTTTTCAGCCCGAAATAAACACGTTTTTTCAGCCTACTGAAACCCAATGTAACTGCAAGGCTCAGAAGAGCCCACACACTCAGCTCTTAACCCCAGTGTGCAGAAAGTGTCAAAACGTGTTTTTCAGCAGAAATAAACATGTTTCTGCAAGTTTGGTCAACCCCATGTAACTTATGGGGCAGTAGCAGCACACTTCTCAAAACGTGTTTTTCAGCCCGAAATAAACGCGTTTTTTCAGCCTACTGAAAACCAATGTAACTGCAAGGGTCAGAAGAGCCCACACACTCAGCTCTTAACCCCAGTGTGCAGAAAGTGTCAAAACGTGTTTTTCAGCAGAAATAAACATGTTTCTGCAAGTTTGGTCAACCCCATGTAAATTATGGGGCAGTAACAGCACACTTCTCAAAACGTGTTTTTCAGCCCGAAATAAACGCATTTTTTCAGCCTACTGAAACCCAATGTAACTGCAAGGCTCAGAAGAGCCCACACACTCAGCTCTTAACCCCAGTGTGCAGAAAGTGTCAAAACGTGTTTTTCAGCAGAAATAAACATGTTTTCTCAAGTTTGGTCAACCCCATGTAACTTATGGGGCAGTAGCAGCACACTTCTCAAAACGTGTTTTTCAGCCCGAAATAAACACGTTTTTTCAGCCTACTGAAACCCAATGTAACTGCAAGGCTCAGAAGAGCCCACACACTCAGCTCTTAACCCCAGTGTGCAGAAAGTGTCAAAACGTGTTTTTCAGCAGAAATAAACATGTTTCTGCAAGTTTGGTCAACCCCATGTAACTTATGGGGCAGTAGCAGCACACTTCTCAAAACGTGTTTTTCAGCCCTAAATAAACACGTTTTTTCAGCCTACTGAAACCCAATGTAACTGCAAGGCTCAGAAGAGCCCACACACTCAGCTCTTAACCCCAGTGTGCAGAAAGTGTCAAAACGTGTTTTTCAGCAGAAATAAACATGTTTCTGCAAGTTTGGTCAACCCCATGTAACTTATGGGGCAGTAGCAGCACACTTCTCAAAACATGTTTTTCAGCCCGAAATAAACGCGTTTTTTCAGCCTACTGAAACCCAATGTAACTGCAAGGCTCAGAAGAGCCCACACACTCAGCTCTTAACCCCAGTGTGCAGAAAGTGTCAAAACGTGTTTTTCAGCAGAAATAAACATGTTTCTGCAAGTTTGGTCAACCCCATGTAACTTATGGGGCAGTAGCAGCACACTTCTCAAAACGTGTTTTTCAGCCCGAAATAAACACGTTTTTTCAGTCTACTGAAACCCAATGTAACTGCAAGGCTCAGAAGAGCCCACACACTCAGCTCTTAACCCCAGTTTGCAGAAAGTGTCAAAACGTGTTTTTCAGCAGAAATAAACGTTTCTGCAAGTTTGCTCAACCCCATGTAACTTATGGGGCAGTAGCAGCACACTTCTCAAAACGTGTTTTTCAGCCCGAAATAAACACGTTTTTTCAGCCTACTGAAACCCAATGTAACTGCAAGGCTCAGAAGAGCCCACACACTCAGCTCTTAACCCCAGTGTGCAGAAAGTGTCAAAACGTGTTTTTCAGCAGAAATAAACATGTTTCTGCAAGTTTGGTCAACCCCATGTAACTTATGGGGCAGTAGCAGCACACTTCTCAAAACGTGTTTTTCAGCCCGAAATAAACACGTTTTTTCAGCCTACTGAAACCCAATGTAACTGCAAGGTTCAGAAGAGCCCACACACTCAGCTCTTAACCCCAGTGTGCAGAAAGTGTCAAAACGTGTTTTTCAGCAGAAATAAACATGTTTCTGCAAGTTTGGTCAACCCCATGTAACTTATGGGGCAGTAGCAGCACACTTCTCAAAACATGTTTTTCAGCCCGAAATAAACGCGTTTTTTCAGCCTACTGAAACCCAATGTAACTGCAAGGCTCAGAAGAGCCCACACACTCAGCTCTTAACCCCAGTGTGCAGAAAGTGTCAAAACGTGTTTTTCAGCAGAAATAAACATGTTTCTGCAAGTTTGGTCAACCCCATGTAAATTATGGGGCAGTAACAGCACACTTCTCAAAACGTGTTTTTCAGCCCGAAATAAACACGTTTTTTCAGTCTACTGAAACCCAATGTAACTGCAAGGCTCAGAAGAGCCCACACACTCAGCTCTTAACCCCAGTGTGCAGAAAGTGTCAAAACGTGTTTTTCAGCAGAAATAAACATGTTTCTGCAAGTTTGGTCAACCCCATGTAACTTATGGGGCAGTAGCAGCACACTTCTCAAAACGTGTTTTTCAGCCCGAAATAAACGCGTTTTTTCAGCCTACTGAAAACCAATGTAACTGCAAGGGTCAGAAGAGCCCACACACTCAGCTCTTAACCCCAGTGTGCAGAAAGTGTCAAAACGTGTTTTTCAGCAGAAATAAACATGTTTCTGCAAGTTTGGTCAACCCCATGTAAATTATGGGGCAGTAACAGCACACTTCTCAAAACGTGTTTTTCAGCCCGAAATAAACGCATTTTTTCAGCCTACTGAAACCCAATGTAACTGCAAGGCTCAGAAGAGCCCACACACTCAGCTCTTAACCCCAGTGTGCAGAAAGTGTCAAAACGTGTTTTTCAGCAGAAATAAACATGTTTCTGCAAGTTTGGTCAACCCCATGTAACTTATGGGGCAGTAGCAGCACACTTCTCAAAACGTGTTTTTCAGCCCGAAATAAACGCGTTTTTTCAGCCTACTGAAAACCAATGTAACTGCAAGGGTCAGAAGAGCCCACACACTCAGCTCTTAACCCCAGTGTGCAGAAAGTGTCAAAACGTGTTTTTCAGCAGAAATAAACATGTTTCTGCAAGTTTGGTCAACCCCATGTAAATTATGGGGCATTAACAGCACACTTCTCAAAACGTGTTTTTCAGCCCGAAATAAACGCATTTTTTCAGCCTACTGAAACCCAATGTAACTGCAAGGCTCAGAAGAGCCCACACACTCAGCTCTTAACCCCAGTGTGCAGAAAGTGTCAAAACGTGTTTTTCAGCAGAAATAAACATGTTTCTGCAAGTTTGGTCAACCCCATGTAACTTATGGGGCAGTAGCAGCACACTTCTCAAAACGTGTTTTTCAGCCCGAAATAAACGCGTTTTTTCAGCCTACTGAAACCCAATGTAACTGCAAGGTTCAGAAGAGCCCACACACTCAGCTCTTAACCCCAGTGTGCAGAAAGTGTCAAAACGTGTTTTTCAGCAGAAATAAACTTGTTTCTGCAAGTTTGGTCAACCCCATGTAACTTATGGGGCAGTAGCAGCACACTTCTCAAAACGTGTTTTTCAGCCCGAAATAAACACGTTTTTTCAGCCTACTGAAACCCAATGTAACTGCAAGGCTCAGAAGAGCCCACACACTCAGCTCTTAACCCCAGTGTGCAGAAAGTGTCAAAACGTGTTTTTCAGCAGAAATAAACATGTTTCTGCAAGTTTGGTCAACCCCATGTAACTTATGGGGCAGTAGCAGCACACTTCTCAAAACGTGTTTTTCAGCCCGAAATAAACACGTTTTTTCAGCCTACTGAAACCCAATGTAACTGCAAGGCTCAGAAGAGCCCACACACTCAGCTCTTAACCCCAGTGTGCAGAAAGTGTCAAAACGTGTTCTTCAGCAGAAATAAACATGTTTCTGCAAGTTTGGTCACCACCATGTAAGTTATGGGGCAGTAACAGCACACTTTTGAAAACGTGTTTTTCAGCCCGAAATAAACGCGTTTTTTCAGACAACTGAATCCCTATGTAACTGCAAGGCTCAGAAGAGCCCACACACTCAGCTCTTAACCCCAGTGTGCAGAAAGTTTCAAAACGTGTTTTTCAGCAGAAATAAACATGTTTCTGCAAGTTTGGTCACCCCCATGTAAGTTATGGGGCAGTAACAGCACACTTTTGAAAACGTGTTTTTCAGCCCGAAATAAACGCGTTTTTTCAGACAACTGAATCCCTATGTAACTGCAAGGCTCAGAAGAGCCCACACACTCAGCTCTTAACCCCAGTGTGCAGAAAGTGTCAAAAAGTGTTTTTCAGCAGAAATAAACATGTTTCTGCAAGTTTGGTCACCCCCATGTAAGTTATGGGGCAGTAACAGCACACTTTTGAAAACGTGTTTTTCAGCCCGAAATAAACGCGTTTTTTCAGACAACTGAATCCCTATGTAACTGAAAGGCTCAAAAGAGCCCACACACTCAGCTCTTAACCCAGTGTGCAGAAAGTGTCAAAACGTGTTTTTCAGCAGAAATAAACATGTTTCTGCAAGTTTGGTCAACCCCATGTAACTTAAGGGGCAGTAGCAGCACACTTCTCAAAACGTGTTTTTCAGCCCGAAATAAACGCGTTTTTTCAGCCTACTGAAAACCAATGTAACTGCAAGGCTCAGAAGAGCCCACACACTCAGCTCTTAACCCCAGTGTGCAGAAAGTGTCAAAACGTGTTTTTCAGCAGAAATAAACATGTTTCTGCAAGTTTGGTCAACCCCATGTAACTTATGGGGCAGTAGCAGCACACTTCTCAAAACGTGTTTTTCAGCCCGAAATAAACACGTTTTTTCAGCCTACTGAAACCCAATGTAACTGCAAGGCTCAGAAGAGCCCACACACTCAGCTCTTAACCCCAGTGTGCAGAAAGTGTCAAAACGTGTTTTTCAGCAGAAATAAACATGTTTCTGCAAGTTTGGTCAACCCCATGTAACTTATGGGGCAGTAGCAGCACACTTCTCAAAACGTGTTTTTCAGCCCGAAATAAACACGTTTTTTCAGCCTACTGAAACCCAATGTAACTGCAAAGCTCAGAAGAGCCCACACACTCAGCTCTTAACCCCAGTGTGCAGAAAGTGTCAAAACGTGTTTTTCAGCAGAAATAAACATGTTTCTGCAAGTTTGGTCAACCCCATGTAACTTATGGGGCAGTAGCAGCACACTTTTCAAAACGTGTTTTTCAGCCCGAAATAAACGCGTTTTTTCAGCCTACTGAAACCCAATGTAACTGCAAGGCTCAGAAGAGCCCACACACTCAGCTCTTAACCCCAGTGTGCAGAAAGTGTCAAAACGTGTTTTTCAGCAGACATAAACATGTTTCTGCAAGTTTGGTCAACCATATGTAACTTATGCGGCAGTAGCAGCACACTTCTCAAAACGTGTTTTTCAGCCCGAAATAAAAGCGTTTTTTCAGCCTACTGAAACCCCATGTAACTGCAAGGCTCAGAAGAGCCCACACACTCAGCTCTTAACCCCAGTGTGCAGAAAGTGTCAAAACGTGTTTTTCAGCAGAAATAAACATGTTTCTGCAAGTTTGGTCAACCCCATGTAACTTATGGGGCAGTAGCAGCACAATTCTCAAAACGTGTTTTTCAGCCCGAAATAAACACGTTTTTTCAGCCTACTGAAACCCAATGTAACTGCAAAGCTCAGAAGAGCCCACACACTCAGCTCTTAACCCCAGTGTGCAGAAAGTGTCAAAACGTGTTTTTCAGCAGAAATAAACATGTTTCTGCAAGTTTGGTCAACCCCATGTAACTTATGGGGCAGTAGCAGCACACTTTTCAAAACGTGTTTTTCAGCCCGAAATAAACGCGTTTTTTCAGCCTACTGAAACCCCATGTAACTGCAAGGCTCAGAAGAGCCCACACACTCAGCTCTTAACCCCAGTGTGCAGAAAGTGTCAAAACGTATTTTTCATCAGAAATAAACATGTTTCTGCAAGTTTGGTCAACCCCATGTAATTTATGGGGCAGTAGCAGCACACTTCTCAAAACGTGTTTTTCAGCCCGAAATAAACACGTTTTTTCAGCCTACTGAAACCCAATGTAACTGCAAGGCTCAGAAGAGCCCAGACACTCAGCTCTTAACCCCAGTGTGCAGAAAGTGTCAAAACGTGTTTTTCAGCAGAAATAAACATGTTTCTGCAAGTTTGGTCAACCCCATGTAACTTATGGGGCAGTAGCAGCACACTTCTCAAAACGTGTTTTTCAGCCCGAAATAAACACGTTTTAGCCAGCCTACTGAAACCCAATGTAACTGCAAGGCTCAGAAGAGCCCACACACTCAGCTCTTAACCCCAGTGTGCAGAAAGTGTCAAAACGTGTTTTTCAGCAGAAATAAACATGTTTCTGCAAGTTTGGTCAACCATATGTAACTTATGGGGCAGTAGCAGCACACTTCTCAAAACGTGTTTTTCAGCCCGAAATAAACGCGTTTTTTCAGCCTACTGAAACCCAATGTAACTGCAAGGCTCAGAAGAGCCCACACACTCAGCTCTTAACCCCAGTGTGCAGAGAGTGTCAAAACGTGTTTTTCAGCAGAAATAAACATGTTTCTGCAACTTTGGTCAACCCCATGTAACTTATGGGGCAGTAGCAGCACACTTCTCAAAACGTGTTTTTCAGCCCGAAATAAACACGTTTTTTCAGCCTACTGAAACCCAATGTAACTGCAAGGCTCAGAAGAGCCCACACACTCAGCTCTTAACCCCAGTGTGCAGAAAGTGTCAAAACGTGTTTTTCAGCAGAAATAAACATGTTTCTGCAAGTTTGGTCAACCCCATGTAACTTATGGGGCAGTAGCAGCACACTTCTCAAAACGTGTTTTTCAGCCCGAAATAAACACGTTTTTTCAGCCTACTGAAACCCAATGTAACTGCAAAGCTCAGAAGAGCCCACACACTCAGCTCTTAACCCCAGTGTGCAGAAAGTGTCAAAACGTGTTTTTCAGCAGAAATAAACATGTTTCCGCAAGTTTGGTCAACCCCATGTAACTTATGGGGCAGTAGCAGCACACTTTTCAAAACGTGTTTTTCAGCCCGAAATAAACGCGTTTTTTCAGCCTACTGAAACCCAATGTAACTGCAAGGCTCAGAAGAGCCCACACACTCAGCTCTTAACCCCAGTGTGCAGAAAGTGTCAAAACGTGTTTTTCAGCAGAAATAAACATGTTTCTGCAAGTTTGGTCAACCATATGTAACTTATGGGGCAGTAGCAGCACACTTCTCAAAACGTGTTTTTCAGCCCGAAATAAACGCGTTTTTTCAGCCTACTGAAACCCCATGTAACTGCAAGGCTCAGAAGAGCCCACACACTCAGCTCTTAACCCCAGTGTGCAGAAAGTGTCAAAACGTATTTTTCATCAGAAATAAACATGTTTCTGCAAGTTTGGTCAACCCCATGTAACTTATGGGGCAGTAGCAGCACACTTCTCAAAACGTGTTTTTCAGCCCGAAATAAACACGTTTTTTCAGCCTACTGAAACCCAATGTAACTGCAAGGCTCAGAAGAGCCCAGACACTCAGCTCTTAACCCCAGTGTGCAGAAAGTGTCAAAACGTGTTTTTCAGCAGAAATAAACATGTTTCTGCAAGTTTGGTCAACCCCATGTAACTTATGGGGCAGTAGCAGCACACTTTTCAAAACGTGTTTTTCAGCCCGAAATAAACGCGTTTTTTCAGCCTACTGAAACCCAATGTAACTGCAAGGCTCAGAAGAGCCCACACACTCAGCTCTTAACCCCAGTGTGCAGAAAGTGTCAAAACATGTTTTTCAGCAGAAATAAACATGTTTCTGCAAGTTTGGTCAACCATATGTAACTTATGGGGCAGTAGCAGCACACTTCTCAAAACGTGTTTTTCAGCCCGAAATAAACGCGTTTTTTCAGCCTACTGAAACCCAATGTAACTGCAAGGCTCAGAAGAGCCCACACACTCAGCTCTTAACCCCAGTGTGCAGAGAGTGTCAAAACGTGTTTTTCAGCAGAAATAAACATGTTTCTGCAACTTTGGTCAACCCCATGTAACTTATGGGGCAGTAACAGCACACTTCTCAAAACGTGTTTTTCAGCCCGAAATAAACGCGTTTTTTCAGCCTACTGAAAACCAATGTAACTGCAAGGCTCAGAAGAGCCCACACTCTCAGCTCTTAACCCCAGTGTGCAGAAAGTGTCAAAACGTGTTTTTCAGCAGAAATAAACATGTTTCTGCAAGTTTGGTCAACCCCATGTAACTTATGGGGCAGTAGCAGAACACTTCTCAAAACGTGTTTTTCAGCCCGAAATAAACGCGTTTTTTCAGCCTACTGAAACCCAATGTAACTGCAAGACTCAGAAGAGCCCACACACTCAGCTCTTAACCCCAGTGTGCAGAGAGTGTCAAAACGTGTTTTTCAGCAGAAATAAACATGTTTCTGCAGTTTGGTCAACCCCATGTAACTTATGGGGCATTAGCAGCACACTTCTCAAAACGTGTTTTTCAGCCCGAAATAAACACGTTTTTTCAGCCTACTGAAACCCAATGTAACTGCAAAGCTCAGAAGAGCCCACACACTCAGCTCTTAACCCCAGTGTGCAGAGAGTGTCAAAACGTGTTTTTCAGCAGAAATAAACATGTTTCTGCAGTTTGGTCAACCCCATGTAACTTATGGGGCATTAGCAGCACACTTCTCAAAACGTGTTTTTCAGCCCGAAATAAACACGTTTTTTCAGCCTACTGAAACCCAATGTAACTGCAAGGCTCAGAAGAGCCCACACACTCAGCTCTTAACCCCAGTGTGCAGAAAGTGTCAAAACGTGTTTTTCAGCAGAAATAAACATGTTTCTGCAAGTTTGGTCAACCATATGTAACTTATGGGGCAGTAGCAGCACACTTCTCAAAACGTGTTTTTCAGCCCGAAATAAACGCGTTTTTTCAGCCTACTGAAACCCCATGTAACTGCAAGGCTCAGAAGAGCCCACACACTCAGCTCTTAACCCCAGTGTGCAGAAAGTGTCAAAACGTATTTTTCATCAGAAATAAACATGTTTCTGCAAGTTTGGTCAACCCCATGTAACTTATGGGGCAGTAGCAGCACACTTCTCAAAACGTGTTTTTCAGCCCGAAATAAACGCGTTTTTTCAGCCTACTGAAACCCAATGTAACTGCAAGGCTCAGAAGAGCCCACACACTCAGCTCTTAACCCCAGTGTGCAGAAAGTGTCAAAACATGTTTTTCAGCAGAAATAAACATGTTTCTGCAAGTTTGGTCAACCATATGTAACTTATGGGGCAGTAGCAGCACACTTCTCAAAACGTGTTTTTCAGCCCGAAATAAACGCGTTTTTTCAGCCTACTGAAACCCAATGTAACTGCAAGGCTCAGAAGAGCCCACACACTCAGCTCTTAACCCCAGTGTGCAGAGAGTGTCAAAACGTGTTTTTCAGCAGAAATAAACATGTTTCTGCAACTTTGGTCAACCCCATGTAACTTATGGGGCAGTAACAGCACACTTCTCAAAACGTGTTTTTCAGCCCGAAATAAACGCGTTTTTTCAGCCTACTGAAAACCAATGTAACTGCAAGGCTCAGAAGAGCCCACACTCTCAGCTCTTAACCCCAGTGTGCAGAAAGTGTCAAAACGTGTTTTTCAGCAGAAATAAACATGTTTCTGCAAGTTTGGTCAACCCCATGTAACTTATGGGGCAGTAGCAGAACACTTCTCAAAACGTGTTTTTCAGCCCGAAATAAACGCGTTTTTTCAGCCTACTGAAACCCAATGTAACTGCAAGACTCAGAAGAGCCCACACACTCAGCTCTTAACCCCAGTGTGCAGAAAGTGTCAAAACGTGTTTTTCAGCAGAAATAAACATGTTTCTGCAAGTTTGGTCAACCCCATGTAACTTATGGGGCAGTAGCAGCACACTTTTCAAAACGTGTTTTTCAGCCCGAAATAAACGCGTTTTTTCAGCCTACTGAAACCCAATGTAACTGCAAGGCTCAGAAGAGCCCACACACTCAGCTCTTAACCCCAGTGTGCAGAAAGTGTCAAAACGTGTTTTTCAGCAGAAATAAACATGTTTCTGCAAGTTTGGTCAACCATATGTAACTTATGGGGCAGTAGCAGCACACTTCTCAAAACGTGTTTTTCAGCCCGAAATAAACGCGTTTTTTCAGCCTACTGAAACCCCATGTAACTGCAAGGCTCAGAAGAGCCCACACACTCAGCTCTTAACCCCAGTGTGCAGAAAGTGTCAAAACGTATTTTTCATCAGAAATAAACATGTTTCTGCAAGTTTGGTCAACCCCATGTAATTTATGGGGCAGTAGCAGCACACTTCTCAAAACGTGTTTTTCAGCCCGAAATAAACACGTTTTTTCAGCCTACTGAAACCCAATGTAACTGCAAGGCTCAGAAGAGCCCAGACACTTAGCTCTTAACCCCAGTGTGCAGAAAGTGTCAAAACGTGTTTTTCAGCAGAAATAAACATGTTTCTGCAAGTTTGGTCAACCCCATGTAACTTATGGGGCAGTAACAGCACACTTCTCAAAACGTGTTTTTCAGCCCGAAATAAACGCGTTTTTTCAGCCTACTGAAAACCAATGTAACTGCAAGGCTCAGAAGAGCCCACACACTCAGCTCTTAACCCCAGTGTGCAGAAAGTGTCAAAACGTGTTTTTCAGCAGAAATAAACATGTTTCTGCAAGTTTGGTCAACCATATGTAACTTATGGGGCAGTAGCAGCACACTTCTCAAAACGTGTTTTTCAGCCCGAAATAAACGCGTTTTTTCAGCCTACTGAAACCCAATGTAACTGCAAGGCTCAGAAGAGCCCACACACTCAGCTCTTAACCCCAGTGTGCAGAGAGTGTCAAAACGTGTTTTTCAGCAGAAATAAACATGTTTCTGCAACTTTGGTCAACCCCATGTAACTTATGGGGCAGTAGCAGCACACTTCTCAAAACGTGTTTTTCAGCCCGAAATAAACACGTTTTTTCAGCCTACTGAAACCCAATGTAACTGCAAGGCTCAGAAGAGCCCACACACTCAGCTCTTAACCCCAGTGTGCAGAAAGTGTCAAAACGTGTTTTTCAGCAGAAATAAACATGTTTCTGCAAGTTTGGTCAACCCCATGTAACTTATGGGGCAGTAGCAGCACACTTCTCAAAACGTGTTTTTCAGCCCGAAATAAACGCGTTTTTTCAGCCTACTGAAAACCAATGTAACTGCAAGGGTCAGAAGAGCCCACACACTCAGCTCTTAACCCCAGTGTGCAGAAAGTGTCAAAACGTGTTTTTCAGCAGAAATAAACATGTTTCTGCAAGTTTGGTCAACCCCATGTAAATTATGGGGCAGTAACAGCACACTTCTCAAAACGTGTTTTTCAGCCCGAAATAAACGCATTTTTTCAGCCTACTGAAACCCAATGTAACTGCAAGGCTCAGAAGAGCCCACACACTCAGCTCTTAACCCCAGTGTGCAGAAAGTGTCAAAACGTGTTTTTCAGCAGAAATAAACATGTTTCTGCAAGTTTGGTCAACCCCATGTAACTTATGGGGCAGTAGCAGCACACTTCTCAAAACGTGTTTTTCAGCCCGAAATAAACACGTTTTTTCAGCCTACTGAAACCCAATGTAACTGCAAGGCTCAGAAGAGCCCACACACTCAGCTCTTAACCCCAGTGTGCAGAAAGTGTCAAAACGTGTTTTTCAGCAGAAATAAACATGTATCTGCAAGTTTGGTCAACCCCATGTAACTTATGGGGCAGTAGCAGCACACTTCTCAAAACGTGTTTTTCAGCCCGAAATAAACACGTTTTTTCAGCCTACTGAAACCCAATGTAACTGCAAGGCTCAGAAGAGCCCACACACTCAGCTCTTAACCCCAGTGTGCAGAAAGTGTCAAAACGTGTTTTTCAGCAGAAATAAACATGTTTCTGCAAGTTTGGTCAACCCCATGTAACTTATGGGGCAGTAGCAGCACACTTCTCAAAACATGTTTTTCAGCCCGAAATAAACGCGTTTTTTCAGCCTACTGAAACCCAATGTAACTGCAAGGCTCAGAAGAGCCCACACACTCAGCTCTTAACCCCAGTGTGCAGAAAGTGTCAAAACGTGTTTTTCAGCAGAAATAAACATGTTTCTGCAAGTTTGGTCAACCCCATGTAACTTATGGGGCAGTAGCAGCACACTTCTCAAAACGTGTTTTTCAGCCCGAAATAAACACGTTTTTTCAGTCTACTGAAACCCAATGTAACTGCAAGGCTCAGAAGAGCCCACACACTCAGCTCTTAACCCCAGTTTGCAGAAAGTGTCAAAACGTGTTTTTCAGCAGAAATAAACGTTTCTGCAAGTTTGGTCAACCCCATGTAACTTATGGGGCAGTAGCAGCACACTTCTCAAAACGTGTTTTTCAGCCCGAAATAAACACGTTTTTTCAGCCTACTGAAACCCAATGTAACTGCAAGGCTCAGAAGAGCCCACACACTCAGCTCTTAACCCCAGTGTGCAGAAAGTGTCAAAACGTGTTTTTCAGCAGAAATAAACATGTTTCTGCAAGTTTGGTCAACCCCATGTAACTTATGGGGCAGTAGCAGCACACTTCTCAAAACGTGTTTTTCAGCCCGAAATAAACACGTTTTTTCAGCCTACTGAAACCCAATGTAACTGCAAGGCTCAGAAGAGCCCACACACTCAGCTCTTAACCCCAGTGTGCAGAAAGTGTCAAAACGTGTTTTTCAGCAGAAATAAACATGTTTCTGCAAGTTTGGTCAACCCCATGTAACTTATGGGGCAGTAGCAGCACACTTCTCAAAACATGTTTTTCAGCCCGAAATAAACGCGTTTTTTCAGCCTACTGAAACCCAATGTAACTGCAAGGCTCAGAAGAGCCCACACACTCAGCTCTTAACCCCAGTGTGCAGAAAGTGTCAAAACGTGTTTTTCAGCAGAAATAAACATGTTTCTGCAAGTTTGGTCAACCCCATGTAAATTATGGGGCAGTAACAGCACACTTCTCAAAACGTGTTTTTCAGCCCGAAATAAACACGTTTTTTCAGTCTACTGAAACCCAATGTAACTGCAAGGCTCAGAAGAGCCCACACACTCAGCTCTTAACCCCAGTGTGCAGAAAGTGTCAAAACGTGTTTTTCAGCAGAAATAAACATGTTTCTGCAAGTTTGGTCAACCCCATGTAACTTATGGGGCAGTAGCAGCACACTTCTCAAAACGTGTTTTTCAGCCCGAAATAAACGCGTTTTTTCAGCCTACTGAAAACCAATGTAACTGCAAGGGTCAGAAGAGCCCACACACTCAGCTCTTAACCCCAGTGTGCAGAAAGTGTCAAAACGTGTTTTTCAGCAGAAATAAACATGTTTCTGCAAGTTTGGTCAACCCCATGTAAATTATGGGGCAGTAACAGCACACTTCTCAAAACGTGTTTTTCAGCCCGAAATAAACGCATTTTTTCAGCCTACTGAAACCCAATGTAACTGCAAGGCTCAGAAGAGCCCACACACTCAGCTCTTAACCCCAGTGTGCAGAAAGTGTCAAAACGTGTTTTTCAGCAGAAATAAACATGTTTCTGCAAGTTTGGTCAACCCCATGTAACTTATGGGGCAGTAGCAGCACACTTCTCAAAACGTGTTTTTCAGCCCGAAATAAACGCGTTTTTTCAGCCTACTGAAAACCAATGTAACTGCAAGGGTCAGAAGAGCCCACACACTCAGCTCTTAACCCCAGTGTGCAGAAAGTGTCAAAACGTGTTTTTCAGCAGAAATAAACATGTTTCTGCAAGTTTGGTCAACCCCATGTAAATTATGGGGCAGTAACAGCACACTTCTCAAAACGTGTTTTTCAGCCCGAAATAAACGCATTTTTTCAGCCTACTGAAACCCAATGTAACTGCAAGGCTCAGAAGAGCCCACACACTCAGCTCTTAACCCCAGTGTGCAGAAAGTGTCAAAACGTGTTTTTCAGCAGAAATAAACATGTTTCTGCAAGTTTGGTCAACCCCATGTAACTTATGGGGCAGTAGCAGCACACTTCTCAAAACGTGTTTTTCAGCCCGAAATAAACGCGTTTTTTCAGCCTATTGAAACCCAATGTAACTGCAAGGTTCAGAAGAGCCCACACACTCAGCTCTTAACCCCAGTGTGCAGAAAGTGTCAAAACGTGTTTTTCAGCCCGAAATAAACATGTTTCTGCAAGTTTGGTCAACCCCATGTAACTTATGGGGCAGTAGCAGCACACTTCTCAAAACATGTTTTTCAGCCCGAAATAAACGCGTTTTTTCAGCCTACTGAAACCCAATGTAACTGCAAGGCTCAGAAGAGCCCACACACTCAGCTCTTAACCCCAGTGTGCAGAAAGTGTCAAAACGTGTTTTTCAGCAGAAATAAACATGTTTCTGCAAGTTTGGTCAACCCCATGTAACTTATGGGGCAGTAGCAGCACACTTCTCAAAACGTGTTTTTCAGCCCGAAATAAACACGTTTTTTCAGTCTACTGAAACCCAATGTAACTGCAAGGCTCAGAAGAGCCCACACACTCAGCTCTTAACCCCAGTTTGCAGAAAGTGTCAAAACGTGTTTTTCAGCAGAAATAAACGTTTCTGCAAGTTTGGTCAACCCCATGTAACTTATGGGGCAGTAGCAGCACACTTCTCAAAACGTGTTTTTCAGCCCGAAATAAACACGTTTTTTCAGCCTACTGAAACCCAATGTAACTGCAAGGCTCAGAAGAGCCCACACACTCAGCTCTTAACCCCAGTGTGCAGAAAGTGTCAAAACGTGTTTTTCAGCAGAAATAAACATGTTTCTGCAAGTTTGGTCAACCCCATGTAACTTATGGGGCAGTAGCAGCACACTTCTCAAAACGTGTTTTTCAGCCCGAAATAAACACGTTTTTTCAGCCTACTGAAACCCAATGTAACTGCAAGGCTCAGAAGAGCCCACACACTCAGCTCTTAACCCCAGTGTGCAGAAAGTGTCAAAACGTGTTTTTCAGCAGAAATAAACATGTTTCTGCAAGTTTGGTCAACCCCATGTAACTTATGGGGCAGTAGCAGCACACTTCTCAAAACATGTTTTTCAGCCCGAAATATTCGCGTTTTTTCAGCCTACTGAAACCCAATGTAACTGCAAGGCTCAGAAGAGCCCACACACTCAGCTCTTAACCCCAGTGTGCAGAAAGTGTCAAAACGTGTTTTTCAGCAGAAATAAACATGTTTCTGCAAGTTTGGTCAACCCCATGTAAATTATGGGGCAGTAACAGCACACTTCTCAAAACGTGTTTTTCAGCCCGAAATAAACACGTTTTTTCAGTCTACTGAAACCCAATGTAACTGCAAGGCTCAGAAGAGCCCACACACTCAGCTCTTAACCCCAGTGTGCAGAAAGTGTCAAAACGTGTTTTTCAGCAGAAATAAACATGTTTCTGCAAGTTTGGTCAACCCCATGTAACTTATGGGGCAGTAGCAGCACACTTCTCAAAACGTGTTTTTCAGCCCGAAATAAACGCGTTTTTTCAGCCTACTGAAAACCAATGTAACTGCAAGGGTCAGAAGAGCCCACACACTCAGCTCTTAACCCCAGTGTGCAGAAAGTGTCAAAACGTGTTTTTCAGCAGAAATAAACATGTTTCTGCAAGTTTGGTCAACCCCATGTAAATTATGGGGCAGTAACAGCACACTTCTCAAAACGTGTTTTTCAGCCCGAAATAAACGCATTTTTTCAGCCTACTGAAACCCAATGTAACTGCAAGGCTCAGAAGAGCCCACACACTCAGCTCTTAACCCCAGTGTGCAGAAAGTGTCAAAACGTGTTTTTCAGCAGAAATAAACATGTTTCTGCAAGTTTGGTCAACCCCATGTAACTTATGGGGCAGTAGCAGCACACTTCTCAAAACGTGTTTTTCAGCCCGAAATAAACGCGTTTTTTCAGCCTACTGAAAACCAATGTAACTGCAAGGGTCAGAAGAGCCCACACACTCAGCTCTTAACCCCAGTGTGCAGAAAGTGTCAAAACGTGTTTTTCAGCAGAAATAAACATGTTTCTGCAAGTTTGGTCAACCCCATGTAAATTATGGGGCAGTAACAGCACACTTCTCAAAACGTGTTTTTCAGCCCGAAATAAACGCATTTTTTCAGCCTACTGAAACCCAATGTAACTGCAAGGCTCAGAAGAGCTCACACACTCAGCTCTTAACCCCAGTGTGCAGAAAGTGTCAAAACGTGTTTTTCAGCAGAAATAAACATGTTTCTGCAAGTTTGGTCAACCCCATGTAACTTATGGGGCAGTAGCAGCACACTTCTCAAAACGTGTTTTTCAGCCCGAAATAAACGCGTTTTTTCAGCCTACTGAAACCCAATGTAACTGCAAGGTTCAGAAGAGCCCACACACTCAGCTCTTAACCCCAGTGTGCAGAAAGTGTCAAAACGTGTTTTTCAGCAGAAATAAACTTGTTTCTGCAAGTTTGGTCAACCCCATGTAACTTATGGGGCAGTAGCAGCACACTTCTCAAAACGTGTTTTTCAGCCCGAAATAAACACGTTTTTTCAGCCTACTGAAACCCAATGTAACTGCAAGGCTCAGAAGAGCCCACACACTCAGCTCTTAACCCCAGTGTGCAGAAAGTGTCAAAACGTGTTTTTCAGCAGAAATAAACATGTTTCTGCAAGTTTGGTCAACCCCATGTAACTTATGGGGCAGTAGCAGCACACTTCTCAAAACGTGTTTTTCAGCCCGAAATAAACACGTTTTTTCAGCCTACTGAAACCCAATGTAACTGCAAGGCTCAGAAGAGCCCACACACTCAGCTCTTAACCCCAGTGTGCAGAAAGTGTCAAAACGTGTTTTTCAGCAGAAATAAACATGTTTCTGCAAGTTTGGTCAACCCCATGTAACTTATGGGGCAGTAGCAGCACACTTCTCAAAACGTGTTTTTCAGCCCGAAATAAACACGTTTTTTCAGCCTACTGAAACCCAATGTAACTGCAAGGCTCAGAAGAGCCCACACACTCAGCTCTTAACCCCAGTGTGCAGAAAGTGTCAAAACGTGTTTTTCAGCAGAAATAAACATGTTTCTGCAAGTTTGGTCAACCCCATGTAACTTATGGGGCAGTAGCAGCACACTTCTCAAAACATGTTTTTCAGCCCGAAATAAACGCGTTTTTTCAGCCTACTGAAACCCAATGTAACTGCAAGGCTCAGAAGAGCCCACACACTCAGCTCTTAACCCCAGTGTGCAGAAAGTGTCAAAACGTGTTTTTCAGCAGAAATAAACATGTTTCTGCAAGTTTGGTCAACCCCATGGAACTTATGGGGCAGTAGCAGCACACTTCTCAAAACGTGTTTTTCAGCCCGAAATAAACACGTTTTTTCAGTCTACTGAAACCCAATGTAACTGCAAGGCTCAGAAGAGCCCACACACTCAGCTCTTAACCCCAGTGTGCAGAAAGTGTCAAAACGTGTTTTTCAGCAGAAATAAACATGTTTCTGCAAGTTTGGTCAACCCCATGTAACTTATGGGGCAGTAGCAGCACACTTCTCAAAACGTGTTTTTCAGCCCGAAATAAACACGTTTTTTCAGCCTACTGAAACCCAATGTAACTGCAAGGCTCAGAAGAGCCCACACACTCAGCTCTTAACCCCAGTGTGCAGAAAGTTTCAAAACGTGTTTTTCAGCAGAAATAAACATGTTTCTGCAAGTTTGGTCAACCCCATGTAACTTATGGGGCAGTAGCAGCACACTTCTCAAAACATGTTTTTCAGCCCGAAATAAACGCGTTTTTTCAGCCTACTGAAACCCAATGTAACTGCAAGGCTCAGAAGAGCCCACACACTCAGCTCTTAACCCCAGTGTGCAGAAAGTGTCAAAACGTGTTTTTCAGCAGAAATAAACATGTTTCTGCAAGTTTGGTCAACCCCATGTAACTTATGGGGCAGTAGCAGCACACTTCTCAAAACGTGTTTTTCAGCCCGAAATAAACACGTTTTTTCAGTCTACTGAAACCCAATGTAACTGCAAGGCTCAGAAGAGCCCACACACTCAGCTCTTAACCCCAGTGTGCAGAAAGTGTCAAAACGTGTTTTTCAGCAGAAATAAACATGTTTCTGCAAGTTTGGTCAACCCCATGTAACTTATGGGGCAGTAGCAGCACACTTCTCAAAACGTGTTTTTCAGCCCGAAATAAACGCGTTTTTTCAGCCTACTGAAAACCAATGTAACTGCAAGGGTCAGAAGAGCCCACACACTCAGCTCTTAACCCCAGTGTGCAGAAAGTGTCAAAACGTGTTTTTCAGCAGAAATAAACATGTTTCTGCAAGTTTGGTCACCACCATGTAAGTTATGGGGCAGTAACAGCACACTTCTCAAAACGTGTTTTTCAGCCCGAAATAAACGCATTTTTTCAGCCTACTGAAACCCAATGTAACTGCAAGGCTCAGAAGAGCCCACACACTCAGCTCTTAACCCCAGTGTGCAGAAAGTGTCAAAACGTGTTTTTCAGCAGAAATAAACATGTTTCTGCAAGTTTGGTCAACCCCATGTAACTTATGGGGCAGTAGCAGCACACTTCTCAAAACGTGTTTTTCAGCCCGAAATAAACGCGTTTTTTCAGCCTACTGAAACCCAATGTAACTGCAAGGTTCAGAAGAGCCCACACACTCAGCTCTTAACCCCAGTTTGCAGAAAGTGTCAAAACGTGTTTTTCAGCAGAAATAAACTTGTTTCTGCAAGTTTGGTCAACCCCATGTAACTTATGGGGCAGTAGCAGCACACTTCTCAAAACGTGTTTTTCAGCCCGAAATAAACACGTTTTTTCAGCCTACTGAAACCCAATGTAACTGCAAGGCTCAGAAGAGCCCACACACTCAGCTCTTAACCCCAGTGTGCAGAAAGTGTCAAAACGTGTTTTTCAGCAGAAATAAACATGTTTCTGCAAGTTTGGTCAACCCCATGTAACTTATGGGGCAGTAGCAGCACACTTCTCAAAACGTGTTTTTCAGCCCTAAATAAACACGTTTTTTCAGCCTACTGAAACCCAATGTAACTGCAAGGCTCAGAAGAGCCCACACACTCAGCTCTTAACCCCAGTGTGCAGAAAGTGTCAAAACGTGTTTTTCAGCAGAAATAAACATGTTTCTGCAAGTTTGGTCAACCCCATGTAACTTATGGGGCAGTAGCAGCACACTTCTCAAAACGTGTTTTTCAGCCCGAAATAAACACGTTTTTTCAGCCTACTGAAACCCAATGTAACTGCAAGGCTCAGAAGAGCCCACACACTCAGCTCTTAACCCCAGTGTGCAGAAAGTGTCAAAACGTGTTTTTCAGCAGAAATAAACATGTTTCTGCAAGTTTGGTCAACCCCATGTAACTTATGGGGCAGTAGCAGCACACTTCTCAAAACATGTTTTTCAGCCCGAAATAAACGCGTTTTTTCAGCCTACTGAAACCCAATGTAACTGCAAGGCTCAGAAGAGCCCACACACTCAGCTCCTAACCCCAGTGTGCAGAAAGTGTCAAAATGTGTTTTTCAGCAGAAATAAACATGTTTCTGCAAGTTTGGTCAACCCCATGTAACTTATGGGGCAGTAGCAGCACACTTCTCAAAACGTGTTTTTCAGCCCGAAATAAACACGTTTTTTCAGTCTACTGAAACCCAATGTAACTGCAAGGCTCAGAAGAGCCCACACACTCAGCTCTTAACCCCAGTGTGCAGAAAGTGTCAAAACGTGTTTTTCAGCAGAAATAAACATGTTTCTGCAAGTTTGGTCAACCCCATGTAACTTATGGGGCAGTAGCAGCACACTTCTCCAAACGTGTTTTTCAGCCCGAAATAAACGCGTTTTTTCAGCCTACTGAAACCCAATGTAACTGCAAGGCTCAGAAGAGCCCACACACTCAGCTCTTAACCTCAGTGTGCAGAAAGTGTCAAAACGTGTTTTTCAGCAGAAATAAACATGTTTCTGCAAGTTTGGTCAACCCCATGTAACTTATGGGGCAGTAGCAGCACACTTCTCAAAACGTGTTTTTCAGCCCGAAATAAACACGTTTTAGCCAGCCTACTGAAACCCAATGTAACTGCAAGGCTCAGAAGAGCCCACACACTCAGCTCTTAACCCCAGTGTGCAGAAAGTGTCAAAACGTGTTTTTCAGCAGACATAAACATGTTTCTGCAAGTTTGGTCAACCCCATGTAACTTATGGGGCAGTAGCAGCACACTTCTCAAAACGTGTTTTTCAGCCCGAAATAAACACGTTTTTTCAGCCTACTGAAACCCAAAGTAACTGCAAGGCTCAGAAGAGCCCACACACTCAGCTCTTAACCCCAGTGTGCAGAAAGTGTCAAAACGTGTTTTTCAGCAGAAATAAACATGTTTCTGCAAGTTTGGTCAACCCCATGTAACTTATGGGGCAGTAACAGCACACTTCTCAAAACTTTTTTTTCAGCTCGAATAAACGCGTTTTTTCAGCCTACTGAAACCCAATGTAACTGCAAGGCTCAGAAGAGCCCACACACTCAGCTCTTAACCCCAGTGTGCAGAAAGTGTCAAAACGTGTTTTTCAGCAGACATAAACATGTTTCTGCAAGTTTGGTCAACCCCATGTAACTTATGGGGCAGTAGCAGCACACTTCTCAAAACGTGTTTTTCAGCCCGAAATAAACACGTTTTTTCAGCCTACTGAAACCCAATGTAACTGCAAGGCTCAGAAGAGCCCACACACTCAGCTCTTAACCCCAGTGTGCAGAAAGTGTCAAAACGTGTTTTTCAGCAGAAATAAACATGTTTCTGCAAGTTTGGTCAACCCCATGTAACTTATGGGGCAGTAGCAGCACACTTCTCAAAACGTGTTTTTCAGCCTGAAATAAACACGTTTTTTCAGCCTACTGAAACCCAATGTAACTGCAAGGCTCAGAAGAGCCCACACACTCAGCTCTTAACCCCAGTGTGCAGAGAGTGTCAAAACGTGTTTTTCATCAGAAATAAACATGTTTCTGCAAGTTTGGTCAACCCCATGTAACTTATGGGGCACTAACAGCACACTTCTCAAAACGTGTTTTTCAGCCCGAAATAAACGCGTTTTTTCAGCCTACTGAAACCCAATGTAACTGCAAGGCTCAGAGGAGCCCACACACTCAGCTCTTAACCCCAGTGTGCAGAAAGTGTCAAAACGTGTTTTTCAGCAGAAATAAACATGTTTCTGCAAGTTTGGTCAACCCCATGTAACTTATGGGGCAGTAGCAGCACACTTCTCAAAACGTGTTTTTCAGCCCGAAATAAACACGTTTTTTCAGCCTACTGAAACCCAATGTAACTGCAAGGCTCAGAAGAGCCCACACACTCAGCTCTTAACCCCAGTGTGCAGAAAGTGTCAAAACGTGTTCTTCAGCAGAAATAAACATGTTTCTGCAAGTTTGGTCACCACCATGTAAGTTATGGGGCAGTAACAGCACACTTTTGAAAACGTGTTTTTCAGCCCGAAATAAACGCGTTTTTTCAGACAACTGAATCCCTATGTAACTGCAAGGCTCAGAAGAGCCCACACACTCAGCTCTTAACCCCAGTGTGCAGAAAGTTTCAAAACGTGTTTTTCAGCAGAAATAAACATGTTTCTGCAAGTTTGGTCACCCCCATGTAAGTTATGGGGCAGTAACAGCACACTTTTGAAAACGTGTTTTTCAGCCCGAAATAAACGCGTTTTTTCAGACAACTGAATCCCTATGTAACTGCAAGGCTCAGAAGAGCCCACACACTCAGCTCTTAACCCCAGTGTGCAGAAAGTGTCAAAACGTGTTTTTCAGCAGAAATAAACATGTTTCTGCAAGTTTGGTCACCCCCATGTAAGTTATGGGGCAGTAACAGCACACTTTTGAAAACGTGTTTTTCAGCCCGAAATAAACGCGTTTTTTCAGACAACTGAATCCCTATGTAACTGAAAGGCTCAAAAGAGCCCACACACTCAGCTCTTAACCCAGTGTGCAGAAAGTGTCAAAACGTGTTTTTCAGCAGAAATAAACATGTTTCTGCAAGTTTGGTCAACCCCATGTAACTTATGGGGCAGTAGCAGCACACTTCTCAAAACGTGTTTTTCAGCCCGAAATAAACGCGTTTTTTCAGCCTACTGAAAACCAATGTAACTGCAAGGCTCAGAAGAGCCCACACACTCAGCTCTTAACCCCAGTGTGCAGAAAGTGTCAAAACGTGTTTTTCAGCAGAAATAAACATGTTTCTGCAAGTTTGGTCAACCCCATGTAACTTATGGGGCAGTAGCAGCACACTTCTCAAAACGTGTTTTTCAGCCCGAAATAAACACGTTTTTTCAGCCTACTGAAACCCAATGTAACTGCAAGGCTCAGAAGAGCCCACACACTCAGCTCTTAACCCCAGTGTGCAGAAAGTGTCAAAACGTGTTTTTCAGCAGAAATAAACATGTTTCTGCAAGTTTGGTCAACCCCATGTAACTTATGGGGCAGTAGCAGCACACTTCTCAAAACGTGTTTTTCAGCCCGAAATAAACACGTTTTTTCAGCCTACTGAAACCCAATGTAACTGCAAAGCTCAGAAGAGCCCACACATTCAGCTCTTAACCCCAGTGTGCAGAAAGTGTCAAAACGTGTTTTTCAGCAGAAATAAACATGTTTCTGCAAGTTTGGTCAACCCCATGTAACTTATGGGGCAGTAGCAGCACACTTTTCAAAACGTGTTTTTCAGCCCGAAATAAACGCGTTTTTTCAGCCTACTGAAACCCAATGTAACTGCAAGGCTCAGAAGAGCCCACACACTCAGCTCTTAACCCCAGTGTGCAGAAAGTGTCAAAACGTGTTTTTCAGCAGACATAAACATGTTTCTGCAAGTTTGGTCAACCATATGTAACTTATGGGGCAGTAGCAGCACACTTCTCAAAACGTGTTTTTCAGCCCGAAATAAACGCGTTTTTTCAGCCTACTGAAACCCCATGTAACTGCAAGGCTCAGAAGAGCCCACACACTCAGCTCTTAACCCCAGTGTGCAGAAAGTGTCAAAACGTGTTTTTCAGCAGAAATAAACATGTTTCTGCAAGTTTGGTCAACCCCATGTAACTTATGGGGCAGTAGCAGCACAATTCTCAAAACGTGTTTTTCAGCCCGAAATAAACACGTTTTTTCAGCCTACTGAAACCCAATGTAACTGCAAGGCTCAGAAGAGCCCACACACTCAGCTCTTAACCCCAGTGTGCAGAAAGTGTCAAAACGTGTTTTTCAGCAGACATAAACATGTTTCTGCAAGTTTGGTCAACCCCATGTAACTTATGGGGCAGTAGCAGCACACTTCTCAAAACGTGTTTTTCAGCCCGAAATAAACACGTTTTTTCAGCCTACTGAAACCCAATGTAACTGCAAGGCTCAGAAGAGCCCACACACTCAGCTCTTAACCCCAGTGTGCAGAAAGTGTCAAAACGTGTTTTTCAGCAGAAATAAACATGTTTCTGCAAGTTTGGTCAACCCCATGTAACTTATGGGGCAGTAGCAGCACACTTCTCAAAACGTGTTTTTCAGCCTGAAATAAACACGTTTTTTCAGCCTCCTGAAACCCAATGTAACTGCAAGGCTCAGAAGAGCCCACACACTCAGCTCTTAACCCCAGTGTGCAGAGAGTGTCAAAACGTGTTTTTCATCAGAAATAAACATGTTTCTGCAAGTTTGGTCAACCCCATGTAACTTATGGGGCACTAACAGCACACTTCTCAAAACGTGTTTTTCAGCCCGAAATAAACGCGTTTTTTCAGCCTACTGAAACCCAATGTAACTGCAAGGCTCAGAGGAGCCCACACACTCAGCTCTTAACCCCAGTGTGCAGAAAGTGTCAAAACGTGTTTTTCAGCAGAAATAAACATGTTTCTGCAAGTTTGGTCAACCCCATGTAACTTATGGGGCAGTAGCAGCACACTTCTCAAAACGTGTTTTTCAGCCCGAAATAAACACGTTTTTTCAGCCTACTGAAACCCAATGTAACTGCAAGGCTCAGAAGAGCCCACACACTCAGCTCTTAACCCCAGTGTGCAGAAAGTGTCAAAACGTGTTCTTCAGCAGAAATAAACATGTTTCTGCAAGTTTGGTCACCACCATGTAAGTTATGGGGCAGTAACAGCACACTTTTGAAAACGTGTTTTTCAGCCCGAAATAAACGCGTTTTTTCAGACAACTGAATCCCTATGTAACTGCAAGGCTCAGAAGAGCCCACACACTCAGCTCTTAACCCCAGTGTGCAGAAAGTTTCAAAACGTGTTTTTCAGCAGAAATAAACATGTTTCTGCAAGTTTGGTCACCCCCATGTAAGTTATGGGGCAGTAACAGCACACTTTTGAAAACGTGTTTTTCAGCCCGAAATAAACGCGTTTTTTCAGACAACTGAATCCCTATGTAACTGCAAGGCTCAGAAGAGCCCACACACTCAGCTCTTAACCCCAGTGTGCAGAAAGTGTCAAAACGTGTTTTTCAGCAGAAATAAACATGTTTCTGCAAGTTTGGTCACCCCCATGTAAGTTATGGGGCAGTAACAGCACACTTTTGAAAACGTGTTTTTCAGCCCGAAATAAACGCGTTTTTTCAGACAACTGAATCCCTATGTAACTGAAAGGCTCAAAAGAGCCCACACACTCAGCTCTTAACCCAGTGTGCAGAAAGTGTCAAAACGTGTTTTTCAGCAGAAATAAACATGTTTCTGCAAGTTTGGTCAACCCCATGTAACTTATGGGGCAGTAGCAGCACACTTCTCAAAACGTGTTTTTCAGCCCGAAATAAACGCGTTTTTTCAGCCTACTGAAAACCAATGTAACTGCAAGGCTCAGAAGAGCCCACACACTCAGCTCTTAACCCCAGTGTGCAGAAAGTGTCAAAACGTGTTTTTCAGCAGAAATAAACATGTTTCTGCAAGTTTGGTCAACCCCATGTAACTTATGGGGCAGTAGCAGCACACTTCTCAAAACGTGTTTTTCAGCCCGAAATAAACACGTTTTTTCAGCCTACTGAAACCCAATGTAACTGCAAGGCTCAGAAGAGCCCACACACTCAGCTCTTAACCCCAGTGTGCAGAAAGTGTCAAAACGTGTTTTTCAGCAGAAATAAACATGTTTCTGCAAGTTTGGTCAACCCCATGTAACTTATGGGGCAGTAGCAGCACACTTCTCAAAACGTGTTTTTCAGCCCGAAATAAACACGTTTTTTCAGCCTACTGAAACCCAATGTAACTGCAAAGCTCAGAAGAGCCCACACACTCAGCTCTTAACCCCAGTGTGCAGAAAGTGTCAAAACGTGTTTTTCAGCAGAAATAAACATGTTTCTGCAAGTTTGGTCAACCCCATGTAACTTATGGGGCAGTAGCAGCACACTTTTCAAAACGTGTTTTTCAGCCCGAAATAAACGCGTTTTTTCAGCCTACTGAAACCCAATGTAACTGCAAGGCTCAGAAGAGCCCACACACTCAGCTCTTAACCCCAGTGTGCAGAAAGTGTCAAAACGTGTTTTTCAGCAGACATAAACATGTTTCTGCAAGTTTGGTCAACCATATGTAACTTATGGGGCAGTAGCAGCACACTTCTCAAAACGTGTTTTTCAGCCCGAAATAAACGCGTTTTTTCAGCCTACTGAAACCCCATGTAACTGCAAGGCTCAGAAGAGCCCACACACTCAGCTCTTAACCCCAGTGTGCAGAAAGTGTCAAAACGTGTTTTTCAGCAGAAATAAACATGTTTCTGCAAGTTTGGTCAACCCCATGTAACTTATGGGGCAGTAGCAGCACAATTCTCAAAACGTGTTTTTCAGCCCGAAATAAACACGTTTTTTCAGCCTACTGAAACCCAATGTAACTGCAAAGCTCAGAAGAGCCCACACACTCAGCTCTTAACCCCAGTGTGCAGAAAGTGTCAAAACGTGTTTTTCAGCAGAAATAAACATGTTTCTGCAAGTTTGGTCAACCCCATGTAACTTATGGGGCAGTAGCAGCACACTTTTCAAAACGTGTTTTTCAGCCCGAAATAAACGCGTTTTTTCAGCCTACTGAAACCCAATGTAACTGCAAGGCTCAGAAGAGCCCACACACTCAGCTCTTAACCCCAGTGTGCAGAAAGTGTCAAAACGTGTTTTTCAGCAGAAATAAACATGTTTCTGCAACTTTGGTCAACCATATGTAACTTATGGGGCAGTAGCAGCACACTTCTCAAAACGTGTTTTTCAGCCCGAAATAAACGCGTTTTTTCAGCCTACTGAAACCCCATGTAACTGCAAGGCTCAGAAGAGCCCACACACTCAGCTCTTAACCCCAGTGTGCAGAAAGTGTCAAAACGTATTTTTCATCAGAAATAAACATGTTTCTGCAAGTTTGGTCAACCCCATGTAATTTATGGGGCAGTAGCAGCACACTTCTCAAAACGTGTTTTTCAGCCCGAAATAAACACGTTTTTTCAGCCTACTGAAACCCAATGTAACTGCAAGGCTCAGAAGAGCCCAGACACTCAGCTCTTAACCCCAGTGTGCATAAAGTGTCAAAACGTGTTTTTCAGCAGAAATAAACATGTTTCTGCAAGTTTGGTCAACCCCATGTAACTTATGGGGCAGTAACAGCACACTTCTCAAAACGTGTTTTTCAGCCCGAAATAAACGCGTTTTTTCAGCCTACTGAAAACCAATGTAACTGCAAGGCTCAGAAGAGCCCACACACTCAGCTCTTAACCCCAGTGTGCAGAAAGTGTCAAAACGTGTTTTTCAGCAGAAATAAACATGTTTCTGCAAGTTTGGTCAACCATATGTAACTTATGGGGCAGTAGCAGCACACTTCTCAAAACGCGTTTTTCAGCCCGAAATAAACGCGTTTTTTCAGCCTACTGAAACCCAATGTAACTGCAAGGCTCAGAAGAGCCCACACACTCAGCTCTTAACCCCAGTGTGCAGAGAGTGTCAAAACGTGTTTTTCAGCAGAAATAAACATGTTTCTGCAACTTTGGTCAACCCCATGTAACTTATGGGGCAGTAGCAGCACACTTCTCAAAACGTGTTTTTCAGCCCGAAATAAACACGTTTTTTCAGCCTACTGAAACCCAATGTAACTGCAAGGCTCAGAAGAGCCCACACACTCAGCTCTTAACCCCAGTGTGCAGAAAGTGTCAAAACGTGTTTTTCAGCAGAAATAAACATGTTTCTGCAAGTTTGGTCAACCCCATGTAACTTATGGGGCAGTAGCAGCACACTTCTCAAAACGTGTTTTTCAGCCCGAAATAAACACGTTTTTTCAGCCTACTGAAACCCAATGTAACTGCAAAGCTCAGAAGAGCCCACACACTCAGCTCTTAACCCCAGTGTGCAGAAAGTGTCAAAACGTGTTTTTCAGCAGAAATAAACATGTTTCTGCAAGTTTGGTCAACCCCATGTAACTTATGGGGCAGTAGCAGCACACTTTTCAAAACGTGTTTTTCAGCCCGAAATAAACGCGTTTTTTCAGCCTACTGAAACCCAATGTAACTGCAAGGCTCAGAAGAGCCCACACACTCAGCTCTTAACCCCAGTGTGCAGAAAGTGTCAAAACGTGTTTTTCAGCAGAAATAAACATGTTTCTGCAAGTTTGGTCAACCATATGTAACTTATGGGGCAGTAGCAGCACACTTCTCAAAACGTGTTTTTCAGCCCGAAATAAACGCGTTTTTTCAGCCTACTGAAACCCAATGTAACTGCAAGGCTCAGAAGAGCCCACACACTCAGCTCTTAACCCCAGTGTGCAGAGAGTGTCAAAACGTGTTTTTCAGCAGAAATAAACATGTTTCTGCAACTTTGGTCAACCCCATGTAACTTATGGGGCAGTAACAGCACACTTCTCAAAACGTGTTTTTCAACCCGAAATAAACGCGTTTTTTCAGCCTACTGAAACCCCATGTAACTGCAAGGCTCAGAAGAGCCCACACACTCAGCTCTTAACCCCAGTGTGCAGAAAGTGTCAAAACGTATTTTTCATCAGAAATAAACATGTTTCTGCAAGTTTGGTCAACCCCATGTAATTTATGGGGCAGTAGCAGCACACTTCTCAAAACGTGTTTTTCAGCCCGAAATAAACACGTTTTTTCAGCCTACTGAAACCCAATGTAACTGCAAGGCTCAGAAGAGCCCACACACTCAGCTCTTAACCCCAGTGTGCAGAAAGTGTCAAAACGTGTTTTTCAGCAGAAATAAACATGTTTCTGCAAGTTTGGTCAACCCCATGTAACTTATGGGGCAGTAGCAGCACACTTCTCAAAACGTGTTTTTCAGCCCGAAATAAACACGTTTTTTCAGCCTACTGAAACCCAATGTAACTGCAAGGCTCAGAAGAGCCCACACACTCAGCTCTTAACCCCAGTGTGCAGAAAGTGTCAAAACGTGTTTTTCAGCAGAAATAAACATGTTTCTGCAAGTTTGGTCAACCCCATGTAACTTATGGGGCAGTAGCAGCACACTTTTCAAAACGTGTTTTTCAGCCCGAAATAAACGCGTTTTTTCAGCCTACTGAAACCCCATGTAACTGCAAGGCTCAGAAGAGCCCACACACTCAGCTCTTAACCCCAGTGTGCAGAAAGTGTCAAAACGTATTTTTCATCAGAAATAAACATGTTTCTGCAAGTTTGGTCAACCCCATGTAATTTATGGGGCAGTAGCAGCACACTTCTCAAAACGTGTTTTTCAGCCCGAAATAAACACGTTTTTTCAGCCTACTGAAACCCAATGTAACTGCAAAGCTCAGAAGAGCCCACACACTCAGCTCTTAACCCCAGTGTGCAGAAAGTGTCAAAACGTGTTTTTCAGCAGAAATAAACATGTTTCTGCAAGTTTGGTCAACCCCATGTAACTTATGGGGCAGTAGCAGCACACTTTTCAAAACGTGTTTTTCAGCCCGAAATAAACGCGTTTTTTCAGCCTACTGAAACCCAATGTAACTGCAAGGCTCAGAAGAGCCCACACACTCAGCTCTTAACCCCAGTGTGCAGAAAGTGTCAAAACGTGTTTTTCAGCAGACATAAACATGTTTCTGCAAGTTTGGTCAACCATATGTAACTTATGGGGCAGTAGCAGCACACTTCTCAAAACGTGTTTTTCAGCCCGAAATAAACGCGTTTTTTCAGCCTACTGAAACCCCATGTAACTGCAAGGCTCAGAAGAGCCCACACACTCAGCTCTTAACCCCAGTGTGCAGAAAGTGTCAAAACGTGTTTTTCAGCAGAAATAAACATGTTTCTGCAAGTTTGGTCAACCCCATGTAACTTATGGGGCAGTAGCAGCACAATTCTCAAAACGTGTTTTTCAGCCCGAAATAAACACGTTTTTTCAGCCTACTGAAACCCAATGTAACTGCAAAGCTCAGAAGAGCCCACACACTCAGCTCTTAACCCCAGTGTGCAGAAAGTGTCAAAACGTGTTTTTCAGCAGAAATAAACATGTTTCTGCAAGTTTGGTCAACCCCATGTAACTTATGGGGCAGTAGCAGCACACTTTTCAAAACGTGTTTTTCAGCCCGAAATAAACGCGTTTTTTCAGCCTACTGAAACCCAATGTAACTGCAAGGCTCAGAAGAGCCCACACACTCAGCTCTTAACCCCAGTGTGCAGAAAGTGTCAAAACGTGTTTTTCAGCAGAAATAAACATGTTTCTGCAACTTTGGTCAACCATATGTAACTTATGGGGCAGTAGCAGCACACTTCTCAAAACGTGTTTTTCAGCCCGAAATAAACGCGTTTTTTCAGCCTACTGAAACCCCATGTAACTGCAAGGCTCAGAAGAGCCCACACACTCAGCTCTTAACCCCAGTGTGCAGAAAGTGTCAAAACGTATTTTTCATCAGAAATAAACATGTTTCTGCAAGTTTGGTCAACCCCATGTAATTTATGGGGCAGTAGCAGCACACTTCTCAAAACGTGTTTTTCAGCCCGAAATAAACACGTTTTTTCAGCCTACTGAAACCCAATGTAACTGCAAGGCTCAGAAGAGCCCAGACACTCAGCTCTTAACCCCAGTGTGCATAAAGTGTCAAAACGTGTTTTTCAGCAGAAATAAACATGTTTCTGCAAGTTTGGTCAACCCCATGTAACTTATGGGGCAGTAACAGCACACTTCTCAAAACGTGTTTTTCAGCCCGAAATAAACGCGTTTTTTCAGCCTACTGAAAACCAATGTAACTGCAAGGCTCAGAAGAGCCCACACACTCAGCTCTTAACCCCAGTGTGCAGAAAGTGTCAAAACGTGTTTTTCAGCAGAAATAAACATGTTTCTGCAAGTTTGGTCAACCATATGTAACTTATGGGGCAGTAGCAGCACACTTCTCAAAACGTGTTTTTCAGCCCGAAATAAACGCGTTTTTTCAGCCTACTGAAACCCAATGTAACTGCAAGGCTCAGAAGAGCCCACACACTCAGCTCTTAACCCCAGTGTGCAGAGAGTGTCAAAACGTGTTTTTCAGCAGAAATAAACATGTTTCTGCAACTTTGGTCAACCCCATGTAACTTATGGGGCAGTAACAGCACACTTCTCAAAACGTGTTTTTCAACCCGAAATAAACGCGTTTTTTCAGCCTACTGAAACCCCATGTAACTGCAAGGCTCAGAAGAGCCCACACACTCAGCTCTTAACCCCAGTGTGCAGAAAGTGTCAAAACGTATTTTTCATCAGAAATAAACATGTTTCTGCAAGTTTGGTCAACCCCATGTAATTTATGGGGCAGTAGCAGCACACTTCTCAAAACGTGTTTTTCAGCCCGAAATAAACACGTTTTTTCAGCCTACTGAAACCCAATGTAACTGCAAGGCTCAGAAGAGCCCACACACTCAGCTCTTAACCCCAGTGTGCAGAAAGTGTCAAAACGTGTTTTTCAGCAGAAATAAACATGTTTCTGCAAGTTTGGTCAACCCCATGTAACTTATGGGGCAGTAGCAGCACACTTCTCAAAACGTGTTTTTCAGCCCGAAATAAACGCGTTTTTTCAGCCTACTGAAACCCAATGTAACTGCAAGGCTCAGAAGAGCCCACACACTCAGCTCTTAACCTCAGTGTGCAGAAAGTGTCAAAACGTGTTTTTCAGCAGAAATAAACATGTTTCTGCAAGTTTGGTCAACCCCATGTAACTTATGGGGCAGTAGCAGCACACTTCTCAAAACGTGTTTTTCAGCCCGAAATAAACACGTTTTAGCCAGCCTACTGAAACCCAATGTAACTGCAAGGCTCAGAAGAGCCCACACACTCAGCTCTTAACCCCAGTGTGCAGAAAGTGTCAAAACGTGTTTTTCAGCAGACATAAACATGTTTCTGCAAGTTTGGTCAACCCCATGTAACTTATGGGGCAGTAGCAGCACACTTCTCAAAACGTGTTTTTCAGCCCGAAATAAACACGTTTTTTCAGCCTACTGAAACCCAAAGTAACTGCAAGGCTCAGAAGAGCCCACACACTCAGCTCTTAACCCCAGTGTGCAGAAAGTGTCAAAACGTGTTTTTCAGCAGAAATAAACATGTTTCTGCAAGTTTGGTCAACCCCATGTAACTTATGGGGCAGTAACAGCACACTTCTCAAAACTTTTTTTTCAGCTCGAATAAACGCGTTTTTTCAGCCTACTGAAACCCAATGTAACTGCAAGGCTCAGAAGAGCCCACACACTCAGCTCTTAACCCCAGTGTGCAGAAAGTGTCAAAACGTGTTTTTCAGCAGACATAAACATGTTTCTGCAAGTTTGGTCAACCCCATGTAACTTATGGGGCAGTAACAGCACACTTCTCAAAACGTGTTTTTCAGCCCGAAATAAACGCGTTTTTTCAGCCTACTGAAAACCAATGTAACTGCAAGGCTCAGAAGAGCCCACACACTCAGCTCTTAACCCCAGTGTGCAGAAAGTGTCAAAACGTGTTTTTCAGCAGAAATAAACATGTTTCTGCAAGTTTGGTCAACCATATGTAACTTATGGGGCAGTAGCAGCACACTTCTCAAAACGTGTTTTTCAGCCCGAAATAAACGCGTTTTTTCAGCCTACTGAAACCCAATGTAACTGCAAGGCTCAGAAGAGCCCACACACTCAGCTCTTAACCCCAGTGTGCAGAGAGTGTCAAAACGTGTTTTTCAGCAGAAATAAACATGTTTCTGCAACTTTGGTCAACCCCATGTAACTTATGGGGCAGTAGCAGCACACTTCTCAAAACGTGTTTTTCAGCCCGAAATAAACACGTTTTTTCAGCCTACTGAAACCCAATGTAACTGCAAGGCTCAGAAGAGCCCACACACTCAGCTCTTAACCCCAGTGTGCAGAAAGTGTCAAAACGTGTTTTTCAGCAGAAATAAACATGTTTCTGCAAGTTTGGTCAACCCCATGTAACTTATGGGGCAGTAGCAGCACACTTCTCAAAACGTGTTTTTCAGCCCGAAATAAACACGTTTTTTCAGCCTACTGAAACCCAATGTAACTGCAAAGCTCAGAAGAGCCCACACACTCAGCTCTTAACCCCAGTGTGCAGAAAGTGTCAAAACGTGTTTTTCAGCAGAAATAAACATGTTTCTGCAAGTTTGGTCAACCCCATGTAACTTATGAGGCAGTAGAAGCACACTTTTCAAAACGTGTTTTTCACCCCGAAATAAACGCGTTTTTTCAGCCTACTGAAACCCAATGTAACTGCAAGGCTCAGAAGAGCCCACACACTCAGCTCTTAACCCCAGTGTGCAGAAAGTGTCAAAACGTGTTTTTCAGCAGAAATAAACATGTTTCTGCAAGTTTGGTCAACCATATGTAACTTATGGGGCAGTAGCAGCACACTTCTCAAAACGTGTTTTTCAGCCCGAAATAAACGCGTTTTTTCAGCCTACTGAAACCCAATGTAACTGCAAGGCTCAGAAGAGCCCACACACTCAGCTCTTAACCCCAGTGTGCAGAGAGTGTCAAAACGTGTTTTTCAGCAGAAATAAACATGTTTCTGCAACTTTGGTCAACCCCATGTAACTTATGGGGCAGTAACAGCACACTTCTCAAAACGTGTTTTTCAACCCGAAATAAACGCGTTTTTTCAGCCTACTGAAACCCCATGTAACTGCAAGGCTCAGAAGAGCCCACACACTCAGCTCTTAACCCCAGTGTGCAGAAAGTGTCAAAACGTATTTTTCATCAGAAATAAACATGTTTCTGCAAGTTTGGTCAACCCCATGTAATTTATGGGGCAGTAGCAGCACACTTCTCAAAACGTGTTTTTCAGCCCGAAATAAACACGTTTTTTCAGCCTACTGAAACCCAATGTAACTGCAAGGCTCAGAAGAGCCCACACACTCAGCTCTTAACCCCAGTGTGCAGAAAGTGTCAAAACGTGTTTTTCAGCAGAAATAAACATGTTTCTGCAAGTTTGGTCAACCCCATGTAACTTATGGGGCAGTAGCAGCACACTTCTCAAAACGTGTTTTTCAGCCCGAAATAAACACGTTTTTTCAGCCTACTGAAACCCAATGTAACTGCAAGGCTCAGAAGAGCCCACACACTCAGCTCTTAACCCCAGTGTGCAGAAAGTGTCAAAACGTGTTTTTCAGCAGAAATAAACATGTTTCTGCAAGTTTGGTCAACCCCATGTAACTTATGGGGCAGTAGCAGCACACTTTTCAAAACGTGTTTTTCAGCCCGAAATAAACGCGTTTTTTCAGCCTACTGAAACCCCATGTAACTGCAAGGCTCAGAAGAGCCCACACACTCAGCTCTTAACCCCAGTGTGCAGAAAGTGTCAAAACGTATTTTTCATCAGAAATAAACATGTTTCTGCAAGTTTGGTCAACCCCATGTAATTTATGGGGCAGTAGCAGCACACTTCTCAAAACGTGTTTTTCAGCCCGAAATAAACACGTTTTTTCAGCCTACTGAAACCCAATGTAACTGCAAGGCTCAGAAGAGCCCAGACACTCAGCTCTTAACCCCAGTGTGCAGAAAGTGTCAAAACGTGTTTTTCAGCAGAAATAAACATGTTTCTGCAAGTTTGGTCAACCCCATGTAACTTATGGGGCAGTAACAGCACACTTCTCAAAACGTGTTTTTCAGCCCGAAATAAACGCGTTTTTTCAGCCTACTGAAACCCAATGTAACTGCAAGGCTCAGAAGAGCCCACACACTCAGCTCTTAACCCCAGTGTGCAGAAAGTGTCAAAACGTGTTTTTCAGCAGAAATAAACATGTTTCTGCAAGTTTGGTCAACCCCATGTAACTTATGGGGCAGTAGCAGCACACTTCTCAAAACGTGTTTTTCAGCCCGAAATAAACGCGTTTTTTCAGCCTACTGAAACCCAATGTAACTGCAAGGCTCAGAAGAGCCCACACACTCAGCTCTTAACCTCAGTGTGCAGAAAGTGTCAAAACGTGTTTTTCAGCAGAAATAAACATGTTTCTGCAAGTTTGGTCAACCCCATGTAACTTATGGGGCAGTAGCAGCACACTTCTCAAAACGTGTTTTTCAGCCCGAAATAAACACGTTTTAGCCAGCCTACTGAAACCCAATGTAACTGCAAGGCTCAGAAGAGCCCACACACTCAGCTCTTAACCCCAGTGTGCAGAAAGTGTCAAAACGTGTTTTTCAGCAGACATAAACATGTTTCTGCAAGTTTGGTCAACCCCATGTAACTTATGGGGCAGTAGCAGCACACTTCTCAAAACGTGTTTTTCAGCCCGAAATAAACACGTTTTTTCAGCCTACTGAAACCCAAAGTAACTGCAAGGCTCAGAAGAGCCCACACACTCAGCTCTTAACCCCAGTCTGCAGAAAGTGTCAAAACGTGTTTTTCAGCAGAAATAAACATGTTTCTGCAAGTTTGGTCAACCCCATGTAACTTATGGGGCAGTAACAGCACACTTCTCAAAACTTTTTTTTCAGCTCGAATAAACGCGTTTTTTCAGCCTACTGAAACCCAATGTAACTGCAAGGCTCAGAAGAGCCCACACACTCAGCTCTTAACCCCAGTGTGCAGAAAGTGTCAAAACGTGTTTTTCAGCAGACATAAACATGTTTCTGCAAGTTTGGTCAACCCCATGTAACTTATGGGGCAGTAGCAGCACACTTCTCAAAACGTGTTTTTCAGCCCGAAATAAACACGTTTTTTCAGCCTACTGAAACCCAATGTAACTGCAAGGCTCAGAAGAGCCCACACACTCAGCTCTTAACCCCAGTGTGCAGAAAGTGTCAAAACGTGTTTTTCAGCAGAAATAAACATGTTTCTGCAAGTTTGGTCAACCCCATGTAACTTATGGGGCAGTAGCAGCACACTTCTCAAAACGTGTTTTTCAGCCTGAAATAAACACGTTTTTTCAGCCTACTGAAACCCAATGTAACTGCAAGGCTCAGAAGAGCCCACACACTCAGCTCTTAACCCCAGTGTGCAGAGAGTGTCAAAACGTGTTTTTCATCAGAAATAAACATGTTTCTGCAAGTTTGGTCAACCCCATGTAACTTATGGGGCAGTAACAGCACACTTCTCAAAACGTGTTTTTCAGCCCGAAATAAACGCGTTTTTTCAGCCTACTGAAAACCAATGTAACTGCAAGGCTCAGAAGAGCCCACACTCTCAGCTCTTAACCCCAGTGTGCAGAAAGTGTCAAAACGTGTTTTTCAGCAGAAATAAACATGTTTCTGCAAGTTTGGTCAACCCCATGTAACTTATGGGGCAGTAGCAGAACACTTCTCAAAACGTGTTTTTCAGCCCGAAATAAACGCGTTTTTTCAGCCTACTGAAACCCAATGTAACTGCAAGACTCAGAAGAGCCCACACACTCAGCTCTTAACCCCAGTGTGCAGAGAGTGTCAAAACGTGTTTTTCAGCAGAAATAAACATGTTTCTGCAGTTTGGTCAACCCCATGTAACTTATGGGGCAGTAGCAGCACACTTCTCAAAACGTGTTTTTCAGCCCGAAATAAACACGTTTTTTCAGCCTACTGAAACCCAATGTAACTGCAAAGCTCAGAAGAGCCCACACACTCAGCTCTTAACCCCAGTGTGCAGAAAGTGTCAAAACGTGTTTTTCAGCAGAAATAAACATGTTTCTGCAAGTTTGGTCAACCCCATGTAACTTATGGGGCAGTAGCAGCACACTTTTCAAAACGTGTTTTTCAGCCCGAAATAAACGCGTTTTTTCAGCCTACTGAAACCCAATGTAACTGCAAGGCTCAGAAGAGCCCACACACTCAGCTCTTAACCCCAGTGTGCAGAAAGTGTCAAAACGTGTTTTTCAGCAGAAATAAACATGTTTCTGCAAGTTTGGTCAACCATATGTAACTTATGGGGCAGTAGCAGCACACTTCTCAAAACGTGTTTTTCAGCCCGAAATAAACGCGTTTTTTCAGCCTACTGAAACCCCATGTAACTGCAAGGCTCAGAAGAGCCCACACACTCAGCTCTTAACCCCAGTGTGCAGAAAGTGTCAAAACGTATTTTTCATCAGAAATAAACATGTTTCTGCAAGTTTGGTCAACCCCATGTAACTTATGGGGCAGTAGCAGCACACTTCTCAAAACGTGTTTTTCAGCCCGAAATAAACACGTTTTTTCAGCCTACTGAAACCCAATGTAACTGCAAGGCTCAGAAGAGCCCAGACACTCAGCTCTTAACCCCAGTGTGCAGAAAGTGTCAAAACGTGTTTTTCAGCAGAAATAAACATGTTTCTGCAAGTTTGGTCAAACCCATGTAACTTATGGGGCAGTAGCAGCACACTTTTCAAAACGTGTTTTTCAGCCCGAAATAAACGCGTTTTTTCAGCCTACTGAAACCCAATGTAACTGCAAGGCTCAGAAGAGCCCACACACTCAGCTCTTAACCCCAGTGTGCAGAAAGTGTCAAAACATGTTTTTCAGCAGAAATAAACATGTTTCTGCAAGTTTGGTCAACCATATGTAACTTATGGGGCAGTAGCAGCACACTTCTCAAAACGTGTTTTTCAGCCCGAAATAAACGCGTTTTTTCAGCCTACTGAAACCCAATGTAACTGCAAGACTCAGAAGAGCCCACACACTCAGCTCTTAACCCCAGTGTGCAGAGAGTGTCAAAACGTGTTTTTCAGCAGAAATAAACATGTTTCTGCAGTTTGGTCAACCCCATGTAACTTATGGGGCATTAGCAGCACACTTCTCAAAACGTGTTTTTCAGCCCGAAATAAACACGTTTTTTCAGCCTACTGAAACCCAATGTAACTGCAAAGCTCAGAAGAGCCCACACACTCAGCTCTTAACCCCAGTGTGCAGAAAGTGTCAAAACGTGTTTTTCAGCAGAAATAAACATGTTTCTGCAAGTTTGGTCAACCCCATGTAACTTATGGGGCAGTAGCAGCACACTTTTCAAAACGTGTTTTTCAGCCCGAAATAAACGCGTTTTTTCAGCCTACTGAAACCCAATGTAACTGCAAGGCTCAGAAGAGCCCACACACTCAGCTCTTAACCCCAGTGTGCAGAAAGTGTCAAAACGTGTTTTTCAGCAGAAATAAACATGTTTCTGCAAGTTTGGTCAACCATATGTAACTTATGGGGCAGTAGCAGCACACTTCTCAAAACGTGTTTTTCAGCCCGAAATAAACACGTTTTTTCAGTCTACTGAAACCCAATGTAACTGCAAGGCTCAGAAGAGCCCACACACTCAGCTCTTAACCCCAGTTTGCAGAAAGTGTCAAAACGTGTTTTTCAGCAGAAATAAACGTTTCTGCAAGTTTGGTCAACCCCATGTAACTTATGGGGCAGTAGCAGCACACTTCTCAAAACGTGTTTTTCAGCCCGAAATAAACACGTTTTTTCAGCCTACTGAAACCCAATGTAACTGCAAGGCTCAGAAGAGCCCACACACTCAGCTCTTAACCCCAGTGTGCAGAAAGTGTCAAAACGTGTTTTTCAGCAGAAATAAACATGTTTCTGCAAGTTTGGTCAACCCCATGTAACTTATGGGGCAGTAGCAGCACACTTCTCAAAACGTGTTTTTCAGCCCGAAATAAACACGTTTTTTCAGCCTACTGAAACCCAATGTAACTGCAAGGCTCAGAAGAGCCCACACACTCAGCTCTTAACCCCAGTGTGCAGAAAGTGTCAAAACGTGTTTTTCAGCAGAAATAAACATGTTTCTGCAAGTTTGGTCAACCCCATGTAACTTATGGGGCAGTAGCAGCACACTTCTCAAAACATGTTTTTCAGCCCGAAATAAACGCGTTTTTTCAGCCTACTGAAACCCAATGTAACTGCAAGGCTCAGAAGAGCCCACACACTCAGCTCTTAACCCCAGTGTGCAGAAAGTGTCAAAACGTGTTTTTCAGCAGAAATAAACATGTTTCTGCAAGTTTGGTCAACCCCATGTAAATTATGGGGCAGTAACAGCACACTTCTCAAAACGTGTTTTTCAGCCCGAAATAAACACGTTTTTTCAGTCTACTGAAACCCAATGTAACTGCAAGGCTCAGAAGAGCCCACACACTCAGCTCTTAACCCCAGTGTGCAGAAAGTGTCAAAACGTGTTTTTCAGCAGAAATAAACATGTTTCTGCAAGTTTGGTCAACCCCATGTAACTTATGGGGCAGTAGCAGCACACTTCTCAAAACGTGTTTTTCAGCCCGAAATAAACGCGTTTTTTCAGCCTACTGAAAACCAATGTAACTGCAAGGGTCAGAAGAGCCCACACACTCAGCTCTTAACCCCAGTGTGCAGAAAGTGTCAAAACGTGTTTTTCAGCAGAAATAAACATGTTTCTGCAAGTTTGGTCAACCCCATGTAAATTATGGGGCAGTAACAGCACACTTCTCAAAACGTGTTTTTCAGCCCGAAATAAACGCATTTTTTCAGCCTACTGAAACCCAATGTAACTGCAAGGCTCAGAAGAGCCCACACACTCAGCTCTTAACCCCAGTGTGCAGAAAGTGTCAAAACGTGTTTTTCAGCAGAAATAAACATGTTTCTGCAAGTTTGGTCAACCCCATGTAACTTATGGGGCAGTAGCAGCACACTTCTCAAAACGTGTTTTTCAGCCCGAAATAAACGCGTTTTTTCAGCCTACTGAAACCCAATGTAACTGCAAGGGTCAGAAGAGCCCACACACTCAGCTCTTAACCCCAGTGTGCAGAAAGTGTCAAAACGTGTTTTTCAGCAGAAATAAACATGTTTCTGCAAGTTTGGTCAACCCCATGTAAATTATGGGGCAGTAACAGCACACTTCTCAAAACGTGTTTTTCAGCCCGAAATAAACGCATTTTTTCAGCCTACTGAAACCCAATGTAACTGCAAGGCTCAGAAGAGCCCACACACTCAGCTCTTAACCCCAGTGTGCAGAAAGTGTCAAAACGTGTTTTTCAGCAGAAATAAACATGTTTCTGCAAGTTTGGTCAACCCCATGTAACTTATGGGGCAGTAGCAGCACACTTCTCAAAACGTGTTTTTCAGCCCGAAATAAACGCGTTTTTTCAGCCTACTGAAACCCAATGTAACTGCAAGGTTCAGAAGAGCCCACACACTCAGCTCTTAACCCCAGTGTGCAGAAAGTGTCAAAACGTGTTTTTCAGCAGAAATAAACTTGTTTCTGCAAGTTTGGTCAACCCCATGTAACTTATGGGGCAGTAGCAGCACACTTCTCAAAACATGTTTTTCAGCCCGAAATAAACACGTTTTTTCAGCCTACTGAAACCCAATGTAACTGCAAGGCTCAGAAGAGCCCACACACTCAGCTCTTAACCCCAGTGTGCAGAAAGTGTCAAAACGTGTTTTTCAGCAGAAATAAACATGTTTCTGCAAGTTTGGTCAACCCCATGTAACTTATGGGGCAGTAGCAGCACACTTCTCAAAACATGTTTTTCAGCCCGAAATAAACGCGTTTTTTCAGTCTACTGAAACCCAATGTAACTGCAAGGCTCAGAAGAGCCCACACACTCAGCTCTTAACCCCAGTGTGCAGAAAGTGTCAAAACGTGTTTTTCAGCAGAAATAAACATGTTTCTGCAAGTTTGGTCAACCCCATGTAACTTATGGGGCAGTAGCAGCACACTTCTCAAAACGTGTTTTTCAGCCCGAAATAAACGCGTTTTTTCAGCCTACTGAAAACCAATGTAACTGCAAGGGTCAGAAGAGCCCACACACTCAGCTATTAACCCCAGTGTGCAGAAAGTGTCAAAACGTGTTTTTCAGCAGAAATAAACATGTTTCTGCAAGTTTGGTCAACCCCATGTAAATTATGGGGCAGTAACAGCACACTTCTCAAAACGTGTTTTTCAGCCCGAAATAAACACATTTTTTCAGCCTACTGAAACCCAATGTAACTGCAAGGCTCAGAAGAGCCCACACACTCAGCTCTTAACCCCAGTGTGCAGAAAGTGTCAAAACGTGTTTTTCAGCAGAAATAAACATGTTTCTGCAAGTTTGGTCAACCCCATGTAACTTATGGGGCAGTAGCAGCACACTTCTCAAAACGTGTTTTTCAGCCCGAAATAAACGCGTTTTTTCAGCCTACTGAAAACCAATGTAACTGCAAGGGTCAGAAGAGCCCACACACTCAGCTCTTAACCCCAGTGTGCAGAAAGTGTCAAAACGTGTTTTTCAGCAGAAATAAACATGTTTCTGCAAGTTTGGTCAACCCCATGTAAATTATGGGGCAGTAACAGCACACTTCTCAAAACGTGTTTTTCAGCCCGAAATAAACGCATTTTTTCAGCCTACTGAAACCCAATGTAACTGCAAGGCTCAGAAGAGCCCACACACTCAGCTCTTAACCCCAGTGTGCAGAAAGTGTCAAAACGTGTTTTTCAGCAGAAATAAACATGTTTCTGCAAGTTTGGTCAACCCCATGTAACTTATGGGGCAGTAGCAGCACACTTCTCAAAACGTGTTTTTCAGCCCGAAATAAACGTGTTTTTTCAGCCTACTGAAACCCAATGTAACTGCAAGGTTCAGAAGAGCCCACACACTCAGCTCTTAACCCCAGTGTGCAGAAAGTGTCAAAACGTGTTTTTCAGCAGAAATAAACTTGTTTCTGCAAGTTTGGTCAACCCCATGTAACTTATGGGGCAGTAGCAGCACACTTCTCAAAACGTGTTTTTCAGCCCGAAATAAACACGTTTTTTCAGCCTACTGAAACCCAATGTAACTGCAAGGCTCAGAAGAGCCCACACACTCAGCTCTTAACCCCAGTGTGCAGAAAGTGTCAAAACGTGTTTTTCAGCAGAAATAAACATGTTTCTGCAAGTTTGGTCAACCCCATGTAACTTATGGGGCAGTAGCAGCACACTTCTCAAAACGTGTTTTTCAGCCCGAAATAAACACGTTTTTTCAGCCTACTGAAACCCAATGTAACTGCAAGGCTCAGAAGAGCCCACACACTCAGCTCTTAACCCCAGTGTGCAGAAAGTGTCAAAACGTGTTTTTCAGCAGAAATAAACATGTTTCTGCAAGTTTGGTCAACCCCATGTAACTTATGGGGCAGTAGCAGCACACTTCTCAAAACATGTTTTTCAGCCCGAAATAAACGCGTTTTTTCAGCCTACTGAAACCCAATGTAACTGCAAGGCTCAGAAGAGCCCACACACTCAGCTCTTAACCCCAGTGTGCAGAAAGTGTCAAAACGTGTTTTTCAGCAGAAATAAACATGTTTCTGCAAGTTTGGTCAACCCCATGGAACTTATGGGGCAGTAGCAGCACACTTCTCAAAACGTGTTTTTCAGCCCGAAATAAACACGTTTTTTCAGTCTACTGAAACCCAATGTAACTGCAAGGCTCAGAAGAGCCCACACACTCAGCTCTTAACCCCAGTGTGCAGAAAGTGTCAAAACGTGTTTTTCAGCAGAAATAAACATGTTTCTGCAAGTTTGGTCAACCCCATGTAACTTATGGGGCAGTAGCAGCACACTTCTCAAAACGTGTTTTTCAGCCCGAAATAAACACGTTTTTTCAGCCTACTGAAACCCAATGTAACTGAAAGGCTCAGAAGAGCCCACACACTCAGCTCTTAACACCAGTGTGCAGAAAGTTTCAAAACGTGTTTTTCAGCAGAAATAAACATGTTTCTGCAAGTTTGGTCAACCCCATGTAACTTATGGGGCAGTAGCAGCACACTTCTCAAAACATGTTTTTCAGCCCGAAATAAACGCGTTTTTTCAGCCTACTGAAACCCAATGTAACTGCAAGGCTCAGAAGAGCCCACACACTCAGCTCTTAACCCCAGTGTGCAGAAAGTGTCAAAACGTGTTTTTCAGCAGAAATAAACATGTTTCTGCAAGTTTGGTCAACCCCATGTAACTTATGGGGCAGTAGCAGCACACTTCTCAAAACGTGTTTTTCAGCCCGAAATAAACACGTTTTTTCAGTCTACTGAAACCCAATGTAACTGCAAGGCTCAGAAGAGCCCACACACTCAGCTCTTAACCCCAGTGTGCAGAAAGTGTCAAAACGTGTTTTTCAGCAGAAATAAACATGTTTCTGCAAGTTTGGTCAACCCCATGTAACTTATGGGGCAGTAGCAGCACACTTCTCAAAACGTGTTTTTCAGCTCGAAATAAACGCGTTTTTTCAGCCTACTGAAAACCAATGTAACTGCAAGGGTCAGAAGAGCCCACACACTCAGCTCTTAACCCCAGTGTGCAGAAAGTGTCAAAACGTGTTTTTCAGCAGAAATAAACATGTTTCTGCAAGTTTGGTCACCACCATGTAAGTTATGGGGCAGTAACAGCACACTTCTCAAAACGTGTTTTTCAGCCCGAAATAAACGCATTTTTTCAGCCTACTGAAACCCAATGTAACTGCAAGGCTCAGAAGAGCCCACACACTCAGCTCTTAACCCCAGTGTGCAGAAAGTGTCAAAACGTGTTTTTCAGCAGAAATAAACATGTTTCTGCAAGTTTGGTCAACCCCATGTAACTTATGGGGCAGTAGCAGCACACTTCTCAAAACGTGTTTTTCAGCCCTAAATAAACACGTTTTTTCAGCCTACTGAAACCCAATGTAACTGCAAGGCTCAGAAGAGCCCACACACTCAGCTCTTAACCCCAGTGTGCAGAAAGTGTCAAAACGTGTTTTTCAGCAGAAATAAACATGTTTCTGCAAGTTTGGTCAACCCCATGTAACTTATGGGGCAGTAGCAGCACACTTCTCAAAACGTGTTTTTCAGCCCGAAATAAACACGTTTTTTCAGCCTACTGAAACCCAATGTAACTGCAAGGCTCAGAAGAGCCCACACACTCAGCTCTTAACCCCAGTGTGCAGAAAGTGTCAAAACGTGTTTTTCAGCAGAAATAAACATGTTTCTGCAAGTTTGGTCAACCCCATGTAACTTATGGGGCAGTAGCAGCACACTTCTCAAAACATGTTTTTCAGCCCGAAATAAACGCGTTTTTTCAGCCTACTGAAACCCAATGTAACTGCAAGGCTCAGAAGAGCCCACACACTCAGCTCCTAACCCCAGTGTGCAGAAAGTGTCAAAATGTGTTTTTCAGCAGAAATAAACATGTTTCTGCAAGTTTGGTCAACCCCATGTAACTTATGGGGCAGTAGCAGCACACTTCTCAAAACGTGTTTTTCAGCCCGAAATAAACACGTTTTTTCAGTCTACTGAAACCCAATGTAACTGCAAGGCTCAGAAGAGCCCACACACTCAGCTCTTAACCCCAGTGTGCAGAAAGTGTCAAAACGTGTTTTTCAGCAGAAATAAACATGTTTCTGCAAGTTTGGTCAACCCCATGTAACTTATGGGGCAGTAGCAGCACACTTCTCAAAACGTGTTTTTCAGCCCGAAATAAACGCGTTTTTTCAGCCTACTGAAAACCAATGTAACTGCAAGGGTCAGAAGAGCCCACACACTCAGCTCTTAACCACAGTGTGCAGAAAGTGTCAAAACGTGTTTTTCAGCAGAAATAAACATGTTTCTGCAAGTTTGGTCAACCCCATGTAAATTATGGGGCAGTAACAGCACACTTCTCAAAACGTGTTTTTCAGCCCGAAATAAACGCATTTTTTCAGCCTACTGAAACCCAATGTAACTGCAAGGCTCAGAAGAGCCCACACACTCAGCTCTTAACCCCAGTGTGCAGAAAGTGTCAAAACGTGTTTTTCAGCAGAAATAAACATGTTTCTGCAAGTTTGGTCAACCCCATGTAACTTATGGGGCAGTAGCAGCACACTTCTCAAAACGTGTTTTTCAGCCCGAAATAAACGCGTTTTTTCAGCCTACTGAAACCCAATGTAACTGCAAGGTTCAGAAGAGCCCACACACTCAGCTCTTAACCCCAGTGTGCAGAAAGTGTCAAAACGTGTTTTTCAGCAGAAATAAACTTGTTTCTGCAAGTTTGGTCAACCCCATGTAACTTATGGGGCAGTAGCAGCACACTTCTCAAAACGTGTTTTTCAGCCCGAAATAAACACGTTTTTTCAGCCTACTGAAACCCAATGTAACTGCAAGGCTCAGAAGAGCCCACACACTCAGCTCTTAACCCCAGTGTGCAGAAAGTGTCAAAACGTGTTTTTCAGCAGAAATAAACATGTTTCTGCAAGTTTGGTCAACCCCATGTAACTTATGGGGCAGTAGCAGCACACTTCTCAAAACGTGTTTTTCAGCCCGAAATAAACACGTTTTTTCAGCCTACTGAAACCCAATGTAAGTGCAAGGCTCAGAAGAGCCCACACACTCAGCTCTTAACCCCAGTGTGCAGAAAGTGTCAAAACGTGTTTTTCAGCAGAAATAAACATGTTTCTGCAAGTTTGGTCAACCCCATGTAACTTATGGGGCAGTAGCAGCACACTTCTCAATATGTGTTTTTCAGCCCGAAATAAACACGTTTTTTCAGCCTACTGAAACCCAATGTAACTGCAAGGCTCAGAAGAGCCCACACACTCAGCTCTTAACCCCAGTGTGCAGAAAGTGTCAAAACGTGTTTTTCAGCAGAAATAAACATGCTTCTGCAAGTTTGGTCAACCCCAGGTAACTTATGGGGCAGTAGCAGCACACTTCTCAAAACGTGTTTTTCAGCCCGAAATAAACGCGTTTTTTCAGCCTACTGAAACCCAATGTAACTGCAAGGTTCAGAAGAGCCCACACACTCAGCTCTTAACCCCAGTGTGCAGAAAGTGTCAAAACGTGTTTTTCAGCAGAAATAAACTTGTTTCTGCAAGTTTGGTCAACCCCATGTAACTTATGGGGCAGTAGCAGCACACTTCTCAAAACGTGTTTTTCAGCCCGAAATAAACACGTTTTTTCAGCCTACTGAAACCCAATGTAACTGCAAGGCTCAGAAGAGCCCACACACTCAGCTCTTAACCCCAGTGTGCAGAAAGTGTCAAAACGTGTTTTTCAGCAGAAATAAACATGTTTCTGCAAGTTTGGTCAACCCCATGTAACTTATGGGGCAGTAGCAGCACACTTCTCAAAACGTGTTTTTCAGCCCGAAATAAACACGTTTTTTCAGCCTACTGAAACCCAATGTAACTGCAAGGCTCAGAAGAGCCCACACACTCAGCTCTTAACCCCAGTGTGCAGAAAGTGTCAAAACGTGTTTTTCAGCAGAAATAAACATGTTTCTGCAAGTTTGGTCAACCCCATGTAACTTATGGGGCAGTAGCAGCACACTTCTCAATATGTGTTTTTCAGCCCGAAATAAACACGTTTTTTCAGCCTACTGAAACCCAATGTAACTGCAAGGCTCAGACGAGCCCACACACTCAGATCTTAACCCCAGTGTGCAGAAAGGGTCAAAACGTGTTTTTCAGCAGAAATAAACTTGTTTCTGCAAGTTTGGTCAACCCCATGTAACTTATGGGGCAGTAGGAGCACACTTCTCAAAACGTGTTTTTCAGCCCGAAATAAACACGTTTTTTCAGCCTACTGAAACCCAATGTAACTGCAAGGCTCAGAAGAGCCCACACACTCAGCTCTTAACCCCAGTGTGCAGAAAGTGTCAAAACGTGTTTTTCAGCAGAAATAAACATGTTTCTGCAAGTTTGGTCAACCCCATGTAACTTATGGGGCAGTAGCAGCACACTTCTCAAAACGTGTTTTTCAGCCCGAAATAAACACGTTTTTTCAGCCTACTGAAACCCAATGTAACTGCAAGGCTCAGAAGAGCCCACACACTCAGCTCTTAACCCCAGTGTGCAGAAAGTGTCAAAACGTGTTTTTCAGCAGAAATAAACATGCTTCTGCAAGTTTGGTCAACCCCATGTAACTTATGGGGCAGTAGCAGCACACTTCTCAAAACATGTTTTTCAGCCCGAAATAAACGCGTTTTTTCAGCCTACTGAAACCCAATGTAACTGCAAGGCTCAGAAGAGCCCACACACTCAGCTCTTAACCCCAGTTTGCAGAAAGTGTCAAAACGTGTTTTTCAGCAGAAATAAACATGTTTCTGCAAGTTTGGTCAACCCCATGTAACTTATGGGGCAGTAGCAGCACACTTCTCAAAACGTGTTTTTCAGCCCGAAATAAACGCGTTTTTTCAGCCTACTGAAAACCAATGTAACTGCAAGGGTCAGAAGAGCCCACACACTCAGCTCTTAACCCCAGTGTGCAGAAAGTGTCAAAACGTGTTTTTCAGCAGAAATAAACATGTTTCTGCAAGTTTGGTCACCACCATGTAAGTTATGGGGCAGTAACAGCACACTTCTCAAAACGTGTTTTTCAGCCCGAAATAAACGCATTTTTTCAGCCTACTGAAACCCAATGTAACTGCAAGGCTCAGAAGAGCCCACACACTCAGCTCTTAACCCCAGTGTGCAGAAAGTGTCAAAACGTGTTTTTCAGCAGAAATAAACATGTTTCTGCAAGTTTGGTCAACCCCATGTAACTTATGGGGCAGTAGCAGCACACTTCTCAAAACGTGTTTTTCAGCCCGAAATAAACGCGTTTTTTCAGCCTACTGAAACCCAATGTAACTGCAAGGTTCAGAAGAGCCCACACACTCAGCTCTTAACCCCAGTTTGCAGAAAGTGTCAAAACGTGTTTTTCAGCAGAAATAAACTTGTTTCTGCAAGTTTGGTCAACCCCATGTAACTTATGGGGCAGTAGCAGCACACTTCTCAAAACGTGTTTTTCAGCCCGAAATAAACACGTTTTTTCAGCCTACTGAAACCCAATGTAACTGCAAGGCTCAGAAGAGCCCACACACTCAGCTCTTAACCCCAGTGTGCAGAAAGTGTCAAAACGTGTTTTTCAGCAGAAATAAACATGTTTCTGCAAGTTTGGTCAACCCCATGTAACTTATGGGGCAGTAGCAGCACACTTCTCAAAACGTGTTTTTCAGCCCTAAATAAACACGTTTTTTCAGCCTACTGAAACCCAATGTAACTGCAAGGCTCAGAAGAGCCCACACACTCAGCTCTTAACCCCAGTGTGCAGAAAGTGTCAAAACGTGTTTTTCAGCAGAAATAAACATGTTTCTGCAAGTTTGGTCAACCCCATGTAACTTATGGGGCAGTAGCAGCACACTTCTCAAAACGTGTTTTTCAGCCCGAAATAAACACGTTTTTTCAGCCTACTGAAACCCAATGTAACTGCAAGGCTCAGAAGAGCCCACACACTCAGCTCTTAACCCCAGTGTGCAGAAAGTGTCAAAACGTGTTTTTCAGCAGAAATAAACATGTTTCTGCAAGTTTGGTCAACCCCATGTAACTTATGGGGCAGTAGCAGCACACTTCTCAAAACATGTTTTTCAGCCCGAAATAAACGCGTTTTTTCAGCCTACTGAAACCCAATGTAACTGCAAGGCTCAGAAGAGCCCACACACTCAGCTCCTAACCCCAGTGTGCAGAAAGTGTCAAAATGTGTTTTTCAGCAGAAATAAACATGTTTCTGCAAGTTTGGTCAACCCCATGTAACTTATGGGGCAGTAGCAGCACACTTCTCAAAACGTGTTTTTCAGCCCGAAATAAACACGTTTTTTCAGTCTACTGAAACCCAATGTAACTGCAAGGCTCAGAAGAGCCCACACACTCAGCTCTTAACCCCAGTGTGCAGAAAGTGTCAAAACGTGTTTTTCAGCAGAAATAAACATGTTTCTGCAAGTTTGGTCAACCCCATGTAACTTATGGGGCAGTAGCAGCACACTTCTCAAAACGTGTTTTTCAGCCCGAAATAAACGCGTTTTTTCAGCCTACTGAAAACCAATGTAACTGCAAGGGTCAGAAGAGCCCACACACTCAGCTCTTAACCACAGTGTGCAGAAAGTGTCAAAACGTGTTTTTCAGCAGAAATAAACATGTTTCTGCAAGTTTGGTCAACCCCATGTAAATTATGGGGCAGTAACAGCACACTTCTCAAAACGTGTTTTTCAGCCCGAAATAAACGCATTTTTTCAGCCTACTGAAACCCAATGTAACTGCAAGGCTCAGAAGAGCCCACACACTCAGCTCTTAACCCCAGTGTGCAGAAAGGGTCAAAACGTGTTTTTCAGCAGAAATAAACATGTTTCTGCAAGTTTGGTCAACCCCATGTAACTTATGGGGCAGTAGCAGCACACTTCTCAAAACGTGTTTTTCAGCCCGAAATAAACGCGTTTTTTCAGCCTACTGAAACCCAATGTAACTGCAAGGTTCAGAAGAGCCCACACACTCAGCTCTTAACCCCAGTGTGCAGAAAGTGTCAAAACGTGTTTTTCAGCAGAAATAAACTTGTTTCTGCAAGTTTGGTCAACCCCATGTAACTTATGGGGCAGTAGCAGCACACTTCTCAAAACGTGTTTTTCAGCCCGAAATAAACACGTTTTTTCAGCCTACTGAAACCCAATGTAACTGCAAGGCTCAGAAGAGCCCACACACTCAGCTCTTAACCCCAGTGTGCAGAAAGTGTCAAAACGTGTTTTTCAGCAGAAATAAACATGTTTCTGCAAGTTTGGTCAACCCCATGTAACTTATGGGGCAGTAGCAGCACACTTCTCAAAACGTGTTTTTCAGCCCTAAATAAACACGTTTTTTCAGCCTACTGAAACCCAATGTAACTGCAAGGCTCAGAAGAGCCCACACACTCAGCTCTTAACCCCAGTGTGCAGAAAGTGTCAAAACGTGTTTTTCAGCAGAAATAAACATGTTTCTGCAAGTTTGGTCAACCCCATGTAACTTATGGGGCAGTAGCAGCACACTTCTCAAAACGTGTTTTTCAGCCCGAAATAAACACGTTTTTTCAGCCTACTGAAACCCAATGTAACTGCAAGGCTCAGAAGAGCCCACACACTCAGCTCTTAACCCCAGTGTGCAGAAAGTGTCAAAACGTGTTTTTCAGCAGAAATAAACATGTTTCTGCAAGTTTGGTCAACCCCATGTAACTTATGGGGCAGTAGCAGCACACTTCTCAATATGTGTTTTTCAGCCCGAAATAAACACGTTTTTTCAGCCTACTGAAACCCAATGTAACTGCAAGGCTCAGAAGAGCCCACACACTCAGCTCTTAACCCCAGTTTGCAGAAAGTGTCAAAACGTGTTTTTCAGCAGAAATAAACATGCTTCTGCAAGTTTGGTCAACCCCATGTAACTTATGGGGCAGTAACAGCACACTTCTCAAAACGTGTTTTTCAGCCCGAAATAAACGCGTTTTTTCAGCCTACTGAACACCAATGTAACTGCAAGGGTCAGAAGAGCCCACACACTCAGCTCTTAACCCCAGTGTGCAGAAAGTGTCAAAACGTGTTTTTCAGCAGAAATAAACATGTTTCTGCAAGTTTGGTCAACCCCATGTAACTTATGGGGCAGTAACAGCACACTTCTCAAAACGTGTTTTTCAGCCCGAAATAAACGCGTTTTTTCAGCCTACTGAAACCCAATGTAACTGCAAGGCTCAGAAGAGCCCACACACTCAGCTCTTAACCCCAGTGTGCAGAAAGTGTCAAAACGTGTTTTTCAGCAGAAATAAACATGTTTCTGCAAGTTTGGTCAACCCCATGTAACTTATGGGGCAGTAGGAGCACACTTCTCAAAACGTGTTTTTCAGCCCGAAATAAACGCGTTTTTTCAGCCTACTGAAACCCAATGTAACTGCAAGGTTCAGAAGAGCCCACACACTCAGCTCTTAACCCCAGTGTGCAGAAAGTGTCAAAACGTGTTTTTCAGCAGAAATAAACTTGTTTCTGCAAGTTTGGTCAACCCCATGTAACTTATGGGGCAGTAGGAGCACACTTCTCAAAACGTGTTTTTCAGCCCGAAATAAACACGTTTTTTCAGCCTACTGAAACCCAATGTAACTGCAAGGCTCAGAAGAGCCCACACACTCAGCTCTTAACCCCAGTGTGCAGAAAGTGTCAAAACGTGTTTTTCAGCAGAAATAAACATGTTTCTGCAAGTTTGGTCAACCCCATGTAACTTATGGGGCAGTAGCAGCACACTTCTCAAAACGTGTTTTTCAGCCCGAAATAAACACGTTTTTTCAGCCTACTGAAACCCAATGTAACTGCAAGGCTCAGAAGAGCCCACACACTCAGCTCTTAACCCCAGTGTGCAGAAAGTGTCAAAACGTGTTTTTCAGCAGAAATAAACATGCTTCTGCAAGTTTGGTCAACCCCATGTAACTTATGGGGCAGTAGCAGCACACTTCTCAAAACGTGTTTTTCAGCCCGAAATAAACACGTTTTTTCAGCCTACTGAAAACCAATGTAACTGCAAGGCTCAGAAGAGCCCACACACTCAGCTCTTAACCCCAGTGTGCAGAAAGTGTCAAAACGTGTTTTTCAGCAGAAATAAACATGCTTCTGCAAGTTTGGTCAACCCCATGTAACTTATGGGGCAGTAGCAGCACACTTCTCAAAACGTGTTTTTCAGCCCGAAATAAACACGTTTTTTCAGCCTACTGAAACCCAATGTAACTGCAAGGCTCAGAAGAGCCCACACACTCAGCTCTTAACCCCAGTGTGCAGAAAGTGTCAAAACGTGTTTTTCAGCAGAAATAAACATGTTTCTGCAAGTTTGGTCAACCCCATGTAACTTATGGGGCAGTAACAGCACACTTCTCAAAACGTGTTTTTCAGCCCGAAATAAACGCGTTTTTTCAGCCTACTGAAAACCAATGTAACTGCAAGGGTCAGAAGAGCCCACACACTCAGCTCTTAACCCCAGTGTGCAGAAAGTGTCAAAACGTGTTTTTCAGCAGAAATAAACATGTTTCTGCAAGTTTGGTCAACCCCATGTAACTTATGGGGCAGTAACAGCACACTTCTCAAAACGTGTTTTTCAGCCCGAAATAAACGCGTTTTTTCAGCCTACTGAAACCCAATGTAACTGCAAGGCTCAGAAGAGCCCACAAACTCAGCTCTTAACCCCAGTGTGCAGAAAGTGTCAAAACGTGTTTTTCAGCAGAAATAAACATGTTTCTGCAAGTTTGGTCAACCCCATGTAACTTATGGGGCAGTAGGAGCACACTTCTCAAAACGTGTTTTTCAGCCCGAAATAAACGCGTTTTTTCAGCCTACTGAAACCCAATGTAACTGCAAGGCTCAGAAGAGCCCACACACTCAGCTCTTAACCCCAGTGTGCAGAAAGTGTCAAAACGTGTTTTTCAGCAGAAATAAACTTGTTTCTGCAAGTTTGGTCAACCCCATGTAACTTATGGGGCAGTAGCAGCACACTTCTCAAAACGTGTTTTTCAGCCCGAAATAAACGCGTTTTTTCAGCCTACTGAAACCCAATGTAACTGCAAGGTTCAGAAGAGCCCACACACTCAGCTCTTAACCCCAGTGTGCAGAAAGTGTCAAAACGTGTTTTTCAGCAGAAATAAACTTGTTTCTGCAAGTTTGGTCAACCCCATGTAACTTATGGGGCAGTAGCAGCACACTTCTCAAAACGTGTTTTTCAGCCCGAAATAAACACGTTTTTTCAGCCTACTGAAACCCAATGTAACTGCAAGGCTCAGAAGAGCCCACACACTCAGCTCTTAACCCCAGTGTGCAGAAAGTGTCAAAACGTGTTTTTCAGCAGAAATAAACGTTTCTGCAAGTTTGGTCAACCCCATGTAACTTATGGGGCAGTAGCAGCACACTTCTCAAAACGTGTTTTTCAGCCCGAAATAAACACGTTTTTTCAGCCTACTGAAACCCAATGTAACTGCAAGGCTCAGAAGAGCCCACTCACTCAGCTCTTAACCCCAGTGTGCAGAAAGTGTCAAAACGTGTTTTTCAGCAGAAATAAACATGTTTCTGCAAGTTTGGTCAACCCCATGTAACTTATGGGGCAGTAGCAGCACACTTCTCAATATGTGTTTTTCAGCCCGAAATAAACACGTTTTTTCAGCCTACTGAAACCCAATGTAACTGCAAGGCTCAGAAGAGCCCACACACTCAGCTCTTAACCCCAGTTTGCAGAAAGTGTCAAAACGTGTTTTTCAGCAGAAATAAACATGCTTCTGCAAGTTTGGTCAACCCCATGTAACTTATGGGGCAGTAGCAGCACACTTCTCAAAACGTGTTTTTCAGCCCGAAATAAACACGTTTTTTCAGCCTACTGAAACCCAATGTAACTGCAAGGCTCAGAAGAGCCCACACACTCAGCTCTTAACCCCAGTGTGCAGAAAGTGTCAAAACGTGTTTTTCAGCAGAAATAAACATGTTTCTGCAAGTTTGGTCAACCCCATGTAACTTATGGGGCAGTAACAGCACACTTCTCAAAACGTGTTTTTCAGCCCGAAATAAACGCGTTTTTTCAGCCTACTGAAAACCAATGTAACTGCAAGGTTCAGAAGAGCCCACACACTCAGCTCTTAACCCCAGTGTGCAGAAAGTGTCAAAACGTGTTTTTCAGCAGAAATAAACATGTTTCTGCAAGTTTGGTCAACCCCATGTAACTTATGGGGCAGTAACAGCACACTTCTCAAAACGTGTTTTTCAGCCCGAAATAAACACGTTTTTTCAGCCTACTGAAACCCAATGTAACTGCAAGGCTCAGAAGAGCCCACACACTCAGCTCTTAACCCCAGTGTGCAGAAAGTGTCAAAACGTGTTTTTCAGCAGAAATAAACGTTTCTGCAAGTTTGGTCAACCCCATGTAACTTATGGGGCAGTAGCAGCACACTTCTCAAAACGTGTTTTTCAGCCCGAAATAAACACGTTTTTTCAGCCTACTGAAACCCAATGTAACTGCAAGGCTCAGAAGAGCCCACTCACTCAGCTCTTAACCCCAGTGTGCAGAAAGTGTCAAAACGTGTTTTTCAGCAGAAATAAACATGTTTCTGCAAGTTTGGTCAACCCCATGTAACTTATGGGGCAGTAGCAGCACACTTCTCAATATGTGTTTTTCAGCCCGAAATAAACACGTTTTTTCAGCCTACTGAAACCCAATGTAACTGCAAGGCTCAGAAGAGCCCACACACTCAGCTCTTAACCCCAGTTTGCAGAAAGTGTCAAAACGTGTTTTTCAGCAGAAATAAACATGCTTCTGCAAGTTTGGTCAACCCCATGTAACTTATGGGGCAGTAACAGCACACTTCTCAAAACGTGTTTTTCAGCCCGAAATAAACGCGTTTTTTCAGCCTACTGAAAACCAATGTAACTGCAAGGGTCAGAAGAGCCCACACACTCAGCTCTTAACCCCAGTGTGCAGAAAGTGTCAAAACGTGTTTTTCAGCAGAAATAAACATGTTTCTGCAAGTTTGGTCAACCCCATGTAACTTATGGGGCAGTAACAGCACACTTCTCAAAACGTGTTTTTCAGCCCGAAATAAACGCGTTTTTTCAGCCTACTGAAACCCAATGTAACTGCAAGGCTCAGAAGAGCCCACACACTCAGCTCTTAACCCCAGTGTGCAGAAAGTGTCAAAACGTGTTTTTCAGCAGAAATAAACATGTTTCTGCAAGTTTGGTCAACCCCATGTAACTTATGGGGCAGTAGGAGCACACTTCTCAAAACGTGTTTTTCAGCCCGAAATAAACGCGTTTTTTCAGCCTACTGAAACCCAATGTAACTGCAAGGTTCAGAAGAGCCCACACACTCAGCTCTTAACCCCAGTGTGCAGAAAGTGTCAAAACGTGTTTTTCAGCAGAAATAAACTTGTTTCTGCAAGTTTGGTCAACCCCATGTAACTTATGGGGCAGTAGGAGCACACTTCTCAAAACGTGTTTTTCAGCCCGAAATAAACACGTTTTTTCAGCCTACTGAAACCCAATGTAACTGCAAGGCTCAGAAGAGCCCACACACTCAGCTCTTAACCCCAGTGTGCAGAAAGTGTCAAAACGTGTTTTTCAGCAGAAATAAACATGTTTCTGCAAGTTTGGTCAACCCCATGTAACTTATGGGGCAGTAGCAGCACACTTCTCAAAACGTGTTTTTCAGCCCGAAATAAACACGTTTTTTCAGCCTACTGAAACCCAATGTAACTGCAAGGCTCAGAAGAGCCCACACACTCAGCTCTTAACCCCAGTGTGCAGAAAGTGTCAAAACGTGTTTTTCAGCAGAAATAAACATGCTTCTGCAAGTTTGGTCAACCCCATGTAACTTATGGGGCAGTAGCAGCACACTTCTCAAAACGTGTTTTTCAGCCCGAAATAAACACGTTTTTTCAGCCTACTGAAAACCAATGTAACTGCAAGGCTCAGAAGAGCCCACACACTCAGCTCTTAACCCCAGTGTGCAGAAAGTGTCAAAACGTGTTTTTCAGCAGAAATAAACATGCTTCTGCAAGTTTGGTCAACCCCATGTAACTTATGGGGCAGTAGCAGCACACTTCTCAAAACGTGTTTTTCAGCCCGAAATAAACACGTTTTTTCAGCCTACTGAAACCCAATGTAACTGCAAGGCTCAGAAGAGCCCACACACTCAGCTCTTAACCCCAGTGTGCAGAAAGTGTCAAAACGTGTTTTTCAGCAGAAATAAACATGTTTCTGCAAGTTTGGTCAACCCCATGTAACTTATGGGGCAGTAACAGCACACTTCTCAAAACGTGTTTTTCAGCCCGAAATAAACGCGTTTTTTCAGCCTACTGAAAACCAATGTAACTGCAAGGGTCAGAAGAGCCCACACACTCAGCTCTTAACCCCAGTGTGCAGAAAATGTCAAAACGTGTTTTTCAGCAGAAATAAACATGTTTCTGCAAGTTTGGTCAACCCCATGTAACTTATGGGGCAGTAACAGCACACTTCTCAAAACGTGTTTTTCAGCCCGAAATAAACGCGTTTTTTCAGCCTACTGAAACCCAATGTAACTGCAAGGCTCAGAAGAGCCCACACACTCAGCTCTTAACCCCAGTGTGCAGAAAGTGTCAAAACGTGTTTTTCAGCAGAAATAAACTTGTTTCTGCAAGTTTGGTCAACCCCATGTAACTCATGGGGCAGTAGCAGCACACTTCTCAAAACGTGTTTTTCAGCCCGAAATAAACACGTTTTTTCAGCCTACTGAAACCCAATGTAACTGCAAGGCTCAGAAGAGCCCACACACTCAGCTCTTAACCCCAGTGTGCAGAAAGTGTAAAAAAGTGTTTTTCAGCAGAAATAAACATGTTTCTGCAAGTTTGGTCAACCCCATGTAACTTATGGGGCAGTAGCAGCACACTTCTCAAAACGTGTTTTTCAGCCCGAAATAAACACGTTTTTTCAGCCTACTGAAACCCAATGTAACTGCAAGGCTCAGAAGAGCCCACACACTCAGCTCTTAACCCCAGTGTGCAGAAAGTGTCAAAACGTGTTTTTCAGCAGAAATAAACATGTTTCTGCAAGTTTGGTCAACCCCATGTAACTTATGGGGCAGTAGCAGCACACTTCTCAAAACGTGTTTTTCAGCCCGAAATAAACACTTTTTTTCAGCCTACTGAAACCCAATGTAACTGCAAGGCTCAGAAGAGCCCACACACTCAGCTCTTAACCCCAGTGTGCAGAAAGTGTCAAAACGTGTTTTTCAGCAGAAATAAACATGCTTCTGCAAGTTTGGTCAACCCCATGTAACTTATGGGGCAGTAGCAGCACACTTCTCAAAACGTGTTTTTCAGCCCGAAATAAACACGTTTTTTCAGCCTACTGAAACCCAATGTAACTGCAAGGCTCAGAAGAGCCCACACACTCAGCTCTTAACCCCAGTGTGCAGAAAGTGTCAAAACGTGTTTTTCAGCAGAAATAAACATGTTTCTGCAAGTTTGGTCAACCCCATGTAACTTATGGGGCAGTAACAGCACACTTCTCAAAACGTGTTTTTCAGCCCGAAATAAACGCGTTTTTTCAGCCTACTGAAAACCAATGTAACTGCAAGGGTCAGAAGAGCCCACACACTCAGCTCTTAACCCCAGTGTGCAGAAAGTGTCAAAACGTGTTTTTCAGCAGAAATAAACATGTTTCTGCAAGTTTGGTCAACCCCATGTAACTTATGGGGCAGTAACAGCACACTTCTCAAAACGTGTTTTTCAGCCCGAAATAAACGCGTTTTTTCAGCCTACTGAAACCCAATGTAACTGCAAGGCTCAGAAGAGCCCACACACTCAGCTCTTAACCCCAGTGTGCAGAAAGTGTCAAAACGTGTTTTTCAGCAGAAATAAACATGTTTCTGCAAGTTTGGTCAACCCCATGTAACTTATGGGGCAGTAGGAGCACACTTCTCAAAACGTGTTTTTCAGCCCGAAATAAACGCGTTTTTTCAGCCTACTGAAACCCAATGTAACTGCAAGGTTCAGAAGAGCCCACACACTCAGCTCTTAACCCCAGTGTGCAGAAAGTGTCAAAACGTGTTTTTCAGCAGAAATAAACTTGTTTCTGCAAGTTTGGTCAACCCCATGTAACTTATGGGGCAGTAGGAGCACACTTCTCAAAACGTGTTTTTCAGCCCGAAATAAACACGTTTTTTCAGCCTACTGAAACCCAATGTAACTGCAAGGCTCAGAAGAGCCCACACACTCAGCTCTTAACCCCATTGTGCAGAAAGTTTCAAAACGTGTTTTTCAGCAGAAATAAACATGTTTCTGCAAGTTTGGTCAACCCCATGTAACTTATGGGGCAGTAGCAGCACACTTCTCAAAACGTGTTTTTCAGCCCGAAATAAACACGTTTTTTCAGCCTACTGAAACCCAATGTAACTGCAAGGCTCAGAAGAGCCCACACACTCAGCTCTTAACCCCAGTGTGCAGAAAGTGTCAAAACGTGTTTTTCAGCAGAAATAAACATGTTTCTGCAAGTTTGGTCAACCCCATGTAACTTATGGGGCAGTAGCAGCACACTTCTCAAAACGTGTTTTTCAGCCCGAAATAAACGCGTTTTTTCAGCCTACTGAAACCCAATGTAACTGCAAGGTTCAGAAGAGCCCACACACTCAGCTCTTAACCCCAGTGTGCAGAAAGTGTCAAAACGTGTTTTTCAGCAGAAATAAACTTGTTTCTGCAAGTTTGGTCAACCCCATGTAACTCATGGGGCAGTAGCAGCACACTTCTCAAAACGTGTTTTTCAGCCCGAAATAAACACGTTTTTTCAGCCTACTGAAACCCAATGTAACTGCAAGGCTCAGAAGAGCCCACACACTCAGCTCTTAACCCCAGTGTGCAGAAAGTGTAAAAACGTGTTTTTCAGCAGAAATAAACATGTTTCTGCAAGTCTGGTCAACCCCATGTAACTTATGGGGCAGTAGCAGCACACTTCTCAAAACGTGTTTTTCAGCCCGAAATAAACACGTTTTTTCAGCCTACTGAAACCCAATGTAACTGCAAGGCTCAGAAGAGCCCACACACTCAGCTCTTAACCCCAGTGTGCAGAAAGTGTCAAAACGTGTTTTTCAGCAGAAATAAACATTTTTCTGCAAGTTTGGTCAACCCCATGTAACTTATGGGGCAGTAGCAGCACACTTCTCAAAACGTGTTTTCCAGCCCGAAATAAACACGTTTTTTCAGCCTACTGAAACCCAATGTAACTGCAAGGCTCAGAAGAGCCCACACACTCAGCTCTTAAACCCAGTGTGCAGAAAGTGTCAAAACGTGTTTTTCAGCAGAATTAAACATGTTTCTGCAAGTTTGGTCAACCCCATGTAACTTATGGGGCAGTAGCAGCACACTTCTCAAAACGTGTTTTTCAGCCCGAAATAAACACGTTTTTTCAGCCTACTGAAAACCAATGTAACTGCAAGGCTCAGAAGAGCCCACACACTCAGCTCTTAACCCCAGTGTGCAGAAAGTGTCAAAACGTGTTTTTCAGCAGAAATAAACATGTTTCTGCAAGTTTGGTCAACCCCATGTAACTTATGGGGCAGTAGCAGCACACTTCTCAAAACGTGTTTTTCAGCCCGAAATAAACGCGTTTTTTCAGCCTACTGAAACCCAATGTAACTGCAAGGTTCAGAAGAGCCCACACACTCAGCTCTTAACCCCAGTGTGCAGAAAGTGTCAAAACGTGTTTTTCAGCAGAAATAAACTTGTTTCTGCAAGTTTGGTCAACCCCATGTAACTCATGGGGCAGTAGCAGCACACTTCTCAAAACGTGTTTTTCAGCCCGAAATAAACACGTTTTTTCAGCCTACTGAAACCCAATGTAACTGCAAGGCTCAGAAGAGCCCACACACTCAGCTCTTAACCCCAGTGTGCAGAAAGTGTAAAAAAGTGTTTTTCAGCAGAAATAAACATGTTTCTGCAAGTTTGGTCAACCCCATGTAACTTATGGGGCAGTAGCAGCACACTTCTCAAAACGTGTTTTTCAGCCCGAAATAAACACGTTTTTTCAGCCTACTGAAACCCAATGTAACTGCAAGGCTCAGAAGAGCCCACACACTCAGCTCTTAACCCCAGTGTGCAGAAAGTGTCAAAACGTGTTTTTCAGCAGAAATAAACATGTTTCTGCAAGTTTGGTCAACCCCATGTAACTCATGGGGCAGTAGCAGCACACTTCTCAAAACGTGTTTTTCAGCCCGAAATAAACACGTTTTTTCAGCCTACTGAAACCCAATGTAACTGCAAGGCTCAGAAGAGCCCACACACTCAGCTCTTAACCCCAGTGTGCAGAAAGTGTAAAAACGTGTTTTTCAGCAGAAATAAACATGTTTCTGCAAGTTTGGTCAACCCCATGTAACTTATGGGGCAGTAGCAGCACACTTCTCAAAACGTGTTTTTCAGCCCGAAATAAACATGTTTTTTCAGCCTACTGAAACCCAATGTAACTGCAAGGCTCAGAAGAGCCCACACACTCAGCTCTTAACCCCAGTGTGCAGAAAGTGTCAAAACGTGTTTTTCAGCAGAAATAAACATGTTTCTGCAAGTTTGGTCAACCCCATGTAACTTATGGGGCAGTAACAGCACACTTCTCAAAACGTGTTTTTCAGCCCGAAATAAACGCGTTTTTTCAGCCTACTGAAACCCAATGTAACTGCAAGGCTCAGAAGAGCCCACACACTCAGCTCTTAACCCCAGTGTGCAGAAAGTGTCAAAACGTGTTTTTCAGCAGAAATAAACATGTTTCTGCAAGTTTGGTCAACCCCATGTAACTTATGGGGCAGTAGCAGCACACTTCACAAAACGTGTTTTTCAGCCCGAAATAAACGCGTTTTTTCAGCCTACTGAAACCCAATGTAACTGCAAGGTTCAGAAGAGCCCACACACTCAGCTCTTAACCCCAGTGTGCAGAAAGTGTCAAAACGTGTTTTTCAGCAGAAATAAACTTGTTTCTGCAAGTTTGGTCAACCCCATGTAACTCATGGGGCAGTAGCAGCACACTTCTCAAAACGTGTTTTTCAGCCCGAAATAAACACGTTTTTTCAGCCTACTGAAACCCAATGTAACTGCAAGGCTCAGAAGAGCCCACACACTCAGCTCTTAACCCCAGTGTGCAGAAAGTGTAAAAACGTGTTTTTCAGCAGAAATAAACATGTTTCTGCAAGTTTGGTCAACCCCATGTAACTTATGGGGCAGTAGCAGCACACTTCTCAAAACGTGTTTTTCAGCCCGAAATAAACACGTTTTTTCAGCCTACTGAAACCCAATGTAACTGCAAGGCTCAGAAGAGCCCACACACTCAGCTCTTAACCCCAGTGTGCAGAAAGTGTCAAAACGTGTTTTTCAGCAGAAATAAACATGTTTCTGCAAGTTTGGTCAACCCCATGTAACTTATGGGGCAGTAACAGCACACTTCTCAAAACGTGTTTTTCAGCCCGAAATAAACGCGTTTTTTCAGCCTACTGAAACCCAATGTAACTGCAAGGCTCAGAAGAGCCCACACACTCAGCTCTTAACCCCAGTGTGCAGAAAGTGTCAAAACGTGTTTTTCAGCAGAAATAAACATGTTTCTGCAAGTTTGGTCAACCCCATGTAACTTATGGGGCAGTAGGAGCACACTTCTCAAAACGTGTTTTTCAGCCCGAAATAAACGCGTTTTTTCAGCCTACTGAAACCCAATGTAACTGCAAGGTTCAGAAGAGCCCACACACTCAGCTCTTAACCCCAGTGTGCAGAAAGTGTCAAAACGTGTTTTTCAGCAGAAATAAACTTGTTTCTGCAAGTTTGGTCAACCCCATGTAACTCATGGGGCAGTAGCAGCACACTTCTCAAAACGTGTTTTTCAGCCCGAAATAAACACGTTTTTTCAGCCTACTGAAACCCAATGTAACTGCAAGGCTCAGAAGAGCCCACACACTCAGCTCTTAACCCCAGTGTGCAGAAAGTGTCAAAACGTGTTTTTCAGCAGAAATAAACATGTTTCTGCAAGTTTGGTCAACCCCATGTAACTTATGGGGCAGTAGCAGCACACTTCTCAAAACGTGTTTTTCAGCCCGAAATAAACATGTTTTTTCAGCCTACTGAAACCCAATGTAACTGCAAGGCTCAGAAGAGCCCACACACTCAGCTCTTAACCCCAGTGTGCAGAAAGTGTCAAAACGTGTTTTTCAGCAGAAATAAACATGTTTCTGCAAGTTTGGTCAACCCCATGTAACTTATGGGGCAGTAACAGCACACTTCTCAAAACGTGTTTTTCAGCCCGAAATAAACGCGTTTTTTCAGCCTACTGAAACCCAATGTAACTGCAAGGCTCAGAAGAGCCCACACACTCAGCTCTTAACCCCAGTGTGCAGAAAGTGTCAAAACGTGTTTTTCAGCAGAAATAAACATGTTTCTGCAAGTTTGGTCAACCCCATGTAACTTATGGGGCAGTAGCAGCACACTTCTCAAAACGTGTTTTTCAGCCCGAAATAAACACGTTTTTTCAGCCTACTGAAACCCAATGTAACTGCAAGGCTCAGAAGAGCCCACACACTCAGCTCTTAACCCCAGTGTGCAGAAAGTGTCAAAACGTGTTTTTCAGCAGAAATAAACATTTTTCTGCAAGTTTGGTCAACCCCATGTAACTCATGGGGCAGTAGCAGCACACTTCTCAAAACGTGTTTTTCAGCCCGAAATAAACACGTTTTTTCAGCCTACTGAAACCCAATGTAACTGCAAGGCTCAGAAGAGCCCACACACTCAGCTCTTAACCCCAGTGTGCAGAAAGTGTAAAAAAGTGTTTTTCAGCAGAAATAAACATGTTTCTGCAAGTTTGGTCAACCCCATGTAACTTATGGGGCAGTAGCAGCACACTTCACAAAACGTGTTTTTCAGCCCGAAATAAACGCGTTTTTTCAGCCTACTGAAACCCAATGTAACTGCAAGGTTCAGAAGAGCCCACACACTCAGCTCTTAACCCCAGTGTGCAGAAAGTGTCAAAACGTGTTTTTCAGCAGAAATAAACTTGTTTCTGCAAGTTTGGTCAACCCCATGTAACTCATGGGGCAGTAGCAGCACACTTCTCAAAACGTGTTTTTCAGCCCGAAATAAACACGTTTTTTCAGCCTACTGAAACCCAATGTAACTGCAAGGCTCAGAAGAGCCCACACACTCAGCTCTTAACCCCAGTGTGCAGAAAGTGTAAAAACGTGTTTTTCAGCAGAAATAAACATGTTTCTGCAAGTTTGGTCAACCCCATGTAACTTATGGGGCAGTAGCAGCACACTTCTCAAAACGTGTTTTTCAGCCCGAAATAAACGCGTTTTTTCAGCCTACTGAAACCCAATGTAACTGCAAGGTTCAGAAGAGCCCACACACTCAGCTCTTAACCCCAGTGTGCAGAAAGTGTCAAAACGTGTTTTTCAGCAGAAATAAACTTGTTTCTGCAAGTTTGGTCAACCCCATGTAACTTATGGGGCAGTAGGAGCACACTTCTCAAAACGTTTTTTTCAGCCCGAAATAAACGCGTTTTTTCAGCCTACTGAAACCCAATGTAACTGCAAGGCTCAGAAGAGCCCACACACTCAGCTCTTAACCCCAGTGTGCAGAAAGTGTCAAAACGTGTTTTTCAGCAGAAATAAACATGTTTCTGCAAGTTTGGTCAACCCCATGTAACATATGGGGCAGTAGGAGCACACTTCTCAAAACGTGTTTTTCAGCCCGAAATAAACGCGTTTTTTCAGCCTACTGAAACCCAATGTAACTGCAAGGTTCAGAAGAGCCCACACACTCAGCTCTTAACCCCAGTGTGCAGAAAGTGTCAAAACGTGTTTTTCAGCAGAAATAAACATGTTTCTGCAAGTTTGGTCAACCCCATGTAACTTATGGGGCAGTAGGAGCAAACTTCTCAAAACGTGTTTTTCAGCCCGAAATAAACACGTTTTTTCAGCCTACTGAAACCCAATGTAACTGCAAGGCTCAGAAGAGCCCACACACTCAGCTCTTAACCCCAGTGTGCAGAAAGTGTCAAAACGTGTTTTTCAGCAGAAATAAACATGTTTCTGCAAGTTTGGTCAACCCCATGTAACTTATGGGGCAGTAGCAGCACACTTCTCAAAACGTGTTTTTCAGCCCGAAATAAACGCGTTTTTTCAGCCTACTGAAACCCAATGTAACTGCAAGGTTCAGAAGAGCCCACACACTCAGCTCTTAACCCCAGTGTGCAGAAAGTGTCAAAACGTGTTTTTCAGCAGAAATAAACTTGTTTCTGCAAGTTTGGTCAACCCCATGTAACTTATGGGGCAGTAGCAGCACACTTCTCAAAACGTGTTTTTCAGCCCGAAATAAACACATTTTTTCAGCCTACTGAAACCCAATGTAACTGCAAGGCTCAGAAGAGCCCACACACTCAGCTCTTAACCCCAGTGTGCAGAAAGTGTCAAAACGTGTTTTTCAGCAGAAATAAACATGTTTCTGCAAGTTTGGTCAACCCCATGTAACTTATGGGGCAGTAGCAGCACACTTCTCAAAACGTGTTTTTCAGCCCGAAATAAACACGTTTTTTCAGCCTACTGAAACCCAATGTAACTGCAAGGCTCAGAAGAGCCCACACACTCAGCTCTTAACCCCAGTGTGCAGAAAGTGTCAAAACGTGTTTTTCAGCAGAAATAAACATGTTTCTGCAAGTTTGGTCAACCCCATGTAACTTATGGGGCAGTAGCAGCACACTTCTCAAAACGTGTTTTTCAGCCCGAAATAAACACGTTTTTTCAGCCTACTGAAACCCAATGTAACTGCAAGGCTCAGAAGAGCCCACACACTCAGCTCTTAACCCCAGTGTGCAGAAAGTGTCAAAACGTGTTTTTCAGCAGAAATAAACATGTTTCTGCAAGTTTGGTCACCCCCATGTAAGTTATGGGGCAGTAACAGCACACTTTTGAAAACGTGTTTTTCAGCCCGAAATAAACGCGTTTTTTCAGACAACTGAATACCTATGTAACTGAAAGGCTCAAAAGAGCCCACACACTCAGCTCTTAACCCCAGTGTGCAGAAAGTGTCAAAACGTGTTTTTCAGCAGAAATAAACATGTTTCTGCAAGTTTGGTCAACCCCATGTAACTTATGGGGCAGTAACAGCACACTTCTCAAAACGTGTTTTTCAGCCCGAAATAAACGCGTTTTTTCAGCCTACTGAAAACCAATGTAACTGCAAGGGTCAGAAGAGCCCACACACTCAGCTCTTAACCCCAGTGTGCAGAAAGTGTCAAAACGTGTTTTTCAGCAGAAATAAACATGTTTCTGCAAGTTTGGTCAACCCCATGTAACTTATGGGGCAGTAACAGCACACTTCTCAAAACGTGTTTTTCAGCCCGAAATAAACGCGTTTTTTCAGCCTACTGAAACCCAATGTAACTGCAAGGCTCAGAAGAGCCCACACACTCAGCTCTTAACCCCAGTGTGCAGAAAGTGTCAAAACGTGTTTTTCAGCAGAAATAAACATGTTTCTGCAAGTTTGGTCAACCCCATGTAACTTATGGGGCAGTAGGAGCACACTTCTCAAAACGTGTTTTTCAGCCCGAAATAAACGCGTTTTTTCAGCCTACTGAAACCCAATGTAACTGCAAGGTTCAGAAGAGCCCACACACTCAGCTCTTAACCCCAGTGTGCAGAAAGTGTCAAAACGTGTTTTTCAGCAGAAATAAACTTGTTTCTGCAAGTTTGGTCAACCCCATGTAACTTATGGGGCAGTAGGAGCACACTTCTCAAAACGTGTTTTTCAGCCCGAAATAAACACGTTTTTTCAGCCTACTGAAACCCAATGTAACTGCAAGGCTCAGAAGAGCCCACACACTCAGCTCTTAACCCCAGTGTGCAGAAAGTGTCAAAACGTGTTTTTCAGCAGAAATAAACATGTTTCTGCAAGTTTGGTCAACCCCATGTAACTTATGGGGCAGTAGCAGCACACTTCTCAAAACGTGTTTTTCAGCCCGAAATAAACGCGTTTTTTCAGCCTACTGAAACCCAATGTAACTGCAAGGCTCAGAAGAGCCCACACACTCAGCTCTTAACCCCAGTGTGCAGAAAGTGTCAAAACGTGTTTTTCAGCAGAAATAAACATGTTTCTGCAAGTTTGGTCAACCCCATGTAACTTATGGGGCAGTAGGAGCACACTTCTCAAAACGTGTTTTTCAGCCCGAAATAAACGCGTTTTTTCAGCCTACTGAAACCCAATGTAACTGCAAGGTTCAGAAGAGCCCACACACTCAGCTCTTAACCCCAGTGTGCAGAAAGTGTCAAAACGTGTTTTTCAGCAGAAATAAACTTGTTTCTGCAAGTTTGGTCAACCCCATGTAACTTATGGGGCAGTAGGAGCACACTTCTCAAAACGTGTTTTTCAGCCCGAAATAAACACGTTTTTTCAGCCTACTGAAACCCAATGTAACTGCAAGGCTCAGAAGAGCCCACACACTCAGCTCTTAACCCCAGTGTGCAGAAAGTGTCAAAACGTGTTTTTCAGCAGAAATAAACATGTTTCTGCAAGTTTGGTCAACCCCATGTAACTTATGGGGCAGTAGCAGCACACTTCTCAAAACGTGTTTTTCAGCCCGAAATAAACACGTTTTTTCAGCCTACTGAAACCCAATGTAACTGCAAGGCTCAGAAGAGCCCACACACTCAGCTCTTAACCCCAGTGTGCAGAAAGTGTCAAAACGTGTTTTTCAGCAGAAATAAACATGTTTCTGCAAGTTTGGTCAACCCCATGTAACTTATGGGGCAGTAGCAGCACACTTCTCAAAACGTGTTTTTCAGCCCGAAATAAACGCGTTTTTTCAGCCTACTGAAACCCAATGTAACTGCAAGGTTCAGAAGAGCCCACACACTCAGCTCTTAACCCCAGTGTGCAGAAAGTGTCAAAACGTGTTTTTCAGCAGAAATAAACTTGTTTCTGCAAGTTTGGTCAACCCCATGTAACTCATGGGGCAGTAGCAGCACACTTCTCAAAACGTGTTTTTCAGCCCGAAATAAACACGTTTTTTCAGCCTACTGAAACCCAATGTAACTGCAAGGCTCAGAAGAGCCCACACACTCAGCTCTTAACCCCAGTGTGCAGAAAGTGTAAAAACTTGTTTTTCAGCAGAAATAAACATGTTTCTGCAAGTTTGGTCAACCCCATGTAACTTATGGGGCAGTAGCAGCACACTTCTCAAAACGTGTTTTTCAGCCCGAAATAAACACGTTTTTTCAGCCTACTGAAACCCAATGTAACTGCAAGGCTCAGAAGAGCCCACACACTCAGCTCTTAACCCCAGTGTGCAGAAAGTGTCAAAACGTGTTTTTCAGCAGAAATAAACATGTTTCTGCAAGTTTGGTCAACCCCATGTAACTTATGGGGCAGTAGCAGCACACTTCTCAAAACGTGTTTTTCAGCCCGAAATAAACACGTTTTTTCAGCCTACTGAAACCCAATGTAACTGCAAGGCTCAGAAGAGCCCACACACTCAGCTCTTAACCCCAGTGTGCAGAAAGTGTCAAAACGTGTTTTTCAGCAGAAATAAACATTTTTCTGCAAGTTTGGTCAACCCCATGTAACTTATGGGGCAGTAGCAGCACACTTCTCAAAACGTGTTTTCCAGCCCGAAATAAACACGTTTTTTCAGCCTACTGAAACCCAATGTAACTGCAAGGCTCAGAAGAGCCCACACACTCAGCTCTTAAACCCAGTGTGCAGAAAGTGTCAAAACGTGTTTTTCAGCAGAATTAAACATGTTTCTGCAAGTTTGGTCAACCCCATGTAACTTATGGGGCAGTAGCAGCACACTTCTCAAAACGTGTTTTTCAGCCCGAAATAAACACGTTTTTTCAGCCTACTGAAACCCAATGTAACTGCAAGGCTCCGAAGAGCCCACACACTCAGCTCTTAACCCCAGTGTGCAGAAAGTGTCAAAACGTGTTTTTCAGCAGAAATAAACATGTTTCTGCAAGTTTGGTCAACCCCATGTAACTTATGGGGCAGTAGCAGCACACTTCTCAAAACGTGTTTTTCAGCCCGAAATAAACACGTTTTTTCAGCCTACTGAAACCCAATGTAACTGCAAGGCTCAGAAGAGCCCACACACTCAGCTCTTAACCCCAGTGTGCAGAAAGTGTCAAAACGTGTTTTTCAGCAGAAATAAACATGTTTCTGCAAGTTTGGTCAACCCCATGTAACTTATGGGGCAGTAGCAGCACACTTCTCAAAACGTGTTTTTCAGCCCGAAATAAACGCGTTTTTTCAGCCTACTGAAACCCAATGTAACTGCAAGGTTCAGAAGAGCCCACACACTCAGCTCTTAACCCCAGTGTGCAGAAAGTGTCAAAACGTGTTTTTCAGCAGAAATAAACTTGTTTCTGCAAGTTTGGTCAACCCCATGTAACTCATGGGGCAGTAGCAGCACACTTCTCAAAACGTGTTTTTCAGCCCGAAATAAACACGTTTTTTCAGCCTACTGAAACCCAATGTAACTGCAAGGCTCAGAAGAGCCCACACACTCAGCTCTTAACCCCAGTGTGCAGAAAGTGTAAAAAAGTGTTTTTCAGCAGAAATAAACATGTTTCTGCAAGTTTGGTCAACCCCATGTAACTTATGGGGCAGTAGCAGCACACTTCTCAAAACGTGTTTTTCAGCCCGAAATAAACACGTTTTTTCAGCCTACTGAAACCCAATGTAACTGCAAGGCTCAGAAGAGCCCACACACTCAGCTCTTAACCCCAGTGTGCAGAAAGTGTCAAAACGTGTTTTTCAGCAGAAATAAACATGTTTCTGCAAGTTTGGTCAACCCCATGTAACTTATGGGGCAGTAGCAGCACACTTCTCAAAACGTGTTTTTCAGCCCGAAATAAACGCGTTTTTTCAGCCTACTGAAACCCAATGTAACTGCAAGGTTCAGAAGAGCCCACACACTCAGCTCTTAACCCCAGTGTGCAGAAAGTGTCAAAACGTGTTCTTCAGCAGAAATAAACTTGTTTCTGCAAGTTTGGTCAACCCCATGTAACTCATGGGGCAGTAGCAGCACACTTCTCAAAACGTGTTTTTCAGCCCGAAATAAACACGTTTTTTCAGCCTACTGAAACCCAATGTAACTGCAAGGCTCAGAAGAGCCCACACACTCAGCTCTTAACCCCAGTGTGCAGAAAGTGTCAAAACGTGTTTTTCAGCAGAAATAAACATGTTTCTGCAAGTTTGGTCAACCCCATGTAACTTAAGGGGCAGTAGCAGCACACTTCTCAAAACGTGTTTTTCAGCCCGAAATAAACACGTTTTTTCAGCCTACTGAAACCCAATGTAACTGCAAGGCTCAGAAGAGCCCACACACTCAGCTCTTAACCCCAGTGTGCAGAAAGTGTCAAAACGTGTTTTTCAGCAGAAATAAACGTTTCTGCAAGTTTGGTCAACCCCATGTAACTTATGGGGCAGTAACAGCACACTTCTCAAAACGTGTTTTTCAGCCCGAAATAAACACGTTTTTTCAGCCTACTGAAACCCAATGTAACTGCAAGGCTCAGAAGAGCCCACACACTCAGCTCTTAACCCCAGTGTGCAGAAAGTGTCAAAACGTGTTTTTCAGCAGAAATAAACATGTTTCTGCAAGTTTGGTCAACCCCATGTAACTTATGGGGCAGTAGCAGCACACTTCTCAAAACGTGTTTTTCAGCCCGAAATAAACGCGTTTTTTCAGCCTACTGAAACCCAATGTAACTGCAAGGTTCAGAAGAGCCCACACACTCAGCTCTTAACCCCAGTGTGCAGAAAGTGTCAAAACGTGTTCTTCAGCAGAAATAAACTTGTTTCTGCAAGTTTGGTCAACCCCATGTAACTCATGGGGCAGTAGCAGCACACTTCTCAAAACGTGTTTTTCAGCCCGAAATAAACACGTTTTTTCAGCCTACTGAAACCCAATGTAACTGCAAGGCTCAGAAGAGCCCACACACTCAGCTCTTAACCCCAGTGTGCAGAAAGTGTCAAAACGTGTTTTTCAGCAGAAATAAACATGTTTCTGCAAGTTTGGTCAACCCCATGTAACTTATGGGGCAGTAGCAGCACACTTCTCAAAACGTGTTTTTCAGCCCGAAATAAACACGTTTTTTCAGCCTACTGAAACCCAATGTAACTGCAAGGCTCAGAAGAGCCCACACACTCAGCTCTTAACCCCAGTGTGCAGAAAGTGTCAAAACGTGTTTTTCAGCAGAAATAAACGTTTCTGCAAGTTTGGTCAACCCCATGTAACTTATGGGGCAGTAACAGCACACTTCTCAAAACGTGTTTTTCAGCCCGAAATAAACGCGTTTTTTCAGCCTACTGAAACCCAATGTAACTGCAAGGCTCAGAAGAGCCCACACACTCAGCTCTTAACCCCAGTGTGCAGAAAGTGTCAAAACGTGTTTTTCAGCAGAAATAAACTTGTTTCTGCAAGTTTGGTCAACCCCATGTAACTCATGGGGCAGTAGCAGCACACTTCTCAAAACGTGTTTTTCAGCCCGAAATAAACGCGTTTTTTCAGCCTACTGAAACCCAATGTAACTGCAAGGCTCAGAAGAGCCCACACACTCAGCTCTTAACCCCAGTGTGCAGAAAGTGTAAAAAAGTGTTTTTCAGCAGAAATAAACATGTTTCTGCAAGTTTGGTCAACCCCATGTAACTTATGGGGCAGTAGCAGCACACTTCTCAAAACGTGTTTTTCAGCCCGAAATAAACGCGTTTTTTCAGCCTACTGAAACCCAATGTAACTGCAAGGTTCAGAAGAGCCCACACACTCAGCTCTTAACCCCAGTGTGCAGAAAGTGTCAAAACGTGTTTTTCAGCAGAAATAAACTTGTTTCTGCAAGTTTGGTCAACCCCAGGTAACTCATGGGGCAGTAGCAGCACACTTCTCAAAACGTGTTTTTCAGCCCGAAATAAACACGTTTTTTCAGCCTACTGAAACCCAATGTAACTGCAAGGCTCAGAAGAGCCCACACACTCAGCTCTTAACCACAGTGTGCAGAAAGTGTAAAAACGTGTTTTTCAGCAGAAATAAACATGTTTCTGCAAGTTTGGTCAACCCCATGTAACTTATGGGGCAGTAGCAGCACACTTCTCAAAACGTGTTTTTCAGCCCGAAATAAACACGTTTTTTCAGCCTACTGAAACCCAATGTAACTGCAAGGCTCAGAAGAGCCCACACACTCAGCTCTTAACCCCAGTGTGCAGAAAGTGTCAAAACGTGTTTTTCAGCAGAAATAAACTTGTTTCTGCAAGTTTGGTCAACCCCATGTAACTCATGGGGCAGTAGCAGCACACTTCTCAAAACGTGTTTTTCAGCCCGAAATAAACACGTTTTTTCAGCCTACTGAAACCCAATGTAACTGCAAGGCTCAGAAGAGCCCACACACTCAGCTCTTAACCCCAGTGTGCAGAAAGTGTAAAAAAGTGTTTTTCAGCAGAAATAAACATGTTTCTGCAAGTTTGGTCAACCCCATGTAACTTATGGGGCAGTAGCAGCACACTTCTCAAAACGTGTTTTTCAGCCCGAAATAAACACGTTTTTTCAGCCTACTGAAACCCAATGTAACTGCAAGGCTCAGAAGAGCCCACACACTCAGCTCTTAACCCCAGTGTGCAGAAAGTGTCAAAACGTGTTTTTCAGCAGAAATAAACTTGTTTCTGCAAGTTTGGTCAACCCCATGTAACTCATGGGGCAGTAGCAGCACACTTCTCAAAACGTGTTTTTCAGCCCGAAATAAACACGTTTTTTCAGCCTACTGAAACCCAATGTAACTGCAAGGCTCAGAAGAGCCCACACACTCAGCTCTTAACCCCAGTGTGCAGAAGTGTCAAAACGTGTTTTTCAGCAGAAATAAACATGTTTCTGCAAGTTTGGTCAACCCCATGTAACTTATGGGGCAGTAGCAGCACACTTCTCAAAACGTGTTTTTCAGCCCGAAATAAACGCGTTTTTTCAGCCTACTGAAACCCAATGTAACTGCAAGGTTCAGAAGAGCCCACACACTCAGCTCTTAACCCCAGTGTGCAGAAAGTGTCAAAACGTGTTTTTCAGCAGAAATAAACTTGTTTCTGCAAGTTTGGTCAACCCCATGTAACTCATGGGGCAGTAGCAGCACACTTCTCAAAACGTGTTTTTCAGCCCAAAATAAACACGTTTTTTCAGCCTACTGACACCCAATGTAACTGCAAGGCTCAGAAGAGCCCACACACTCAGCTCTTAACCCCAGTGTGCAGAAAGTGTAAAAAAGTGTTTTTCAGCAGAAATAAACATGTTTCTGCAAGTTTGGTCAACCCCATGTAACTTATGGGGCAGTAGCAGCACACTTCTCAAAACGTGTTTTTCAGCCCGAAATAAACACGTTTTTTCAGCCTACTGAAACCCAATGTAACTGCAAGGCTCAGAAGAGCCCACACACTCAGCTCTTAACCCCAGTGTGCAGAAAGTGTCAAAACGTGTTTTTCAGCAGAAATAAACATGTTTCTGCAAGTTTGGTCAACCCCATGTAACTTATGGGGCAGTAGCAGCACACTTCTCAAAACGTGTTTTTCAGCCCGAAATAAACGCGTTTTTTCAGCCTACTGAAACCCAATGTAACTGCAAGGTTCAGAAGAGCCCACACACTCAGCTCTTAACCCCAGTGTGCAGAAAGTGTCAAAACGTGTTTTTCAGCAGAAATAAACTTGTTTCTGCAAGTTTGGTCAACCCCATGTAACTCATGGGGCAGTAGCAGCACACTTCTCAAAACGTGTTTTTCAGCCCGAAATAAACACGTTTTTTCAGCCTACTGAAACCCAATGTAACTGCAAGGCTCAGAAGAGCCCACACACTCAGCTCTTAACCCCAGTGTGCAGAAAGTGTAAAAACTTGTTTTTCAGCAGAAATAAACATGTTTCTGCAAGTTTGGTCAACCCCATGTAACTTATGGGGCAGTAGCAGCACACTTCTCAAAACGTGTTTTTCAGCCCGAAATAAACACGTTTTTTCAGCCTACTGAAACCCAATGTAACTGCAAGGCTCAGAAGAGCCCACACACTCAGCTCTTAACCCCAGTGTGCAGAAAGTGTCAAAACGTGTTTTTCAGCAGAAATAAACATGTTTCTGCAAGTTTGGTCAACCCCATGTAACTTATGGGGCAGTAGCAGCACACTTCTCAAAACGTGTTTTTCAGCCCGAAATAAACACGTTTTTTCAGCCTACTGAAACCCAATGTAACTGCAAGGCTCAGAAGAGCCCACACACTCAGCTCTTAACCCCAGTGTGCAGAAAGTGTCAAAACGTGTTTTTCAGCAGAAATAAACATTTTTCTGCAAGTTTGGTCAACCCCATGTAACTTATGGGGCAGTAGCAGCACACTTCTCAAAACGTGTTTTCCAGCCCGAAATAAACACGTTTTTTCAGCCTACTGAAACCCAATGTAACTGCAAGGCTCAGAAGAGCCCACACACTCAGCTCTTAAACCCAGTGTGCAGAAAGTGTCAAAACGTGTTTTTCAGCAGAATTAAACATGTTTCTGCAAGTTTGGTCAACCCCATGTAACTTATGGGGCAGTAGCAGCACACTTCTCAAAACGTGTTTTTCAGCCCGAAATAAACACGTTTTTTCAGCCTACTGAAACCCAATGTAACTGCAAGGCTCCGAAGAGCCCACACACTCAGCTCTTAACCCCAGTGTGCAGAAAGTGTCAAAACGTGTTTTTCAGCAGAAATAAACATGTTTCTGCAAGTTTGGTCAACCCCATGTAACTTATGGGGCAGTAGCAGCACACTTCTCAAAACGTGTTTTTCAGCCCGAAATAAACACGTTTTTTCAGCCTACTGAAACCCAATGTAACTGCAAGGCTCAGAAGAGCCCACACACTCAGCTCTTAACCCCAGTGTGCAGAAAGTGTCAAAACGTGTTTTTCAGCAGAAATAAACATGTTTCTGCAAGTTTGGTCAACCCCATGTAACTTATGGGGCAGTAGCAGCACACTTCTCAAAACGTGTTTTTCAGCCCGAAATAAACGCGTTTTTTCAGCCTACTGAAACCCAATGTAACTGCAAGGTTCAGAAGAGCCCACACACTCAGCTCTTAACCCCAGTGTGCAGAAAGTGTCAAAACGTGTTTTTCAGCAGAAATAAACTTGTTTCTGCAAGTTTGGTCAACCCCATGTAACTCATGGGGCAGTAGCAGCACACTTCTCAAAACGTGTTTTTCAGCCCGAAATAAACACGTTTTTTCAGCCTACTGAAACCCAATGTAACTGCAAGGCTCAGAAGAGCCCACACACTCAGCTCTTAACCCCAGTGTGCAGAAAGTGTAAAAAAGTGTTTTTCAGCAGAAATAAACATGTTTCTGCAAGTTTGGTCAACCCCATGTAACTTATGGGGCAGTAGCAGCACACTTCTCAAAACGTGTTTTTCAGCCCGAAATAAACACGTTTTTTCAGCCTACTGAATCCCCATGTAGCAGCAAGGCTCAGAAGAGCCCACACACTCAGATCTTAACCCCAGTGTGCTGAAAGTGTCAAAACTTGTTTTTCAGCAGAAATAAACATGTTTCTGCAAGTTTGGTCAACCCCATGTAAGTTATGGGGCAGTAACAGTACACTTTTCAAAACGTGTTTTTCAGCCCGAAATAAACGCGTTTTTTCAGACAACTGAATACCCATGTAGCAGCAAGGCTCAGAAGAGCCCACACACTCAGATCTTAACCCCAGTGTGCTGAAAGTGTCAAAACATGTTTTTCAGCAGAAATAAACATGTTTCTGCAAGTTTGGTCAACCCCATGTAAGTTATGGGGCAGTAACAGTACACTTTTCAAAACGTGTTTTTCAGCCCGAAATAAACGCGTTTTTTCAGACAACTGAATCCCCATGTAGCAACAAGGCTCAGAAGAGCCCACACACTCAGATCTTAACCCCAGTGTGCTGAAAGTGTCAAAACATGTTTTTCAGCAGAAATAAACATGTTTCTGCAAGTTTGGTCAACCCCATGTAAGTTATGGGGCAGTAACAGTACACTTTTCAAAACGTGTTTTTCAGCCCGAAATAAACGCGTTTTTTCAGACAACTGAATCCCCATGTAGCAGCAAGGCTTGACGAGCCCACACACTCAGATCTTAACCCCAGTGTGCAGAAAGGGTCAAAACGTGTTTTTCAGCAGAAATAAACATGTTTCTGCAAGTTTGGTCAACCCCATGTAAGTTATGGGGCAGTAACAGTACACTCTGCAAAACGTGTTTTTCAGCCCGAAATAAACGCGTTTTTTCAGACAACTGAATCCCCATGTAGCAGCAAGGCTCAGAAGAGCCCACACACTCAGATCTTAACCCCAGTGTGCTGAAAGTGTCAAAACATGTTTTTCAGCAGAAATAAACATGTTTCTGCAAGTTTGGTCAACCCCATGTAAGTTATGGGGCAGTAACAGTACACTTTTCAAAACGTGTTTTTCAGCCCGAAATAAACGCGTTTTTTCAGACAACTGAATCCCCATGTAGCAACAAGGCTCAGAAGAGCCCACACACTCAGATCTTAACCCCAGTGTGCTGAAAGTGTCAAAACATGTTTTTCAGCAGAAATAAACATGTTTCTGCAAGTTTGGTCAACCCCATGTAAGTTATGGGGCAGTAACAGTACACTTTTCAAAACGTGTTTTTCAGCCCGAAATAAACGCGTTTTTTCAGACAACTGAATCCCCATGTAGCAACAAGGCTCAGAAGAGCCCACACACTCAGATCTTAACCCCAGTGTGCTGAAAGTGTCAAAACATGTTTTTCAGCAGAAATAAACATGTTTCTGCAAGTTTGGTCAACCCCATGTAAGTTATGGGGCAGTAACAGTACACTTTTCAAAACGTGTTTTTCAGCCCGAAATAAACGCGTTTTTTCAGACAACTGAATCCCCATGTAGCAGCAAGGCTCAGAAGAGCCCACACACTCAGATCTTAACCCCAGTGTGCTGAAAGTGTCAAAACATGTTTTTCAGCAGAAATAAACATGTTTCTGCAAGTTTGGTCAACCCCATGTAAGTTATGGGGCAGTAACAGTACACTTTTCAAAACGTGTTTTTCAGCCCGAAATAAACGCGTTTTTTCAGACAACTGAATCCCCATGTAGCAACAAGGCTCAGAAGAGCCCACACACTCAGATCTTAACCCCAGTGTGCTGAAAGTGTCAAAACATTTTTTTCAGCAGAAATAAACATGTTTCTGCAAGTTTGGTCAACCCCATGTAAGTTATGGGGCAGTAACAGTACACTTTTCAAAACGTGTTTTTCAGCCCGAAATAAACGCGTTTTTTCAGACAACTGAATCCCCATGCAGCAACAAGGCTCAGAAGAGCCCACACACTCAGATCTTAACCCCAGTGTGCTGAAAGTGTCAAAACTTGTTTTTCAGCAGAAATAAACATGTTTCTGCAAGTTTGGTCAACCCCATGTAAGTTATGGGGCAGTAACAGTACACTTTTCAAAACGTGTTTTTCAGCCCGAAATAAACGCGTTTTTTCAGACAACTGAATACCCATGTAGCAGCAAGGCTCAGAAGAGCCCACACACTCAGATCTTAACCCCAGTGTGCAGAAAGGTTCAAAACATGTTTTTCAGCAGAAATAAACATGTTTCTGCAAGTTTGGTCAACCCCATGTAAGTTATGGGGCAGTAACAGTACACTTTTCAAAACGTGTTTTTCAGCCCGAAATAAACGCGTTTTTTCAGACAACTGAATCCCCATGTAGCAACAAGGCTCAGAAGAGCCCACACACTCAGATCTTAACCCCAGTGTGCTGAAAGTGTCAAAACATGTTTTTCAGCAGAAATAAACATGTTTCTGCAAGTTTGGTCAACCCCATGTAAGTTATGGGGCAGTAACAGTACACTTTTCAAAACGTGTTTTTCAGCCCGAAATAAACGCGTTTTTTCAGACAACTGAATCCCCATGTAGCAGCAAGGCTCAGAAGAGCCCACACACTCAGATCTTAACCCCAGTGTGCTGAAAGTGTCAAAACATGTTTTTCAGCAGAAATAAACATGTTTCTGCAAGTTTGGTCAACCCCATGTAAGTTATGGGGCAGTAACAGTACACTTTTCAAAACGTGTTTTTCAGCCCGAAATAAACGCGTTTTTTCAGACAACTGAATCCACATGTAGCAACAAGGCTCAGAAGAGCCCACACACTCAGATCTTAACCCCAGTGTGCTGAAAGTGTCAAAACATGTTTTTCAGCAGAAATAAACATGTTTCTGCAAGTTTGGTCAACCCCATGTAAGTTATGGGGCAGTAACAGTACACTTTTCAAAACGTGTTTTTCAGCCCGAAATAAACGCGTTTTTTCAGACAACTGAATCCCCATGCAGCAACAAGGCTCAGAAGAGCCCACACACTCAGATCTTAACCCCAGTGTGCTGAAAGTGTCAAAACTTGTTTTTCAGCAGAAATAAACATGTTTCTGCAAGTTTGGTCAACCCCATGTAAGTTATGGGGCAGTAACAGTACACTTTTCAAAACGTGTTTTTCAGCCCGAAATAAACGCGTTTTTTCAGACAACTGAATACCCATGTAGCAGCAAGGCTCAGAAGAGCCCACACACTCAGATCTTAACCCCAGTGTGCTGAAAGTGTCAAAACATGTTTTTCAGCAGAAATAAACATGTTTCTGCAAGTTTGGTCAACCCCATGTAAGTTATGGGGCAGTAACAGTACACTTTTCAAAACGTGTTTTTCAGCCCGAAATAAACGCGTTTTTTCAGACAACTGAATACCCATGTAGCAGCAAGGCTCAGACGAGCCCACACACTCAGATCTTAACCCCAGTGTGCAGAAAGGGTCAAAACGTGTTTTTCAGCAGAAATAAACATGTTTCTGCAAGTTTGGTCAACCCCATGTAAGTTATGGGGCAGTAACAGTACACTCTGCAAAACGTGTTTTTCAGCCCGAAATAAACGCGTTTTTTTCAGACAACTGAATCCCCATGTAGCAGCAAGGCTCAAAAGAGCCCACACACTCAGATCTTAACCCCAGTGTGCTGAAAGTGTCAAAACATGTTTTTCAGCAGAAATAAACATGTTTCTGCAAGTTTGGTCAACCCCATGTAAGTTATGGGGCAGTAACAGTACACTTTTCAAAACGTGTTTTTCAGCCCGAAATAAACGCGTTTTTTCAGACAACTGAATCCCCATGTAGCAACAAGGCTCAGAAGAGCCCACACACTCAGATCTTAACCCCAGTGTGCTGAAAGTGTCAAAACATGTTTTTCAGCAGAAATAAACATGTTTCTGCAAGTTTGGTCAACCCCATGTAAGTTATGGGGCAGTAACAGTACACTCTGCAAAACGTGTTTTTCAGCCCGAAATAAACGCGTTTTTTCAGACAACTGAATACCCATGTAGCAGCAAGGCTCAGAAGAGCCCACACACTCAGATCTTAACCCCAGTGTGCTGAAAGTGTCAAAACATGTTTTTCAGCAGAAATAAACATGTTTCTGCAAGTTTGGTCAACCCCATGTAAGTTATGGGGCAGTAACAGTACACTTTTCAAAACGTGTTTTTCAGCCCGAAATAAACGCGTTTTTTCAGACAACTGAATCCCCATGTAGCAGCAAGGCTCAGAAGAGCCCACACACTCAGATCTTAACCCCAGTGTGCTGAAAGTGTCAAAACATGTTTTTCAGCAGAAATAAACATGTTTCTGCAAGTTTGGTCAACCCCATGTAAGTTATGGGGCAGTAACAGTACACTTTTCAAAACGTGTTTTTCAGCCCGAAATAAACGCGTTTTTTCAGACAACTGAATCCCCATGTAGCAACAAGGCTCAGAAGAGCCCACACACTCAGATCTTAACCCCAGTGTGCTGAAAGTGTCAAAACATGTTTTTCAGCAGAAATAAACATGTTTCTGCAAGTTTGGTCAACCCCATGTAAGTTATGGGGCAGTAACAGTACACTTTTCAAAACGTGTTTTTCAGCCCGAAATAAACGCGTTTTTTCAGACAACTGAATCCCCATGCAGCAACAAGGCTCAGAAGAGCCCACACACTCAGATCTTAACCCCAGTGTGCTGAAAGTGTCAAAACTTGTTTTTCAGCAGAAATAAACATGTTTCTGCAAGTTTGGTCAACCCCATGTAAGTTATGGGGCAGTAACAGTACACTTTTCAAAACGTGTTTTTCAGCCCGAAATAAACGCGTTTTTTCAGACAACTGAATACCCATGTAGCAGCAAGGCTCAGAAGAGCCCACACACTCAGATCTTAACCCCAGTGTGCTGAAAGTGTCAAAACATGTTTTTCAGCAGAAATAAACATGTTTCTGCAAGTTTGGTCAACCCCATGTAAGTTATGGGGCAGTAACAGTACACTTTTCAAAACATGTTTTTCAGCCCGAAATAAACGCGTTTTTTCAGACAACTGAATCCCCATGTAGCAACAAGGCTCAGAAGAGCCCACACACTCAGATCTTAACCCCAGTGTGCTGAAAGTGTCAAAACATGTTTTTCAGCAGAAATAAACATGTTTCTGCAAGTTTGGTCAACCCCATGTAAGTTATGGGGCAGTAACAGTACACTTTTCAAAACGTGTTTTTCAGCCCGAAATAAACGCGTTTTTTCAGACAACTGAATACCCATGTAGCAGCAAGTCTCAGAAGAGCCCACACACTCAGCTCTTAACCCCAGTGTGCAGAAAGGGTCAAAACGTGTTTTTCAGCAGAAATAAACATGTTTCTGCAAGTTTGGTCAACCCCATGTAAGTTATGGGGCAGTAACAGTACACTCTGCAAAACGTGTTTTTCAGCCCGAAATAAACGCGTTTTTTCAGACAACTGAATCCCCATGTAGCAGCAAGGCTCAGAAGAGCCCACACACTCAGATCTTAACCCCAGTGTGCAGAAAGGTTCAAAACATGTTTTTCAGCAGAAATAAACATGTCTCTGCAAGTTTGGTCAACCCCATGTAAGTTATGGGGCAGTAACAGTACACTTTTCAAAACGTGTTTTTCAGCCCGAAATAAACGCGTTTTTCAGACAACTGAATCCCCATGTAGCAACAAGGCTCAGAAGAGCCCACACACTCAGATCTTAACCCCAGTGTGCTGAAAGTGTCAAAACATGTTTTTCAGCAGAAATAAACATGTTTCTGCAAGTTTGGTCAACCCCATGTAAGTTATGGGGCAGTAACAGTACACTTTTCAAAACGTGTTTTTCAGCCCGAAATAAACGCGTTTTTTCAGACAACTGAATCCCCATGTAGCAGCAAGGCTTGACGAGCCCACACACTCAGATCTTAACCCCAGTGTGCAGAAAGGGTCAAAACGTGTTTTTCAGCAGAAATAAACATGTTTCTGCAAGTTTGGTCAACCCCATGTAAGTTATGGGGCAGTAACAGTACACTCTGCAAAACGTGTTTTTCAGCCCGAAATAAACGCGTTTTTTCAGACAACTGAATCCCCATGTAGCAGCAAGGCTCAGAAGAGCCCACACACTCAGATCTTAACCCCAGTGTGCTGAAAGTGTCAAAACATGTTTTTCAGCAGAAATAAACATGTTTCTGCAAGTTTGGTCAACCCCATGTAAGTTATGGGGCAGTAACAGTACACTTTTCAAAACGTGTTTTTCAGCCCGAAATAAACGCGTTTTTTCAGACAACTGAATCCCCATGTAGCAACAAGGCTCAGAAGAGCCCACACACTCAGATCTTAACCCCAGTGTGCTGAAAGTGTCAAAACATGTTTTTCAGCAGAAATAAACATGTTTCTGCAAGTTTGGTCAACCCCATGTAAGTTATGGGGCAGTAACAGTACACTCTGCAAAACGTGTTTTTCAGCCCGAAATAAACGCGTTTTTTCAGACAACTGAATACCCATGTAGCAGCAAGGCTCAGAAGAGCCCACACACTCAGATCTTAACCCCAGTGTGCTGAAAGTGTCAAAACATGTTTTTCAGCAGAAATAAACATGTTTCTGCAAGTTTGGTCAACCCCATGTAAGTTATGGGGCAGTAACAGTACACTTTTCAAAACGTGTTTTTCAGCCCGAAATAAACGCGTTTTTTCAGACAACTGAATCCCCATGTAGCAGCAAGGCTCAGAAGAGCCCACACACTCAGATCTTAACCCCAGTGTGCTGAAAGTGTCAAAACATGTTTTTCAGCAGAAATAAACATGTTTCTGCAAGTTTGGTCAACCCCATGTAAGTTATGGGGCAGTAACAGTACACTTTTCAAAACGTGTTTTTCAGCCCGAAATAAACGCGTTTTTTCAGACAACTGAATCCCCATGTAGCAACAAGGCTCAGAAGAGCCCACACACTCAGATCTTAACCCCAGTGTGCTGAAAGTGTCAAAACATTTTTTTCAGCAGAAATAAACATGTTTCTGCAAGTTTGGTCAACCCCATGTAAGTTATGGGGCAGTAACAGTACACTTTTCAAAACGTGTTTTTCAGCCCGAAATAAACGCGTTTTTTCAGACAACTGAATCCCCATGCAGCAACAAGGCTCAGAAGAGCCCACACACTCAGATCTTAACCCCAGTGTGCTGAAAGTGTCAAAACTTGTTTTTCAGCAGAAATAAACATGTTTCTGCAAGTTTGGTCAACCCCATGTAAGTTATGGGGCAGTAACAGTACACTTTTCAAAACGTGTTTTTCAGCCCGAAATAAACGCGTTTTTTCAGACAACTGAATACCCATGTAGCAGCAAGGCTCAGAAGAGCCCACACACTCAGATCTTAACCCCAGTGTGCAGAAAGGTTCAAAACATGTTTTTCAGCAGAAATAAACATGTTTCTGCAAGTTTGGTCAACCCCATGTAAGTTATGGGGCAGTAACAGTACACTTTTCAAAACGTGTTTTTCAGCCCGAAATAAACGCGTTTTTTCAGACAACTGAATCCCCATGTAGCAACAAGGCTCAGAAGAGCCCACACACTCAGATCTTAACCCCAGTGTGCTGAAAGTGTCAAAACATGTTTTTCAGCAGAAATAAACATGTTTCTGCAAGTTTGGTCAACCCCATGTAAGTTATGGGGCAGTAACAGTACACTTTTCAAAACGTGTTTTTCAGCCCGAAATAAACGCGTTTTTTCAGACAACTGAATCCCCATGTAGCAGCAAGGCTCAGAAGAGCCCACACACTCAGATCTTAACCCCAGTGTGCTGAAAGTGTCAAAACATGTTTTTCAGCAGAAATAAACATGTTTCTGCAAGTTTGGTCAACCCCATGTAAGTTATGGGGCAGTAACAGTACACTTTTCAAAACGTGTTTTTCAGCCCGAAATAAACGCGTTTTTTCAGACAACTGAATCCACATGTAGCAACAAGGCTCAGAAGAGCCCACACACTCAGATCTTAACCCCAGTGTGCTGAAAGTGTCAAAACATGTTTTTCAGCAGAAATAAACATGTTTCTGCAAGTTTGGTCAACCCCATGTAAGTTATGGGGCAGTAACAGTACACTTTTCAAAACGTGTTTTTCAGCCCGAAATAAACGCGTTTTTTCAGACAACTGAATCCCCATGCAGCAACAAGGCTCAGAAGAGCCCACACACTCAGATCTTAACCCCAGTGTGCTGAAAGTGTCAAAACTTGTTTTTCAGCAGAAATAAACATGTTTCTGCAAGTTTGGTCAACCCCATGTAAGTTATGGGGCAGTAACAGTACACTTTTCAAAACGTGTTTTTCAGCCCGAAATAAACGCGTTTTTTCAGACAACTGAATACCCATGTAGCAGCAAGGCTCAGAAGAGCCCACACACTCAGATCTTAACCCCAGTGTGCTGAAAGTGTCAAAACATGTTTTTCAGCAGAAATAAACATGTTTCTGCAAGTTTGGTCAACCCCATGTAAGTTATGGGGCAGTAACAGTACACTTTTCAAAACGTGTTTTTCAGCCCGAAATAAACGCGTTTTTTCAGACAACTGAATACCCATGTAGCAGCAAGGCTCAGACGAGCCCACACACTCAGATCTTAACCCCAGTGTGCAGAAAGGGTCAAAACGTGTTTTTCAGCAGAAATAAACATGTTTCTGCAAGTTTGGTCAACCCCATGTAAGTTATGGGGCAGTAACAGTACACTCTGCAAAACGTGTTTTTCAGCCCGAAATAAACGCGTTTTTTTCAGACAACTGAATCCCCATGTAGCAGCAAGGCTCAAAAGAGCCCACACACTCAGATCTTAACCCCAGTGTGCTGAAAGTGTCAAAACATGTTTTTCAGCAGAAATAAACATGTTTCTGCAAGTTTGGTCAACCCCATGTAAGTTATGGGGCAGTAACAGTACACTTTTCAAAACGTGTTTTTCAGCCCGAAATAAACGCGTTTTTTCAGACAACTGAATCCCCATGTAGCAACAAGGCTCAGAAGAGCCCACACACTCAGATCTTAACCCCAGTGTGCTGAAAGTGTCAAAACATGTTTTTCAGCAGAAATAAACATGTTTCTGCAAGTTTGGTCAACCCCATGTAAGTTATGGGGCAGTAACAGTACACTCTGCAAAACGTGTTTTTCAGCCCGAAATAAACGCGTTTTTTCAGACAACTGAATACCCATGTAGCAGCAAGGCTCAGAAGAGCCCACACACTCAGATCTTAACCCCAGTGTGCTGAAAGTGTCAAAACATGTTTTTCAGCAGAAATAAACATGTTTCTGCAAGTTTGGTCAACCCCATGTAAGTTATGGGGCAGTAACAGTACACTTTTCAAAACGTGTTTTTCAGCCCGAAATAAACGCGTTTTTTCAGACAACTGAATCCCCATGTAGCAGCAAGGCTCAGAAGAGCCCACACACTCAGATCTTAACCCCAGTGTGCTGAAAGTGTCAAAACATGTTTTTCAGCAGAAATAAACATGTTTCTGCAAGTTTGGTCAACCCCATGTAAGTTATGGGGCAGTAACAGTACACTTTTCAAAACGTGTTTTTCAGCCCGAAATAAACGCGTTTTTTCAGACAACTGAATCCCCATGTAGCAACAAGGCTCAGAAGAGCCCACACACTCAGATCTTAACCCCAGTGTGCTGAAAGTGTCAAAACATGTTTTTCAGCAGAAATAAACATGTTTCTGCAAGTTTGGTCAACCCCATGTAAGTTATGGGGCAGTAACAGTACACTTTTCAAAACGTGTTTTTCAGCCCGAAATAAACGCGTTTTTTCAGACAACTGAATCCCCATGCAGCAACAAGGCTCAGAAGAGCCCACACACTCAGATCTTAACCCCAGTGTGCTGAAAGTGTCAAAACTTGTTTTTCAGCAGAAATAAACATGTTTCTGCAAGTTTGGTCAACCCCATGTAAGTTATGGGGCAGTAACAGTACACTTTTCAAAACGTGTTTTTCAGCCCGAAATAAACGCGTTTTTTCAGACAACTGAATACCCATGTAGCAGCAAGGCTCAGAAGAGCCCACACACTCAGATCTTAACCCCAGTGTGCTGAAAGTGTCAAAACATGTTTTTCAGCAGAAATAAACATGTTTCTGCAAGTTTGGTCAACCCCATGTAAGTTATGGGGCAGTAACAGTACACTTTTCAAAACGTGTTTTTCAGCCCGAAATAAACGCGTTTTTTCAGACAACTGAATCCCCATGTAGCAACAAGGCTCAGAAGAGCCCACACACTCAGATCTTAACCCCAGTGTGCTGAAAGTGTCAAAACATGTTTTTCAGCAGAAATAAACATGTTTCTGCAAGTTTGGTCAACCCCATGTAAGTTATGGGGCAGTAACAGTACACTTTTCAAAACGTGTTTTTCAGCCCGAAATAAACGCGTTTTTTCAGACAACTGAATACCCATGTAGCAGCAAGTCTCAGAAGAGCCCACACACTCAGCTCTTAACCCCAGTGTGCAGAAAGGGTCAAAACGTGTTTTTCAGCAGAAATAAACATGTTTCTGCAAGTTTGGTCAACCCCATGTAAGTTATGGGGCAGTAACAGTACACTCTGCAAAACGTGTTTTTCAGCCCGAAATAAACGCGTTTTTTCAGACAACTGAATCCCCATGTAGCAGCAAGGCTCAGAAGAGCCCACACACTCAGATCTTAACCCCAGTGTGCAGAAAGGTTCAAAACATGTTTTTCAGCAGAAATAAACATGTCTCTGCAAGTTTGGTCAACCCCATGTAAGTTATGGGGCAGTAACAGTACACTTTTCAAAACGTGTTTTTCAGCCCGAAATAAACGCGTTTTTCAGACAACTGAATCCCCATGTAGCAACAAGGCTCAGAAGAGCCCACACACTCAGATCTTAACCCCAGTGTGCTGAAAGTGTCAAAACATGTTTTTCAGCAGAAATAAACATGTTTCTGCAAGTTTGGTCAACCCCATGTAAGTTATGGGGCAGTAACAGTACACTTTTCAAAACGTGTTTTTCAGCCCGAAATAAACGCGTTTTTTCAGACAACTGAATCCCCATGTAGCAGCAAGGCTTGACGAGCCCACACACTCAGATCTTAACCCCAGTGTGCAGAAAGGGTCAAAACGTGTTTTTCAGCAGAAATAAACATGTTTCTGCAAGTTTGGTCAACCCCATGTAAGTTATGGGGCAGTAACAGTACACTCTGCAAAACGTGTTTTTCAGCCCGAAATAAACGCGTTTTTTCAGACAACTGAATCCCCATGTAGCAGCAAGGCTCAGAAGAGCCCACACACTCAGATCTTAACCCCAGTGTGCTGAAAGTGTCAAAACATGTTTTTCAGCAGAAATAAACATGTTTCTGCAAGTTTGGTCAACCCCATGTAAGTTATGGGGCAGTAACAGTACACTTTTCAAAACGTGTTTTTCAGCCCGAAATAAACGCGTTTTTTCAGACAACTGAATCCCCATGTAGCAACAAGGCTCAGAAGAGCCCACACACTCAGATCTTAACCCCAGTGTGCTGAAAGTGTCAAAACATGTTTTTCAGCAGAAATAAACATGTTTCTGCAAGTTTGGTCAACCCCATGTAAGTTATGGGGCAGTAACAGTACACTCTGCAAAACGTGTTTTTCAGCCCGAAATAAACGCGTTTTTTCAGACAACTGAATACCCATGTAGCAGCAAGGCTCAGAAGAGCCCACACACTCAGATCTTAACCCCAGTGTGCTGAAAGTGTCAAAACATGTTTTTCAGCAGAAATAAACATGTTTCTGCAAGTTTGGTCAACCCCATGTAAGTTATGGGGCAGTAACAGTACACTTTTCAAAACGTGTTTTTCAGCCCGAAATAAACGCGTTTTTTCAGACAACTGAATCCCCATGTAGCAGCAAGGCTCAGAAGAGCCCACACACTCAGATCTTAACCCCAGTGTGCTGAAAGTGTCAAAACATGTTTTTCAGCAGAAATAAACATGTTTCTGCAAGTTTGGTCAACCCCATGTAAGTTATGGGGCAGTAACAGTACACTTTTCAAAACGTGTTTTTCAGCCCGAAATAAACGCGTTTTTTCAGACAACTGAATCCCCATGTAGCAGCAAGGCTTGACGAGCCCACACACTCAGATCTTAACCCCAGTGTGCAGAAAGGGTCAAAACGTGTTTTTCAGCAGAAATAAACATGTTTCTGCAAGTTTGGTCAACCCCATGTAAGTTATGGGGCAGTAACAGTACACTCTGCAAAACGTGTTTTTCAGCCCGAAATAAACGCGTTTTTTCAGACAACTGAAATCCCCATGTAGCAGCAAGGCTCAGAAGAGCCCACACACTCAGATCTTAACCCCAGTGTGCTGAAAGTGTCAAAACATGTTTTTCAGCAGAAATAAACATGTTTCTGCAAGTTTGGTCAACCCCATGTAAGTTATGGGGCAGTAACAGTACACTTTTCAAAACGTGTTTTTCAGCCCGAAATAAACGCGTTTTTTCAGACAACTGAATCCCCATGTAGCAACAAGGCTCAGAAGAGCCCACACACTCAGATCTTAACCCCAGTGTGCTGAAAGTGTCAAAACATGTTTTTCAGCAGAAATAAACATGTTTCTGCAAGTTTGGTCAACCCCATGTAAGTTATGGGGCAGTAACAGTACACTCTGCAAAACGTGTTTTTCAGCCCGAAATAAACGCGTTTTTTCAGACAACTGAATACCCATGTAGCAGCAAGGCTCAGAAGAGCCCACACACTCAGATCTTAACCCCAGTGTGCTGAAAGTGTCAAAACATGTTTTTCAGCAGAAATAAACATGTTTCTGCAAGTTTGGTCAACCCCATGTAAGTTATGGGGCAGTAACAGTACACTTTTCAAAACGTGTTTTTCAGCCCGAAATAAACGCGTTTTTTCAGACAACTGAATCCCCATGTAGCAGCAAGGCTCAGAAGAGCAAACACACTCAGATCTTAACCCCAGTGTGCTGAAAGTGTCAAAACATGTTTTTCAGCAGAAATAAACATGTTTCTGCAAGTTTGGTCAACCCCATGTAAGTTATGGGGCAGTAACAGTACACTCTGCAAAACGTGTTTTTCAGCCCGAAATAAACGCGTTTTTTCAGACAACTGAAATCCCCATGTAGCAGCAAGGCTTGACGAGCCCACACACTCAGATCTTAACCCCAGTGTGCTGAAAGTGTCAAAACATGTTTTTCAGCAGAAATAAACATGTTTCTGCAAGTTTGGTCAACCCCATGTAAGTTATGGGGCAGTAACAGTACACTCTGCAAAACGTGTTTTTCAGCCCGAAATAAACGCGTTTTTTCAGACAACTGAATCCCCATGTAGCAGCAAGGCTTGACGAGCCCACACACTCAGATCTTAACCCCAGTGTGCAGAAAGGGTCAAAACGTGTTTTTCAGCAGAAATAAACATGTTTCTGCAAGTTTGGTCAACCCCATGTAAGTTATGGGGCAGTAACAGTACACTCTGCAAAACGTGTTTTTCAGCCCGAAATAAACGCGTTTTTTCAGACAACTGAAATCCCCATGTAGCAGCAAGGCTCAGAAGAGCCCACACACTCAGATCTTAACCCCAGTGTGCTGAAAGTGTCAAAACATGTTTTTCAGCAGAAATAAACATGTTTCTGCAAGTTTGGTCAACCCCATGTAAGTTATGGGGCAGTAACAGTACACTTTTCAAAACGTGTTTTTCAGCCCGAAATAAACGCGTTTTTTCAGACAACTGAATCCCCATGTAGCAACAAGGCTCAGAAGAGCCCACACACTCAGATCTTAACCCCAGTGTGCTGAAAGTGTCAAAACATGTTTTTCAGCAGAAATAAACATGTTTCTGCAAGTTTGGTCAACCCCATGTAAGTTATGGGGCAGTAACAGTACACTCTGCAAAACGTGTTTTTCAGCCCGAAATAAACGCGTTTTTTCAGACAACTGAATACCCATGTAGCAGCAAGGCTCAGAAGAGCCCACACACTCAGATCTTAACCCCAGTGTGCTGAAAGTGTCAAAACATGTTTTTCAGCAGAAATAAACATGTTTCTGCAAGTTTGGTCAACCCCATGTAAGTTATGGGGCAGTAACAGTACACTTTTCAAAACGTGTTTTTCAGCCCGAAATAAACGCGTTTTTTCAGACAACTGAATCCCCATGTAGCAGCAAGGCTCAGAAGAGCCCACACACTCAGATCTTAACCCCAGTGTGCTGAAAGTGTCAAAACATGTTTTTCAGCAGAAATAAACATGTTTTTGCAAGTTTGGTCAACCCCATGTAAGTTATGGGGCAGTAACAGTACACTTTTCAAAACGTGTTTTTCAGCCCGAAATAAACGCGTTTTTTCAGACAACTGAATCCCCATGTAGCAACAAGGCTCAGAAGAGCCCACACACTCAGATCTTAACCCCAGTGTGCTGAAAGTGTCAAAACATGTTTTTCAGCAGAAATAAACATGTTTCTGCAAGTTTGGTCAACCCCATGTAAGTTATGGGGCAGTAACAGTACACTTTTCAAAACGTGTTTTTCAGCCCGAAATAAACGCGTTTTTTCAGACAACTGAATCCCCATGCAGCAACAAGGCTCAGAAGAGCCCACACACTCAGATCTTAACCCCAGTGTGCTGAAAGTGTCAAAACTTGTTTTTCAGCAGAAATAAACATGTTTCTGCAAGTTTGGTCAACCCCATGTAAGTTATGGGGCAGTAACAGTACACTTTTCAAAACGTGTTTTTCAGCCCGAAATAAACGCGTTTTTTCAGACAACTGAATACCCATGTAGCAGCAAGGCTCAGAAGAGCCCACACACTCAGATCTTAACCCCAGTGTGCTGAAAGTGTCAAAACATGTTTTTCAGCAGAAATAAACATGTTTCTGCAAGTTTGGTCAACCCCATGTAAGTTATGGGGCAGTAACAGTACACTTTTCAAAACGTGTTTTTCAGCCCGAAATAAACGCGTTTTTTCAGACAACTGAATCCCCATGTAGCAACAAGGCTCAGAAGAGCCCACACACTCAGATCTTAACCCCAGTGTGCTGAAAGTGTCAAAACATGTTTTTCAGCAGAAATAAACATGTTTCTGCAAGTTTGGTCAACCCCATGTAAGTTATGGGGCAGTAACAGTACACTTTTCAAAACGTGTTTTTCAGCCCGAAATAAACGCGTTTTTTCAGACAACTGAATACCCATGTAGCAGCAAGTCTCAGAAGAGCCCACACACTCAGCTCTTAACCCCAGTGTGCAGAAAGGGTCAAAACGTGTTTTTCAGCAGAAATAAACATGTTTCTGCAAGTTTGGTCAACCCCATGTAAGTTATGGGGCAGTAACAGTACACTCTGCAAAACGTGTTTTTCAGCCCGAAATAAACGCGTTTTTTCAGACAACTGAATCCCCATGTAGCAGCAAGGCTCAGAAGAGCCCACACACTCAGATCTTAACCCCAGTGTGCAGAAAGGTTCAAAACATGTTTTTCAGCAGAAATAAACATGTTTCTGCAAGTTTGGTCAACCCCATGTAAGTTATGGGGCAGTAACAGTACACTTTTCAAAACGTGTTTTTCAGCCCGAAATAAACGCGTTTTTTCAGACAACTGAATCCCCATGTAGCAACAAGGCTCAGAAGAGCCCACACACTCAGATCTTAACCCCAGTGTGCTGAAAGTGTCAAAACATGTTTTTCAGCAGAAATAAACATGTTTCTGCAAGTTTGGTCAACCCCATGTAAGTTATGGGGCAGTAACAGTACACTTTTCAAAACGTGTTTTTCAGCCCGAAATAAACGCGTTTTTTCAGACAACTGAATCCCCATGTAGCAACAAGGCTCAGAAGAGCCCACACACTCAGATCTTAACCCCAGTGTGCTGAAAGTGTCAAAACATGTTTTTCAGCAGAAATAAACATGTTTCTGCAAGTTTGGTCAACCCCATGTAAGTTATGGGGCAGTAACAGTACACTTTTCAAAACGTGTTTTTCAGCCCGAAATAAACGCGTTTTTTCAGACAACTGAATCCCCATGCAGCAACAAGGCTCAGAAGAGCCCACAAACTCAGATCTTAACCCCAGTGTGCTGAAAGTGTCAAAACTTGTTTTTCAGCAGAAATAAACATGTTTCTGCAAGTTTGGTCAACCCCATGTAAGTTATGGGGCAGTAACAGTACACTTTTCAAAACGTGTTTTTCAGCCCGAAATAAACGCGTTTTTTCAGACAACTGAATACCCATGTAGCAGCAAGGCTCAGAAGAGCCCACACACTCAGATCTTAACCCCAGTGTGCTGAAAGTGTCAAAACATGTTTTTCAGCAGAAATAAACATGTTTCTGCAAGTTTGGTCAACCCCATGTAAGTTATGGGGCAGTAACAGTACACTTTTCAAAACGTGTTTTTCAGCCCGAAATAAACGCGTTTTTTCAGACAACTGAATACCCATGCAGCAGCAAGTCTCAGAAGAGCCCACACACTCAGCTCTTAACCCCAGTGTGCAGAAAGGGTCAAAACGTGTTTTTCAGCAGAAATAAACATGTTTCTGCAAGTTTGGTCAACCCCATGTAAGTTATGGGGCAGTAACAGTACACTCTGCAAAACGTGTTTTTCAGCCCGAAATAAACGCGTTTTTTCAGACAACTGAATCCCCATGTAGCAGCAAGGCTCAGAAGAGCCCACACACTCAGATCTTAACCCCAGTGTGCAGAAAGGTTCAAAACATGTTTTTCAGCAGAAATAAACATGTCTCTGCAAGTTTGGTCAACCCCATGTAAGTTATGGGGCAGTAACAGTACACTTTTCAAAACGTGTTTTTCAGCCCGAAATAAACGCGTTTTTTCAGACAACTGAATCCCCATGTAGCAACAAGGCTCAGAAGAGCCCACACACTCAGATCTTAACCCCAGTGTGCTGAAAGTGTCAAAACATGTTTTTCAGCAGAAATAAACATGTTTCTGCAAGTTTGGTCAACCCCATGTAAGTTATGGGGCAGTAACAGTACACTTTTCAAAACGTGTTTTTCAGCCCGAAATAAACGCGTTTTTTCAGACAACTGAATCCCCATGTAGCAGCAAGGCTTGACGAGCCCACACACTCAGATCTTAACCCCAGTGTGCAGAAAAGGTCAAAACGTGTTTTTCAGCAGAAATAAACATGTTTCTGCAAGTTTGGTCAACCCCATGTAAGTTATGGGGCAGTAACAGTACACTCTGCAAAACGTGTTTTTCAGCCCGAAATAAACGCGTTTTTTCAGACAACTGAAATCCCCATGTAGCAGCAAGGCTCAGAAGAGCCCACACACTCAGATCTTAACCCCAGTGTGCTGAAAGTGTCAAAACATGTTTTTCAGCAGAAATAAACATGTTTCTGCAAGTTTGGTCAACCCCATGTAAGTTATGGGGCAGTAACAGTACACTTTTCAAAACGTGTTTTTCAGCCCGAAATAAACGCGTTTTTTCAGACAACTGAATCCCCATGTAGCAACAAGGCTCAGAAGAGCCCACACACTCAGATCTTAACCCCAGTGTGCTGAAAGTGTCAAAACATGTTTTTCAGCAGAAATAAACATGTTTCTGCAAGTTTGGTCAACCCCATGTAAGTTATGGGGCAGTAACAGTACACTCTGCAAAACGTGTTTTTCAGCCCGAAATAAACGCGTTTTTTCAGACAACTGAATACCCATGTAGCAGCAAGGCTCAGAAGAGCCCACACACTCAGATCTTAACCCCAGTGTGCTGAAAGTGTCAAAACATGTTTTTCAGCAGAAATAAACATGTTTCTGCAAGTTTGGTCAACCCCATGTAAGTTATGGGGCAGTAACAGTACACTTTTCAAAACGTGTTTTTCAGCCCGAAATAAACGCGTTTTTTCAGACAACTGAATCCCCATGTAGCAGCAAGGCTCAGAAGAGCCCACACACTCAGATCTTAACCCCAGTGTGCTGAAAGTGTCAAAACATGTTTTTCAGCAGAAATAAACATGTTTCTGCAAGTTTGGTCAACCCCATGTAAGTTATGGGGCAGTAACAGTACACTTTTCAAAACGTGTTTTTCAGCCCGAAATAAACGCGTTTTTTCAGACAACTGAATCCCCATGTAGCAACAAGGCTCAGAAGAGCCCACACACTCAGATCTTAACCCCAGTGTGCTGAAAGTGTCAAAACATGTTTTTCAGCAGAAATAAACATGTTTCTGCAAGTTTGGTCAACCCCATGTAAGTTATGGGGCAGTAACAGTACACTTTTCAAAACGTGTTTTTCAGCCCGAAATAAACGCGTTTTTTCAGACAACTGAATCCCCATGCAGCAACAAGGCTCAGAAGAGCCCACAAACTCAGATCTTAACCCCAGTGTGCTGAAAGTGTCAAAACTTGTTTTTCAGCAGAAATAAACATGTTTCTGCAAGTTTGGTCAACCCCATGTAAGTTATGGGGCAGTAACAGTACACTTTTCAAAACGTGTTTTTCAGCCCGAAATAAACGCGTTTTTTCAGACAACTGAATACCCATGTAGCAGCAAGGCTCAGAAGAGCCCACACACTCAGATCTTAACCCCAGTGTGCTGAAAGTGTCAAAACATGTTTTTCAGCAGAAATAAACATGTTTCTGCAAGTTTGGTCAACCCCATGTAAGTTATGGGGCAGTAACAGTACACTTTTCAAAACGTGTTTTTCAGCCCGAAATAAACGCGTTTTTTCAGACAACTGAATACCCATGTAGCAGCAAGTCTCAGAAGAGCCCACACACTCAGCTCTTAACCCCAGTGTGCAGAAAGGGTCAAAACGTGTTTTTCAGCAGAAATAAACATGTTTCTGCAAGTTTGGTCAACCCCATGTAAGTTATGGGGCAGTAACAGTACACTCTGCAAAACGTGTTTTTCAGCCCGAAATAAACGCGTTTTTTCAGACAACTGAATCCCCATGTAGCAGCAAGGCTCAGAAGAGCCCACACACTCAGATCTTAACCCCAGTGTGCAGAAAGGTTCAAAACATGTTTTTCAGCAGAAATAAACATGTCTCTGCAAGTTTGGTCAACCCCATGTAAGTTATGGGGCAGTAACAGTACACTTTTCAAAACGTGTTTTTCAGCCCGAAATAAACGCGTTTTTTCAGACAACTGAATCCCCATGTAGCAACAAGGCTCAGAAGAGCCCACACACTCAGATCTTAACCCCAGTGTGCTGAAAGTGTCAAAACATGTTTTTCAGCAGAAATAAACATGTTTCTGCAAGTTTGGTCAACCCCATGTAAGTTATGGGGCAGTAACAGTACACTTTTCAAAACGTGTTTTTCAGCCCGAAATAAACGCGTTTTTTCAGACAACTGAATCCCCATGTAGCAGCAAGGCTTGACGAGCCCACACACTCAGATCTTAACCCCAGTGTGCAGAAAAGGTCAAAACGTGTTTTTCAGCAGAAATAAACATGTTTCTGCAAGTTTGGTCAACCCCATGTAAGTTATGGGGCAGTAACAGTACACTCTGCAAAACGTGTTTTTCAGCCCGAAATAAACGCGTTTTTTCAGACAACTGAAATCCCCATGTAGCAGCAAGGCTCAGAAGAGCCCACACACTCAGATCTTAACCCCAGTGTGCTGAAAGTGTCAAAACATGTTTTTCAGCAGAAATAAACATGTTTCTGCAAGTTTGGTCAACCCCATGTAAGTTATGGGGCAGTAACAGTACACTTTTCAAAACGTGTTTTTCAGCCCGAAATAAACGCGTTTTTTCAGACAACTGAATCCCCATGTAGCAACAAGGCTCAGAAGAGCCCACACACTCAGATCTTAACCCCAGTGTGCTGAAAGTGTCAAAACATGTTTTTCAGCAGAAATAAACATGTTTCTGCAAGTTTGGTCAACCCCATGTAAGTTATGGGGCAGTAACAGTACACTCTGCAAAACGTGTTTTTCAGCCCGAAATAAACGCGTTTTTTCAGACAACTGAATACCCATGTAGCAGCAAGGCTCAGAAGAGCCCACACACTCAGATCTTAACCCCAGTGTGCTGAAAGTGTCAAAACATGTTTTTCAGCAGAAATAAACATGTTTCTGCAAGTTTGGTCAACCCCATGTAAGTTATGGGGCAGTAACAGTACACTTTTCAAAACGTGTTTTTCAGCCCGAAATAAACGCGTTTTTTCAGACAACTGAATCCCCATGTAGCAGCAAGGCTCAGAAGAGCCCACACACTCAGATCTTAACCCCAGTGTGCTGAAAGTGTCAAAACATGTTTTTCAGCAGAAATAAACATGTTTCTGCAAGTTTGGTCAACCCCATGTAAGTTATGGGGCAGTAACAGTACACTTTTCAAAACGTGTTTTTCAGCCCGAAATAAACGCGTTTTTTCAGACAACTGAATCCCCATGCAGCAACAAGGCTCAGAAGAGCCCACACACTCAGATCTTAACCCCAGTGTGCTGAAAGTGTCAAAACTTGTTTTTCAGCAGAAATAAACATGTTTCTGCAAGTTTGGTCAACCCCATGTAAGTTATGGGGCAGTAACAGTACACTTTTCAAAACGTGTTTTTCAGCCCGAAATAAACGCGTTTTTTCAGACAACTGAATCCCCATGTAGCAGCAAGGCTTGACGAGCCCACACACTCAGATCTTAACCCCAGTGTGCAGAAAGGGTCAAAACGTGTTTTTCAGCAGAAATAAACATGTTTCTGCAAGTTTGGTCAACCCCATGTAAGTTATGGGGCAGTAACAGTACACTCTGCAAAACGTGTTTTTCAGCCCGAAATAAACGCGTTTTTTCAGACAACTGAAATCCCCATGTAGCAGCAAGGCTCAGAAGAGCCCACACACTCAGATCTTAACCCCAGTGTGCTGAAAGTGTCAAAACATGTTTTTCAGCAGAAATAAACATGTTTCTGCAAGTTTGGTCAACCCCATGTAAGTTATGGGGCAGTAACAGTACACTTTTCAAAACGTGTTTTTCAGCCCGAAATAAACGCGTTTTTTCAGACAACTGAATCCCCATGTAGCAACAAGGCTCAGAAGAGCCCACACACTCAGATCTTAACCCCAGTGTGCTGAAAGTGTCAAAACATGTTTTTCAGCAGAAATAAACATGTTTCTGCAAGTTTGGTCAACCCCATGTAAGTTATGGGGCAGTAACAGTACACTCTGCAAAACGTGTTTTTCAGCCCGAAATAAACGCGTTTTTTCAGACAACTGAATACCCATGTAGCAGCAAGGCTCAGAAGAGCCCACACACTCAGATCTTAACCCCAGTGTGCTGAAAGTGTCAAAACATGTTTTTCAGCAGAAATAAACATGTTTCTGCAAGTTTGGTCAACCCCATGTAAGTTATGGGGCAGTAACAGTACACTTTTCAAAACGTGTTTTTCAGCCCGAAATAAACGCGTTTTTTCAGACAACTGAATCCCCATGTAGCAGCAAGGCTCAGAAGAGCCCACACACTCAGATCTTAACCCCAGTGTGCTGAAAGTGTCAAAACATGTTTTTCAGCAGAAATAAACATGTTTTTGCAAGTTTGGTCAACCCCATGTAAGTTATGGGGCAGTAACAGTACACTTTTCAAAACGTGTTTTTCAGCCCGAAATAAACGCGTTTTTTCAGACAACTGAATCCCCATGTAGCAACAAGGCTCAGAAGAGCCCACACACTCAGATCTTAACCCCAGTGTGCTGAAAGTGTCAAAACATGTTTTTCAGCAGAAATAAACATGTTTCTGCAAGTTTGGTCAACCCCATGTAAGTTATGGGGCAGTAACAGTACACTTTTCAAAACGTGTTTTTCAGCCCGAAATAAACGCGTTTTTTCAGACAACTGAATCCCCATGCAGCAACAAGGCTCAGAAGAGCCCACACACTCAGATCTTAACCCCAGTGTGCTGAAAGTGTCAAAACTTGTTTTTCAGCAGAAATAAACATGTTTCTGCAAGTTTGGTCAACCCCATGTAAGTTATGGGGCAGTAACAGTACACTTTTCAAAACGTGTTTTTCAGCCCGAAATAAACGCGTTTTTTCAGACAACTGAATACCCATGTAGCAGCAAGGCTCAGAAGAGCCCACACACTCAGATCTTAACCCCAGTGTGCTGAAAGTGTCAAAACATGTTTTTCAGCAGAAATAAACATGTTTCTGCAAGTTTGGTCAACCCCATGTAAGTTATGGGGCAGTAACAGTACACTTTTCAAAACGTGTTTTTCAGCCCGAAATAAACGCGTTTTTTCAGACAACTGAATCCCCATGTAGCAACAAGGCTCAGAAGAGCCCACACACTCAGATCTTAACCCCAGTGTGCTGAAAGTGTCAAAACATGTTTTTCAGCAGAAATAAACATGTTTCTGCAAGTTTGGTCAACCCCATGTAAGTTATGGGGCAGTAACAGTACACTTTTCAAAACGTGTTTTTCAGCCCGAAATAAACGCGTTTTTTCAGACAACTGAATACCCATGTAGCAGCAAGTCTCAGAAGAGCCCACACACTCAGCTCTTAACCCCAGTGTGCAGAAAGGGTCAAAACGTGTTTTTCAGCAGAAATAAACATGTTTCTGCAAGTTTGGTCAACCCCATGTAAGTTATGGGGCAGTAACAGTACACTCTGCAAAACGTGTTTTTCAGCCCGAAATAAACGCGTTTTTTCAGACAACTGAATCCCCATGTAGCAGCAAGGCTCAGAAGAGCCCACACACTCAGATCTTAACCCCAGTGTGCAGAAAGGTTCAAAACATGTTTTTCAGCAGAAATAAACATGTTTCTGCAAGTTTGGTCAACCCCATGTAAGTTATGGGGCAGTAACAGTACACTTTTCAAAACGTGTTTTTCAGCCCGAAATAAACGCGTTTTTTCAGACAACTGAATCCCCATGTAGCAACAAGGCTCAGAAGAGCCCACACACTCAGATCTTAACCCCAGTGTGCTGAAAGTGTCAAAACATGTTTTTCAGCAGAAATAAACATGTTTCTGCAAGTTTGGTCAACCCCATGTAAGTTATGGGGCAGTAACAGTACACTTTTCAAAACGTGTTTTTCAGCCCGAAATAAACGCGTTTTTTCAGACAACTGAATCCCCATGTAGCAGCAAGGCTCAGACGAGCCCACACACTCAGATCTTAACCCCAGTGTGCAGAAAGGGTCAAAACGTGTTTTTCAGCAGAAATAAACATGTTTCTGCAAGTTTGGTCAACCCCATGTAAGTTATGGGGCAGTAACAGTACACTCTGCAAAACGTGTTTTTCAGCCCGAAATAAACGCGTTTTTTCAGACAACTGAATCCCCATGTAGCAGCAAGGCTCAGAAGAGCCCACACACTCAGATCTTAACCCCAGTGTGCTGAAAGTGTCAAAACATGTTTTTCAGCAGAAATAAACATGTTTCTGCAAGTTTGGTCAACCCCATGTAAGTTATGGGGCAGTAACTGTACACTTTTCAAAACGTGTTTTTCAGCCCGAAATAAACGCGTTTTTTCAGACAACTGAATCCCCATGTAGCAACAAGGCTCAGAAGAGCCCACACACTCAGATCTTAACCCCAGTGTTCTGAAAGTGTCAAAACATGTTTTTCAGCAGAAATAAACATGTTTCTGCAAGTTTGGTCAACCCCATGTAAGTTATGGGGCAGTAACAGTACACTTTTCAAAACGTGTTTTTCAGCCCGAAATAAACGCGTTTTTTCAGACAACTGAATCCCCATGTAGCAACAAGGCTCAGAAGAGCCCACACACTCAGATCTTAACCCCAGTGTGCTGAAAGTGTCAAAACATGTTTTTCAGCAGAAATAAACATGTTTCTGCAAGTTTGGTCAACCCCATGTAAGTTATGGGGCAGTAACAGTACACTTTTCAAAACGTGTTTTTCAGCCCGAAATAAACGCGTTTTTTCAGACAACTGAATCCCCATGCAGCAACAAGGCTCAGAAGAGCCCACAAACTCAGATCTTAACCCCAGTGTGCTGAAAGTGTCAAAACTTGTTTTTCAGCAGAAATAAACATGTTTCTGCAAGTTTGGTCAACCCCATGTAAGTTATGGGGCAGTAACAGTACACTTTTCAAAACGTGTTTTTCAGCCCGAAATAAACGCGTTTTTTCAGACAACTGAATACCCATGTAGCAGCAAGGCTCAGAAGAGCCCACACACTCAGATCTTAACCCCAGTGTGCTGAAAGTGTCAAAACATGTTTTTCAGCAGAAATAAACATGTTTCTGCAAGTTTGGTCAACCCCATGTAAGTTATGGGGCAGTAACAGTACACTTTTCAAAACGTGTTTTTCAGCCCGAAATAAACGCGTTTTTTCAGACAACTGAATACCCATGTAGCAGCAAGTCTCAGAAGAGCCCACACACTCAGCTCTTAACCCCAGTGTGCAGAAAGGGTCAAGACGTGTTTTTCAGCAGAAATAAACATGTTTCTGCAAGTTTGGTCAACCCCATGTAAGTTATGGGGCAGTAACAGTACACTCTGCAAAACGTGTTTTTCAGCCCGAAATAAACGCGTTTTTTCAGACAACTGAATCCCCATGTAGCAGCAAGGCTCAGAAGAGCCCACACACTCAGATCTTAACCCCAGTGTGCAGAAAGGTTCAAAACATGTTTTTCAGCAGAAATAAACATGTCTCTGCAAGTTTGGTCAACCCCATGTAAGTTATGGGGCAGTAACAGTACACTTTTCAAAACGTGTTTTTCAGCCCGAAATAAACGCGTTTTTTCAGACAACTGAATCCCCATGTAGCAACAAGGCTCAGAAGAGCCCACACACTCAGATCTTAACCCCAGTGTGCTGAAAGTGTCAAAACATGTTTTTCAGCAGAAATAAACATGTTTCTGCAAGTTTGGTCAACCCCATGTAAGTTATGGGGCAGTAACAGTACACTTTTCAAAACGTGTTTTTCAGCCCGAAATAAACGCGTTTTTTCAGACAACTGAATCCCCATGTAGCAGCAAGGCTTGACGAGCCCACACACTCAGATCTTAACCCCAGTGTGCAGAAAAGGTCAAAACGTGTTTTTCAGCAGAAATAAACATGTTTCTGCAAGTTTGGTCAACCCCATGTAAGTTATGGGGCAGTAACAGTACACTCTGCAAAACGTGTTTTTCAGCCCGAAATAAACGCGTTTTTTCAGACAACTGAAATCCCCATGTAGCAGCAAGGCTCAGAAGAGCCCACACACTCAGATCTTAACCCCAGTGTGCTGAAAGTGTCAAAACATGTTTTTCAGCAGAAATAAACATGTTTCTGCAAGTTTGGTCAACCCCATGTAAGTTATGGGGCAGTAACAGTACACTTTTCAAAACGTGTTTTTCAGCCCGAAATAAACGCGTTTTTTCAGACAACTGAATCCCCATGTAGCAACAAGGCTCAGAAGAGCCCACACACTCAGATCTTAACCCCAGTGTGCTGAAAGTGTCAAAACATGTTTTTCAGCAGAAATAAACATGTTTCTGCAAGTTTGGTCAACCCCATGTAAGTTATGGGGCAGTAACAGTACACTCTGCAAAACGTGTTTTTCAGCCCGAAATAAACGCGTTTTTTCAGACAACTGAATACCCATGTAGCAGCAAGGCTCAGAAGAGCCCACACACTCAGATCTTAACCCCAGTGTGCTGAAAGTGTCAAAACATGTTTTTCAGCAGAAATAAACATGTTTCTGCAAGTTTGGTCAACCCCATGTAAGTTATGGGGCAGTAACAGTACACTTTTCAAAACGTGTTTTTCAGCCCGAAATAAACGCGTTTTTTCAGACAACTGAATCCCCATGTAGCAGCAAGGCTCAGAAGAGCCCACACACTCAGATCTTAACCCCAGTGTGCTGAAAGTGTCAAAACATGTTTTTCAGCAGAAATAAACATGTTTCTGCAAGTTTGGTCAACCCCATGTAAGTTATGGGGCAGTAACAGTACACTTTTCAAAACGTGTTTTTCAGCCCGAAATAAACGCGTTTTTTCAGACAACTGAATCCCCATGTAGCAGCAAGGCTTGACGAGCCCACACACTCAGATCTTAACCCCAGTGTGCAGAAAGGGTCAAAACGTGTTTTTCAGCAGAAATAAACATGTTTCTGCAAGTTTGGTCAACCCCATGTAAGTTATGGGGCAGTAACAGTACACTCTGCAAAACGTGTTTTTCAGCCCGAAATAAACGCGTTTTTTCAGACAACTGAAATCCCCATGTAGCAGCAAGGCTCAGAAGAGCCCACACACTCAGATCTTAACCCCAGTGTGCTGAAAGTGTCAAAACATGTTTTTCAGCAGAAATAAACATGTTTCTGCAAGTTTGGTCAACCCCATGTAAGTTATGGGGCAGTAACAGTACACTTTTCAAAACGTGTTTTTCAGCCCGAAATAAACGCGTTTTTTCAGACAACTGAATCCCCATGTAGCAACAAGGCTCAGAAGAGCCCACACACTCAGATCTTAACCCCAGTGTGCTGAAAGTGTCAAAACATGTTTTTCAGCAGAAATAAACATGTTTCTGCAAGTTTGGTCAACCCCATGTAAGTTATGGGGCAGTAACAGTACACTCTGCAAAACGTGTTTTTCAGCCCGAAATAAACGCGTTTTTTCAGACAACTGAATACCCATGTAGCAGCAAGGCTCAGAAGAGCCCACACACTCAGATCTTAACCCCAGTGTGCTGAAAGTGTCAAAACATGTTTTTCAGCAGAAATAAACATGTTTCTGCAAGTTTGGTCAACCCCATGTAAGTTATGGGGCAGTAACAGTACACTTTTCAAAACGTGTTTTTCAGCCCGAAATAAACGCGTTTTTTCAGACAACTGAATCCCCATGTAGCAGCAAGGCTCAGAAGAGCCCACACACTCAGATCTTAACCCCAGTGTGCTGAAAGTGTCAAAACATGTTTTTCAGCAGAAATAAACATGTTTCTGCAAGTTTGGTCAACCCCATGTAAGTTATGGGGCAGTAACAGTACACTTTTCAAAACGTGTTTTTCAGCCCGAAATAAACGCGTTTTTTCAGACAACTGAATCCCCATGTAGCAACAAGGCTCAGAAGAGCCCACACACTCAGATCTTAACCCCAGTGTGCTGAAAGTGTCAAAACATGTTTTTCAGCAGAAATAAACATGTTTCTGCAAGTTTGGTCAACCCCATGTAAGTTATGGGGCAGTAACAGTACACTTTTCAAAACGTGTTTTTCAGCCCGAAATAAACGCGTTTTTTCAGACAACTGAATCCCCATGCAGCAACAAGGCTCAGAAGAGCCCACACACTCAGATCTTAACCCCAGTGTGCTGAAAGTGTCAAAACTTGTTTTTCAGCAGAAATAAACATGTTTCTGCAAGTTTGGTCAACCCCATGTAAGTTATGGGGCAGTAACAGTACACTTTTCAAAACGTGTTTTTCAGCCCGAAATAAACGCGTTTTTTCAGACAACTGAATACCCATGTAGCAGCAAGGCTCAGAAGAGCCCACACACTCAGATCTTAACCCCAGTGTGCTGAAAGTGTCAAAACATGTTTTTCAGCAGAAATAAACATGTTTCTGCAAGTTTGGTCAACCCCATGTAAGTTATGGGGCAGTAACAGTACACTTTTCAAAACGTGTTTTTCAGCCCGAAATAAACGCGTTTTTTCAGACAACTGAATCCCCATGTAGCAACAAGGCTCAGAAGAGCCCACACACTCAGATCTTAACCCCAGTGTGCTGAAAGTGTCAAAACATGTTTTTCAGCAGAAATAAACATGTTTCTGCAAGTTTGGTCAACCCCATGTAAGTTATGGGGCAGTAACAGTACACTTTTCAAAACGTGTTTTTCAGCCCGAAATAAACGCGTTTTTTCAGACAACTGAATACCCATGTAGCAGCAAGTCTCAGAAGAGCCCACACACTCAGCTCTTAACCCCAGTGTGCAGAAAGGGTCAAAACGTGTTTTTCAGCAGAAATAAACATGTTTCTGCAAGTTTGGTCAACCCCATGTAAGTTATGGGGCAGTAACAGTACACTCTGCAAAACGTGTTTTTCAGCCCGAAATAAACGCGTTTTTTCAGACAACTGAATCCCCATGTAGCAGCAAGGCTCAGAAGAGCCCACACACTCAGATCTTAACCCCAGTGTGCAGAAAGGTTCAAAACATGTTTTTCAGCAGAAATAAACATGTTTCTGCAAGTTTGGTCAACCCCATGTAAGTTATGGGGCAGTAACAGTACACTTTTCAAAACGTGTTTTTCAGCCCGAAATAAACGCGTTTTTTCAGACAACTGAATCCCCATGTAGCAACAAGGCTCAGAAGAGCCCACACACTCAGATCTAACCCCAGTGTGCTGAAAGTGTCAAAACATGTTTTTCAGCAGAAATAAACATGTTTCTGCAAGTTTGGTCAACCCCATGTAAGTTATGGGGCAGTAACAGTACACTTTTCAAAACGTGTTTTTCAGCCCGAAATAAACGCGTTTTTTCAGTCAACTGAATCCCCATGTAGCAGCAAGGCTCAGAAGAGCCCACACACTCAGATCTTAACCCCAGTGTGCTGAAAGTGTCAAAACATGTTTTTCAGCAGAAATAAACATGTTTCTGCAAGTTTGGTCAACCCCATGTAAGTTATGGGGCAGTAACAGTACACTTTTCAAAACGTGTTTTTCAGCCCGAAATAAACGCGTTTTTTCAGACAACTGAATCCCCATGTAGCAACAAGGCTCAGAAGAGCCCACACACTCAGATCTTAACCCCAGTGTGCTGAAAGTGTCAAAACATGTTTTTCAGCAGAAATAAACATGTTTCTGCAAGTTTGGTCAACCCCATGTAAGTTATGGGGCAGTAACAGTACACTTTTCAAAACGTGTTTTTCAGCCCGAAATAAACGCGTTTTTTCAGACAACTGAATCCCCATGCAGCAACAAGGCTCAGAAGAGCCCACACACTCAGATCTTAACCCCAGTGTGCTGAAAGTGTCAAAACTTGTTTTTCAGCAGAAATAAACATGTTTCTGCAAGTTTGGTCAACCCCATGTAAGTTATGGGGCAGTAACAGTACACTTTTCAAAACGTGTTTTTCAGCCCGAAATAAACGCGTTTTTTCAGACAACTGAATACCCATGTAGCAGCAAGGCTCAGAAGAGCCCACACACTCAGATCTTAACCCCAGTGTGCTGAAAGTGTCAAAACATGTTTTTCAGCAGAAATAAACATGTTTCTGCAAGTTTGGTCAACCCCATGTAAGTTATGGGGCAGTAACAGTACACTTTTCAAAACGTGTTTTTCAGCCCGAAATAAACGCGTTTTTTCAGACAACTGAATACCCATGTAGCAGCAAGGCTCAGAAGAGCCCACACACTCAGATCTTAACCCCAGTGTGCTGAAAGTGTCAAAACATGTTTTTCAGCAGAAATAAACATGTTTCTGCAAGTTTGGTCAACCCCATGTAAGTTATGGGGCAGTAACAGTACACTTTTCAAAACGTGTTTTTCAGCCCGAAATAAACGCGTTTTTTCAGACAACTGAATCCCCATGTAGCAACAAGGCTCAGAAGAGCCCACACACTCAGATCTTAACCCCAGTGTGCTGAAAGTGTCAAAACATGTTTTTCAGCAGAAATAAACATGTTTCTGCAAGTTTGGTCAACCCCATGTAAGTTATGGGGCAGTAACAGTACACTTTTCAAAACGTGTTTTTCAGCCCGAAATAAACGCGTTTTTTCAGACAACTGAATACCCATGTAGCAGCAAGTCTCAGAAGAGCCCACACACTCAGCTCTTAACCCCAGTGTGCAGAAAGGGTCAAAACGTGTTTTTCAGCAGAAATAAACATGTTTCTGCAAGTTTGGTCAACCCCATGTAAGTTATGGGGCAGTAACAGTACACTCTGCAAAACGTGTTTTTCAGCCCGAAATAAACGCGTTTTTTCAGACAACTGAATCCCCATGTAGCAGCAAGGCTCAGAAGAGCCCACACACTCAGATCTTAACCCCAGTGTGCAGAAAGGTTCAAAACATGTTTTTCAGCAGAAATAAACATGTTTCTGCAAGTTTGGTCAACCCCATGTAAGTTATGGGGCAGTAACAGTACACTTTTCAAAACGTGTTTTTCAGCCCGAAATAAACGCGTTTTTTCAGACAACTGAATCCCCATGTAGCAACAAGGCTCAGAAGAGCCCACACACTCAGATCTAACCCCAGTGTGCTGAAAGTGTCAAAACATGTTTTTCAGCAGAAATAAACATGTTTCTGCAAGTTTGGTCAACCCCATGTAAGTTATGGGGCAGTAACAGTACACTTTTCAAAACGTGTTTTTCAGCCCGAAATAAACGCGTTTTTTCAGTCAACTGAATCCCCATGTAGCAGCAAGGCTCAGAAGAGCCCACACACTCAGATCTTAACCCCAGTGTGCTGAAAGTGTCAAAACATGTTTTTCAGCAGAAATAAACATGTTTCTGCAAGTTTGGTCAACCCCATGTAAGTTATGGGGCAGTAACAGTACACTTTTCAAAACGTGTTTTTCAGCCCGAAATAAACGCGTTTTTTCAGACAACTGAATCCCCATGTAGCAACAAGGCTCAGAAGAGCCCACACACTCAGATCTTAACCCCAGTGTGCTGAAAGTGTCAAAACATGTTTTTCAGCAGAAATAAACATGTTTCTGCAAGTTTGGTCAACCCCATGTAAGTTATGGGGCAGTAACAGTACACTTTTCAAAACGTGTTTTTCAGCCCGAAATAAACGCGTTTTTTCAGACAACTGAATCCCCATGCAGCAACAAGGCTCAGAAGAGCCCACACACTCAGATCTTAACCCCAGTGTGCTGAAAGTGTCAAAACTTGTTTTTCAGCAGAAATAAACATGTTTCTGCAAGTTTGGTCAACCCCATGTAAGTTATGGGGCAGTAACAGTACACTTTTCAAAACGTGTTTTTCAGCCCGAAATAAACGCGTTTTTTCAGACAACTGAATACCCATGTAGCAGCAAGGCTCAGAAGAGCCCACACACTCAGATCTTAACCCCAGTGTGCTGAAAGTGTCAAAACATGTTTTTCAGCAGAAATAAACATGTTTCTGCAAGTTTGGTCAACCCCATGTAAGTTATGGGGCAGTAACAGTACACTTTTCAAAACGTGTTTTTCAGCCCGAAATAAACGCGTTTTTTCAGACAACTGAATACCCATGTAGCAGCAAGTCTCAGAAGAGCCCACACACTCAGCTCTTAACCCCAGTGTGCAGAAAGGGTCAAAACGTGTTTTACAGCAGAAATAAACATGTTTCTGCAAGTTTGGTCAACCCCATGTAAGTTATGGGGCAGTAACAGTACACTCTGCAAAACGTGTTTTTCAGCCCGAAATAAACGCGTTTTTTCAGACAACTGAATCCCCATGTAGCAACAAGGCTCAGAAGAGCCCACACACTCAGATCTTAACCCCAGTGTGCTGAAAGTGTCAAAACATGTTTTTCAGCAGAAATAAACATGTTTCTGCAAGTTTGGTCAACCCCATGTAAGTTATGGGGCAGTAACAGTACACTTTTCAAAACGTGTTTTTCAGCCCGAAATAAACGCGTTTTTTCAGACAACTGAATCCCCATGCAGCAACAAGGCTCAGAAGAGCCCACAAACTCAGATCTTAACCCCAGTGTGCTGAAAGTGTCAAAACTTGTTTTTCAGCAGAAATAAACATGTTTCTGCAAGTTTGGTCAACCCCATGTAAGTTATGGGGCAGTAACAGTACACTTTTCAAAACGTGTTTTTCAGCCCGAAATAAACGCGTTTTTTCAGACAACTGAATACCCATGTAGCAGCAAGGCTCAGAAGAGCCCACACACTCAGATCTTAACCCCAGTGTGCTGAAAGTGTCAAAACATGTTTTTCAGCAGAAATAAACATGTTTCTGCAAGTTTGGTCAACCCCATGTAAGTTATGGGGCAGTAACAGTACACTTTTCAAAACGTGTTTTTCAGCCCGAAATAAACGCGTTTTTTCAGACAACTGAATACCCATGTAGCAGCAAGTCTCAGAAGAGCCCACACACTCAGCTCTTAACCCCAGTGTGCAGAAAGGGTCAAAACGTGTTTTTCAGCAGAAATAAACATGTTTCTGCAAGTTTGGTCAACCCCATGTAAGTTATGGGGCAGTAACAGTACACTCTGCAAAACGTGTTTTTCAGCCCGAAATAAACGCGTTTTTTCAGACAACTGAATCCCCATGTAGCAGCAAGGCTCAGAAGAGCCCACACACTCAGATCTTAACCCCAGTGTGCAGAAAGGTTCAAAACATGTTTTTCAGCAGAAATAAACATGTCTCTGCAAGTTTGGTCAACCCCATGTAAGTTATGGGGCAGTAACAGTACACTTTTCAAAACGTGTTTTTCAGCCCGAAATAAACGCGTTTTTTCAGACAACTGAATCCCCATGTAGCAACAAGGCTCAGAAGAGCCCACACACTCAGATCTTAACCCCAGTGTGCTGAAAGTGTCAAAACATGTTTTTCAGCAGAAATAAACATGTTTCTGCAAGTTTGGTCAACCCCATGTAAGTTATGGGGCAGTAACAGTACACTTTTCAAAACGTGTTTTTCAGCCCGAAATAAACGCGTTTTTTCAGACAACTGAATCCCCATGTAGCAGCAAGGCTTGACGAGCCCACACACTCAGATCTTAACCCCAGTGTGCAGAAAAGGTCAAAACGTGTTTTTCAGCAGAAATAAACATGTTTCTGCAAGTTTGGTCAACCCCATGTAAGTTATGGGGCAGTAACAGTACACTCTGCAAAACGTGTTTTTCAGCCCGAAATAAACGCGTTTTTTCAGACAACTGAAATCCCCATGTAGCAGCAAGGCTCAGAAGAGCCCACACACTCAGATCTTAACCCCAGTGTGCTGAAAGTGTCAAAACATGTTTTTCAGCAGAAATAAACATGTTTCTGCAAGTTTGGTCAACCCCATGTAAGTTATGGGGCAGTAACAGTACACTTTTCAAAACGTGTTTTTCAGCCCGAAATAAACGCGTTTTTTCAGACAACTGAATCCCCATGTAGCAACAAGGCTCAGAAGAGCCCACACACTCAGATCTTAACCCCAGTGTGCTGAAAGTGTCAAAACATGTTTTTCAGCAGAAATAAACATGTTTCTGCAAGTTTGGTCAACCCCATGTAAGTTATGGGGCAGTAACAGTACACTCTGCAAAACGTGTTTTTCAGCCCGAAATAAACGCGTTTTTTCAGACAACTGAATACCCATGTAGCAGCAAGGCTCAGAAGAGCCCACACACTCAGATCTTAACCCCAGTGTGCTGAAAGTGTCAAAACATGTTTTTCAGCAGAAATAAACATGTTTCTGCAAGTTTGGTCAACCCCATGTAAGTTATGGGGCAGTAACAGTACACTTTTCAAAACGTGTTTTTCAGCCCGAAATAAACGCGTTTTTTCAGACAACTGAATCCCCATGTAGCAGCAAGGCTCAGAAGAGCCCACACACTCAGATCTTAACCCCAGTGTGCTGAAAGTGTCAAAACATGTTTTTCAGCAGAAATAAACATGTTTCTGCAAGTTTGGTCAACCCCATGTAAGTTATGGGGCAGTAACAGTACACTTTTCAAAACGTGTTTTTCAGCCCGAAATAAACGCGTTTTTTCAGACAACTGAATCCCCATGTAGCAGCAAGGCTTGACGAGCCCACACACTCAGATCTTAACCCCAGTGTGCAGAAAGGGTCAAAACGTGTTTTTCAGCAGAAATAAACATGTTTCTGCAAGTTTGGTCAACCCCATGTAAGTTATGGGGCAGTAACAGTACACTCTGCAAAACGTGTTTTTCAGCCCGAAATAAACGCGTTTTTTCAGACAACTGAAATCCCCATGTAGCAGCAAGGCTCAGAAGAGCCCACACACTCAGATCTTAACCCCAGTGTGCTGAAAGTGTCAAAACATGTTTTTCAGCAGAAATAAACATGTTTCTGCAAGTTTGGTCAACCCCATGTAAGTTATGGGGCAGTAACAGTACACTTTTCAAAACGTGTTTTTCAGCCCGAAATAAACGCGTTTTTTCAGACAACTGAATCCCCATGTAGCAACAAGGCTCAGAAGAGCCCACACACTCAGATCTTAACCCCAGTGTGCTGAAAGTGTCAAAACATGTTTTTCAGCAGAAATAAACATGTTTCTGCAAGTTTGGTCAACCCCATGTAAGTTATGGGGCAGTAACAGTACACTCTGCAAAACGTGTTTTTCAGCCCGAAATAAACGCGTTTTTTCAGACAACTGAATACCCATGTAGCAGCAAGGCTCAGAAGAGCCCACACACTCAGATCTTAACCCCAGTGTGCTGAAAGTGTCAAAACATGTTTTTCAGCAGAAATAAACATGTTTCTGCAAGTTTGGTCAACCCCATGTAAGTTATGGGGCAGTAACAGTACACTTTTCAAAACGTGTTTTTCAGCCCGAAATAAACGCGTTTTTTCAGACAACTGAATCCCCATGTAGCAGCAAGGCTCAGAAGAGCCCACACACTCAGATCTTAACCCCAGTGTGCTGAAAGTGTCAAAACATGTTTTTCAGCAGAAATAAACATGTTTCTGCAAGTTTGGTCAACCCCATGTAAGTTATGGGGCAGTAACAGTACACTTTTCAAAACGTGTTTTTCAGCCCGAAATAAACGCGTTTTTTCAGACAACTGAATCCCCATGTAGCAACAAGGCTCAGAAGAGCCCACACACTCAGATCTTAACCCCAGTGTGCTGAAAGTGTCAAAACATGTTTTTCAGCAGAAATAAACATGTTTCTGCAAGTTTGGTCAACCCCATGTAAGTTATGGGGCAGTAACAGTACACTTTTCAAAACGTGTTTTTCAGCCCGAAATAAACGCGTTTTTTCAGACAACTGAATCCCCATGCAGCAACAAGGCTCAGAAGAGCCCACACACTCAGATCTTAACCCCAGTGTGCTGAAAGTGTCAAAACTTGTTTTTCAGCAGAAATAAACATGTTTCTGCAAGTTTGGTCAACCCCATGTAAGTTATGGGGCAGTAACAGTACACTTTTCAAAACGTGTTTTTCAGCCCGAAATAAACGCGTTTTTTCAGACAACTGAATCCCCATGTAGCAGCAAGGCTCAGAAGAGCCCACACACTCAGATCTTAACCCCAGTGTGCTGAAAGTGTCAAAACATGTTTTTCAGCAGAAATAAACATGTTTCTGCAAGTTTGGTCAACCCCATGTAAGTTATGGGGCAGTAACAGTACACTTTTCAAAACGTGTTTTTCAGCCCGAAATAAACGCGTTTTTTCAGACAACTGAATCCCCATGTAGCAACAAGGCTCAGAAGAGCCCACACACTCAGATCTTAACCCCAGTGTGCTGAAAGTGTCAAAACATGTTTTTCAGCAGAAATAAACATGTTTCTGCAAGTTTGGTCAACCCCATGTAAGTTATGGGGCAGTAACAGTACACTTTTCAAAACGTGTTTTTCAGCCCGAAATAAACGCGTTTTTTCAGACAACTGAATCCCCATGTAGCAGCAAGGCTCAGAAGAGCCCACACACTCAGATCTTAACCCCAGTGTGCAGAAAGGTTCAAAACATGTTTTTCAGCAGAAATAAACATGTTTCTGCAAGTTTGGTCAACCCCATGTAAGTTATGGGGCAGTAACAGTACACTTTTCAAAACGTGTTTTTCAGCCCGAAATAAACGCGTTTTTTCAGACAACTGAATCCCCATGTAGCAACAAGGCTCAGAAGAGCCCACACACTCAGATCTTAACCCCAGTGTGCTGAAAGTGTCAAAACATGTTTTTCAGCAGAAATAAACATGTTTCTGCAAGTTTGGTCAACCCCATGTAAGTTATGGGGCAGTAACAGTACACTTTTCAAAACGTGTTTTTCAGCCCGAAATAAACGCGTTTTTTCAGACAACTGAATACCCATGTAGCAGCAAGTCTCAGAAGAGCCCACACACTCAGCTCTTAACCCCAGTGTGCAGAAAGGGTCAAAACGTGTTTTTCAGCAGAAATAAACATGTTTCTGCAAGTTTGGTCAACCCCATGTAAGTTATGGGGCAGTAACAGTACACTCTGCAAAACGTGTTTTTCAGCCCGAAATAAACGCGTTTTTTCAGACAACTGAATCCCCATGTAGCAGCAAGGCTCAGAAGAGCCCACACACTCAGATCTTAACCCCAGTGTGCTGAAAGTGTCAAAACATGTTTTTCAGCAGCAATAAACATGTTTCTGCAAGTTTGGTCAACCCCATGTAAGTTATGGGGCAGTAACAGTACACTTTTCAAAACGTGTTTTTCAGCCCGAAATAAACGCGTTTTTTCAGACAACTGAATACCCATGTAGCAGCAAGGCTCAGAAGAGCCCACACACTCAGATCTTAACCCCAGTGTGCTGAAAGTGTCAAAACATGTTTTTCAGCAGAAATAAACGTTTCTGCAAGTTTGGTCAACCCCATGTAAGTTATGGGGCAGTAACAGTACACTTTTCAAAACGTGTTTTTCAGCCCGAAATAAACGCGTTTTTTCAGACAACTGAATCCCCATGTAGCAACAAGGCTCAGAAGAGCCCACACACTCAGATCTTAACCCCAGTGTGCTGAAAGTGTCAAAACATGTTTTTCAGCAGAAATAAACATGTTTCTGCAAGTTTGGTCAACCCCATGTAAGTTATGGGGCAGTAACAGTACACTTTTCAAAACGTGTTTTTCAGCCCAAAATAAACGCGTTTTTTCAGACAACTGAATCCCCATGCAGCAACAAGGCTCAGAAGAGCCCACACACTCAGATCTTAACCCCAGTGTGCTGAAAGTGTCAAAACTTGTTTTTCAGCAGAAATAAACATGTTTCTGCAAGTTTGGTCAACCCCATGTAAGTTATGGGGCAGTAACAGTACACTTTTCAAAACGTGTTTTTCAGCCCGAAATAAACGCGTTTTTTCAGACAACTGAATACCCATGTAGCAGCAAGTCTCAGAAGAGCCCACACACTCAGCTCTTAACCCCAGTGTGCAGAAAGGGTCAAAACGTGTTTTTCAGCAGAAATAAACATGTTTCTGCAAGTTTGGTCAACCCCATGTAAGTTATGGGGCAGTAACAGTACACTCTGCAAAACGTGTTTTTCAGCCCGAAATAAACGCGTTTTTTCAGACAACTGAATCCCCATGTAGCAGCAAGGCTCAGAAGAGCCCACACACTCAGATCTTAACCCCAGTGTGCTGAAAGTGTCAAAACATGTTTTTCAGCAGCAATAAACATGTTTCTGCAAGTTTGGTCAACCCCATGTAAGTTATGGGGCAGTAACAGTACACTTTTCAAAACGTGTTTTTCAGCCCGAAATAAACGCGTTTTTTCAGACAACTGAATACCCATGTAGCAGCAAGGCTCAGAAGAGCCCACACACTCAGATCTTAACCCCAGTGTGCTGAAAGTGTCAAAACATGTTTTTCAGCAGAAATAAACGTTTCTGCAAGTTTGGTCAACCCCATGTAAGTTATGGGGCAGTAACAGTACACTTTTCAAAACGTGTTTTTCAGCCCGAAATAAACGCGTTTTTTTCAGACAACTGAATCCCCATGTAGCAACAAGGCTCAGAAGAGCCCACACACTCAGATCTTAACCCCAGTGTGCTGAAAGTGTCAAAACATGTTTTTCAGCAGAAATAAACATGTTTCTGCAAGTTTGGTCAACCCCATGTAAGTTATGGGGCAGTAACAGTACACTTTTCAAAACGTGTTTTTCAGCCCGAAATAAACGCGTTTTTTCAGACAACTGAATCCCCATGCAGCAACAAGGCTCAGAAGAGCCCACACACTCAGATCTTAACCCCAGTGTGCTGAAAGTGTCAAAACTTGTTTTTCAGCAGAAATAAACATGTTTCTGCAAGTTTGGTCAACCCCATGTAAGTTATGGGGCAGTAACAGTACACTTTTCAAAACGTGTTTTTCAGCCCGAAATAAACGCGTTTTTTCAGACAACTGAATACCCATGTAGCAGCAAGGCTCAGAAGAGCCCACACACTCAGATCTTAACCCCAGTGTGCTGAAAGTGTCAAAACATGTTTTTCAGCAGAAATAAACATGTTTCTGCAAGTTTGGTCAACCCCATGTAAGTTATGGGGCAGTAACAGTACACTTTTCAAAACGTGTTTTTCAGCCCGAAATAAACGCGTTTTTTCAGACAACTGAATCCCCCTGTAGCAACAAGGCTCAGAAGAGCCCACACACTCAGATCTTAACCCCAGTGTGCTGAAAGTGTCAAAACATGTTTTTCAGCAGAAATAAACATGTTTCTGCAAGTTTGGTCAACCCCATGTAAGTTATGGGGCAGTAACAGTACACTTTTCAAAACGTGTTTTTCAGCCCGAAATAAACGCGTTTTTTCAGACAACTGAATCCCCATGCAGCAACAAGGCTCAGAAGAGCCCACACACTCAGATCTTAACCCCAGTGTGCTGAAAGTGTCAAAACTTGTTTTTCAGCAGAAATAAACATGTTTCTGCAAGTTTGGTCAACCCCATGTAAGTTATGGGGCAGTAACAGTACACTCTGCAAAACGTGTTTTTCAGCCCGAAATAAACGCGTTTTTTCAGACAACTGAATACCCATGTAGCAGCAAGGCTCAGAAGAGCCCACACACTCAGATCTTAACCCCAGTGTGCTGAAAGTGTCAAAACATGTTTTTCAGCAGAAATAAACATGTTTCTGCAAGTTTGGTCAACCCCATGTAAGTTATGGGGCAGTAACAGTACACTTTTCAAAACGTGTTTTTCAGCCCGAAATAAACGCGTTTTTTCAGACAACTGAATCCCCATGTAGCAACAAGGCTCAGAAGAGCCCACACACTCAGATCTTAACCCCAGTGTGCTGAAAGTGTCAAAACATGTTTTTCAGCAGAAATAAACATGTTTCTGCAAGTTTGGTCAACCCCATGTAAGTTATGGGGCAGTAACAGTACACTTTTCAAAACGTGTTTTTCAGCCCGAAATAAACGCGTTTTTTCAGCCAACTGAATCCCCATGTAGCAACAAGGCTCAGAAGAGCCCACACACTCAGATCTTAACCCCAGTGTGCTGAAAGTGTCAAAACATGTTTTTCAGCAGAAATAAACATGTTTCTGCAAGTTTGGTCAACCCCATGTAAGTTATGGGGCAGTAACAGTACACTTTTCAAAACGTGTTTTTCAGCCCGAAATAAACGCGTTTTTTCAGACAACTGAATACCCATGTAGCAGCAAGTCTCAGAAGAGCCCACACACTCAGCTCTTAACCCCAGTGTGCAGAAAGGGTCAAAACGTGTTTTTCAGCAGACATAAACATGTTTCTGCAAGTTTGGTCAACCCCATGTAAGTTATGGGGCAGTAACAGTACACTCTGCAAAACGTGTTTTTCAGCCCGAAATAAACGCGTTTTTTCAGACAACTGAATCCCCATGTAGCAGCAAGGCTCAGAAGAGCCCACACACTCAGATCTTAACCCCAGTGTGCTGAAAGTGTCAAAACATGTTTTTCAGCAGAAATAAACATGTTTCTGCAAGTTTGGTCAACCCCATGTAAGTTATGGGGCAGTAACAGTACACTTTTCAAAACGTGTTTTTCAGCCCGAAATAAACGCGTTTTTTCAGACAACTGAATACCCATGTAGCAGCAAGTCTCAGAAGAGCCCACACAGTCAGCTCTTAACCCCAGTGTGCAGAAAGGGTCAAAACGTGTTTTTCAGCAGAAATAAACATGTTTCTGCAAGTTTGGTCAACCCCATGTAAGTTATGGGGCAGTAACAGTACACTCTGCAAAACGTGTTTTTCAGCCCGAAATAAATGCGTTTTTTCAGACAACTGAATCCCCATGTAGCAGCAAGGCTCAGAAGAGCCCACACACTCAGATCTTAACCCCAGTGTGCAGAAAGGTTCAAAACATGTTTTTCAGCAGAAATAAACATGTTTCTGCAAGTTTGGTCAACCCCATGTAAGTTATGGGGCAGTAACAGTACACTTTTCAAAACGTGTTTTTCAGCCCGAAATAAACGCGTTTTTTCAGACAACTGAATCCCCATGTAGCAACAAGGCTCAGAAGAGCCCACACACTCAGATCTTAACCCCAGTGTGCAGAAAGGGTCAAAACTTGTTTTTCAGCAGAAATAAACATGTTTCTGCAAGTTTGGTCAACCCCATGTAAGTTATGGGGCAGTAACAGTACACTTTTCAAAACGTGTTTTTCAGCCCGAAATAAACGCGTTTTTTCAGACAACTGAATCCCCATGTAGCAGCAAGGCTCAGAAGAGCCCACACACTCAGATCTTAACCCCAGTGTGCAGAAAGGTTCAAAACATGTTTTTCAGCAGAAATAAACATGTTTCTGCAAGTTTGGTCAACCCCATGTAAGTTATGGGGCAGTAACAGTACACTTTTCAAAACGTGTTTTTCAGCCCGAAATAAACGCGTTTTTTCAGACAACTGAATCCCCATGTAGCAACAAGGCTCAGAAGAGCCCACACACTCAGATCTTAACCCCAGTGTGCTGAAAGTGTCAAAACATGTTTTTCAGCAGAAATAAACATGTTTCTGCAAGTTTGGTCAACCCCATGTAAGTTATGGGGCAGTAACAGTACACTTTTCAAAACGTGTTTTTCAGCCCGAAATAAACGCGTTTTTTCAGACAACTGAATCCCCATGTAGCAACAAGGCTCAGAAGAGCCCACACACTCAGATCTTAACCCCAGTGTGCTGAAAGTGTCAAAACATGTTTTTCAGCAGAAATAAACATGTTTCTGCAAGTTTGGTCAACCCCATGTAAGTTATGGGGCAGTAACAGTACACTTTTCAAAACGTGTTTTTCAGCCCGAAATAAACGCGTTTTTTCAGACAACTGAATCCCCATGTAGCAACAAGGCTCAGAAGAGCCCACACACTCAGATCTTAACCCCAGTGTGCTGAAAGTGTCAAAACATGTTTTTCAGCAGAAATAAACATGTTTCTGCAAGTTTGGTCAACCCCATGTAAGTTATGGGGCAGTAACAGTACACTTTTCAAAACGTGTTTTTCAGCCCAAAATAAACGCGTTTTTTCAGACAACTGAATACCCATGTAGCAGCAAGTCTCAGAAGAGCCCACACACTCAGCTCTTAACCCTAGTGTGCAGAAAGGGTCAAAACGTGTTTTTCAGCAGAAATAAACATGTTTCTGCAAGTTTGGTCAACCCCATGTAAGTTATGGGGCAGTAACAGTACACTCTGCAAAACGTGTTTTTCAGCCCGAAATAAACGCGTTTTTTCAGACAACTGAATCCCCATGTAGCAGCAAGGCTCAGAAGAGCCCACACACTCAGCTCTTAACCCCAGTGTGCAGAAAGGGTCAAAACGTGTTTTTCAGCAGAAATAAACATGTTTCTGCAAGTTTGGTCAACCCCATGTAAGTTATGGGGCAGTAACAGTACACTCTGCAAAACGTGTTTTTCAGCCCGAAATAAACGCGTTTTTTCAGACAACTGAATCCCCATGTAGCAGCAAGGCTCAGAAGAGCCCACACACTCAGATCTTAACCCCAGTGTGCAGAAAGGTTCAAAACATGTTTTTCAGCAGAAATAAACATGTTTCTGCAAGTTTGGTCAACCCCATGTAAGTTATGGGGCAGTAACAGTACACTTTTCAAAACGTGTTTTTCAGCCCGAAATAAACGTGTTTTTTCAGACAACTGAATCCCCATGTAGCAACAAGGCTCAGAAGAGCCCACACACTCAGATCTTAACCCCAGTGTGCTGAAAGTGTCAAAACATGTTTTTCAGCAGAAATAAACATGTTTCTGCAAGTTTGGTCAACCCCATGTAAGTTATGGGGCAGTAACAGTACACTTTTCAAAACGTGTTTTTCAGCCCGAAATAAACGCGTTTTTTCAGACAACTGAATCCCCATGTAGCAACAAGGCTCAGAAGAGCCCACGCACTCAGATCATAACCCCAGTGTGCTGAAGGTGTCAAAACATGTTTTTCAGCAGAAATAAACATGTTTCTGCAAGTTTGGTCAACCCCATGTAAGTTATGGGGCAGTAACAGTACACTTTTCAAAACGTGTTTTTCAGCCCGAAATAAACGCGTTTTTTCAGACAACTGAATCCCCATGTAGCAACAAGGCTCAGAAGAGCCCACACACTCAGATCTTAACCCCAGTGTGCTGAAAGTGTCAAAACATGTTTTTCAGCAGAAATAAACATGTTTCTGCAAGTTTGGTCAACCCCATGTAAGTTATGGGGCAGTAACAGTACACTTTTCAAAACGTGTTTTTCAGCCCGAAATAAACGCGTTTTTTCAGCCAACTGAATCCCCATGTAGCAACAAGGCTCAGAAGAGCCCACACACTCAGATCTTAACCCCAGTGTGCTGAAAGTGTCAAAACATGTTTTTCAGCAGAAATAAACATGTTTCTGCAAGTTTGGTCAACCCCATGTAAGTTATGGGGCAGTAACAGTACACTTTTCAAAACGTGTTTTTCAGCCCGAAATAAACGCGTTTTTTCAGACAACTGAATACCCATGTAGCAGCAAGTCTCAGAAGAGCCCACACACTCAGCTCTTAACCCCAGTGTGCAGAAAGGGTCAAAACGTGTTTTTCAGCAGACATAAACATGTTTCTGCAAGTTTGGTCAACCCCATGTAAGTTATGGGGCAGTAACAGTACACTCTGCAAAACGTGTTTTTCAGCCCGAAATAAACGCGTTTTTTCAGACAACTGAATCCCCATGTAGCAGCAAGGCTCAGAAGAGCCCACACACTCAGATCTTAACCCCAGTGTGCTGAAAGTGTCAAAACATGTTTTTCAGCAGAAATAAACATGTTTCTGCAAGTTTGGTCAACCCCATGTAAGTTATGGGGCAGTAACAGTACACTTTTCAAAACGTGTTTTTCAGCCCGAAATAAACGCGTTTTTTCAGACAACTGAATCCCCATGCAGCAACAAGGCTCAGAAGAGCCCACACACTCAGATCTTAACCCCAGTGTGCTGAAAGTGTCAAAACTTGTTTTTCAGCAGAAATAAACATGTTTCTGCAAGTTTGGTCAACCCCATGTAAGTTATGGGGCAGTAACAGTACACTTTTCAAAACGTGTTTTTCAGCCCGAAATAAACGCGTTTTTTCAGACAACTGAATACCCATGTAGCAGCAAGGCTCAGAAGAGCCCACACACTCAGATCTTAACCCCAGTGTGCTGAAAGTGTCAAAACATGTTTTTCAGCAGAAATAAACATGTTTCTGCAAGTTTGGTCAACCCCATGTAAGTTATGGGGCAGTAACAGTACACTTTTCAAAACGTGTTTTTCAGCCCGAAATAAACGCGTTTTTTCAGACAACTGAATCCCCATGTAGCAACAAGGCTCAGAAGAGCCCACACACTCAGATCTTAACCCCAGTGTGCTGAAAGTGTCAAAACATGTTTTTCAGCAGAAATAAACATGTTTCTGCAAGTTTGGTCAACCCCATGTAAGTTATGGGGCAGTAACAGTACACTTTTCAAAACGTGTTTTTCAGCCCGAAATAAACGCGTTTTTTCAGACAACTGAATCCCCATGCAGCAACAAGGCTCAGAAGAGCCCACACACTCAGATCTTAACCCCAGTGTGCTGAAAGTGTCAAAACTTGTTTTTCAGCAGAAATAAACATGTTTCTGCAAGTTTGGTCAACCCCATGTAAGTTATGGGGCAGTAACAGTACACTTTTCAAAACGTGTTTTTCAGCCCGAAATAAACGCGTTTTTTCAGACAACTGAATCCCCATGTAGCAGCAAGGCTCAGAAGAGCCCACACACTCAGATCTTAACCCCAGTGTGCTGAAAGTGTCAAAACATGTTTTTCAGCAGCAATAAACATGTTTCTGCAAGTTTGGTCAACCCCATGTAAGTTATGGGGCAGTAACAGTACACTTTTCAAAACGTGTTTTTCAGCCCGAAATAAACGCGTTTTTTCAGACAACTGAATACCCATGTAGCAGCAAGGCTCAGAAGAGCCCACACACTCAGATCTTAACCCCAGTGTGCTGAAAGTGTCAAAACATGTTTTTCAGCAGAAATAAACGTTTCTGCAAGTTTGGTCAACCCCATGTAAGTTATGGGGCAGTAACAGTACACTTTTCAAAACGTGTTTTTCAGCCCGAAATAAACGCGTTTTTTCAGACAACTGAATCCCCATGTAGCAACAAGGCTCAGAAGAGCCCACACACTCAGATCTTAACCCCAGTGTGCTGAAAGTGTCAAAACATGTTTTTCAGCAGAAATAAACATGTTTCTGCAAGTTTGGTCAACCCCATGTAAGTTATGGGGCAGTAACAGTACACTTTTCAAAACGTGTTTTTCAGCCCGAAATAAACGCGTTTTTTCAGACAACTGAATCCCCATGCAGCAACAAGGCTCAGAAGAGCCCACACACTCAGATCTTAACCCCAGTGTGCTGAAAGTGTCAAAACTTGTTTTTCAGCAGAAATAAACATGTTTCTGCAAGTTTGGTCAACCCCATGTAAGTTATGGGGCAGTAACAGTACACTTTTCAAAACGTGTTTTTCAGCCCGAAATAAACGCGTTTTTTCAGACAACTGAATACCCATGTAGCAGCAAGTCTCAGAAGAGCCCACACACTCAGCTCTTAACCCCAGTGTGCAGAAAGGGTCAAAACGTGTTTTTCAGCAGAAATAAACATGTTTCTGCAAGTTTGGTCAACCCCATGTAAGTTATGGGGCAGTAACAGTACACTCTGCAAAACGTGTTTTTCAGCCCGAAATAAACGCGTTTTTTCAGACAACTGAATCCCCATGTAGCAGCAAGGCTCAGAAGAGCCCACACACTCAGATCTTAACCCCAGTGTGCTGAAAGTGTCAAAACATGTTTTTCAGCAGCAATAAACATGTTTCTGCAAGTTTGGTCAACCCCATGTAAGTTATGGGGCAGTAACAGTACACTTTTCAAAACGTGTTTTTCAGCCCGAAATAAACGCGTTTTTTCAGACAACTGAATACCCATGTAGCAGCAAGGCTCAGAAGAGCCCACACACTCAGATCTTAACCCCAGTGTGCTGAAAGTGTCAAAACATGTTTTTCAGCAGAAATAAACGTTTCTGCAAGTTTGGTCAACCCCATGTAAGTTATGGGGCAGTAACAGTACACTTTTCAAAACGTGTTTTTCAGCCCGAAATAAACGCGTTTTTTCAGACAACTGAATCCCCATGTAGCAACAAGGCTCAGAAGAGCCCACACACTCAGATCTTAACCCCAGTGTGCTGAAAGTGTCAAAACATGTTTTTCAGCAGAAATAAACATGTTTCTGCAAGTTTGGTCAACCCCATGTAAGTTATGGGGCAGTAACAGTACACTTTTCAAAACGTGTTTTTCAGCCCGAAATAAACGCGTTTTTTCAGACAACTGAATCCCCATGCAGCAACAAGGCTCAGAAGAGCCCACACACTCAGATCTTAACCCCAGTGTGCTGAAAGTGTCAAAACTTGTTTTTCAGCAGAAATAAACATGTTTCTGCAAGTTTGGTCAACCCCATGTAAGTTATGGGGCAGTAACAGTACACTTTTCAAAACGTGTTTTTCAGCCCGAAATAAACGCGTTTTTTCAGACAACTGAATACCCATGTAGCAGCAAGGCTCAGAAGAGCCCACACACTCAGATCTTAACCCCAGTGTGCTGAAAGTGTCAAAACATGTTTTTCAGCAGAAATAAACATGTTTCTGCAAGTTTGGTCAACCCCATGTAAGTTATGGGGCAGTAACAGTACACTTTTCAAAACGTGTTTTTCAGCCCGAAATAAACGCGTTTTTTCAGACAACTGAATCCCCATGTAGCAACAAGGCTCAGAAGAGCCCACACACTCAGATCTTAACCCCAGTGTGCTGAAAGTGTCAAAACATGTTTTTCAGCAGAAATAAACATGTTTCTGCAAGTTTGGTCAACCCCATGTAAGTTATGGGGCAGTAACAGTACACTTTTCAAAACGTGTTTTTCAGCCCGAAATAAACGCGTTTTTTCAGACAACTGAATCCCCATGCAGCAACAAGGCTCAGAAGAGCCCACACACTCAGATCTTAACCCCAGTGTGCTGAAAGTGTCAAAACTTGTTTTTCAGCAGAAATAAACATGTTTCTGCAAGTTTGGTCAACCCCATGTAAGTTATGGGGCAGTAACAGTACACTTTTCAAAACGTGTTTTTCAGCCCGAAATAAACGCGTTTTTTCAGACAACTGAATACCCATGTAGCAGCAAGGCTCAGAAGAGCCCACACACTCAGATCTTAACCCCAGTGTGCTGAAAGTGTCAAAACATGTTTTTCAGCAGAAATAAACATGTTTCTGCAAGTTTGGTCAACCCCATGTAAGTTATGGGGCAGTAACAGTACACTTTTCAAAACGTGTTTTTCAGCCCGAAATAAACGCGTTTTTTCAGACAACTGAATCCCCATGTAGCAACAAGGCTCAGAAGAGCCCACACACTCAGATCTTAACCCCAGTGTGCTGAAAGTGTCAAAACATGTTTTTCAGCAGAAATAAACATGTTTCTGCAAGTTTGGTCAACCCCATGTAAGTTATGGGGCAGTAACAGTACACTTTTCAAAACGTGTTTTTCAGCCCGAAATAAACGCGTTTTTTCAGACAACTGAATCCCCATGCAGCAACAAGGCTCAGAAGAGCCCACACACTCAGATCTTAACCCCAGTGTGCTGAAAGTGTCAAAACTTGTTTTTCAGCAGAAATAAACATGTTTCTGCAAGTTTGGTCAACCCCATGTAAGTTATGGGGCAGTAACAGTACACTTTTCAAAACGTGTTTTTCAGCCCGAAATAAACGCGTTTTTTCAGACAACTGAATACCCATGTAGCAGCAAGTCTCAGAAGAGCCCACACACTCAGCTCTTAACCCCAGTGTGCAGAAAGGGTCAAAACGTGTTTTTCAGCAGAAATAAACATGTTTCTGCAAGTTTGGTCAACCCCATGTAAGTTATGGGGCAGTAACAGTACACTCTGCAAAACGTGTTTTTCAGCCCGAAATAAACGCGTTTTTTCAGACAACTGAATCCCCATGTAGCAGCAAGGCTCAGAAGAGCCCACACACTCAGATCTTAACCCCAGTGTGCTGAAAGTGTCAAAACATGTTTTTCAGCAGCAATAAACATGTTTCTGCAAGTTTGGTCAACCCCATGTCAGTTATGGGGCAGTAACAGTACACTTTTCAAAACGTGTTTTTCAGCCCGAAATAAACGCGTTTTTTCAGACAACTGAATACCCATGTAGCAGCAAGGCTCAGAAGAGCCCACACACTCAGATCTTAACCCCAGTGTGCTGAAAGTGTCAAAACATGTTTTTCAGCAGAAATAAACGTTTCTGCAAGTTTGGTCAACCCCATGTAAGTTATGGGGCAGTAACAGTACACTTTTCAAAACGTGTTTTTCAGCCCGAAATAAACGCGTTTTTTCAGACAACTGAATCCCCATGTAGCAACAAGGCTCAGAAGAGCCCACACACTCAGATCTTAACCCCAGTGTGCTGAAAGTGTCAAAACATGTTTTTCAGCAGAAATAAACATGTTTCTGCAAGTTTGGTCAACCCCATGTAAGTTATGGGGCAGTAACAGTACACTTTTCAAAACGTGTTTTTCAGCCCGAAATAAACGCGTTTTTTCAGACAACTGAATCCCCATGCAGCAACAAGGCTCAGAAGAGCCCACACACTCAGATCTTAACCCCAGTGTGCTGAAAGTGTCAAAACTTGTTTTTCAGCAGAAATAAACATGTTTCTGCAAGTTTGGTCAACCCCATGTAAGTTATGGGGCAGTAACAGTACACTTTTCAAAACGTGTTTTTCAGCCCGAAATAAACGCGTTTTTTCAGACAACTGAATACCCATGTAGCAGCAAGTCTCAGAAGAGCCCACACACTCAGCTCTTAACCCCAGTGTGCAGAAAGGGTCAAAACGTGTTTTTCAGCAGAAATAAACATGTTTCTGCAAGTTTGGTCAACCCCATGTAAGTTATGGGGCAGTAACAGTACACTCTGCAAAACGTGTTTTTCAGCCCGAAATAAACGCGTTTTTTCAGACAACTGAATCCCCATGTAGCAGCAAGGCTCAGAAGAGCCCACACACTCAGATCTTAACCCCAGTGTGCTGAAAGTGTCAAAACATGTTTTTCAGCAGCAATAAACATGTTTCTGCAAGTTTGGTCAACCCCATGTAAGTTATGGGGCAGTAACAGTACACTTTTCAAAACGTGTTTTTCAGCCCGAAATAAACGCGTTTTTTCAGACAACTGAATACCCATGTAGCAGCAAGGCTCAGAAGAGCCCACACACTCAGATCTTAACCCCAGTGTGCTGAAAGTGTCAAAACATGTTTTTCAGCAGAAATAAACGTTTCTGCAAGTTTGGTCAACCCCATGTAAGTTATGGGGCAGTAACAGTACACTTTTCAAAACGTGTTTTTCAGCCCGAAATAAACGCTTTTTTCAGACAACTGAATCCCCATGTAGCAACAAGGCTCAGAAGAGCCCACACACTCAGATCTTAACCCCAGTGTGCTGAAAGTGTCAAAACATGTTTTTCAGCAGAAATAAACATGTTTCTGCAAGTTTGGTCAACCCCATGTAAGTTATGGGGCAGTAACAGTACACTTTTCAAAACGTGTTTTTCAGCCCGAAATAAACGCGTTTTTTCAGACAACTGAATCCCCATGCAGCAACAAGGCTCAGAAGAGCCCACACACTCAGATCTTAACCCCAGTGTGCTGAAAGTGTCAAAACTTGTTTTTCAGCAGAAATAAACATGTTTCTGCAAGTTTGGTCAACCCCATGTAAGTTATGGGGCAGTAACAGTACACTTTTCAAAACGTGTTTTTCAGCCCGAAATAAACGCGTTTTTTCAGACAACTGAATACCCATGTAGCAGCAAGGCTCAGAAGAGCCCACACACTCAGATCTTAACCCCAGTGTGCTGAAAGTGTCAAAACATGTTTTTCAGCAGAAATAAACATGTTTCTGCAAGTTTGGTCAACCCCATGTAAGTTATGGGGCAGTAACAGTACACTTTTCAAAACGTGTTTTTCAGCCCGAAATAAACGCGTTTTTTCAGACAACTGAATCCCCATGTAGCAACAAGGCTCAGAAGAGCCCACACACTCAGATCTTAACCCCAGTGTGCTGAAAGTGTCAAAACATGTTTTTCAGCAGAAATAAACATGTTTCTGCAAGTTTGGTCAACCCCATGTAAGTTATGGGGCAGTAACAGTACACTTTTCAAAACGTGTTTTTCAGCCCGAAATAAACGCGTTTTTTCAGACAACTGAATCCCCATGCAGCAACAAGGCTCAGAAGAGCCCACACACTCAGATCTTAACCCCAGTGTGCTGAAAGTGTCAAAACTTGTTTTTCAGCAGAAATAAACATGTTTCTGCAAGTTTGGTCAACCCCATGTAAGTTATGGGGCAGTAACAGTACACTTTTCAAAACGTGTTTTTCAGCCCGAAATAAACGCGTTTTTTCAGACAACTGAATACCCATGTAGCAGCAAGGCTCAGAAGAGCCCACACACTCAGATCTTAACCCCAGTGTGCTGAAAGTGTCAAAACTTGTTTTTCAGCAGAAATAAACATGTTTCTGCAAGTTTGGTCAACCCCATGTAAGTTATGGGGCAGTAACAGTACACTTTTCAAAACGTGTTTTTCAGCCCGAAATAAACGCGTTTTTTCAGACAACTGAATACCCATGTAGCAGCAAGGCTCAGAAGAGCCCACACACTCAGATCTTAACCCCAGTGTGCTGAAAGTGTCAAAACATGTTTTTCAGCAGAAATAAACATGTTTCTGCAAGTTTGGTCAACCCCATGTAAGTTATGGGGCAGTAACAGTACACTTTTCAAAACGTGTTTTTCAGCCCGAAATAAACGCGTTTTTTCAGACAACTGAATCCCCATGTAGCAACAAGGCTCAGAAGAGCCCACACACTCAGATCTTAACCCCAGTGTGCTGAAAGTGTCAAAACATGTTTTTCAGCAGAAAAAACATGTTTCTGCAAGTTTGGTCAACCCCATGTAAGTTATGGGACAGTAACAGTACACTTTTCAAAACGTGTTTTTCAGCCCGAAATAAACGCGTTTTTTCAGACAGCTGAATACCCATGTAGCAGCAAGTCTCAGAAGAGCCCACACACTCAGCTCTTAACCCCAGTGTGCAGAAAGGGTCAAAACGTGTTTTTCAGCAGAAATAAACATGTTTCTGCAAGTTTGGTCAACCCCATGTAAGTTATGGGGCAGTAACAGTACACTCTGCAAAACGTGTTTTTCAGCCCGAAATAAACGCGTTTTTTCAGACAACTGAATCCCCATGTAGCAGCAAGGCTCAGAAGAGCCCACACACTCAGCTCTTAACCCCAGTGTGCAGAAAGGGTCAAAACGTGTTTTTCAGCAGAAATAAACATGTTTCTGCAAGTTTGGTCAACCCCATGTAAGTTATGGGGCAGTAACAGTACACTCTGCAAAACGTGTTTTTCAGCCCGAAATAAACGCGTTTTTTCAGACAACTGAATCCCCATGTAGCAACAAGGCTCAGAAGAGCCCACACACTCAGATCTTAACCCCAGTGTGCAGAAAGGGTCAAAACTTGTTTTTCAGCAGAAATAAACATGTTTCTGCAAGTTTGGTCAACCCCATGTAAGTTATGGGGCAGTAACAGTACACTTTTCAAAACGTGTTTTTCAGCCCGAAATAAACGCGTTTTTTCAGACAACTGAATCCCCATGTAGCAGCAAGGCTCAGAAGAGCCCACACACTCAGATCTTAACCCCAGTGTGCAGAAAGGTTCAAAACATGTTTTTCAGCAGAAATAAACATGTTTCTGCAAGTTTGGTCAACCCCATGTAAGTTATGGGGCAGTAACAGTACACTTTTCAAAACGTGTTTTTCAGCCCGAAATAAACGCGTTTTTTCAGACAACTGAATCCCCATGTAGCAACAAGGCTCAGAAGAGCCCACACACTCAGATCTTAACCCCAGTGTGCTGAAAGTGTCAAAACATGTTTTTCAGCAGAAATAAACATGTTTCTGCAAGTTTGGTCAACCCCATGTAAGTTATGGGGCAGTAACAGTACACTTTTCAAAACGTGTTTTTCAGCCCGAAATAAACGCGTTTTTTCAGACAACTGAATCCCCATGTAGCAACAAGGCTCAGAAGAGCCCACACACTCAGATCTTAACCCCAGTGTGCTGAAAGTGTCAAAACATGTTTTTCAGCAGAAATAAACATGTTTCTGCAAGTTTGGTCAACCCCATGTAAGTTATGGGGCAGTAACAGTACACTTTTCAAAACGTGTTTTTCAGCCCGAAATAAACGCGTTTTTTCAGACAACTGAATCCCCATGTAGCAACAAGGCTCAGAAGAGCCCACACACTCAGATCTTAACCCCAGTGTGCTGAAAGTGTCAAAACATGTTTTTCAGCAGAAATAAACATGTTTCTGCAAGTTTGGTCAACCCCATGTAAGTTATGGGGCAGTAACAGTACACTTTTCAAAACGTGTTTTTCAGCCCGAAATAAACGCGTTTTTTCAGACAACTGAATACCCATGTAGCAGCAAGTCTCAGAAGAGCCCACACACTCAGCTCTTAACCCTAGTGTGCAGAAAGGGTCAAAACGTGTTTTTCAGCAGAAATAAACATGTTTCTGCAAGTTTGGTCAACCCCATGTAAGTTATGGGGCAGTAACAGTACACTCTGCAAAACGTGTTTTTCAGCCCGAAATAAACGCGTTTTTTCAGACAACTGAATCCCCATGTAGCAGCAAGGCTCAGAAGAGCCCACACACTCAGCTCTTAACCCCAGTGTGCAGAAAGGGTCAAAACGTGTTTTTCAGCAGAAATAAACATGTTTCTGCACTTTTGGTCAACCCCATGTAAGTTATGGGGCAGTAACAGTACACTCTGCAAAACGTGTTTTTCAGCCCGAAATAAACGCGTTTTTTCAGACAACTGAATCCCCATGTACCAGCAAGGCTCAGAAGAGCCCACACACTCAGATCTTAACCCCAGTGTGCAGAAAGGTTCAAAACATGTTTTTCAGCAGAAATAAACATGTTTCTGCAAGTTTGGTCAACCCCATGTAAGTTATGGGGCAGTAACAGTACACTTTTCAAAACGTGTTTTTCAGCCCGAAATAAACGTGTTTTTTCAGACAACTGAATCCCCATGTAGCAACAAGGCTCAGAAGAGCCCACACACTCAGATCTTAACCCCAGTGTGCTGAAAGTGTCAAAACATGTTTTTCAGCAGAAATAAACATGTTTCTGCAAGTTTGGTCAACCCCATGTAAGTTATGGGGCAGTAACAGTACACTTTTCAAAACGTGTTTTTCAGCCCGAAATAAACGCGTTTTTTCAGACAACTGAATCCCCATGTAGCAACAAGGCTCAGAAGAGCCCACACACTCAGATCTTAACCCCAGTGTGCTGAAGGTGTCAAAACATGTTTTTCAGCAGAAATAAACATGTTTCTGCAAGTTTGGTCAACCCCATGTAAGTTATGGGGCAGTAACAGTACACTTTTCAAAACGTGTTTTTCAGCCCGAAATAAACGCGTTTTTTCAGACAACTGAATCCCCATGTAGCAACAAGGCTCAGAAGAGCCCACACACTCAGATCTTAACCCCAGTGTGCTGAAAGTGTCAAAACATGTTTTTCAGCAGAAATAAACATGTTTCTGCAAGTTTGGTCAACCCCATGTAAGTTATGGGGCAGTAACAGTACACTTTTCAAAACGTGTTTTTCAGCCCGAAATAAACGCGTTTTTTCAGACAACTGAATCCCCATGTAGCAACAAGGCTCAGAAGAGCCCACACACTCAGATCTTAACCCCAGTGTGCTGAAAGTGTCAAAACATGTTTTTCAGCAGAAATAAACATGTTTCTGCAAGTTTGGTCAACCCCATGTAAGTTATGGGGCAGTAACAGTACACTTTTCAAAACGTGTTTTTCAGCCCGAAATAAACGCGTTTTTTCAGACAACTGAATACCCATGTAGCAGCAAGTCTCAGAAGAGCCAACACACTCAGCTCTTAACCCCAGTGTGCAGAAAGGGTCAAAACGTGTTTTTCAGCAGACATAAACATGTTTCTGCAAGTTTGGTCAACCCCATGTAAGTTATGGGGCAGTAACAGTACACTCTGCAAAACGTGTTTTTCAGCACGAAATAAACGCGTTTTTTCAGACAACTGAATCCCCATGTAGCAGCAAGGCTCAGAAGAGCCCACACACTCAGATCTTAACCCCAGTGTGCTGAAAGTGTCAAAACATGTTTTTCAGCAGAAATAAACATGTTTCTGCAAGTTTGGTCAACCCCATGTAAGTTATGGGGCAGTAACAGTACACTTTTCAAAACGTGTTTTTCAGCCCGAAATAAACGCGTTTTTTCAGACAACTGAATCCCCATGTAGCAGCAAGGCTCAGAAGAGCCCACACACTCAGATCTTAACCCCAGTGTGCTGAAAGTGTCAAAACATGTTTTTCAGCAGAAATAAACATGTTTCTGCAAGTTTGGTCAACCCCATGTAAGTTATGGGGCAGTAACAGTACACTTTTCAAAACGTGTTTTTCAGCCCGAAATAAACGCGTTTTTTCAGACAACTGAATACCCATGTAGCAGCAAGGCTCAGAAGAGCCCACACACTCAGATCTTAACCCCAGTGTGCTGAAAGTGTCAAAACATGTTTTTCAGCAGAAATAAACGTTTCTGCAAGTTTGGTCAACCCCATGTAAGTTATGGGGCAGTAACAGTACACTTTTCAAAACGTGTTTTTCAGCCCGAAATAAACGCGTTTTTTCAGACAACTGAATCCCCATGTAGCAACAAGGCTCAGAAGAGCCCACACACTCAGATCTTAACCCCAGTGTGCTGAAAGTGTCAAAACATGTTTTTCAGCAGAAATAAACATGTTTCTGCAAGTTTGGTCAACCCCATGTAAGTTATGGGGCAGTAACAGTACACTTTTCAAAACGTGTTTTTCAGCCCGAAATAAACGCGTTTTTTCAGACAACTGAATCCCCATGCAGCAACAAGGCTCAGAAGAGCCCACACACTCAGATCTTAACCCCAGTGTGCTGAAAGTGTCAAAACTTGTTTTTCAGCAGAAATAAACATGTTTCTGCAAGTTTGGTCAACCCCATGTAAGTTATGGGGCAGTAACAGTACACTTTTCAAAACGTGTTTTTCAGCCCGAAATAAACGCGTTTTTTCAGACAACTGAATACCCATGTAGCAGCAAGGCTCAGAAGAGCCCACACACTCAGATCTTAACCCCAGTGTGCTGAAAGTGTCAAAACATGTTTTTCAGCAGAAATAAACATGTTTCTGCAAGTTTGGTCAACCCCATGTAAGTTATGGGGCAGTAACAGTACACTTTTCAAAACGTGTTTTTCAGCCCGAAATAAACGCGTTTTTTCAGACAACTGAATCCCCATGTAGCAACAAGGCTCAGAAGAGCCCACACACTCAGATCTTAACCCCAGTGTGCTGAAAGTGTCAAAACATGTTTTTCAGCAGAAATAAACATATTTCTGCAAGTTTGGTCAACCCCATGTAAGTTATGGGGCAGTAACAGTACACTTTTCAAAACGTGTTTTTCAGCCCGAAATAAACGCGTTTTTTCAGACAACTGAATCCCCATGCAGCAACAAGGCTCAGAAGAGCCCACACACTCAGATCTTAACCCCAGTGTGCTGAAAGTGTCAAAACTTGTTTTTCAGCAGAAATAAACATGTTTCTGCAAGTTTGGTCAACCCCATGTAAGTTATGGGGCAGTAACAGTACACTTTTCAAAACGTGTTTTTCAGCCCGAAATAAACGCGTTTTTTCAGACAACTGAATACCCATGTAGCAGCAAGGCTCAGAAGAGCCCACACACTCAGATCTTAACCCCAGTGTGCTGAAAGTGTCAAAACTTGTTTTTCAGCAGAAATAAACATGTTTCTGCAAGTTTGGTCAACCCCATGTAAGTTATGGGGCAGTAACAGTACACTTTTCAAAACGTGTTTTTCAGCCCGAAATAAACGCGTTTTTTCAGACAACTGAATACCCATGTAGCAGCAAGGCTCAGAAGAGCCCACACACTCAGATCTTAACCCCAGTGTGCTGAAAGTGTCAAAACATGTTTTTCAGCAGAAATAAACATGTTTCTGCAAGTTTGGTCAACCCCATGTAAGTTATGGGGCAGTAACAGTACACTTTTCAAAACGTGTTTTTCAGCCCGAAATAAACGCGTTTTTTCAGACAACTGAATCCCCATGTAGCAACAAGGCTCAGAAGAGCCCACACACTCAGATCTTAACCCCAGTGTGCTGAAAGTGTCAAAACATGTTTTTCAGCAGAAAAAACATGTTTCTGCAAGTTTGGTCAACCCCATGTAAGTTATGGGACAGTAACAGTACACTTTTCAAAACGTGTTTTTCAGCCCGAAATAAACGCGTTTTTTCAGACAGCTGAATACCCATGTAGCAGCAAGTCTCAGAAGAGCCCACACACTCAGCTCTTAACCCCAGTGTGCAGAAAGGGTCAAAACGTGTTTTTCAGCAGAAATAAACATGTTTCTGCAAGTTTGGTCAACCCCATGTAAGTTATGGGGCAGTAACAGTACACTCTGCAAAACGTGTTTTTCAGCCCGAAATAAACGCGTTTTTTCAGACAACTGAATCCCCATGTAGCAGCAAGGCTCAGAAGAGCCCACACACTCAGATCTTAACCCCAGTGTGCAGAAAGGTTCAAAACATGTTTTTCAGCAGAAATAAACATGTTTCTGCAAGTTTGGTCAACCCCATGTAAGTTATGGGGCAGTAACAGTACACTTTTCAAAACGTGTTTTTCAGCCCGAAATAAACGCGTTTTTTCAGACAACTGAATCCCCATGTAGCAACAAGGCTCAGAAGAGCCCACACACTCAGATCTTAACCCCAGTGTGCAGAAAGGGTCAAAACTTGTTTTTCAGCAGAAATAAACATGTTTCTGCAAGTTTGGTCAACCCCATGTAAGTTATGGGGCAGTAACAGTACACTTTTCAAAACGTGTTTTTCAGCCCGAAATAAACGCGTTTTTTCAGACAACTGAATCCCCATGTAGCAGCAAGGCTCAGAAGAGCCCACACACTCAGATCTTAACCCCAGTGTGCAGAAAGGTTCAAAACATGTTTTTCAGCAGAAATAAACATGTTTCTGCAAGTTTGGTCAACCCCATGTAAGTTATGGGGCAGTAACAGTACACTTTTCAAAACGTGTTTTTCAGCCCGAAATAAACGCGTTTTTTCAGACAACTGAATCCCCATGTAGCAACAAGGCTCAGAAGAGCCCACACACTCAGATCTTAACCCCAGTGTGCTGAAAGTGTCAAAACATGTTTTTCAGCAGAAATAAACATGTTTCTGCAAGTTTGGTCAACCCCATGTAAGTTATGGGGCAGTAACAGTACACTTTTCAAAACGTGTTTTTCAGCCCGAAATAAACGCGTTTTTTCAGACAACTGAATCCCCATGTAGCAACAAGGCTCAGAAGAGCCCACACACTCAGATCTTAACCCCAGTGTGCTGAAAGTGTCAAAACATGTTTTTCAGCAGAAATAAACATGTTTCTGCAAGTTTGGTCAACCCCATGTAAGTTATGGGGCAGTAACAGTACACTTTTCAAAACGTGTTTTTCAGCCCGAAATAAACGCGTTTTTTCAGACAACTGAATCCCCATGTAGCAACAAGGCTCAGAAGAGCCCACACACTCAGATCTTAACCCCAGTGTGCTGAAAGTGTCAAAACATGTTTTTCAGCAGAAATAAACATGTTTCTGCAAGTTTGGTCAACCCCATGTAAGTTATGGGGCAGTAACAGTACACTTTTCAAAACGTGTTTTTCAGCCCGAAATAAACGCGTTTTTTCAGACAACTGAATACCCATGTAGCAGCAAGTCTCAGAAGAGCCCACACACTCAGCTCTTAACCCTAGTGTGCAGAAAGGGTCAAAACGTGTTTTTCAGCAGAAATAAACATGTTTCTGCAAGTTTGGTCAACCCCATGTAAGTTATGGGGCAGTAACAGTACACTCTGCAAAACGTGTTTTTCAGCCCGAAATAAACGCGTTTTTTCAGACAACTGAATCCCCATGTAGCAGCAAGGCTCAGAAGAGCCCACACACTCAGCTCTTAACCCCAGTGTGCAGAAAGGGTCAAAACGTGTTTTTCAGCAGAAATAAACATGTTTCTGCACTTTTGGTCAACCCCATGTAAGTTATGGGGCAGTAACAGTACACTCTGCAAAACGTGTTTTTCAGCCCGAAATAAACGCGTTTTTTCAGACAACTGAATCCCCATGTACCAGCAAGGCTCAGAAGAGCCCACACACTCAGATCTTAACCCCAGTGTGCAGAAAGGTTCAAAACATGTTTTTCAGCAGAAATAAACATGTTTCTGCAAGTTTGGTCAACCCCATGTAAGTTATGGGGCAGTAACAGTACACTTTTCAAAACGTGTTTTTCAGCCCGAAATAAACGTGTTTTTTCAGACAACTGAATCCCCATGTAGCAACAAGGCTCAGAAGAGCCCACACACTCAGATCTTAACCCCAGTGTGCTGAAAGTGTCAAAACATGTTTTTCAGCAGAAATAAACATGTTTCTGCAAGTTTGGTCAACCCCATGTAAGTTATGGGGCAGTAACAGTACACTTTTCAAAACGTGTTTTTCAGCCCGAAATAAACGCGTTTTTTCAGACAACTGAATCCCCATGTAGCAACAAGGCTCAGAAGAGCCCACACACTCAGATCTTAACCCCAGTGTGCTGAAGGTGTCAAAACATGTTTTTCAGCAGAAATAAACATGTTTCTGCAAGTTTGGTCAACCCCATGTAAGTTATGGGGCAGTAACAGTACACTTTTCAAAACGTGTTTTTCAGCCCGAAATAAACGCGTTTTTTCAGACAACTGAATCCCCATGTAGCAACAAGGCTCAGAAGAGCCCACACACTCAGATCTTAACCCCAGTGTGCTGAAAGTGTCAAAACATGTTTTTCAGCAGAAATAAACATGTTTCTGCAAGTTTGGTCAACCCCATGTAAGTTATGGGGCAGTAACAGTACACTTTTCAAAACGTGTTTTTCAGCCCGAAATAAACGCGTTTTTTCAGACAACTGAATCCCCATGTAGCAACAAGGCTCAGAAGAGCCCACACACTCAGATCTTAACCCCAGTGTGCTGAAAGTGTCAAAACATGTTTTTCAGCAGAAATAAACATGTTTCTGCAAGTTTGGTCAACCCCATGTAAGTTATGGGGCAGTAACAGTACACTTTTCAAAACGTGTTTTTCAGCCCGAAATAAACGCGTTTTTTCAGACAACTGAATACCCATGTAGCAGCAAGTCTCAGAAGAGCCCACACACTCAGCTCTTAACCCCAGTGTGCAGAAAGGGTCAAAACGGGTTTTTCAGCAGAAATAAACATGTTTCTGCAAGTTTGGTCAACCCCATGTAAGTTATGGGGCAGTAACAGTACACTCTGCAAAACGTGTTTTTCAGCCCGAAATAAACGCGTTTTTTCAGACAACTGAATCCCCATGTAGCAGCAAGGCTCAGAAGAGCCCACACACTCAGATCTTAACCCCAGTGTGCTGAAAGTGTCAAAACATGTTTTTCAGCAGCAATAAACATGTTTCTGCAAGTTTGGTCAACCCCATGTAAGCTATGGGGCAGTAACAGTACACTTTTCAAAACGTGTTTTTCAGCCCGAAATAAACGCGTTTTTTCAGACAACTGAATACCCATGTAGCAGCAAGGCTCAGAAGAGCCCACACACTCAGATCTTAACCCCAGTGTGCTGAAAGTGTCAAAACATGTTTTTCAGCAGAAATAAACATGTTTCTGCAAGTTTGGTCAACCCCATGTAAGTTATGGGGCAGTAACAGTACACTTTTCAAAACGTGTTTTTCAGCCCGAAATAAACGCGTTTTTTCAGACAACTGAATCCCCATGTAGCAACAAGGCTCAGAAGAGCCCACACACTCAGATCTTAACCCCAGTGTGCTGAAAGTGTCAAAACATGTTTTTCAGCAGAAATAAACATGTTTCTGCAAGTTTGGTCAACCCCATGTAAGTTATGGGGCAGTAACAGTACACTTTTCAAAACGTGTTTTTCAGCCCGAAATAAACGCGTTTTTTCAGACAACTGAATCCCCATGCAGCAACAAGGCTCAGAAGAGCCCACACACTCAGATCTTAACCCCAGTGTGCTGAAAGTGTCAAAACTTGTTTTTCAGCAGAAATAAACATGTTTCTGCAAGTTTGGTCAACCCCATGTAAGTTATGGGGCAGTAACAGTACACTTTTCAAAACGTGTTTTTCAGCCCGAAATAAACGCGTTTTTTCAGACAACTGAATACCCATGTAGCAGCAAGGCTCAGAAGAGCCCACACACTCAGATCTTAACCCCAGTGTGCTGAAAGTGTCAAAACATGTTTTTCAGCAGAAATAAACATGTTTCTGCAAGTTTGGTCAACCCCATGTAAGTTATGGGGCAGTAACAGTACACTTTTCAAAACGTGTTTTTCAGCCCGAAATAAACGCGTTTTTTCAGACAACTGAATCCCCATGTAGCAACAAGGCTCAGAAGAGCCCACACACTCAGATCTTAACCCCAGTGTGCTGAAAGTGTCAAAACATGTTTTTCAGCAGAAATAAACATGTTTCTGCAAGTTTGGTCAACCCCATGTAAGTTATGGGACAGTAACAGTACACTTTTCAAAACGTGTTTTTCAGCCCGAAATAAACGCGTTTTTTCAGACAGCTGAATACCCATGTAGCAGCAAGTCTCAGAAGAGCCCACACACTCAGCTCTTAACCCCAGTGTGCAGAAAGGGTCAAAACGTGTTTTTCAGCAGAAATAAACATGTTTCTGCAAGTTTGGTCAACCCCATGTAAGTTATGGGGCAGTAACAGTACACTCTGCAAAACGTGTTTTTCAGCCCGAAATAAACGCGTTTTTTCAGACAACTGAATCCCCATGTAGCAGCAAGGCTCAGAAGAGCCCACACACTCAGATCTTAACCCCAGTGTGCAGAAAGGTTCAAAACATGTTTTTCAGCAGAAATAAACATGTTTCTGCAAGTTTGGTCAACCCCATGTAAGTTATGGGGCAGTAACAGTACACTTTTCAAAACGTGTTTTTCAGCCCGAAATAAACGCGTTTTTTCAGACAACTGAATCCCCATGTAGCAACAAGGCTCAGAAGAGCCCACACACTCAGATCTTAACCCCAGTGTGCAGAAAGGGTCAAAACTTGTTTTTCAGCAGAAATAAACATGTTTCTGCAAGTTTGGTCAACCCCATGTAAGTTATGGGGCAGTAACAGTACACTTTTCAAAACGTGTTTTTCAGCCCGAAATAAACGCGTTTTTTCAGACAACTGAATCCCCATGTAGCAGCAAGGCTCAGAAGAGCCCACACACTCAGATCTTAACCCCAGTGTGCAGAAAGGTTCAAAACATGTTTTTCAGCAGAAATAAACATGTTTCTGCAAGTTTGGTCAACCCCATGTAAGTTATGGGGCAGTAACAGTACACTTTTCAAAACGTGTTTTTCAGCCCGAAATAAACGCGTTTTTTCAGACAACTGAATCCCCATGTAGCAACAAGGCTCAGAAGAGCCCACACACTCAGATCTTAACCCCAGTGTGCTGAAAGTGTCAAAACATGTTTTTCAGCAGAAATAAACATGTTTCTGCAAGTTTGGTCAACCCCATGTAAGTTATGGGGCAGTAACAGTACACTTTTCAAAACGTGTTTTTCAGCCCGAAATAAACGCGTTTTTTCAGACAACTGAATCCCCATGTAGCAACAAGGCTCAGAAGAGCCCACACACTCAGATCTTAACCCCAGTGTGCTGAAAGTGTCAAAACATGTTTTTCAGCAGAAATAAACATGTTTCTGCAAGTTTGGTCAACCCCATGTAAGTTATGGGGCAGTAACAGTACACTTTTCCAAACGTGTTTTTCAGCCCGAAATAAACGCGTTTTTTCAGACAACTGAATCCCCATGTAGCAACAAGGCTCAGAAGAGCCCACACACTCAGATCTTAACCCCAGTGTGCTGAAAGTGTCAAAACATGTTTTTCAGCAGAAATAAACATGTTTCTGCAAGTTTGGTCAACCCCATGTAAGTTATGGGGCAGTAACAGTACACTTTTCAAAACGTGTTTTTCAGCCCGAAATAAACGCGTTTTTTCAGACAACTGAATACCCATGTAGCAGCAAGTCTCAGAAGAGCCCACACACTCAGCTCTTAACCCTAGTGTGCAGAAAGGGTCAAAACGTGTTTTTCAGCAGAAATAAACATGTTTCTGCAAGTTTGGTCAACCCCATGTAAGTTATGGGGCAGTAACAGTACACTCTGCAAAACGTGTTTTTCAGCCCGAAATAAACGCGTTTTTTCAGACAACTGAATCCCCATGTAGCAGCAAGGCTCAGAAGAGCCCACACACTCAGCTCTTAACCCCAGTGTGCAGAAAGGGTCAAAACGTGTTTTTCAGCAGAAATAAACATGTTTCTGCAAGTTTGGTCAACCCCATGTAAGTTATGGGGCAGTAACAGTACACTCTGCAAAACGTGTTTTTCAGCCCGAAATAAACGCGTTTTTTCAGACAACTGAATCCCCATGTACCAGCAAGGCTCAGAAGAGCCCACACACTCAGATCTTAACCCCAGTGTGCAGAAAGGTTCAAAACATGTTTTTCAGCAGAAATAAACATGTTTCTGCAAGTTTGGTCAACCCCATGTAAGTTATGGGGCAGTAACAGTACACTTTTCAAAACGTGTTTTTCAGCCCGAAATAAACGTGTTTTTTCAGACAACTGAATCCCCATGTAGCAACAAGGCTCAGAAGAGCCCACACACTCAGATCTTAACCCCAGTGTGCTGAAAGTGTCAAAACATGTTTTTCAGCAGAAATAAACATGTTTCTGCAAGTTTGGTCAACCCCATGTAAGTTATGGGGCAGTAACAGTACACTTTTCAAAACGTGTTTTTCAGCCCGAAATAAACGCGTTTTTTCAGACAACTGAATCCCCATGTAGCAACAAGGCTCAGAAGAGCCCACACACTCAGATCTTAACCCCAGTGTGCTGAAGGTGTCAAAACATGTTTTTCAGCAGAAATAAACATGTTTCTGCAAGTTTGGTCAACCCCATGTAAGTTATGGGGCAGTAACAGTACACTTTTCAAAACGTGTTTTTCAGCCCGAAATAAACGCGTTTTTTCAGACAACTGAATCCCCATGTAGCAACAAGGCTCAGAAGAGCCCACACACTCAGATCTTAACCCCAGTGTGCTGAAAGTGTCAAAACATGTTTTTCAGCAGAAATAAACATGTTTCTGCAAGTTTGGTCAACCCCATGTAAGTTATGGGGCAGTAACAGTACACTTTTCAAAACGTGTTTTTCAGCCCGAAATAAACGCGTTTTTTCAGACAACTGAATCCCCATGTAGCAACAAGGCTCAGAAGAGCCCACACACTCAGATCTTAACCCCAGTGTGCTGAAAGTGTCAAAACATGTTTTTCAGGAGAAATAAACATGTTTCTGCAAGTTTGGTCAACCCCATGTAAGTTATGGGGCAGTAACAGTACACTTTTCAAAACGTGTTTTTCAGCCCGAAATAAACGCGTTTTTTCAGACAACTGAATACCCATGTAGCAGCAAGTCTCAGAAGAGCCAACACACTCAGCTCTTAACCCCAGTGTGCAGAAAGGGTCAAAACGTGTTTTTCAGCAGACATAAACATGTTTCTGCAAGTTTGGTCAACCCCATGTAAGTTATGGGGCAGTAACAGTACACTCTGCAAAACGTGTTTTTCAGCACGAAATAAACGCGTTTTTTCAGACAACTGAATCCCCATGTAGCAGCAAGGCTCAGAAGAGCCCACACACTCAGATCTTAACCCCAGTGTGCTGAAAGTGTCAAAACATGTTTTTCAGCAGAAATAAACATGTTTCTGCAAGTTTGGTCAACCCCATGTAAGTTATGGGGCAGTAACAGTACACTTTTCAAAACGTGTTTTTCAGCCCGAAATAAACGCGTTTTTTCAGACAACTGAATCCCCATGTAGCAGCAAGGCTCAGAAGAGCCCACACACTCAGATCTTAACCCCAGTGTGCTGAAAGTGTCAAAACATGTTTTTCAGCAGAAATAAACATGTTTCTGCAAGTTTGGTCAACCCCATGTAAGTTATGGGGCAGTAACAGTACACTTTTCAAAACGTGTTTTTCAGCCCGAAATAAACGCGTTTTTTCAGACATCTGAATCCCCATGTAGCAGCAAGGCTCAGAAGAGCCCACACACTCAGATCTTAACCCCAGTGTGCAGAAAGGTTCAAAACATGTTTTTCAGCAGAAATAAACATGTTTCTGCAAGTTTGGTCAACCCCATGTAAGTTATGGGGCAGTAACAGTACACTTTTCAAAACGTGTTTTTCAGCCCGAAATAAACGCGTTTTTTCAGACAACTGAATCCCCATGTAGCAACAAGGCTCAGAAGAGCCCACACACTCAGATCTTAACCCCAGTGTGCTGAAAGTGTCAAAACATGTTTTTCAGCAGAAATAAACATGTTTCTGCAAGTTTGGTCAACCCCATGTAAGTTATGGGGCAGTAACAGTACACTTTTCAAAACGTGTTTTTCAGCCCGAAATAAACGCGTTTTTTCAGACAACTGAATACCCATGTAGCAGCAAGTCTCAGAAGAGCCCACACACTCAGCTCTTAACCCCAGTGTGCAGAAAGGGTCAAAACGTGTTTTTCAGCAGAAATAAACATGTTTCTGCAAGTTTGGTCAACCCCATGTAAGTTATGGGGCAGTAACAGTACACTCTGCAAAACGTGTTTTTCAGCCCGAAATAAACGCGTTTTTTCAGACAACTGAATCCCCATGTAGCAGCAAGGCTCAGAAGAGCCCACACACTCAGATCTTAACCCCAGTGTGCTGAAAGTGTCAAAACATGTTTTTCAGCAGCAATAAACATGTTTCTGCAAGTTTGGTCAACCCCATGTAAGTTATGGGGCAGTAACAGTACACTTTTCAAAACGTGTTTTTCAGCCCGAAATAAACGCGTTTTTTCAGACAACTGAATCCCCATGTAGCAACAAGGCTCAGAAGAGCCCACACACTCAGATCTTAACCCCAGTGTGCTGAAAGTGTCAAAACATGTTTTTCAGCAGAAATAAACATGTTTCTGCAAGTTTGGTCAACCCCATGTAAGTTATGGGGCAGTAACAGTACACTTTTCAAAACGTGTTTTTCAGCCCGAAATAAACGCGTTTTTTCAGACAACTGAATCCCCATGCAGCAACAAGGCTCAGAAGAGCCCACACACTCAGATCTTAACCCCAGTGTGCTGAAAGTGTCAAAACTTGTTTTTCAGCAGAAATAAACATGTTTCTGCAAGTTTGGTCAACCCCATGTAAGTTATGGGGCAGTAACAGTACACTTTTCAAAACGTGTTTTTCAGCCCGAAATAAACGCGTTTTTTCAGACAACTGAATACCCATGTAGCAGCAAGGCTCAGAAGAGCCCACACACTCAGATCTTAACCCCAGTGTGCTGAAAGTGTCAAAACATGTTTTTCAGCAGAAATAAACATGTTTCTGCAAGTTTGGTCAACCCCATGTAAGTTATGGGGCAGTAACAGTACACTTTTCAAAACGTGTTTTTCAGCCCGAAATAAGCGCGTTTTTTCAGACAACTGAATCCCCATGTAGCAACAAGGCTCAGAAGAGCCCACACACTCAGATCTTAACCCCTGTGTGCTGAAAGTGTCAAAACATGTTTTTCAGCAGAAATAAACATGTTTCTGCAAGTTTGGTCAACCCCATGTAAGTTATGGGGCAGTAACAGTACACTTTTCAAAACGTGTTTTTCAGCCCGAAATAAACGCGTTTTTTCAGACAACTGAATACCCATGTAGCAGCAAGTCTCAGAAGAGCCCACACACTCAGCTCTTAACCCCAGTGTGCAGAAAGGGTCAAAACGTGTTTTTCAGCAGAAATAAACATGTTTCTGCAAGTTTGGTCAACCCCATGTAAGTTATGGGGCAGTAACAGTACACTCTGCAAAACGTGTTTTTCAGCCCGAAATAAACGCGTTTTTTCAGACAACTGAATCCCCATGTAGCAGCAAGGCTCAGAAGAGCCCACACACTCAGATCTTAACCCCAGTGTGCAGAAAGGTTCAAAACATGTTTTTCAGCAGAAATAAACATGTTTCTGCAAGTTTGGTCAACCCCATGTAAGTTATGGGGCAGTAACAGTACACTTTTCAAAACGTGTTTTTCAGTCCGAAATAAACGCGTTTTTTCAGACAACTGAATCCCCATATAGCAACAAGGCTCAGAAGAGCCCACACACTCAGATCTTAACCCCAGTGTGCAGAAAGGGTCAAAACTTGTTTTTCAGCAGAAATAAACATGTTTCTGCAAGTTTGGTCAACCCCATGTAAGTTATGGGGCAGTAACAGTACACTTTTCAAAACGTGTTTTTCAGCCCGAAATAAACGCGTTTTTTCAGACAACTGAATACCCATGTAGCAGCAAGGCTCAGAAGAGCCCACACACTCAGATCTTAACCCCAGTGTGCTGAAAGTGTCAAAACATGTTTTTCAGCAGAAATAAACATGTTTCTGCAAGTTTGGTCAACCCCATGTAAGTTATGGGGCAGTAACAGTACACTTTTCAAAACGTGTTTTTCAGCCCGAAATAAACGCGTTTTTTCAGACAACTGAATCCCCATGTAGCAGCAAGGCTCAGAAGAGCCCACACACTCAGATCTTAACCCCAGTGTGCTGAAAGTGTCAAAACATGTTTTTCAGCAGAAATAAACATGTTTCTGCAAGTTTGGTCAACCCCATGTAAGTTATGGGGCAGTAACAGTACACTTTTCAAAACGTGTTTTTCAGCCCGAAATAAACGCGTTTTTTCAGACAACTGAATCCCCATGTAGCAACAAGGCTCAGAAGAGCCCACACACTCAGATCTTAACCCCAGTGTGCTGAAAGTGTCAAAACATGTTTTTCAGCAGAAATAAACATGTTTCTGCAAGTTTGGTCAACCCCATGTAAGTTATGGGGCAGTAACAGTACACTTTTCAAAACGTGTTTTTCAGCCCGAAATAAACGCGTTTTTTCAGACAACTGAATCCCCATGCAGCAACAAGGCTCAGAAGAGCCCACACACTCAGATCTTAACCCCAGTGTGCTGAAAGTGTCAAAACTTGTTTTTCAGCAGAAATAAACATGTTTCTGCAAGTTTGGTCAACCCCATGTAAGTTATGGGGCAGTAACAGTACACTTTTCAAAACGTGTTTTTCAGCCCGAAATAAACGCGTTTTTTCAGACAACTGAATACCCATGTAGCAGCAAGGCTCAGAAGAGCCCACACACTCAGATCTTAACCCAAGTGTGCTGAAAGTGTCAAAACATGTTTTTCAGCAGAAATAAACATGTTTCTGCAAGTTTGGTCAACCCCATGTAAGTTATGGGGCAGTAACAGTACACTTTTCAAAACGTGTTTTTCAGCCCGAAATAAACGCGTTTTTTCAGACACCTGAATCCCCATGTAGCAACAAGGCTCAGAAGAGCCCACACACTCAGATCTTAACCCCAGTGTGCTGAAAGTGTCAAAACGTTTTTCAGCAGAAATAAACATGTTTCTGCAAGTTTGGTCAACCCCATGTAAGTTATGGGGCAGTAACAGTACACTTTTCAAAACGTGTTTTTCAGCCCGAAATAAACGCGTTTTTTCAGACAACTGAATCCCCATGTAGCAGCAAGGCTCAGAAGAGCCCACACACTCAGATCTTAACCCCAGTGTGCTGAAAGTGTCAAAACATGTTTTTCAGCAGAAATAAACATGTTTCTGCAAGTTTGGTCAACCCCATGTAAGTTATGGGGCAGTAACAGTACACTTTTCAAAACGTGTTTTTCAGCCCGAAATAAACGCGTTTTTTCAGACAACTGAATCCCCATGTAGCAGCAAGGCTCAGAAGAGCCCACACACTCAGATCTTAACCCCAGTGTGCTGAAAGTGTCAAAACATGTTTTTCAGCAGAAATAAACATGTTTCTGCAAGTTTGGTCAACCCCATGTAAGTTAAGGGGCAGTAACAGTACACTTTTCAAAACGTGTTTTTCAGCCCGAAATAAACGCGTTTTTTCAGACAACTGAATCCCCATGTAGCAACAAGGCTCAGAAGAGCCCACACACTCAGATCTTAACCCCAGTGTGCTGACAGTGTCAAAACATGTTTTTCAGCAGAAATAAACATGTTTCTGCAAGTTTGGTCAACCCCATGTAAGTTATGGGGCAGTAACAGTACACTTTTCAAAACGTGTTTTTCAGCCCGAAATAAACGCGTTTTTTCAGACAACTGAATCCCCATGCAGCAACAAGGCTCAGAAGAGCCCACACACTCAGATCTTAACCCCAGTGTGCTGAAAGTGTCAAAACTTGTTTTTCAGCAGAAATAAACATGTTTCTGCAAGTTTGGTCAACCCCATGTAAGTTATGGGGCAGTAACAGTACACTTTTCAAAACGTGTTTTTCAGCCCGAAATAAACGCGTTTTTTCAGACAACTGAATACCCATGTAGCAGCAAGGCTCAGAAGAGCCCACACACTCAGATCTTAACCCCAGTGTGCTGAAAGTGTCAAAACATGTTTTTCAGCAGAAATAAACGTTTCTGCAAGTTTGGTCAACCCCATGTAAGTTATGGGGCAGTAACAGTACACTTTTCAAAACGTGTTTTTCAGCCCGAAATAAACGCGTTTTTTCAGACAACTGAATCCCCATGTAGCAACAAGGCTCAGAAGAGCCCACACACTCAGATCTTAACCCCAGTGTGCTGAAAGTGTCAAAACATGTTTTTCAGCAGAAATAAACATGTTTCTGCAAGTTTGGTCAACCCCATGTAAGTTATGGGGCAGTAACAGTACACTTTTCAAAACGTGTTTTTCAGCCCGAAATAAACGCGTTTTTTCAGACAACTGAATCCCCATGCAGCAACAAGGCTCAGAAGAGCCCACACACTCAGATCTTAACCCCAGTGTGCTGAAAGTGTCAAAACTTGTTTTTCAGCAGAAATAAACATGTTTCTGCAAGTTTGGTCAACCCCATGTAAGTTATGGGGCAGTAACAGTACACTTTTCAAAACGTGTTTTTCAGCCCGAAATAAACGCGTTTTTTCAGACAACTGAATACCCATGTAGCAGCAAGGCTCAGAAGAGCCCACACACTCAGATCTTAACCCCAGTGTGCTGAAAGTGTCAAAACATGTTTTTCAGCAGAAATAAACATGTTTCTGCAAGTTTGGTCAACCCCATGTAAGTTATGGGGCAGTAACAGTACACTTTTCAAAACGTGTTTTTCAGCCCGAAATAAACGCGTTTTTTCAGACAACTGAATCCCCATGTAGCAACAAGGCTCAGAAGAGCCCACACACTCAGATCTTAACCCCAGTGTGCTGAAAGTGTCAAAACATGTTTTTCAGCAGAAATAAACATATTTCTGCAAGTTTGGTCAACCCCATGTAAGTTATGGGGCAGTAACAGTACACTTTTCAAAACGTGTTTTTCAGCCCGAAATAAACGCGTTTTTTCAGACAACTGAATCCCCATGCAGCAACAAGGCTCAGAAGAGCCCACACACTCAGATCTTAACCCCAGTGTGCTGAAAGTGTCAAAACTTGTTTTTCAGCAGAAATAAACATGTTTCTGCAAGTTTGGTCAACCCCATGTAAGTTATGGGGCAGTAACAGTACACTTTTCAAAACGTGTTTTTCAGCCCGAAATAAACGCGTTTTTTCAGACAACTGAATACCCATGTAGCAGCAAGGCTCAGAAGAGCCCACACACTCAGATCTTAACCCCAGTGTGCTGAAAGTGTCAAAACTTGTTTTTCAGCAGAAATAAACATGTTTCTGCAAGTTTGGTCAACCCCATGTAAGTTATGGGGCAGTAACAGTACACTTTTCAAAACGTGTTTTTCAGCCCGAAATAAACGCGTTTTTTCAGACAACTGAATACCCATGTAGCAGCAAGGCTCAGAAGAGCCCACACACTCAGATCTTAACCCCAGTGTGCTGAAAGTGTCAAAACATGTTTTTCAGCAGAAATAAACATGTTTCTGCAAGTTTGGTCAACCCCATGTAAGTTATGGGGCAGTAACAGTACACTTTTCAAAACGTGTTTTTCAGCCCGAAATAAACGCGTTTTTTCAGACAACTGAATCCCCATGTAGCAACAAGGCTCAGAAGAGCCCACACACTCAGATCTTAACCCCAGTGTGCTGAAAGTGTCAAAACATGTTTTTCAGCAGAAAAAACATGTTTCTGCAAGTTTGGTCAACCCCATGTAAGTTATGGGACAGTAACAGTACACTTTTCAAAACGTGTTTTTCAGCCCGAAATAAACGCGTTTTTTCAGACAGCTGAATACCCATGTAGCAGCAAGTCTCAGAAGAGCCCACACACTCAGCTCTTAACCCCAGTGTGCAGAAAGGGTCAAAACGTGTTTTTCAGCAGAAATAAACATGTTTCTGCAAGTTTGGTCAACCCCATGTAAGTTATGGGGCAGTAACAGTACACTCTGCAAAACGTGTTTTTCAGCCCGAAATAAACGCGTTTTTTCAGACAACTGAATCCCCATGTAGCAGCAAGGCTCAGAAGAGCCCACACACTCAGATCTTAACCCCAGTGTGCAGAAAGGTTCAAAACATGTTTTTCAGCAGAAATAAACATGTTTCTGCAAGTTTGGTCAACCCCATGTAAGTTATGGGGCAGTAACAGTACACTTTTCAAAACGTGTTTTTCAGCCCGAAATAAACGCGTTTTTTCAGACAACTGAATCCCCATGTAGCAACAAGGCTCAGAAGAGCCCACACACTCAGATCTTAACCCCAGTGTGCAGAAAGGGTCAAAACTTGTTTTTCAGCAGAAATAAACATGTTTCTGCAAGTTTGGTCAACCCCATGTAAGTTATGGGGCAGTAACAGTACACTTTTCAAAACGTGTTTTTCAGCCCGAAATAAACGCGTTTTTTCAGACAACTGAATCCCCATGTAGCAGCAAGGCTCAGAAGAGCCCACACACTCAGATCTTAACCCCAGTGTGCAGAAAGGTTCAAAACATGTTTTTCAGCAGAAATAAACATGTTTCTGCAAGTTTGGTCAACCCCATGTAAGTTATGGGGCAGTAACAGTACACTTTTCAAAACGTGTTTTTCAGCCCGAAATAAACGCGTTTTTTCAGACAACTGAATCCCCATGTAGCAACAAGGCTCAGAAGAGCCCACACACTCAGATCTTAACCCCAGTGTGCTGAAAGTGTCAAAACATGTTTTTCAGCAGAAATAAACATGTTTCTGCAAGTTTGGTCAACCCCATGTAAGTTATGGGGCAGTAACAGTACACTTTTCAAAACGTGTTTTTCAGCCCGAAATAAACGCGTTTTTTCAGACAACTGAATCCCCATGTAGCAACAAGGCTCAGAAGAGCCCACACACTCAGATCTTAACCCCAGTGTGCTGAAAGTGTCAAAACATGTTTTTCAGCAGAAATAAACATGTTTCTGCAAGTTTGGTCAACCCCATGTAAGTTATGGGGCAGTAACAGTACACTTTTCAAAACGTGTTTTTCAGCCCGAAATAAACGCGTTTTTTCAGACAACTGAATCCCCATGTAGCAACAAGGCTCAGAAGAGCCCACACACTCAGATCTTAACCCCAGTGTGCTGAAAGTGTCAAAACATGTTTTTCAGCAGAAATAAACATGTTTCTGCAAGTTTGGTCAACCCCATGTAAGTTATGGGGCAGTAACAGTACACTTTTCAAAACGTGTTTTTCAGCCCGAAATAAACGCGTTTTTTCAGACAACTGAATACCCATGTAGCAGCAAGTCTCAGAAGAGCCCACACACTCAGCTCTTAACCCTAGTGTGCAGAAAGGGTCAAAACGTGTTTTTCAGCAGAAATAAACATGTTTCTGCAAGTTTGGTCAACCCCATGTAAGTTATGGGGCAGTAACAGTACACTCTGCAAAACGTGTTTTTCAGCCCGAAATAAACGCGTTTTTTCAGACAACTGAATCCCCATGTAGCAGCAAGGCTCAGAAGAGCCCACACACTCAGCTCTTAACCCCAGTGTGCAGAAAGGGTCAAAACGTGTTTTTCAGCAGAAATAAACATGTTTCTGCACTTTTGGTCAACCCCATGTAAGTTATGGGGCAGTAACAGTACACTCTGCAAAACGTGTTTTTCAGCCCGAAATAAACGCGTTTTTTCAGACAACTGAATCCCCATGTACCAGCAAGGCTCAGAAGAGCCCACACACTCAGATCTTAACCCCAGTGTGCAGAAAGGTTCAAAACATGTTTTTCAGCAGAAATAAACATGTTTCTGCAAGTTTGGTCAACCCCATGTAAGTTATGGGGCAGTAACAGTACACTTTTCAAAACGTGTTTTTCAGCCCGAAATAAACGTGTTTTTTCAGACAACTGAATCCCCATGTAGCAACAAGGCTCAGAAGAGCCCACACACTCAGATCTTAACCCCAGTGTGCTGAAAGTGTCAAAACATGTTTTTCAGCAGAAATAAACATGTTTCTGCAAGTTTGGTCAACCCCATGTAAGTTATGGGGCAGTAACAGTACACTTTTCAAAACGTGTTTTTCAGCCCGAAATAAACGCGTTTTTTCAGACAACTGAATCCCCATGTAGCAACAAGGCTCAGAAGAGCCCACACACTCAGATCTTAACCCCAGTGTGCTGAAGGTGTCAAAACATGTTTTTCAGCAGAAATAAACATGTTTCTGCAAGTTTGGTCAACCCCATGTAAGTTATGGGGCAGTAACAGTACACTTTTCAAAACGTGTTTTTCAGCCCGAAATAAACGCGTTTTTTCAGACAACTGAATCCCCATGTAGCAACAAGGCTCAGAAGAGCCCACACACTCAGATCTTAACCCCAGTGTGCTGAAAGTGTCAAAACATGTTTTTCAGCAGAAATAAACATGTTTCTGCAAGTTTGGTCAACCCCATGTAAGTTATGGGGCAGTAACAGTACACTTTTCAAAACGTGTTTTTCAGCCCGAAATAAACGCGTTTTTTCAGACAACTGAATCCCCATGTAGCAACAAGGCTCAGAAGAGCCCACACACTCAGATCTTAACCCCAGTGTGCTGAAAGTGTCAAAACATGTTTTTCAGCAGAAATAAACATGTTTCTGCAAGTTTGGTCAACCCCATGTAAGTTATGGGGCAGTAACAGTACACTTTTCAAAACGTGTTTTTCAGCCCGAAATAAACGCGTTTTTTCAGACAACTGAATACCCATGTAGCAGCAAGTCTCAGAAGAGCCCACACACTCAGCTCTTAACCCCAGTGTGCAGAAAGGGTCAAAACGGGTTTTTCAGCAGAAATAAACATGTTTCTGCAAGTTTGGTCAACCCCATGTAAGTTATGGGGCAGTAACAGTACACTCTGCAAAACGTGTTTTTCAGCCCGAAATAAACGCGTTTTTTCAGACAACTGAATCCCCATGTAGCAGCAAGGCTCAGAAGAGCCCACACACTCAGATCTTAACCCCAGTGTGCTGAAAGTGTCAAAACATGTTTTTCAGCAGCAATAAACATGTTTCTGCAAGTTTGGTCAACCCCATGTAAGCTATGGGGCAGTAACAGTATACTTTTCAAAACGTGTTTTTCAGCCCGAAATAAACGCGTTTTTTCAGACAACTGAATACCCATGTAGCAGCAAGGCTCAGAAGAGCCCACACACTCAGATCTTAACCCCAGTGTGCTGAAAGTGTCAAAACATGTTTTTCAGCAGAAATAAACATGTTTCTGCAAGTTTGGTCAACCCCATGTAAGTTATGGGGCAGTAACAGTACACTTTTCAAAACGTGTTTTTCAGCCCGAAATAAACGCGTTTTTTCAGACAACTGAATCCCCATGTAGCAACAAGGCTCAGAAGAGCCCACACACTCAGATCTTAACCCCAGTGTGCTGAAAGTGTCAAAACATGTTTTTCAGCAGAAATAAACATGTTTCTGCAAGTTTGGTCAACCCCATGTAAGTTATGGGGCAGTAACAGTACACTTTTCAAAACGTGTTTTTCAGCCCGAAATAAACGCGTTTTTTCAGACAACTGAATCCCCATGCAGCAACAAGGCTCAGAAGAGCCCACACACTCAGATCTTAACCCCAGTGTGCTGAAAGTGTCAAAACTTGTTTTTCAGCAGAAATAAACATGTTTCTGCAAGTTTGGTCAACCCCATGTAAGTTATGGGGCAGTAACAGTACACTTTTCAAAACGTGTTTTTCAGCCCGAAATAAACGCGTTTTTTCAGACAACTGAATACCCATGTAGCAGCAAGGCTCAGAAGAGCCCACACACTCAGATCTTAACCCCAGTGTGCTGAAAGTGTCAAAACATGTTTTTCAGCAGAAATAAACATGTTTCTGCAAGTTTGGTCAACCCCATGTAAGTTATGGGGCAGTAACAGTACACTTTTCAAAACGTGTTTTTCAGCCCGAAATAAACGCGTTTTTTCAGACAACTGAATCCCCATGTAGCAACAAGGCTCAGAAGAGCCCACACACTCAGATCTTAACCCCAGTGTGCTGAAAGTGTCAAAACATGTTTTTCAGCAGAAATAAACATGTTTCTGCAAGTTTGGTCAACCCCATGTAAGTTATGGGACAGTAACAGTACACTTTTCAAAACGTGTTTTTCAGCCCGAAATAAACGCGTTTTTTCAGACAGCTGAATACCCATGTAGCAGCAAGTCTCAGAAGAGCCCACACACTCAGCTCTTAACCCCAGTGTGCAGAAAGGGTCAAAACGTGTTTTTCAGCAGAAATAAACATGTTTCTGCAAGTTTGGTCAACCCCATGTAAGTTATGGGGCAGTAACAGTACACTCTGCAAAACGTGTTTTTCAGCCCGAAATAAACGCGTTTTTTCAGACAACTGAATCCCCATGTAGCAGCAAGGCTCAGAAGAGCCCACACACTCAGATCTTAACCCCAGTGTGCAGAAAGGTTCAAAACATGTTTTTCAGCAGAAATAAACATGTTTCTGCAAGTTTGGTCAACCCCATGTAAGTTATGGGGCAGTAACAGTACACTTTTCAAAACGTGTTTTTCAGCCCGAAATAAACGCGTTTTTTCAGACAACTGAATCCCCATGTAGCAACAAGGCTCAGAAGAGCCCACACACTCAGATCTTAACCCCAGTGTGCAGAAAGGGTCAAAACTTGTTTTTCAGCAGAAATAAACATGTTTCTGCAAGTTTGGTCAACCCCATGTAAGTTATGGGGCAGTAACAGTACACTTTTCAAAACGTGTTTTTCAGCCCGAAATAAACGCGTTTTTTCAGACAACTGAATCCCCATGTAGCAGCAAGGCTCAGAAGAGCCCACACACTCAGATCTTAACCCCAGTGTGCAGAAAGGTTCAAAACATGTTTTTCAGCAGAAATAAACATGTTTCTGCAAGTTTGGTCAACCCCATGTAAGTTATGGGGCAGTAACAGTACACTTTTCAAAACGTGTTTTTCAGCCCGAAATAAACGCGTTTTTTCAGACAACTGAATCCCCATGTAGCAACAAGGCTCAGAAGAGCCCACACACTCAGATCTTAACCCCAGTGTGCTGAAAGTGTCAAAACATGTTTTTCAGCAGAAATAAACATGTTTCTGCAAGTTTGGTCAACCCCATGTAAGTTATGGGGCAGTAACAGTACACTTTTCAAAACGTGTTTTTCAGCCCGAAATAAACGCGTTTTTTCAGACAACTGAATCCCCATGTAGCAACAAGGCTCAGAAGAGCCCACACACTCAGATCTTAACCCCAGTGTGCTGAAAGTGTCAAAACATGTTTTTCAGCAGAAATAAACATGTTTCTGCAAGTTTGGTCAACCCCATGTAAGTTATGGGGCAGTAACAGTACACTTTTCCAAACGTGTTTTTCAGCCCGAAATAAACGCGTTTTTTCAGACAACTGAATCCCCATGTAGCAACAAGGCTCAGAAGAGCCCACACACTCAGATCTTAACCCCAGTGTGCTGAAAGTGTCAAAACATGTTTTTCAGCAGAAATAAACATGTTTCTGCAAGTTTGGTCAACCCCATGTAAGTTATGGGGCAGTAACAGTACACTTTTCAAAACGTGTTTTTCAGCCCGAAATAAACGCGTTTTTTCAGACAACTGAATACCCATGTAGCAGCAAGTCTCAGAAGAGCCCACACACTCAGCTCTTAACCCTAGTGTGCAGAAAGGGTCAAAACGTGTTTTTCAGCAGAAATAAACATGTTTCTGCAAGTTTGGTCAACCCCATGTAAGTTATGGGGCAGTAACAGTACACTCTGCAAAACGTGTTTTTCAGCCCGAAATAAACGCGTTTTTTCAGACAACTGAATCCCCATGTAGCAGCAAGGCTCAGAAGAGCCCACACACTCAGCTCTTAACCCCAGTGTGCAGAAAGGGTCAAAACGTGTTTTTCAGCAGAAATAAACATGTTTCTGCAAGTTTGGTCAACCCCATGTAAGTTATGGGGCAGTAACAGTACACTCTGCAAAACGTGTTTTTCAGCCCGAAATAAACGCGTTTTTTCAGACAACTGAATCCCCATGTACCAGCAAGGCTCAGAAGAGCCCACACACTCAGATCTTAACCCCAGTGTGCAGAAAGGTTCAAAACATGTTTTTCAGCAGAAATAAACATGTTTCTGCAAGTTTGGTCAACCCCATGTAAGTTATGGGGCAGTAACAGTACACTTTTCAAAACGTGTTTTTCAGCCCGAAATAAACGTGTTTTTTCAGACAACTGAATCCCCATGTAGCAACAAGGCTCAGAAGAGCCCACACACTCAGATCTTAACCCCAGTGTGCTGAAAGTGTCAAAACATGTTTTTCAGCAGAAATAAACATGTTTCTGCAAGTTTGGTCAACCCCATGTAAGTTATGGGGCAGTAACAGTACACTTTTCAAAACGTGTTTTTCAGCCCGAAATAAACGCGTTTTTTCAGACAACTGAATCCCCATGTAGCAACAAGGCTCAGAAGAGCCCACACACTCAGATCTTAACCCCAGTGTGCTGAAGGTGTCAAAACATGTTTTTCAGCAGAAATAAACATGTTTCTGCAAGTTTGGTCAACCCCATGTAAGTTATGGGGCAGTAACAGTACACTTTTCAAAACGTGTTTTTCAGCCCGAAATAAACGCGTTTTTTCAGACAACTGAATCCCCATGTAGCAACAAGGCTCAGAAGAGCCCACACACTCAGATCTTAACCCCAGTGTGCTGAAAGTGTCAAAACATGTTTTTCAGCAGAAATAAACATGTTTCTGCAAGTTTGGTCAACCCCATGTAAGTTATGGGGCAGTAACAGTACACTTTTCAAAACGTGTTTTTCAGCCCGAAATAAACGCGTTTTTTCAGACAACTGAATCCCCATGTAGCAACAAGGCTCAGAAGAGCCCACACACTCAGATCTTAACCCCAGTGTGCTGAAAGTGTCAAAACATGTTTTTCAGGAGAAATAAACATGTTTCTGCAAGTTTGGTCAACCCCATGTAAGTTATGGGGCAGTAACAGTACACTTTTCAAAACGTGTTTTTCAGCCCGAAATAAACGCGTTTTTTCAGACAACTGAATACCCATGTAGCAGCAAGTCTCAGAAGAGCCAACACACTCAGCTCTTAACCCCAGTGTGCAGAAAGGGTCAAAACGTGTTTTTCAGCAGACATAAACATGTTTCTGCAAGTTTGGTCAACCCCATGTAAGTTATGGGGCAGTAACAGTACACTCTGCAAAACGTGTTTTTCAGCACGAAATAAACGCGTTTTTTCAGACAACTGAATCCCCATGTAGCAGCAAGGCTCAGAAGAGCCCACACACTCAGATCTTAACCCCAGTGTGCTGAAAGTGTCAAAACATGTTTTTCAGCAGAAATAAACATGTTTCTGCAAGTTTGGTCAACCCCATGTAAGTTATGGGGCAGTAACAGTACACTTTTCAAAACGTGTTTTTCAGCCCGAAATAAACGCGTTTTTTCAGACAACTGAATCCCCATGTAGCAGCAAGGCTCAGAAGAGCCCACACACTCAGATCTTAACCCCAGTGTGCTGAAAGTGTCAAAACATGTTTTTCAGCAGAAATAAACATGTTTCTGCAAGTTTGGTCAACCCCATGTAAGTTATGGGGCAGTAACAGTACACTTTTCAAAACGTGTTTTTCAGCCCGAAATAAACGCGTTTTTTCAGACATCTGAATCCCCATGTAGCAGCAAGGCTCAGAAGAGCCCACACACTCAGATCTTAACCCCAGTGTGCAGAAAGGTTCAAAACATGTTTTTCAGCAGAAATAAACATGTTTCTGCAAGTTTGGTCAACCCCATGTAAGTTATGGGGCAGTAACAGTACACTTTTCAAAACGTGTTTTTCAGCCCGAAATAAACGCGTTTTTTCAGACAACTGAATCCCCATGTAGCAACAAGGCTCAGAAGAGCCCACACACTCAGATCTTAACCCCAGTGTGCTGAAAGTGTCAAAACATGTTTTTCAGCAGAAATAAACATGTTTCTGCAAGTTTGGTCAACCCCATGTAAGTTATGGGGCAGTAACAGTACACTTTTCAAAACGTGTTTTTCAGCCCGAAATAAACGCGTTTTTTCAGACAACTGAATACCCATGTAGCAGCAAGTCTCAGAAGAGCCCACACACTCAGCTCTTAACCCCAGTGTGCAGAAAGGGTCAAAACGTGTTTTTCAGCAGAAATAAACATGTTTCTGCAAGTTTGGTCAACCCCATGTAAGTTATGGGGCAGTAACAGTACACTCTGCAAAACGTGTTTTTCAGCCCGAAATAAACGCGTTTTTTCAGACAACTGAATCCCCATGTAGCAGCAAGGCTCAGAAGAGCCCACACACTCAGATCTTAACCCCAGTGTGCTGAAAGTGTCAAAACATGTTTTTCAGCAGCAATAAACATGTTTCTGCAAGTTTGGTCAACCCCATGTAAGTTATGGGGCAGTAACAGTACACTTTTCAAAACGTGTTTTTCAGCCCGAAATAAACGCGTTTTTTCAGACAACTGAATCCCCATGTAGCAACAAGGCTCAGAAGAGCCCACACACTCAGATCTTAACCCCAGTGTGCTGAAAGTGTCAAAACATGTTTTTCAGCAGAAATAAACATGTTTCTGCAAGTTTGGTCAACCCCATGTAAGTTATGGGGCAGTAACAGTACACTTTTCAAAACGTGTTTTTCAGCCCGAAATAAACGCGTTTTTTCAGACAACTGAATCCCCATGCAGCAACAAGGCTCAGAAGAGCCCACACACTCAGATCTTAACCCCAGTGTGCTGAAAGTGTCAAAACTTGTTTTTCAGCAGAAATAAACATGTTTCTGCAAGTTTGGTCAACCCCATGTAAGTTATGGGGCAGTAACAGTACACTTTTCAAAACGTGTTTTTCAGCCCGAAATAAACGCGTTTTTTCAGACAACTGAATACCCATGTAGCAGCAAGGCTCAGAAGAGCCCACACACTCAGATCTTAACCCCAGTGTGCTGAAAGTGTCAAAACATGTTTTTCAGCAGAAATAAACATGTTTCTGCAAGTTTGGTCAACCCCATGTAAGTTATGGGGCAGTAACAGTACACTTTTCAAAACGTGTTTTTCAGCCCGAAATAAGCGCGTTTTTTCAGACAACTGAATCCCCATGTAGCAACAAGGCTCAGAAGAGCCCACACACTCAGATCTTAACCCCTGTGTGCTGAAAGTGTCAAAACATGTTTTTCAGCAGAAATAAACATGTTTCTGCAAGTTTGGTCAACCCCATGTAAGTTATGGGGCAGTAACAGTACACTTTTCAAAACGTGTTTTTCAGCCCGAAATAAACGCGTTTTTTCAGACAACTGAATACCCATGTAGCAGCAAGTCTCAGAAGAGCCCACACACTCAGCTCTTAACCCCAGTGTGCAGAAAGGGTCAAAACGTGTTTTTCAGCAGAAATAAACATGTTTCTGCAAGTTTGGTCAACCCCATGTAAGTTATGGGGCAGTAACAGTACACTCTGCAAAACGTGTTTTTCAGCCCGAAATAAACGCGTTTTTTCAGACAACTGAATCCCCATGTAGCAGCAAGGCTCAGAAGAGCCCACACACTCAGATCTTAACCCCAGTGTGCAGAAAGGTTCAAAACATGTTTTTCAGCAGAAATAAACATGTTTCTGCAAGTTTGGTCAACCCCATGTAAGTTATGGGGCAGTAACAGTACACTTTTCAAAACGTGTTTTTCAGTCCGAAATAAACGCGTTTTTTCAGACAACTGAATCCCCATATAGCAACAAGGCTCAGAAGAGCCCACACACTCAGATCTTAACCCCAGTGTGCAGAAAGGGTCAAAACTTGTTTTTCAGCAGAAATAAACATGTTTCTGCAAGTTTGGTCAACCCCATGTAAGTTATGGGGCAGTAACAGTACACTTTTCAAAACGTGTTTTTCAGCCCGAAATAAACGCGTTTTTTCAGACAACTGAATACCCATGTAGCAGCAAGGCTCAGAAGAGCCCACACACTCAGATCTTAACCCCAGTGTGCTGAAAGTGTCAAAACATGTTTTTCAGCAGAAATAAACATGTTTCTGCAAGTTTGGTCAACCCCATGTAAGTTATGGGGCAGTAACAGTACACTTTTCAAAACGTGTTTTTCAGCCCGAAATAAACGCGTTTTTTCAGACAACTGAATCCCCATGTAGCAGCAAGGCTCAGAAGAGCCCACACACTCAGATCTTAACCCCAGTGTGCTGAAAGTGTCAAAACATGTTTTTCAGCAGAAATAAACATGTTTCTGCAAGTTTGGTCAACCCCATGTAAGTTATGGGGCAGTAACAGTACACTTTTCAAAACGTGTTTTTCAGCCCGAAATAAACGCGTTTTTTCAGACAACTGAATCCCCATGTAGCAACAAGGCTCAGAAGAGCCCACACACTCAGATCTTAACCCCAGTGTGCTGAAAGTGTCAAAACATGTTTTTCAGCAGAAATAAACATGTTTCTGCAAGTTTGGTCAACCCCATGTAAGTTATGGGGCAGTAACAGTACACTTTTCAAAACGTGTTTTTCAGCCCGAAATAAACGCGTTTTTTCAGACAACTGAATCCCCATGCAGCAACAAGGCTCAGAAGAGCCCACACACTCAGATCTTAACCCCAGTGTGCTGAAAGTGTCAAAACTTGTTTTTCAGCAGAAATAAACATGTTTCTGCAAGTTTGGTCAACCCCATGTAAGTTATGGGGCAGTAACAGTACACTTTTCAAAACGTGTTTTTCAGCCCGAAATAAACGCGTTTTTTCAGACAACTGAATACCCATGTAGCAGCAAGGCTCAGAAGAGCCCACACACTCAGATCTTAACCCAAGTGTGCTGAAAGTGTCAAAACATGTTTTTCAGCAGAAATAAACATGTTTCTGCAAGTTTGGTCAACCCCATGTAAGTTATGGGGCAGTAACAGTACACTTTTCAAAACGTGTTTTTCAGCCCGAAATAAACGCGTTTTTTCAGACACCTGAATCCCCATGTAGCAACAAGGCTCAGAAGAGCCCACACACTCAGATCTTAACCCCAGTGTGCTGAAAGTGTCAAAACGTTTTTCAGCAGAAATAAACATGTTTCTGCAAGTTTGGTCAACCCCATGTAAGTTATGGGGCAGTAACAGTACACTTTTCAAAACGTGTTTTTCAGCCCGAAATAAACGCGTTTTTTCAGACAACTGAATCCCCATGTAGCAGCAAGGCTCAGAAGAGCCCACACACTCAGATCTTAACCCCAGTGTGCTGAAAGTGTCAAAACATGTTTTTCAGCAGAAATAAACATGTTTCTGCAAGTTTGGTCAACCCCATGTAAGTTATGGGGCAGTAACAGTACACTTTTCAAAACGTGTTTTTCAGCCCGAAATAAACGCGTTTTTTCAGACAACTGAATCCCCATGTAGCAGCAAGGCTCAGAAGAGCCCACACACTCAGATCTTAACCCCAGTGTGCTGAAAGTGTCAAAACATGTTTTTCAGCAGAAATAAACATGTTTCTGCAAGTTTGGTCAACCCCATGTAAGTTAAGGGGCAGTAACAGTACACTTTTCAAAACGTGTTTTTCAGCCCGAAATAAACGCGTTTTTTCAGACAACTGAATCCCCATGTAGCAACAAGGCTCAGAAGAGCCCACACACTCAGATCTTAACCCCAGTGTGCTGACAGTGTCAAAACATGTTTTTCAGCAGAAATAAACATGTTTCTGCAAGTTTGGTCAACCCCATGTAAGTTATGGGGCAGTAACAGTACACTTTTCAAAACGTGTTTTTCAGCCCGAAATAAACGCGTTTTTTCAGACAACTGAATCCCCATGCAGCAACAAGGCTCAGAAGAGCCCACACACTCAGATCTTAACCCCAGTGTGCTGAAAGTGTCAAAACTTGTTTTTCAGCAGAAATAAACATGTTTCTGCAAGTTTGGTCAACCCCATGTAAGTTATGGGGCAGTAACAGTACACTTTTCAAAACGTGTTTTTCAGCCCGAAATAAACGCGTTTTTTCAGACAACTGAATACCCATGTAGCAGCAAGGCTCAGAAGAGCCCACACACTCAGATCTTAACCCCAGTGTGCTGAAAGTGTCAAAACATGTTTTTCAGCAGAAATAAACATGTTTCTGCAAGTTTGGTCAACCCCATGTAAGTTATGGGGCAGTAACAGTACACTTTTCAAAACGTGTTTTTCAGCCCGAAATAAACGCGTTTTTTCAGACAACTGAATACCCATGTAGCAGCAAGTCTCAGAAGAGCCCACACACTCAGCTCTTAACCCCAGTGTGCAGAAAGGGTCAAAACGTGTTTTTCAGCAGAAATAAACATGTTTCTGCAAGTTTGGTCAACCCCATGTAAGTTATGGGGCAGTAACAGTACACTCTGCAAAACGTGTTTTTCAGCCCGAAATAAACGCGTTTTTTCAGACAACTGAATCCCCATGTAGCAGCAAGGCTCAGAAGAGCCCACACACTCAGATCTTAACCCCAGTGTGCAGAAAGGTTCAAAACATGTTTTTCAGCAGAAATAAACATGTCTCTGCAAGTTTGGTCAACCCCATGTAAGTTATGGGGCAGTAACAGTACACTTTTCAAAACGTGTTTTTCAGCCCGAAATAAACGCGTTTTTTCAGACAACTGAATCCCCATGTAGCAACAAGGCTCAGAAGAGCCCACACACTCAGATCTTAACCCCAGTGTGCTGAAAGTGTCAAAACATGTTTTTCAGCAGAAATAAACATGTTTCTGCAAGTTTGGTCAACCCCATGTAAGTTATGGGGCAGTAACAGTACACTTTTCAAAACGTGTTTTTCAGCCCGAAATAAACGCGTTTTTTCAGACAACTGAATCCCCATGTAGCAGCAAGGCTCAGACGAGCCCACACACTCAGATCTTAACCCCAGTGTGCAGAAAGGGTCAAAACGTGTTTTTCAGCAGAAATAAACATGTTTCTGCAAGTTTGGTCAACCCCATGTAAGTTATGGGGCAGTAACAGTACACTTTTCAAAACGTGTTTTTCAGCCCGAAATAAACGCGTTTTTTCAGACAACTGAATACCCATGTAGCAGCAAGGCTCAGAAGAGCCCACACACTCAGATCTTAACCCCAGTGTGCTGAAAGTGTCAAAACATGTTTTTCAGCAGAAATAAACATGTTTCTGCAAGTTTGGTCAACCCCATGTAAGTTATGGGGCAGTAACAGTACACTTTTCAAAACGTGTTTTTCAGCCCGAAATAAACGCGTTTTTTCAGACAACTGAATCCCCATGTAGCAACAAGGCTCAGAAGAGCCCACACACTCAGATCTTAACCCCAGTGTGCTGAAAGTGTCAAAACATGTTTTTCAGCAGAAATAAACATGTTTCTGCAAGTTTGGTCAACCCCATGTAAGTTATGGGGCAGTAACAGTACACTTTTCAAAACGTGTTTTTCAGCCCGAAATAAACGCGTTTTTTCAGACAACTGAATCCCCATGCAGCAACAAGGCTCAGAAGAGCCCACACACTCAGATCTTAACCCCAGTGTGCTGAAAGTGTCAAAACTTGTTTTTCAGCAGAAATAAACATGTTTCTGCAAGTTTGGTCAACCCCATGTAAGTTATGGGGCAGTAACAGTACACTTTTCAAAACGTGTTTTTCAGCCCGAAATAAACGCGTTTTTTCAGACAACTGAATCCCCATGCAGCAACAAGGCTCAGAAGAGCCCACACACTCAGATCTTAACCCCAGTGTGCTGAAAGTGTCAAAACTTGTTTTTCAGCAGAAATAAACATGTTTCTGCAAGTTTGGTCAACCCCATGTAAGTTATGGGGCAGTAACAGTACACTTTTCAAAACGTGTTTTTCAGCCCGAAATAAACGCGTTTTTTCAGACAACTGAATACCCATGTAGCAGCAAGGCTCAGAAGAGCCCACACACTCAGATCTTAACCCAAGTGTGCTGAAAGTGTCAAAACATGTTTTTCAGCAGAAATAAACATGTTTCTGCAAGTTTGGTCAACCCCATGTAAGTTATGGGGCAGTAACAGTACACTTTTCAAAACGTGTTTTTCAGCCCGAAATAAACGCGTTTTTTCAGACACCTGAATCCCCATGTAGCAACAAGGCTCAGAAGAGCCCACACACTCAGATCTTAACCCCAGTGTGCTGAAAGTGTCAAAACGTTTTTCAGCAGAAATAAACATGTTTCTGCAAGTTTGGTCAACCCCATGTAAGTTATGGGGCAGTAACAGTACACTTTTCAAAACGTGTTTTTCAGCCCGAAATAAACGCGTTTTTTCAGACAACTGAATCCCCATGTAGCAGCAAGGCTCAGAAGAGCCCACACACTCAGATCTTAACCCCAGTGTGCTGAAAGTGTCAAAACATGTTTTTCAGCAGAAATAAACATGTTTCTGCAAGTTTGGTCAACCCCATGTAAGTTATGGGGCAGTAACAGTACACTTTTCAAAACGTGTTTTTCAGCCCGAAATAAACGCGTTTTTTCAGACAACTGAATCCCCATGTAGCAGCAAGGCTCAGAAGAGCCCACACACTCAGATCTTAACCCTAGTGTGCTGAAAGTGTCAAAACATGTTTTTCAGCAGAAATAAACATGTTTCTGCAAGTTTGGTCAACCCCATGTAAGTTATGGGGCAGTAACAGTACACTTTTCAAAACGTGTTTTTCAGGCCGAAATAAACGCGTTTTTTCAGACAACTGAATCCCCATGTAGCAACAAGGCTCAGAAGAGCCCACACACTCAGATCTTAACCCCAGTGTGCTGACAGTGTCAAAACATGTTTTTCAGCAGAAATAAACATGTTTCTGCAAGTTTGGTCAACCCCATGTAAGTTATGGGGCAGTAACAGTACACTTTTCAAAACGTGTTTTTCAGCCCGAAATAAACGCGTTTTTTCAGACAACTGAATCCCCATGCAGCAACAAGGCTCAGAAGAGCCCACACACTCAGATCTTAACCCCAGTGTGCTGAAAGTGTCAAAACTTGTTTTTCAGCAGAAATAAACATGTTTCTGCAAGTTTGGTCAACCCCATGTAAGTTATGGGGCAGTAACAGTACACTTTTCAAAACGTGTTTTTCAGCCCGAAATAAACGCGTTTTTTCAGACAACTGAATACCCATGTAGCAGCAAGGCTCAGAAGAGCCCACACACTCAGATCTTAACCCCAGTGTGCTGAAAGTGTCAAAACATGTTTTTCAGCAGAAATAAACATGTTTCTGCAAGTTTGGTCAACCCCATGTAAGTTATGGGGCAGTAACAGTACACTTTTCAAAACGTGTTTTTCAGCCCGAAATAAACGCGTTTTTTCAGACAACTGAATACCCATGTAGCAGCAAGTCTCAGAAGAGCCCACACACTCAGCTCTTAACCCCAGTGTGCAGAAAGGGTCAAAACGTGTTTTTCAGCAGAAATAAACATGTTTCTGCAAGTTTGGTCAACCCCATGTAAGTTATGGGGCAGTAACAGTACACTCTGCAAAACGTGTTTTTCAGCCCGAAATAAACGCGTTTTTTCAGACAACTGAATCCCCATGTAGCAGCAAGGCTCAGAAGAGCCCACACACTCAGATCTTAACCCCAGTGTGCAGAAAGGTTCAAAACATGTTTTTCAGCAGAAATAAACATGTCTCTGCAAGTTTGGTCAACCCCATGTAAGTTATGGGGCAGTAACAGTACACTTTTCAAAACGTGTTTTTCAGCCCGAAATAAACGCGTTTTTTCAGACAACTGAATCCCCATGTAGCAACAAGGCTCAGAAGAGCCCACACACTCAGATCTTAACCCCAGTGTGCTGAAAGTGTCAAAACATGTTTTTCAGCAGAAATAAACATGTTTCTGCAAGTTTGGTCAACCCCATGTAAGTTATGGGGCAGTAACAGTACACTTTTCAAAACGTGTTTTTCAGCCCGAAATAAACGCGTTTTTTCAGACAACTGAATCCCCATGTAGCAGCAAGGCTCAGACGAGCCCACACACTCAGATCTTAACCCCAGTGTGCAGAAAGGGTCAAAACGTGTTTTTCAGCAGAAATAAACATGTTTCTGCAAGTTTGGTCAACCCCATGTAAGTTATGGGGCAGTAACAGTACACTCTGCAAAACGTGTTTTTCAGCCCGAAATAAACGCGTTTTTTCAGACAACTGAATCCCCATGTAGCAGCAAGGCTCAGAAGAGCCCACACACTCAGATCTTAACCCCAGTGTGCTGAAAGTGTCAAAACATGTTTTTCAGCAGAAATAAACATGTTTCTGCAAGTTTGGTCAACCCCATGTAAGTTATGGGGCAGTAACAGTACACTTTTCAAAACGTGTTTTTCAGCCCGAAATAAACGCGTTTTTTCAGACAACTGAATCCCCATGTAGCAACAAGGCTCAGAAGAGCCCACACACTCAGATCTTAACCCCAGTGTGCTGAAAGTGTCAAAACATGTTTTTCAGCAGAAATAAACATGTTTCTGCAAGTTTGGTCAACCCCATGTAAGTTATGGGGCAGTAACAGTACACTATGCAAAACGTGTTTTTCAGCCCGAAATAAACGCGTTTTTTCAGACAACTGAATACCCATGTAGCAGCAAGGCTCAGAAGAGCCCACACACTCAGATCTTAACCCCAGTGTGCTGAAAGTGTCAAAACATGTTTTTCAGCAGAAATAAACATGTTTCTGCAAGTTTGGTCAACCCCATGTAAGTTATGGGGCAGTAACAGTACACTTTTCAAAACGTGTTTTTCAGCCCGAAATAAACGCGTTTTTTCAGACAACTGAATCCCCATGTAGCAACAAGGCTCAGAAGAGCCCACACACTCAGATCTTAACCCCAGTGTGCTGAAAGTGTCAAAACATGTTTTTCAGCAGAAATAAACATGTTTCTGCAAGTTTGGTCAACCCCATGTAAGTTATGGGGCAGTAACAGTACACTTTTCAAAACGTGTTTTTCAGCCCGAAATAAACGCGTTTTTTCAGACAACTGAATACCCATGTAGCAGCAAGTCTCAGAAGAGCCCACACACTCAGCTCTTAACCCCAGTGTGCAGAAAGGGTCAAAACGTGTTTTTCAGCAGAAATAAACATGTTTCTGCAAGTTTGGTCAACCCCATGTAAGTTATGGGGCAGTAACAGTACACTCTGCAAAACGTGTTTTTCAGCCCGAAATAAACGCGTTTTTTCAGACAACTGAATCCCCATGTAGCAGCAAGGCTCAGAAGAGCCCACACACTCAGATCTTAACCCCAGTGTGCTGAAAGTGTCAAAACATGTTTTTCAGCAGCAATAAACATGTTTCTGCAAGTTTGGTCAACCCCATGTAAGTTATGGGGCAGTAACAGTACACTTTTCAAAACGTGTTTTTCAGCCCGAAATAAACGCGTTTTTTCAGACAACTGAATCCCCATGTAGCAACAAGGCTCAGAAGAGCCCACACACTCAGATCTTAACCCCAGTGTGCTGAAAGTGTCAAAACATGTTTTTCAGCAGAAATAAACATGTTTCTGCAAGTTTGGTCAACCCCATGTAAGTTATGGGGCAGTAACAGTACACTTTTCAAAACGTGTTTTTCAGCCCGAAATAAACGCGTTTTTTCAGACAACTGAATCCCCATGCAGCAACAAGGCTCAGAAGAGCCCACACACTCAGATCTTAACCCCAGTGTGCTGAAAGTGTCAAAACTTGTTTTTCAGCAGAAATAAACATGTTTCTGCAAGTTTGGTCAACCCCATGTAAGTTATGGGGCAGTAACAGTACACTTTTCAAAACGTGTTTTTCAGCCCGAAATAAACGCGTTTTTTCAGACAACTGAATACCCATGTAGCAGCAAGGCTCAGAAGAGCCCACACACTCAGATCTTAACCCCAGTGTGCTGAAAGTGTCAAAACATGTTTTTCAGCAGAAATAAACATGTTTCTGCAAGTTTGGTCAACCCCATGTAAGTTATGGGGCAGTAACAGTACACTTTTCAAAACGTGTTTTTCAGCCCGAAATAAGCGCGTTTTTTCAGACAACTGAATCCCCATGTAGCAACAAGGCTCAGAAGAGCCCACACACTCAGATCTTAACCCCTGTGTGCTGAAAGTGTCAAAACATGTTTTTCAGCAGAAATAAACATGTTTCTGCAAGTTTGGTCAACCCCATGTAAGTTATGGGGCAGTAACAGTACACTTTTCAAAACGTGTTTTTCAGCCCGAAATAAACGCGTTTTTTCAGACAACTGAATACCCATGTAGCAGCAAGTCTCAGAAGAGCCCACACACTCAGCTCTTAACCCCAGTGTGCAGAAAGGGTCAAAACGTGTTTTTCAGCAGAAATAAACATGTTTCTGCAAGTTTGGTCAACCCCATGTAAGTTATGGGGCAGTAACAGTACACTCTGCAAAACGTGTTTTTCAGCCCGAAATAAACGCGTTTTTTCAGACAACTGAATCCCCATGTAGCAGCAAGGCTCAGAAGAGCCCACACACTCAGATCTTAACCCCAGTGTGCAGAAAGGTTCAAAACATGTTTTTCAGCAGAAATAAACATGTTTCTGCAAGTTTGGTCAACCCCATGTAAGTTATGGGGCAGTAACAGTACACTTTTCAAAACGTGTTTTTCAGTCCGAAATAAACGCGTTTTTTCAGACAACTGAATCCCCATATAGCAACAAGGCTCAGAAGAGCCCACACACTCAGATCTTAACCCCAGTGTGCAGAAAGGGTCAAAACTTGTTTTTCAGCAGAAATAAACATGTTTCTGCAAGTTTGGTCAACCCCATGTAAGTTATGGGGCAGTAACAGTACACTTTTCAAAACGTGTTTTTCAGCCCGAAATAAACGCGTTTTTTCAGACAACTGAATACCCATGTAGCAGCAAGGCTCAGAAGAGCCCACACACTCAGATCTTAACCCCAGTGTGCTGAAAGTGTCAAAACATGTTTTTCAGCAGAAATAAACATGTTTCTGCAAGTTTGGTCAACCCCATGTAAGTTATGGGGCAGTAACAGTACACTTTTCAAAACGTGTTTTTCAGCCCGAAATAAACGCGTTTTTTCAGACAACTGAATCCCCATGTAGCAGCAAGGCTCAGAAGAGCCCACACACTCAGATCTTAACCCCAGTGTGCTGAAAGTGTCAAAACATGTTTTTCAGCAGAAATAAACATGTTTCTGCAAGTTTGGTCAACCCCATGTAAGTTATGGGGCAGTAACAGTACACTTTTCAAAACGTGTTTTTCAGCCCGAAATAAACGCGTTTTTTCAGACAACTGAATCCCCATGTAGCAGCAAGGCTCAGACGAGCCCACACACTCAGATCTTAACCCCAGTGTGCAGAAAGGGTCAAAACGTGTTTTTCAGCAGAAATAAACATGTTTCTGCAAGTTTGGTCAACCCCATGTAAGTTATGGGGCAGTAACAGTACACTTTTCAAAACGTGTTTTTCAGCCCGAAATAAACGCGTTTTTTCAGACAACTGAATACCCATGTAGCAGCAAGGCTCAGAAGAGCCCACACACTCAGATCTTAACCCCAGTGTGCTGAAAGTGTCAAAACATGTTTTTCAGCAGAAATAAACATGTTTCTGCAAGTTTGGTCAACCCCATGTAAGTTATGGGGCAGTAACAGTACACTTTTCAAAACGTGTTTTTCAGCCCGAAATAAACGCGTTTTTTCAGACAACTGAATCCCCATGTAGCAACAAGGCTCAGAAGAGCCCACACACTCAGATCTTAACCCCAGTGTGCTGAAAGTGTCAAAACATGTTTTTCAGCAGAAATAAACATGTTTCTGCAAGTTTGGTCAACCCCATGTAAGTTATGGGGCAGTAACAGTACACTTTTCAAAACGTGTTTTTCAGCCCGAAATAAACGCGTTTTTTCAGACAACTGAATCCCCATGCAGCAACAAGGCTCAGAAGAGCCCACACACTCAGATCTTAACCCCAGTGTGCTGAAAGTGTCAAAACTTGTTTTTCAGCAGAAATAAACATGTTTCTGCAAGTTTGGTCAACCCCATGTAAGTTATGGGGCAGTAACAGTACACTTTTCAAAACGTGTTTTTCAGCCCGAAATAAACGCGTTTTTTCAGACAACTGAATCCCCATGCAGCAACAAGGCTCAGAAGAGCCCACACACTCAGATCTTAACCCCAGTGTGCTGAAAGTGTCAAAACTTGTTTTTCAGCAGAAATAAACATGTTTCTGCAAGTTTGGTCAACCCCATGTAAGTTATGGGGCAGTAACAGTACACTTTTCAAAACGTGTTTTTCAGCCCGAAATAAACGCGTTTTTTCAGACAACTGAATACCCATGTAGCAGCAAGGCTCAGAAGAGCCCACACACTCAGATCTTAACCCAAGTGTGCTGAAAGTGTCAAAACATGTTTTTCAGCAGAAATAAACATGTTTCTGCAAGTTTGGTCAACCCCATGTAAGTTATGGGGCAGTAACAGTACACTTTTCAAAACGTGTTTTTCAGCCCGAAATAAACGCGTTTTTTCAGACACCTGAATCCCCATGTAGCAACAAGGCTCAGAAGAGCCCACACACTCAGATCTTAACCCCAGTGTGCTGAAAGTGTCAAAACGTTTTTCAGCAGAAATAAACATGTTTCTGCAAGTTTGGTCAACCCCATGTAAGTTATGGGGCAGTAACAGTACACTTTTCAAAACGTGTTTTTCAGCCCGAAATAAACGCGTTTTTTCAGACAACTGAATCCCCATGTAGCAGCAAGGCTCAGAAGAGCCCACACACTCAGATCTTAACCCCAGTGTGCTGAAAGTGTCAAAACATGTTTTTCAGCAGAAATAAACATGTTTCTGCAAGTTTGGTCAACCCCATGTAAGTTATGGGGCAGTAACAGTACACTTTTCAAAACGTGTTTTTCAGCCCGAAATAAACGCGTTTTTTCAGACAACTGAATCCCCATGTAGCAGCAAGGCTCAGAAGAGCCCACACACTCAGATCTTAACCCTAGTGTGCTGAAAGTGTCAAAACATGTTTTTCAGCAGAAATAAACATGTTTCTGCAAGTTTGGTCAACCCCATGTAAGTTATGGGGCAGTAACAGTACACTTTTCAAAACGTGTTTTTCAGGCCGAAATAAACGCGTTTTTTCAGACAACTGAATCCCCATGTAGCAACAAGGCTCAGAAGAGCCCACACACTCAGATCTTAACCCCAGTGTGCTGACAGTGTCAAAACATGTTTTTCAGCAGAAATAAACATGTTTCTGCAAGTTTGGTCAACCCCATGTAAGTTATGGGGCAGTAACAGTACACTTTTCAAAACGTGTTTTTCAGCCCGAAATAAACGCGTTTTTTCAGACAACTGAATCCCCATGCAGCAACAAGGCTCAGAAGAGCCCACACACTCAGATCTTAACCCCAGTGTGCTGAAAGTGTCAAAACTTGTTTTTCAGCAGAAATAAACATGTTTCTGCAAGTTTGGTCAACCCCATGTAAGTTATGGGGCAGTAACAGTACACTTTTCAAAACGTGTTTTTCAGCCCGAAATAAACGCGTTTTTTCAGACAACTGAATACCCATGTAGCAGCAAGGCTCAGAAGAGCCCACACACTCAGATCTTAACCCCAGTGTGCTGAAAGTGTCAAAACATGTTTTTCAGCAGAAATAAACATGTTTCTGCAAGTTTGGTCAACCCCATGTAAGTTATGGGGCAGTAACAGTACACTTTTCAAAACGTGTTTTTCAGCCCGAAATAAACGCGTTTTTTCAGACAACTGAATACCCATGTAGCAGCAAGTCTCAGAAGAGCCCACACACTCAGCTCTTAACCCCAGTGTGCAGAAAGGGTCAAAACGTGTTTTTCAGCAGAAATAAACATGTTTCTGCAAGTTTGGTCAACCCCATGTAAGTTATGGGGCAGTAACAGTACACTCTGCAAAACGTGTTTTTCAGCCCGAAATAAACGCGTTTTTTCAGACAACTGAATCCCCATGTAGCAGCAAGGCTCAGAAGAGCCCACACACTCAGATCTTAACCCCAGTGTGCAGAAAGGTTCAAAACATGTTTTTCAGCAGAAATAAACATGTCTCTGCAAGTTTGGTCAACCCCATGTAAGTTATGGGGCAGTAACAGTACACTTTTCAAAACGTGTTTTTCAGCCCGAAATAAACGCGTTTTTTCAGACAACTGAATCCCCATGTAGCAACAAGGCTCAGAAGAGCCCACACACTCAGATCTTAACCCCAGTGTGCTGAAAGTGTCAAAACATGTTTTTCAGCAGAAATAAACATGTTTCTGCAAGTTTGGTCAACCCCATGTAAGTTATGGGGCAGTAACAGTACACTTTTCAAAACGTGTTTTTCAGCCCGAAATAAACGCGTTTTTTCAGACAACTGAATCCCCATGTAGCAGCAAGGCTCAGACGAGCCCACACACTCAGATCTTAACCCCAGTGTGCAGAAAGGGTCAAAACGTGTTTTTCAGCAGAAATAAACATGTTTCTGCAAGTTTGGTCAACCCCATGTAAGTTATGGGGCAGTAACAGTACACTCTGCAAAACGTGTTTTTCAGCCCGAAATAAACGCGTTTTTTCAGACAACTGAATCCCCATGTAGCAGCAAGGCTCAGAAGAGCCCACACACTCAGATCTTAACCCCAGTGTGCTGAAAGTGTCAAAACATGTTTTTCAGCAGAAATAAACATGTTTCTGCAAGTTTGGTCAACCCCATGTAAGTTATGGGGCAGTAACAGTACACTTTTCAAAACGTGTTTTTCAGCCCGAAATAAACGCGTTTTTTCAGACAACTGAATCCCCATGTAGCAACAAGGCTCAGAAGAGCCCACACACTCAGATCTTAACCCCAGTGTGCTGAAAGTGTCAAAACATGTTTTTCAGCAGAAATAAACATGTTTCTGCAAGTTTGGTCAACCCCATGTAAGTTATGGGGCAGTAACAGTACACTATGCAAAACGTGTTTTTCAGCCCGAAATAAACGCGTTTTTTCAGACAACTGAATACCCATGTAGCAGCAAGGCTCAGAAGAGCCCACACACTCAGATCTTAACCCCAGTGTGCTGAAAGTGTCAAAACATGTTTTTCAGCAGAAATAAACATGTTTCTGCAAGTTTGGTCAACCCCATGTAAGTTATGGGGCAGTAACAGTACACTTTTCAAAACGTGTTTTTCAGCCCGAAATAAACGCGTTTTTTCAGACAACTGAATCCCCATGTAGCAACAAGGCTCAGAAGAGCCCACACACTCAGATCTTAACCCCAGTGTGCTGAAAGTGTCAAAACATGTTTTTCAGCAGAAATAAACATGTTTCTGCAAGTTTGGTCAACCCCATGTAAGTTATGGGGCAGTAACAGTACACTTTTCAAAACGTGTTTTTCAGCCCGAAATAAACGCGTTTTTTCAGACAACTGAATACCCATGTAGCAGCAAGTCTCAGAAGAGCCCACACACTCAGCTCTTAACCCCAGTGTGCAGAAAGGGTCAAAACGTGTTTTTCAGCAGAAATAAACATGTTTCTGCAAGTTTGGTCAACCCCATGTAAGTTATGGGGCAGTAACAGTACACTCTGCAAAACGTGTTTTTCAGCCCGAAATAAACGCGTTTTTTCAGACAACTGAATCCCCATGTAGCAGCAAGGCTCAGAAGAGCCCACACACTCAGATCTTAACCCCAGTGTGCTGAAAGTGTCAAAACATGTTTTTCAGCAGCAATAAACATGTTTCTGCAAGTTTGGTCAACCCCATGTAAGTTATGGGGCAGTAACAGTACACTTTTCAAAACGTGTTTTTCAGCCCGAAATAAACGCGTTTTTTCAGACAACTGAATCCCCATGTAGCAACAAGGCTCAGAAGAGCCCACACACTCAGATCTTAACCCCAGTGTGCTGAAAGTGTCAAAACATGTTTTTCAGCAGAAATAAACATGTTTCTGCAAGTTTGGTCAACCCCATGTAAGTTATGGGGCAGTAACAGTACACTTTTCAAAACGTGTTTTTCAGCCCGAAATAAACGCGTTTTTTCAGACAACTGAATCCCCATGCAGCAACAAGGCTCAGAAGAGCCCACACACTCAGATCTTAACCCCAGTGTGCTGAAAGTGTCAAAACTTGTTTTTCAGCAGAAATAAACATGTTTCTGCAAGTTTGGTCAACCCCATGTAAGTTATGGGGCAGTAACAGTACACTTTTCAAAACGTGTTTTTCAGCCCGAAATAAACGCGTTTTTTCAGACAACTGAATACCCATGTAGCAGCAAGGCTCAGAAGAGCCCACACACTCAGATCTTAACCCCAGTGTGCTGAAAGTGTCAAAACATGTTTTTCAGCAGAAATAAACATGTTTCTGCAAGTTTGGTCAACCCCATGTAAGTTATGGGGCAGTAACAGTACACTTTTCAAAACGTGTTTTTCAGCCCGAAATAAGCGCGTTTTTTCAGACAACTGAATCCCCATGTAGCAACAAGGCTCAGAAGAGCCCACACACTCAGATCTTAACCCCTGTGTGCTGAAAGTGTCAAAACATGTTTTTCAGCAGAAATAAACATGTTTCTGCAAGTTTGGTCAACCCCATGTAAGTTATGGGGCAGTAACAGTACACTTTTCAAAACGTGTTTTTCAGCCCGAAATAAACGCGTTTTTTCAGACAACTGAATACCCATGTAGCAGCAAGTCTCAGAAGAGCCCACACACTCAGCTCTTAACCCCAGTGTGCAGAAAGGGTCAAAACGTGTTTTTCAGCAGAAATAAACATGTTTCTGCAAGTTTGGTCAACCCCATGTAAGTTATGGGGCAGTAACAGTACACTCTGCAAAACGTGTTTTTCAGCCCGAAATAAACGCGTTTTTTCAGACAACTGAATCCCCATGTAGCAGCAAGGCTCAGAAGAGCCCACACACTCAGATCTTAACCCCAGTGTGCAGAAAGGTTCAAAACATGTTTTTCAGCAGAAATAAACATGTTTCTGCAAGTTTGGTCAACCCCATGTAAGTTATGGGGCAGTAACAGTACACTTTTCAAAACGTGTTTTTCAGTCCGAAATAAACGCGTTTTTTCAGACAACTGAATCCCCATATAGCAACAAGGCTCAGAAGAGCCCACACACTCAGATCTTAACCCCAGTGTGCAGAAAGGGTCAAAACTTGTTTTTCAGCAGAAATAAACATGTTTCTGCAAGTTTGGTCAACCCCATGTAAGTTATGGGGCAGTAACAGTACACTTTTCAAAACGTGTTTTTCAGCCCGAAATAAACGCGTTTTTTCAGACAACTGAATACCCATGTAGCAGCAAGGCTCAGAAGAGCCCACACACTCAGATCTTAACCCCAGTGTGCTGAAAGTGTCAAAACATGTTTTTCAGCAGAAATAAACATGTTTCTGCAAGTTTGGTCAACCCCATGTAAGTTATGGGGCAGTAACAGTACACTTTTCAAAACGTGTTTTTCAGCCCGAAATAAACGCGTTTTTTCAGACAACTGAATCCCCATGTAGCAGCAAGGCTCAGAAGAGCCCACACACTCAGATCTTAACCCCAGTGTGCTGAAAGTGTCAAAACATGTTTTTCAGCAGAAATAAACATGTTTCTGCAAGTTTGGTCAACCCCATGTAAGTTATGGGGCAGTAACAGTACACTTTTCAAAACGTGTTTTTCAGCCCGAAATAAACGCGTTTTTTCAGACAACTGAATCCCCATGTAGCAACAAGGCTCAGAAGAGCCCACACACTCAGATCTTAACCCCAGTGTGCTGAAAGTGTCAAAACATGTTTTTCAGCAGAAATAAACATGTTTCTGCAAGTTTGGTCAACCCCATGTAAGTTATGGGGCAGTAACAGTACACTTTTCAAAACGTGTTTTTCAGCCCGAAATAAACGCGTTTTTTCAGACAACTGAATCCCCATGCAGCAACAAGGCTCAGAAGAGCCCACACACTCAGATCTTAACCCCAGTGTGCTGAAAGTGTCAAAACTTGTTTTTCAGCAGAAATAAACATGTTTCTGCAAGTTTGGTCAACCCCATGTAAGTTATGGGGCAGTAACAGTACACTTTTCAAAACGTGTTTTTCAGCCCGAAATAAACGCGTTTTTTCAGACAACTGAATACCCATGTAGCAGCAAGGCTCAGAAGAGCCCACACACTCAGATCTTAACCCAAGTGTGCTGAAAGTGTCAAAACATGTTTTTCAGCAGAAATAAACATGTTTCTGCAAGTTTGGTCAACCCCATGTAAGTTATGGGGCAGTAACAGTACACTTTTCAAAACGTGTTTTTCAGCCCGAAATAAACGCGTTTTTTCAGACACCTGAATCCCCATGTAGCAACAAGGCTCAGAAGAGCCCACACACTCAGATCTTAACCCCAGTGTGCTGAAAGTGTCAAAACGTTTTTCAGCAGAAATAAACATGTTTCTGCAAGTTTGGTCAACCCCATGTAAGTTATGGGGCAGTAACAGTACACTTTTCAAAACGTGTTTTTCAGCCCGAAATAAACGCGTTTTTTCAGACAACTGAATCCCCATGTAGCAGCAAGGCTCAGAAGAGCCCACACACTCAGATCTTAACCCCAGTGTGCTGAAAGTGTCAAAACATGTTTTTCAGCAGAAATAAACATGTTTCTGCAAGTTTGGTCAACCCCATGTAAGTTATGGGGCAGTAACAGTACACTTTTCAAAACGTGTTTTTCAGCCCGAAATAAACGCGTTTTTTCAGACAACTGAATCCCCATGTAGCAGCAAGGCTCAGAAGAGCCCACACACTCAGATCTTAACCCCAGTGTGCTGAAAGTGTCAAAACATGTTTTTCAGCAGAAATAAACATGTTTCTGCAAGTTTGGTCAACCCCATGTAAGTTAAGGGGCAGTAACAGTACACTTTTCAAAACGTGTTTTTCAGCCCGAAATAAACGCGTTTTTTCAGACAACTGAATCCCCATGTAGCAACAAGGCTCAGAAGAGCCCACACACTCAGATCTTAACCCCAGTGTGCTGACAGTGTCAAAACATGTTTTTCAGCAGAAATAAACATGTTTCTGCAAGTTTGGTCAACCCCATGTAAGTTATGGGGCAGTAACAGTACACTTTTCAAAACGTGTTTTTCAGCCCGAAATAAACGCGTTTTTTCAGACAACTGAATCCCCATGCAGCAACAAGGCTCAGAAGAGCCCACACACTCAGATCTTAACCCCAGTGTGCTGAAAGTGTCAAAACTTGTTTTTCAGCAGAAATAAACATGTTTCTGCAAGTTTGGTCAACCCCATGTAAGTTATGGGGCAGTAACAGTACACTTTTCAAAACGTGTTTTTCAGCCCGAAATAAACGCGTTTTTTCAGACAACTGAATACCCATGTAGCAGCAAGGCTCAGAAGAGCCCACACACTCAGATCTTAACCCCAGTGTGCTGAAAGTGTCAAAACATGTTTTTCAGCAGAAATAAACATGTTTCTGCAAGTTTGGTCAACCCCATGTAAGTTATGGGGCAGTAACAGTACACTTTTCAAAACGTGTTTTTCAGCCCGAAATAAACGCGTTTTTTCAGACAACTGAATACCCATGTAGCAGCAAGTCTCAGAAGAGCCCACACACTCAGCTCTTAACCCCAGTGTGCAGAAAGGGTCAAAACGTGTTTTTCAGCAGAAATAAACATGTTTCTGCAAGTTTGGTCAACCCCATGTAAGTTATGGGGCAGTAACAGTACACTCTGCAAAACGTGTTTTTCAGCCCGAAATAAACGCGTTTTTTCAGACAACTGAATCCCCATGTAGCAGCAAGGCTCAGAAGAGCCCACACACTCAGATCTTAACCCCAGTGTGCAGAAAGGTTCAAAACATGTTTTTCAGCAGAAATAAACATGTCTCTGCAAGTTTGGTCAACCCCATGTAAGTTATGGGGCAGTAACAGTACACTTTTCAAAACGTGTTTTTCAGCCCGAAATAAACGCGTTTTTTCAGACAACTGAATCCCCATGTAGCAACAAGGCTCAGAAGAGCCCACACACTCAGATCTTAACCCCAGTGTGCTGAAAGTGTCAAAACATGTTTTTCAGCAGAAATAAACATGTTTCTGCAAGTTTGGTCAACCCCATGTAAGTTATGGGGCAGTAACAGTACACTTTTCAAAACGTGTTTTTCAGCCCGAAATAAACGCGTTTTTTCAGACAACTGAATCCCCATGTAGCAGCAAGGCTCAGACGAGCCCACACACTCAGATCTTAACCCCAGTGTGCAGAAAGGGTCAAAACGTGTTTTTCAGCAGAAATAAACATGTTTCTGCAAGTTTGGTCAACCCCATGTAAGTTATGGGGCAGTAACAGTACACTTTTCAAAACGTGTTTTTCAGCCCGAAATAAACGCGTTTTTTCAGACAACTGAATACCCATGTAGCAGCAAGGCTCAGAAGAGCCCACACACTCAGATCTTAACCCCAGTGTGCTGAAAGTGTCAAAACATGTTTTTCAGCAGAAATAAACATGTTTCTGCAAGTTTGGTCAACCCCATGTAAGTTATGGGGCAGTAACAGTACACTTTTCAAAACGTGTTTTTCAGCCCGAAATAAACGCGTTTTTTCAGACAACTGAATCCCCATGTAGCAACAAGGCTCAGAAGAGCCCACACACTCAGATCTTAACCCCAGTGTGCTGAAAGTGTCAAAACATGTTTTTCAGCAGAAATAAACATGTTTCTGCAAGTTTGGTCAACCCCATGTAAGTTATGGGGCAGTAACAGTACACTTTTCAAAACGTGTTTTTCAGCCCGAAATAAACGCGTTTTTTCAGACAACTGAATCCCCATGCAGCAACAAGGCTCAGAAGAGCCCACACACTCAGATCTTAACCCCAGTGTGCTGAAAGTGTCAAAACTTGTTTTTCAGCAGAAATAAACATGTTTCTGCAAGTTTGGTCAACCCCATGTAAGTTATGGGGCAGTAACAGTACACTTTTCAAAACGTGTTTTTCAGCCCGAAATAAACGCGTTTTTTCAGACAACTGAATCCCCATGCAGCAACAAGGCTCAGAAGAGCCCACACACTCAGATCTTAACCCCAGTGTGCTGAAAGTGTCAAAACTTGTTTTTCAGCAGAAATAAACATGTTTCTGCAAGTTTGGTCAACCCCATGTAAGTTATGGGGCAGTAACAGTACACTTTTCAAAACGTGTTTTTCAGCCCGAAATAAACGCGTTTTTTCAGACAACTGAATACCCATGTAGCAGCAAGGCTCAGAAGAGCCCACACACTCAGATCTTAACCCAAGTGTGCTGAAAGTGTCAAAACATGTTTTTCAGCAGAAATAAACATGTTTCTGCAAGTTTGGTCAACCCCATGTAAGTTATGGGGCAGTAACAGTACACTTTTCAAAACGTGTTTTTCAGCCCGAAATAAACGCGTTTTTTCAGACACCTGAATCCCCATGTAGCAACAAGGCTCAGAAGAGCCCACACACTCAGATCTTAACCCCAGTGTGCTGAAAGTGTCAAAACGTTTTTCAGCAGAAATAAACATGTTTCTGCAAGTTTGGTCAACCCCATGTAAGTTATGGGGCAGTAACAGTACACTTTTCAAAACGTGTTTTTCAGCCCGAAATAAACGCGTTTTTTCAGACAACTGAATCCCCATGTAGCAGCAAGGCTCAGAAGAGCCCACACACTCAGATCTTAACCCCAGTGTGCTGAAAGTGTCAAAACATGTTTTTCAGCAGAAATAAACATGTTTCTGCAAGTTTGGTCAACCCCATGTAAGTTATGGGGCAGTAACAGTACACTTTTCAAAACGTGTTTTTCAGCCCGAAATAAACGCGTTTTTTCAGACAACTGAATCCCCATGTAGCAGCAAGGCTCAGAAGAGCCCACACACTCAGATCTTAACCCTAGTGTGCTGAAAGTGTCAAAACATGTTTTTCAGCAGAAATAAACATGTTTCTGCAAGTTTGGTCAACCCCATGTAAGTTATGGGGCAGTAACAGTACACTTTTCAAAACGTGTTTTTCAGGCCGAAATAAACGCGTTTTTTCAGACAACTGAATCCCCATGTAGCAACAAGGCTCAGAAGAGCCCACACACTCAGATCTTAACCCCAGTGTGCTGACAGTGTCAAAACATGTTTTTCAGCAGAAATAAACATGTTTCTGCAAGTTTGGTCAACCCCATGTAAGTTATGGGGCAGTAACAGTACACTTTTCAAAACGTGTTTTTCAGCCCGAAATAAACGCGTTTTTTCAGACAACTGAATCCCCATGCAGCAACAAGGCTCAGAAGAGCCCACACACTCAGATCTTAACCCCAGTGTGCTGAAAGTGTCAAAACTTGTTTTTCAGCAGAAATAAACATGTTTCTGCAAGTTTGGTCAACCCCATGTAAGTTATGGGGCAGTAACAGTACACTTTTCAAAACGTGTTTTTCAGCCCGAAATAAACGCGTTTTTTCAGACAACTGAATACCCATGTAGCAGCAAGGCTCAGAAGAGCCCACACACTCAGATCTTAACCCCAGTGTGCTGAAAGTGTCAAAACATGTTTTTCAGCAGAAATAAACATGTTTCTGCAAGTTTGGTCAACCCCATGTAAGTTATGGGGCAGTAACAGTACACTTTTCAAAACGTGTTTTTCAGCCCGAAATAAACGCGTTTTTTCAGACAACTGAATAGCCATGTAGCAGCAAGTCTCAGAAGAGCCCACACACTCAGCTCTTAACCCCAGTGTGCAGAAAGGGTCAAAACGTGTTTTTCAGCAGAAATAAACATGTTTCTGCAAGTTTGGTCAACCCCATGTAAGTTATGGGGCAGTAACAGTACACTCTGCAAAACGTGTTTTTCAGCCCGAAATAAACGCGTTTTTTCAGACAACTGAATCCCCATGTAGCAGCAAGGCTCAGAAGAGCCCACACACTCAGATCTTAACCCCAGTGTGCAGAAAGGTTCAAAACATGTTTTTCAGCAGAAATAAACATGTCTCTGCAAGTTTGGTCAACCCCATGTAAGTTATGGGGCAGTAACAGTACACTTTTCAAAACGTGTTTTTCAGCCCGAAATAAACGCGTTTTTTCAGACAACTGAATCCCCATGTAGCAACAAGGCTCAGAAGAGCCCACACACTCAGATCTTAACCCCAGTGTGCTGAAAGTGTCAAAACATGTTTTTCAGCAGAAATAAACATGTTTCTGCAAGTTTGGTCAACCCCATGTAAGTTATGGGGCAGTAACAGTACACTTTTCAAAACGTGTTTTTCAGCCCGAAATAAACGCGTTTTTTCAGACAACTGAATCCCCATGTAGCAGCAAGGCTCAGACGAGCCCACACACTCAGATCTTAACCCCAGTGTGCAGAAAGGGTCAAAACGTGTTTTTCAGCAGAAATAAACATGTTTCTGCAAGTTTGGTCAACCCCATGTAAGTTATGGGGCAGTAACAGTACACTCTGCAAAACGTGTTTTTCAGCCCGAAATAAACGCGTTTTTTCAGACAACTGAATCCCCATGTAGCAGCAAGGCTCAGAAGAGCCCACACACTCAGATCTTAACCCCAGTGTGCTGAAAGTGTCAAAACATGTTTTTCAGCAGAAATAAACATGTTTCTGCAAGTTTGGTCAACCCCATGTAAGTTATGGGGCAGTAACAGTACACTTTTCAAAACGTGTTTTTCAGCCCGAAATAAACGCGTTTTTTCAGACAACTGAATCCCCATGTAGCAACAAGGCTCAGAAGAGCCCACACACTCAGATCTTAACCCCAGTGTGCTGAAAGTGTCAAAACATGTTTTTCAGCAGAAATAAACATGTTTCTGCAAGTTTGGTCAACCCCATGTAAGTTATGGGGCAGTAACAGTACACTATGCAAAACGTGTTTTTCAGCCCGAAATAAACGCGTTTTTTCAGACAACTGAATACCCATGTAGCAGCAAGGCTCAGAAGAGCCCACACACTCAGATCTTAACCCCAGTGTGCTGAAAGTGTCAAAACATGTTTTTCAGCAGAAATAAACGTTTCTGCAAGTTTGGTCAACCCCATGTAAGTTATGGGGCAGTAACAGTACACTTTTCAAAACGTGTTTTTCAGCCCGAAATAAACGCGTTTTTTCAGACAACTGAATCCCCATGTAGCAGCAAGGCTCAGAAGAGCCCACACACTCAGATCTTAACCCCAGTGTGCTGAAAGTGTCAAAACATGTTTTTCAGCAGAAATAAACATGTTTCTGCAATTTTGGTCAACCCCATGTAAGTTATGGGGCAGTAACAGTACACTTTTCAAAACGTGTTTTTCAGCCCGAAATAAACGCGTTTTTTCAGACAACTGAATCCCCATGTAGCAGCAAGGCTCAGAAGAGCCCACACACTCAGATCTTAACCCCAGTGTGCTGAAAGTGTCAAAACATGTTTTTCAGCAGAAATAAACATGTTTCTGCAATTTTGGTCAACCCCATGTAAGTTATGGGGCAGTAACAGTACACTTTTCAAAACGTGTTTTTCAGCCCGAAATAAACGCGTTTTTTCAGACAACTGAATCCCCATGTAGCAACAAGGCTCAGAAGAGCCCACACACTCAGATCTTAACCCCAGTGTGCTGAAAGTGTCAAAACATGTTTTTCAGCAGAAATAAACATGTTTCTGCAAGTTTGGTCAACCCCATGTAAGTTATGGGGCAGTAACAGTACACTTTTCAAAACGTGTTTTTCAGCCCGAAATAAACGCGTTTTTTCAGACAACTGAATCCCCATGCAGCAACAAGGCTCAGAAGAGCCCACACACTCAGATCTTAACCCCAGTGTGCTGAAAGTGTCAAAACTTGTTTTTCAGCAGAAATAAACATGTTTCTGCAAGTTTGGTCAACCCCATGTAAGTTATGGGGCAGTAACAGTACACTTTTCAAAACGTGTTTTTCAGCCCGAAATAAACGCGTTTTTTCAGACAACTGAATACCCATGTAGCAGCAAGGCTCAGAAGAGCCCACACACTCAGATCTTAACCCCAGTGTGCTGAAAGTGTCAAAACATGTTTTTCAGCAGAAATAAACATGTTTCTGCAAGTTTGGTCAACCCCATGTAAGTTATGGGGCAGTAACAGTACACTTTTCAAAACGTGTTTTTCAGCCCGAAATAAACGCGTTTTTTCAGACAACTGAATCCCCATGTAGCAACAAGGCTCAGAAGAGCCCACACACTCAGATCTTAACCCCAGTGTGCTGAAAGTGTCAAAACATGTTTTTCAGCAGAAATAAACATGTTTCTGCAAGTTTGGTCAACCCCATGTAAGTTATGGGGCAGTAACAGTACACTTTTCAAAACGTGTTTTTCAGCCCGAAATAAACGCGTTTTTTCAGACAACTGAATACCCATGTAGCAGCAAGTCTCAGAAGAGCCCACACACTCAGCTCTTAACCCCAGTGTGCAGAAAGGGTCAAAACGTGTTTTTCAGCAGAAATAAACATGTTTCTGCAAGTTTGGTCAACCCCATGTAAGTTATGGGGCAGTAACAGTACACTCTGCAAAACGTGTTTTTCAGCCCGAAATAAACGCGTTTTTTCAGACAACTGAATCCCCATGTAGCAGCAAGGCTCAGAAGAGCCCACACACTCAGATCTTAACCCCAGTGTGCAGAAAGGTTCAAAACATGTTTTTCAGCAGAAATAAACATGTTTCTGCAAGTTTGGTCAACCCCATGTAAGTTATGGGGCAGTAACAGTACACTTTTCAAAACGTGTTTTTCAGCCCGAAATAAACGCGTTTTTTCAGACAACTGAATCCCCATGTAGCAACAAGGCTCAGCAGAGCCCACACACTCAGATCTTAACCCCAGTGTGCAGAAAGGGTCAAAACTTGTTTTTCAGCAGAAATAAACATGTTTCTGCAAGTCTGGTCAACCCCATGTAAGTTATGGGGCAGTAACAGTACACTCTGCAAAACGTGTTTTTCAGCCCGAAATAAACGCGTTTTTTCAGACAACTGAATCCCCATGTAGCAACAAGGCTCAGAAGAGCCCACACACTCAGATCTTAACCCCAGTGTGCTGAAAGTGTCAAAACATGTTTTTCAGCAGAAATAAACATGTTTCTGCAAGTTTGGTCAACCCCATGTAAGTTATGGGGCAGTAACAGTACACTTTTCAAAACGTGTTTTTCAGCCCGAAATAAACGCGTTTTTTCAGACAACTGAATACCCATGTAGCAGCAAGTCTCAGAAGAGCCCACACACTCAGCTCTTAACCCCAGTGTGCAGAAAGGGTCAAAACGTGTTTTTCAGCAGACATAAACATGTTTCTGCAAGTTTGGTCAACCCCATGTAAGTTATGGGGCAGTAACAGTACACTCTGCAAAACGTGTTTTTCAGCCCGAAATAAACGCGTTTTTTCAGACAACTGAATCCCCATGTAGCAGCAAGGCTCAGAAGAGCCCACACACTCAGATCTTAACCCCAGTGTGCTGAAAGTGTCAAAACATGTTTTTCAGCAGAAATAAACATGTTTCTGCAAGTTTGGTCAACCCCATGTAAGTTATGGGGCAGTAACAGTACACTTTTCAAAACGTGTTTTTCAGCCCGAAATAAACGCGTTTTTTCAGACAACTGAATCCCCATGTAGCAGCAAGGCTCAGAAGAGCCCACACACTCAGATCTTAACCCCAGTGTGCTGAAAGTGTCAAAACATGTTTTTCAGCAGAAATAAACATGTTTCTGCAAGTTTGGTCAACCCCATGTAAGTTATGGGGCAGTAACAGTACACTTTTCAAAACGTGTTTTTCAGCCCGAAATAAACGCGTTTTTTCAGACAACTGAATCCCCATGTAGCAACAAGGCTCAGAAGAGCCCACACACTCAGATCTTAACCCCAGTGTGCTGAAAGTGTCAAAACATGTTTTTCAGCAGAAATAAACATGTTTCTGCAAGTTTGGTCAACCCCATGTAAGTTATGGGGCAGTAACAGTACACTTTTCAAAACGTGTTTTTCAGCCCGAAATAAACGCGTTTTTTCAGACAACTGAATCCCCATGTAGCAACAAGGCTCAGAAGAGCCCACACACTCAGATCTTAACCCCAGTGTGCTGAAAGTGTCAAAACATGTTTTTCAGCAGAAATAAACATGTTTCTGCAAGTTTGGTCAACCCCATGTAAGTTATGGGGCAGTAACAGTACACTTTTCAAAACGTGTTTTTCAGCCCGAAATAAACGCGTTTTTTCAGACAACTGAATACCCATGTAGCAGCAAGTCTCAGAAGAGCCCACACACTCAGCTCTTAACCCCAGTGTGCAGAAAGGGTCAAAACGTGTTTTTCAGCAGACATAAACATGTTTCTGCAAGTTTGGTCAACCCCATGTAAGTTATGGGGCAGTAACAGTACACTCTGCAAAACGTGTTTTTCAGCCCGAAATAAACGCGTTTTTTCAGACAACTGAATCCCCATGTAGCAGCAAGGCTCAGAAGAGCCCACACACTCAGATCTTAACCCCAGTGTGCTGAAAGTGTCAAAACATGTTTTTCAGCAGAAATAAACATGTTTCTGCAAGTTTGGTCAACCCCATGTAAGTTATGGGGCAGTAACAGTACACTTTTCAAAACGTGTTTTTCAGCCCGAAATAAACGCGTTTTTTCAGACAACTGAATCCCCATGTAGCAGCAAGGCTCAGAAGAGCCCACACACTCAGATCTTAACCCCAGTGTGCTGAAAGTGTCAAAACATGTTTTTCAGCAGAAATAAACATGTTTCTGCAAGTTTGGTCAACCCCATGTAAGTTATGGGGCAGTAACAGTACACTTTTCAAAACGTGTTTTTCAGCCCGAAATAAACGCGTTTTTTCAGACAACTGAATCCCCATGTAGCAACAAGGCTCAGAAGAGCCCACACACTCAGATCTTAACCCCAGTGTGCTGAAAGTGTCAAAACATGTTTTTCAGCAGAAATAAACATGTTTCTGCAAGTTTGGTCAACCCCATGTAAGTTATGGGGCAGTAACAGTACACTTTTCAAAACGTGTTTTTCAGCCCGAAATAAACGCGTTTTTTCAGACAACTGAATCCCCATGTAGCAGCAAGGCTCAGAAGAGCCCACACACTCAGATCTTAACCCCAGTGTGCAGAAAGGTTCAAAACATGTTTTTCAGCAGAAATAAACATGTTTCGTCAACCCCATGTAAGTTATGGGGCAGTAACAGTACACTTTTCAAAACGTGTTTTTCAGCCCGAAATAAACGCGTTTTTTCAGACAACTGAATCCCCATGTAGCAACAAGGCTCAGAAGAGCCCACACACTCAGATCTTAACCCCAGTGTGCTGAAAGTGTCAAAACATGTTTTTCAGCAGAAATAAACATGTTTCTGCAAGTTTGGTCAACCCCATGTAAGTTATGGGGCAGTAACAGTACACTTTTCAAAACGTGTTTTTCAGCCCGAAATAAACGCGTTTTTTCAGACAACTGAATACCCATGTAGCAGCAAGTCTCAGAAGAGCCCACACACTCAGCTCTTAACCCCAGTGTGCAGAAAGGGTCAAAACGTGTTTTTCAGCAGAAATAAACATGTTTCTGCAAGTTTGGTCAACCCCATGTAAGTTATGGGGCAGTAACAGTACACTCTGCAAAACGTGTTTTTCAGCCCGAAATAAACGCGTTTTTTCAGACAACTGAATCCCCATGTAGCAGCAAGGCTCAGAAGAGCCCACACACTCAGATCTTAACCCCAGTGTGCTGAAAGTGTCAAAACATGTTTTTCAGCAGCAATAAACATGTTTCTGCAAGTTTGGTCAACCCCATGTAAGTTATGGGGCAGTAACAGTACACTTTTCAAAACGTGTTTTTCAGCCCGAAATAAACGCGTTTTTTCAGACAACTGAATACCCATGTAGCAGCAAGGCTCAGAAGAGCCCACACACTCAGATCTTAACCCCAGTGTGCTGAAAGTGTCAAAACATGTTTTTCAGCAGAAATAAACGTTTCTGCAAGTTTGGTCAACCCCATGTAAGTTATGGGGCAGTAACAGTACACTTTTCAAAACGTGTTTTTCAGCCCGAAATAAACGCGTTTTTTCAGACAACTGAATCCCCATGTAGCAACAAGGCTCAGAAGAGCCCACACACTCAGATCTTAACCCCAGTGTGCTGAAAGTGTCAAAACATGTTTTTCAGCAGAAATAAACATGTTTCTGCAAGTTTGGTCAACCCCATGTAAGTTATGGGGCAGTAACAGTACACTTTTCAAAACGTGTTTTTCAGCCCGAAATAAACGCGTTTTTTCAGACAACTGAATCCCCATGCAGCAACAAGGCTCAGAAGAGCCCACACACTCAGATCTTAACCCCAGTGTGCTGAAAGTGTCAAAACTTGTTTTTCAGCAGAAATAAACATGTTTCTGCAAGTTTGGTCAACCCCATGTAAGTTATGGGGCAGTAACAGTACACTTTTCAAAACGTGTTTTTCAGCCCGAAATAAACGCGTTTTTTCAGACAACTGAATCCCCATGTAGCAGCAAGGCTCAGAAGAGCCCACACACTCAGATCTTAACCCCAGTGTGCAGAAAGGTTCAAAACATGTTTTTCAGCAGAAATAAACATGTTTCGTCAACCCCATGTAAGTTATGGGGCAGTAACAGTACACTTTTCAAAACGTGTTTTTCAGCCCGAAATAAACGCGTTTTTTCAGACAACTGAATCCCCATGTAGCAACAAGGCTCAGAAGAGCCCACACACTCAGATCTTAACCCCAGTGTGCTGAAAGTGTCAAAACATGTTTTTCAGCAGAAATAAACATGTTTCTGCAAGTTTGGTCAACCCCATGTAAGTTATGGGGCAGTAACAGTACACTTTTCAAAACGTGTTTTTCAGCCCGAAATAAACGCGTTTTTTCAGACAACTGAATACCCATGTAGCAGCAAGTCTCAGAAGAGCCCACACACTCAGCTCTTAACCCCAGTGTGCAGAAAGGGTCAAAACGTGTTTTTCAGCAGAAATAAACATGTTTCTGCAAGTTTGGTCAACCCCATGTAAGTTATGGGGCAGTAACAGTACACTCTGCAAAACGTGTTTTTCAGCCCGAAATAAACGCGTTTTTTCAGACAACTGAATCCCCATGTAGCAGCAAGGCTCAGAAGAGCCCACACACTCAGATCTTAACCCCAGTGTGCTGAAAGTGTCAAAACATGTTTTTCAGCAGCAATAAACATGTTTCTGCAAGTTTGGTCAACCCCATGTAAGTTATGGGGCAGTAACAGTACACTTTTCAAAACGTGTTTTTCAGCCCGAAATAAACGCGTTTTTTCAGACAACTGAATACCCATGTAGCAGCAAGGCTCAGAAGAGCCCACACACTCAGATCTTAACCCCAGTGTGCTGAAAGTGTCAAAACATGTTTTTCAGCAGAAATAAACGTTTCTGCAAGTTTGGTCAACCCCATGTAAGTTATGGGGCAGTAACAGTACACTTTTCAAAACGTGTTTTTCAGCCCGAAATAAACGCGTTTTTTCAGACAACTGAATCCCCATGTAGGAACAAGGCTCAGAAGAGCCCACACACTCAGATCTTAACCCCAGTGTGCTGAAAGTGTCAAAACATGTTTTTCAGCAGAAATAAACATGTTTCTGCAAGTTTGGTCAACCCCATGTAAGTTATGGGGCAGTAACAGTACACTTTTCAAAACGTGTTTTTCAGCCCGAAATAAACGCGTTTTTTCAGACAACTGAATCCCCATGCAGCAACAAGGCTCAGAAGAGCCCACACACTCAGATCTTAACCCCAGTGTGCTGAAAGTGTCAAAACTTGTTTTTCAGCAGAAATAAACATGTTTCTGCAAGTTTGGTCAACCCCATGTAAGTTATGGGGCAGTAACAGTACACTTTTCAAAACGTGTTTTTCAGCCCGAAATAAACGCGTTTTTTCAGACAACTGAATACCCATGTAGCAGCAAGGCTCAGAAGAGCCCACACACTCAGATCTTAACCCCAGTGTGCTGAAAGTGTCAAAACATGTTTTTCAGCAGAAATAAACATGTTTCTGCAAGTTTGGTCAACCCCATGTAAGTTATGGGGCAGTAACAGTACACTTTTCAAAACGTGTTTTTCAGCCCGAAATAAGCGCGTTTTTTCAGACAACTGAATCCCCATGTAGCAACAAGGCTCAGAAGAGCCCACACACTCAGATCTTAACCCCAGTGTGCTGAAAGTGTCAAAACATGTTTTTCAGCAGAAATAAACATGTTTCTGCAAGTTTGGTCAACCCCATGTAAGTTATGGGGAAGTAACAGTACACTTTTCAAAACGTGTTTTTCAGCCCGAAATAAACGCGTTTTTTCAGACAACTGAATCCCCATGTAGCAACAAGGCTCAGAAGAGCCCACACACTCAGATCTTAACCCCAGTGTGCTGAAAGTGTCAAAACATGTTTTTCAGCAGAAATAAACATGTTTCTGCAAGTTTGGTCAACCCCATGTAAGTTATGGGGCAGTAACAGTACACTTTTCAAAACGTGTTTTTCAGCCCGAAATAAACGCGTTTTTTCAGACAACTGAATCCCCATGCAGCAACAAGGCTCAGAAGAGCCCACACACTCAGATCTTAACCCCAGTGTGCTGAAAGTGTCAAAACTTGTTTTTCAGCAGAAATAAACATGTTTCTGCAAGTTTGGTCAACCCCATGTAAGTTATGGGGCAGTAACAGTACACTTTTCAAAACGTGTTTTTCAGCCCGAAATAAACGCGTTTTTTCAGACAACTGAATCCCCATGTAGCAGCAAGGCTCAGAAGAGCCCACACACTCAGATCTTAACCCCAGTGTGCAGAAAGGTTCAAAACATGTTTTTCAGCAGAAATAAACATGTTTCTGCAAGTTTGGTCAACCCCATGTAAGTTATGGGGCAGTAACAGTACACTTTTCAAAACGTGTTTTTCAGCCCGAAATAAACGCGTTTTTTCAGACAACTGAATCCCCATGTAGCAACAAGGCTCAGAAGAGCCCACACACTCAGATCTTAACCCCAGTGTGCTGAAAGTGTCAAAACATGTTTTTCAGCAGAAATAAACATGTTTCTGCAAGTTTGGTCAACCCCATGTAAGTTATGGGGCAGTAACAGTACACTTTTCAAAACGTGTTTTTCAGCCCGAAATAAACGCGTTTTTTCAGACAACTGAATCCCCATGTAGCAACAAGGCTCAGAAGAGCCCACACACTCAGATCTTAACCCCAGTGTGCTGAAAGTGTCAAAACATGTTTTTCAGCAGAAATAAACATGTTTCTGCAAGTTTGGTCAACCCCATGTAAGTTATGGGGCAGTAACAGTACACTTTTCAAAACGTGTTTTTCAGCCCGAAATAAACGCGTTTTTTTCAGACAACTGAATCCCCATGTAGCAACAAGGCTCAGAAGAGCCCACACACTCAGATCTTAACCCCAGTGTGCTGAAAGTGTCAAAACATGTTTTTCAGCAGAAATAAACATGTTTCTGCAAGTTTGGTCAACCCCATGTAAGTTATGGGGCAGTAACAGTACACTTTTCAAAACGTGTTTTTCAGCCCGAAATAAACGCGTTTTTTCAGACAACTGAATACCCATGTAGCAGCAAGTCTCAGAAGAGCCCACACACTCAGCTCTTAACCCTAGTGTGCAGAAAGGGTCAAAACGTGTTTTTCAGCAGAAATAAACATGTTTCTGCAAGTTTGGTCAACCCCATGTAAGTTATGGGGCAGTAACAGTACACTCTGCAAAACGTGTTTTTCAGCCCGAAATAAACGCGTTTTTTCAGACAACTGAATCCCCATGTAGCAGCAAGGCTCAGAAGAGCCCACACACTCAGCTCTTAACCCCAGTGTGCAGAAAGGGTCAAAACGTGTTTTTCAGCAGAAATAAACATGTTTCTGCAAGTTTGGTCAACCCCATGTAAGTTATGGGGCAGTAACAGTACACTCTGCAAAACGTGTTTTTCAGCCCGAAATAAACGCGTTTTTTCAGACAACTGAATCCCCATGTAGCAGCAAGGCTCAGAAGAGCCCACACACTCAGATCTTAACCCCAGTGTGCAGAAAGGTTCAAAACATGTTTTTCAGCAGAAATAAACATGTTTCTGCAAGTTTGGTCAACCCCATGTAAGTTATGGGGCAGTAACAGTACACTTTTCAAAACGTGTTTTTCAGCCCGAAATAAACGCGTTTTTTCAGACAACTGAATCCCCATGTAGCAACAAGGCTCAGAAGAGCCCACACACTCAGATCTTAACCCCAGTGTGCTGAAGGTGTCAAAACATGTTTTTCAGCAGAAATAAACATGTTTCTGCAAGTTTGGTCAACCCCATGTAAGTTATGGGGCAGTAACAGTACACTTTTCAAAACGTGTTTTTCAGCCCGAAATAAACGCGTTTTTTCAGACAACTGAATCCCCATGTAGCAACAAGGCTCAGAAGAGCCCACACACTCAGATCTTAACCCCAGTGTGCTGAAAGTGTCAAAACATGTTTTTCAGCAGAAATAAACATGTTTCTGCAAGTTTGGTCAACCCCATGTAAGTTATGGGGCAGTAACAGTACACTTTTCAAAACGTGTTTTTCAGCCCGAAATAAACGCGTTTTTTCAGACAACTGAATCCCCATGTAGCAGCAAGGCTCAGAAGAGCCCACACACTCAGATCTTAACCCCAGTGTGCAGAAAGGTTCAAAACATGTTTTTCAGCAGAAATAAACATGTTTCGTCAACCCCATGTAAGTTATGGGGCAGTAACAGTACACTTTTCAAAACGTGTTTTTCAGCCCGAAATAAACGCGTTTTTTCAGACAACTGAATCCCCATGTAGCAACAAGGCTCAGAAGAGCCCACACACTCAGATCTTAACCCCAGTGTGCTGAAAGTGTCAAAACATGTTTTTCAGCAGCAATAAACATGTTTCTGCAAGTTTGGTCAACCCCATGTAAGTTATGGGGCAGTAACAGTACACTTTTCAAAACGTGTTTTTCAGCCCGAAATAAACGCGTTTTTTCAGACAACTGAATCCCCATGCAGCAACAAGGCTCAGAAGAGCCCACACACTCAGATCTTAACCCCAGTGTGCTGAAAGTGTCAAAACTTGTTTTTCAGCAGAAATAAACATGTTTCTGCAAGTTTGGTCAACCCCATGTAAGTTATGGGGCAGTAACAGTACACTTTTCAAAACGTGTTTTTCAGCCCGAAATAAACGCGTTTTTTCAGACAACTGAATCCCCATGTAGCAGCAAGGCTCAGAAGAGCCCACACACTCAGATCTTAACCCCAGTGTGCAGAAAGGTTCAAAACATGTTTTTCAGCAGAAATAAACATGTTTCGTCAACCCCATGTAAGTTATGGGGCAGTAACAGTACACTTTTCAAAACGTGTTTTTCAGCCCGAAATAAACGCGTTTTTTCAGACAACTGAATCCCCATGTAGCAACAAGGCTCAGAAGAGCCCACACACTCAGATCTTAACCCCAGTGTGCTGAAAGTGTCAAAACATGTTTTTCAGCAGAAATAAACATGTTTCTGCAAGTTTGGTCAACCCCATGTAAGTTATGGGGCAGTAACAGTACACTTTTCAAAACGTGTTTTTCAGCCCGAAATAAACGCGTTTTTTCAGACAACTGAATACCCATGTAGCAGCAAGTCTCAGAAGAGCCCACACACTCAGCTCTTAACCCCAGTGTGCAGAAAGGGTCAAAACGTGTTTTTCAGCAGAAATAAACATGTTTCTGCAAGTTTGGTCAACCCCATGTAAGTTATGGGGCAGTAACAGTACACTCTGCAAAACGTGTTTTTCAGCCCGAAATAAACGCGTTTTTTCAGACAACTGAATCCCCATGTAGCAGCAAGGCTCAGAAGAGCCCACACACTCAGATCTTAACCCCAGTGTGCTGAAAGTGTCAAAACATGTTTTTCAGCAGCAATAAACATGTTTCTGCAAGTTTGGTCAACCCCATGTAAGTTATGGGGCAGTAACAGTACACTTTTCAAAACGTGTTTTTCAGCCCGAAATAAACGCGTTTTTTCAGACAACTGAATCCCCATGTAGCAACAAGGCTCAGAAGAGCCCACACACTCAGATCTTAACCCCAGTGTGCTGAAAGTGTCAAAACATGTTTTTCAGCAGAAATAAACATGTTTCTGCAAGTTTGGTCAACCCCATGTAAGTTATGGGGCAGTAACAGTACACTTTTCAAAACGTGTTTTTCAGCCCGAAATAAACGCGTTTTTTTCAGACAACTGAATCCCCATGTAGCAACAAGGCTCAGAAGAGCCCACACACTCAGATCTTAACCCCAGTGTGCTGAAAGTGTCAAAACATGTTTTTCAGCAGAAATAAACATGTTTCTGCAAGTTTGGTCAACCCCATGTAAGTTATGGGGCAGTAACAGTACACTTTTCAAAACGTGTTTTTCAGCCCGAAATAAACGCGTTTTTTCAGACAACTGAATACCCATGTAGCAGCAAGTCTCAGAAGAGCCCACACACTCAGCTCTTAACCCTAGTGTGCAGAAAGGGTCAAAACGTGTTTTTCAGCAGAAATAAACATGTTTCTGCAAGTTTGGTCAACCCCATGTAAGTTATGGGGCAGTAACAGTACACTCTGCAAAACGTGTTTTTCAGCCCGAAATAAACGCGTTTTTTCAGACAACTGAATCCCCATGTAGCAGCAAGGCTCAGAAGAGCCCACACACTCAGCTCTTAACCCCAGTGTGCAGAAAGGGTCAAAACGTGTTTTTCAGCAGAAATAAACATGTTTCTGCAAGTTTGGTCAACCCCATGTAAGTTATGGGGCAGTAACAGTACACTCTGCAAAACGTGTTTTTCAGCCCGAAATAAACGCGTTTTTTCAGACAACTGAATCCCCATGTAGCAGCAAGGCTCAGAAGAGCCCACACACTCAGATCTTAACCCCAGTGTGCAGAAAGGTTCAAAACATGTTTTTCAGCAGAAATAAACATGTTTCTGCAAGTTTGGTCAACCCCATGTAAGTTATGGGGCAGTAACAGTACACTTTTCAAAACGTGTTTTTCAGCCCGAAATAAACGCGTTTTTTCAGACAACTGAATCCCCATGTAGCAACAAGGCTCAGAAGAGCCCACACACTCAGATCTTAACCCCAGTGTGCTGAAGGTGTCAAAACATGTTTTTCAGCAGAAATAAACATGTTTCTGCAAGTTTGGTCAACCCCATGTAAGTTATGGGGCAGTAACAGTACACTTTTCAAAACGTGTTTTTCAGCCCGAAATAAACGCGTTTTTTCAGACAACTGAATCCCCATGTAGCAACAAGGCTCAGAAGAGCCCACACACTCAGATCTTAACCCCAGTGTGCTGAAAGTGTCAAAACATGTTTTTCAGCAGAAATAAACATGTTTCTGCAAGTTTGGTCAACCCCATGTAAGTTATGGGGCAGTAACAGTACACTTTTCAAAACGTGTTTTTCAGCCCGAAATAAACGCGTTTTTTCAGACAACTGAATCCCCATGTAGCAGCAAGGCTCAGAAGAGCCCACACACTCAGATCTTAACCCCAGTGTGCAGAAAGGTTCAAAACATGTTTTTCAGCAGAAATAAACATGTTTCGTCAACCCCATGTAAGTTATGGGGCAGTAACAGTACACTTTTCAAAACGTGTTTTTCAGCCCGAAATAAACGCGTTTTTTCAGACAACTGAATCCCCATGTAGCAACAAGGCTCAGAAGAGCCCACACACTCAGATCTTAACCCCAGTGTGCTGAAAGTGTCAAAACATGTTTTTCAGCAGCAATAAACATGTTTCTGCAAGTTTGGTCAACCCCATGTAAGTTATGGGGCAGTAACAGTACACTTTTCAAAACGTGTTTTTCAGCCCGAAATAAACGCGTTTTTTCAGACAACTGAATCCCCATGCAGCAACAAGGCTCAGAAGAGCCCACACACTCAGATCTTAACCCCAGTGTGCTGAAAGTGTCAAAACTTGTTTTTCAGCAGAAATAAACATGTTTCTGCAAGTTTGGTCAACCCCATGTAAGTTATGGGGCAGTAACAGTACACTTTTCAAAACGTGTTTTTCAGCCCGAAATAAACGCGTTTTTTCAGACAACTGAATACCCATGTAGCAGCAAGTCTCAGAAGAGCCCACACACTCAGCTCTTAACCCTAGTGTGCAGAAAGGGTCAAAACGTGTTTTTCAGCAGAAATAAACATGTTTCTGCAAGTTTGGTCAACCCCATGTAAGTTATGGGGCAGTAACAGTACACTCTGCAAAACGTGTTTTTCAGCCCGAAATAAACGCGTTTTTTCAGACAACTGAATCCCCATGTAGCAGCAAGGCTCAGAAGAGCCCACACACTCAGCTCTTAACCCCAGTGTGCAGAAAGGGTCAAAACGTGTTTTTCAGCAGAAATAAACATGTTTCTGCAAGTTTGGTCAACCCCATGTAAGTTATGGGGCAGTAACAGTACACTCTGCAAAACGTGTTTTTCAGCCCGAAATAAACGCGTTTTTTCAGACAACTGAATCCCCATGTAGCAGCAAGGCTCAGAAGAGCCCACACACTCAGATCTTAACCCCAGTGTGCAGAAAGGTTCAAAACATGTTTTTCAGCAGAAATAAACATGTTTCTGCAAGTTTGGTCAACCCCATGTAAGTTATGGGGCAGTAACAGTACACTTTTCAAAACGTGTTTTTCAGCCCGAAATAAACGCGTTTTTTCAGACAACTGAATCCCCATGTAGCAACAAGGCTCAGAAGAGCCCACACACTCAGATCTTAACCCCAGTGTGCTGAAGGTGTCAAAACATGTTTTTCAGCAGAAATAAACATGTTTCTGCAAGTTTGGTCAACCCCATGTAAGTTATGGGGCAGTAACAGTACACTTTTCAAAACGTGTTTTTCAGCCCGAAATAAACGCGTTTTTTCAGACAACTGAATCCCCATGTAGCAGCAAGGCTCAGAAGAGCCCACACACTCAGATCTTAACCCCAGTGTGCAGAAAGGTTCAAAACATGTTTTTCAGCAGAAATAAACATGTTTCGTCAACCCCATGTAAGTTATGGGGCAGTAACAGTACACTTTTCAAAACGTGTTTTTCAGCCCGAAATAAACGCGTTTTTTCAGACAACTGAATCCCCATGTAGCAACAAGGCTCAGAAGAGCCCACACACTCAGATCTTAACCCCAGTGTGCTGAAAGTGTCAAAACATGTTTTTCAGCAGCAATAAACATGTTTCTGCAAGTTTGGTCAACCCCATGTAAGTTATGGGGCAGTAACAGTACACTTTTCAAAACGTGTTTTTCAGCCCGAAATAAACGCGTTTTTTCAGACAACTGAATCCCCATGCAGCAACAAGGCTCAGAAGAGCCCACACACTCAGATCTTAACCCCAGTGTGCTGAAAGTGTCAAAACTTGTTTTTCAGCAGAAATAAACATGTTTCTGCAAGTTTGGTCAACCCCATGTAAGTTATGGGGCAGTAACAGTACACTTTTCAAAACGTGTTTTTCAGCCCGAAATAAACGCGTTTTTTCAGACAACTGAATCCCCATGTAGCAGCAAGGCTCAGAAGAGCCCACACACTCAGATCTTAACCCCAGTGTGCAGAAAGGTTCAAAACATGTTTTTCAGCAGAAATAAACATGTTTCGTCAACCCCATGTAAGTTATGGGGCAGTAACAGTACACTTTTCAAAACGTGTTTTTCAGCCCGAAATAAACGCGTTTTTTCAGACAACTGAATCCCCATGTAGCAACAAGGCTCAGAAGAGCCCACACACTCAGATCTTAACCCCAGTGTGCTGAAAGTGTCAAAACATGTTTTTCAGCAGCAATAAACATGTTTCTGCAAGTTTGGTCAACCCCATGTAAGTTATGGGGCAGTAACAGTACACTTTTCAAAACGTGTTTTTCAGCCCGAAATAAACGCGTTTTTTCAGACAACTGAATCCCCATGCAGCAACAAGGCTCAGAAGAGCCCACACACTCAGATCTTAACCCCAGTGTGCTGAAAGTGTCAAAACTTGTTTTTCAGCAGAAATAAACATGTTTCTGCAAGTTTGGTCAACCCCATGTAAGTTATGGGGCAGTAACAGTACACTTTTCAAAACGTGTTTTTCAGCCCGAAATAAACGCGTTTTTTCAGACAACTGAATCCCCATGTAGCAGCAAGGCTCAGAAGAGCCCACACACTCAGATCTTAACCCCAGTGTGCAGAAAGGTTCAAAACATGTTTTTCAGCAGAAATAAACATGTTTCGTCAACCCCATGTAAGTTATGGGGCAGTAACAGTACACTTTTCAAAACGTGTTTTTCAGCCCGAAATAAACGCGTTTTTTCAGACAACTGAATCCCCATGTAGCAACAAGGCTCAGAAGAGCCCACACACTCAGATCTTAACCCCAGTGTGCTGAAAGTGTCAAAACATGTTTTTCAGCAGAAATAAACATGTTTCTGCAAGTTTGGTCAACCCCATGTAAGTTATGGGGCAGTAACAGTACACTTTTCAAAACGTGTTTTTCAGCCCGAAATAAACGCGTTTTTTCAGACAACTGAATACCCATGTAGCAGCAAGTCTCAGAAGAGCCCACACACTCAGCTCTTAACCCCAGTGTGCAGAAAGGGTCAAAACGTGTTTTTCAGCAGAAATAAACATGTTTCTGCAAGTTTGGTCAACCCCATGTAAGTTATGGGGCAGTAACAGTAAACTCTTCAAAACGTGTTTTTCAGCCCGAAATAAACGCGTTTTTTCAGACAACTGAATCCCCATGTAGCAACAAGGCTCAGAAGAGCCCACACACTCAGATCTTAACCCCAGTGTGCTGAAAGTGTCAAAACATGTTTTTCAGCAGCAATAAACATGTTTCTGCAAGTTTGGTCAACCCCATGTAAGTTATGGGGCAGTAACAGTACACTTTTCAAAACGTGTTTTTCAGCCCGAAATAAACGCGTTTTTTCAGACAACTGAATCCCCATGCAGCAACAAGGCTCAGAAGAGCCCACACACTCAGATCTTAACCCCAGTGTGCTGAAAGTGTCAAAACTTGTTTTTCAGCAGAAATAAACATGTTTCTGCAAGTTTGGTCAACCCCATGTAAGTTATGGGGCAGTAACAGTACACTTTTCAAAACGTGTTTTTCAGCCCGAAATAAACGCGTTTTTTCAGACAACTGAATCCCCATGTAGCAGCAAGGCTCAGAAGAGCCCACACACTCAGATCTTAACCCCAGTGTGCAGAAAGGTTCAAAACATGTTTTTCAGCAGAAATAAACATGTTTCGTCAACCCCATGTAAGTTATGGGGCAGTAACAGTACACTTTTCAAAACGTGTTTTTCAGCCCGAAATAAACGCGTTTTTTCAGACAACTGAATCCCCATGTAGCAACAAGGCTCAGAAGAGCCCACACACTCAGATCTTAACCCCAGTGTGCTGAAAGTGTCAAAACATGTTTTTCAGCAGCAATAAACATGTTTCTGCAAGTTTGGTCAACCCCATGTAAGTTATGGGGCAGTAACAGTACACTTTTCAAAACGTGTTTTTCAGCCCGAAATAAACGCGTTTTTTCAGACAACTGAATCCCCATGCAGCAACAAGGCTCAGAAGAGCCCACACACTCAGATCTTAACCCCAGTGTGCTGAAAGTGTCAAAACTTGTTTTTCAGCAGAAATAAACATGTTTCTGCAAGTTTGGTCAACCCCATGTAAGTTATGGGGCAGTAACAGTACACTTTTCAAAACGTGTTTTTCAGCCCGAAATAAACGCGTTTTTTCAGACAACTGAATCCCCATGTAGCAGCAAGGCTCAGAAGAGCCCACACACTCAGATCTTAACCCCAGTGTGCAGAAAGGTTCAAAACATGTTTTTCAGCAGAAATAAACATGTTTCGTCAACCCCATGTAAGTTATGGGGCAGTAACAGTACACTTTTCAAAACGTGTTTTTCAGCCCGAAATAAACGCGTTTTTTCAGACAACTGAATCCCCATGTAGCAACAAGGCTCAGAAGAGCCCACACACTCAGATCTTAACCCCAGTGTGCTGAAAGTGTCAAAACATGTTTTTCAGCAGAAATAAACATGTTTCTGCAAGTTTGGTCAACCCCATGTAAGTTATGGGGCAGTAACAGTACACTTTTCAAAACGTGTTTTTCAGCCCGAAATAAACGCGTTTTTTCAGACAACTGAATACCCATGTAGCAGCAAGTCTCAGAAGAGCCCACACACTCAGCTCTTAACCCCAGTGTGCAGAAAGGGTCAAAACGTGTTTTTCAGCAGAAATAAACATGTTTCTGCAAGTTTGGTCAACCCCATGTAAGTTATGGGGCAGTAACAGTACACTCTGCAAAACGTGTTTTTCAGCCCGAAATAAACGCGTTTTTTCAGACAACTGAATCCCCATGTAGCAGCAAGGCTCAGAAGAGCCCACACACTCAGATCTTAACCCCAGTGTGCTGAAAGTGTCAAAACATGTTTTTCAGCAGCAATAAACATGTTTCTGCAAGTTTGGTCAACCCCATGTAAGTTATGGGGCAGTAACAGTACACTTTTCAAAACGTGTTTTTCAGCCCGAAATAAACGCGTTTTTTCAGACAACTGAATCCCCATGTAGCAACAAGGCTCAGAAGAGCCCACACACTCAGATCTTAACCCCAGTGTGCTGAAAGTGTCAAAACATGTTTTTCAGCAGAAATAAACATGTTTCTGCAAGTTTGGTCAACCCCATGTAAGTTATGGGGCAGTAACAGTACACTTTTCAAAACGTGTTTTTCAGCCCGAAATAAACGCGTTTTTTTCAGACAACTGAATCCCCATGTAGCAACAAGGCTCAGAAGAGCCCACACACTCAGATCTTAACCCCAGTGTGCTGAAAGTGTCAAAACATGTTTTTCAGCAGAAATAAACATGTTTCTGCAAGTTTGGTCAACCCCATGTAAGTTATGGGGCAGTAACAGTACACTTTTCAAAACGTGTTTTTCAGCCCGAAATAAACGCGTTTTTTCAGACAACTGAATACCCATGTAGCAGCAAGTCTCAGAAGAGCCCACACACTCAGCTCTTAACCCTAGTGTGCAGAAAGGGTCAAAACGTGTTTTTCAGCAGAAATAAACATGTTTCTGCAAGTTTGGTCAACCCCATGTAAGTTATGGGGCAGTAACAGTACACTCTGCAAAACGTGTTTTTCAGCCCGAAATAAACGCGTTTTTTCAGACAACTGAATCCCCATGTAGCAGCAAGGCTCAGAAGAGCCCACACACTCAGCTCTTAACCCCAGTGTGCAGAAAGGGTCAAAACGTGTTTTTCAGCAGAAATAAACATGTTTCTGCAAGTTTGGTCAACCCCATGTAAGTTATGGGGCAGTAACAGTACACTCTGCAAAACGTGTTTTTCAGCCCGAAATAAACGCGTTTTTTCAGACAACTGAATCCCCATGTAGCAGCAAGGCTCAGAAGAGCCCACACACTCAGATCTTAACCCCAGTGTGCAGAAAGGTTCAAAACATGTTTTTCAGCAGAAATAAACATGTTTCTGCAAGTTTGGTCAACCCCATGTAAGTTATGGGGCAGTAACAGTACACTTTTCAAAACGTGTTTTTCAGCCCGAAATAAACGCGTTTTTTCAGACAACTGAATCCCCATGTAGCAACAAGGCTCAGAAGAGCCCACACACTCAGATCTTAACCCCAGTGTGCTGAAGGTGTCAAAACATGTTTTTCAGCAGAAATAAACATGTTTCTGCAAGTTTGGTCAACCCCATGTAAGTTATGGGGCAGTAACAGTACACTTTTCAAAACGTGTTTTTCAGCCCGAAATAAACGCGTTTTTTCAGACAACTGAATCCCCATGTAGCAACAAGGCTCAGAAGAGCCCACACACTCAGATCTTAACCCCAGTGTGCTGAAAGTGTCAAAACATGTTTTTCAGCAGAAATAAACATGTTTCTGCAAGTTTGGTCAACCCCATGTAAGTTATGGGGCAGTAACAGTACACTTTTCAAAACGTGTTTTTCAGCCCGAAATAAACGCGTTTTTTCAGACAACTGAATCCCCATGTAGCAGCAAGGCTCAGAAGAGCCCACACACTCAGATCTTAACCCCAGTGTGCAGAAAGGTTCAAAACATGTTTTTCAGCAGAAATAAACATGTTTCGTCAACCCCATGTAAGTTATGGGGCAGTAACAGTACACTTTTCAAAACGTGTTTTTCAGCCCGAAATAAACGCGTTTTTTCAGACAACTGAATCCCCATGTAGCAACAAGGCTCAGAAGAGCCCACACACTCAGATCTTAACCCCAGTGTGCTGAAAGTGTCAAAACATGTTTTTCAGCAGCAATAAACATGTTTCTGCAAGTTTGGTCAACCCCATGTAAGTTATGGGGCAGTAACAGTACACTTTTCAAAACGTGTTTTTCAGCCCGAAATAAACGCGTTTTTTCAGACAACTGAATCCCCATGCAGCAACAAGGCTCAGAAGAGCCCACACACTCAGATCTTAACCCCAGTGTGCTGAAAGTGTCAAAACTTGTTTTTCAGCAGAAATAAACATGTTTCTGCAAGTTTGGTCAACCCCATGTAAGTTATGGGGCAGTAACAGTACACTTTTCAAAACGTGTTTTTCAGCCCGAAATAAACGCGTTTTTTCAGACAACTGAATACCCATGTAGCAGCAAGTCTCAGAAGAGCCCACACACTCAGCTCTTAACCCTAGTGTGCAGAAAGGGTCAAAACGTGTTTTTCAGCAGAAATAAACATGTTTCTGCAAGTTTGGTCAACCCCATGTAAGTTATGGGGCAGTAACAGTACACTCTGCAAAACGTGTTTTTCAGCCCGAAATAAACGCGTTTTTTCAGACAACTGAATCCCCATGTAGCAGCAAGGCTCAGAAGAGCCCACACACTCAGCTCTTAACCCCAGTGTGCAGAAAGGGTCAAAACGTGTTTTTCAGCAGAAATAAACATGTTTCTGCAAGTTTGGTCAACCCCATGTAAGTTATGGGGCAGTAACAGTACACTCTGCAAAACGTGTTTTTCAGCCCGAAATAAACGCGTTTTTTCAGACAACTGAATCCCCATGTAGCAGCAAGGCTCAGAAGAGCCCACACACTCAGATCTTAACCCCAGTGTGCAGAAAGGTTCAAAACATGTTTTTCAGCAGAAATAAACATGTTTCTGCAAGTTTGGTCAACCCCATGTAAGTTATGGGGCAGTAACAGTACACTTTTCAAAACGTGTTTTTCAGCCCGAAATAAACGCGTTTTTTCAGACAACTGAATCCCCATGTAGCAACAAGGCTCAGAAGAGCCCACACACTCAGATCTTAACCCCAGTGTGCTGAAGGTGTCAAAACATGTTTTTCAGCAGAAATAAACATGTTTCTGCAAGTTTGGTCAACCCCATGTAAGTTATGGGGCAGTAACAGTACACTTTTCAAAACGTGTTTTTCAGCCCGAAATAAACGCGTTTTTTCAGACAACTGAATCCCCATGTAGCAACAAGGCTCAGAAGAGCCCACACACTCAGATCTTAACCCCAGTGTGCTGAAAGTGTCAAAACATGTTTTTCAGCAGAAATAAACATGTTTCTGCAAGTTTGGTCAACCCCATGTAAGTTATGGGGCAGTAACAGTACACTTTTCAAAACGTGTTTTTCAGCCCGAAATAAACGCGTTTTTTCAGACAACTGAATCCCCATGTAGCAGCAAGGCTCAGAAGAGCCCACACACTCAGATCTTAACCCCAGTGTGCAGAAAGGTTCAAAACATGTTTTTCAGCAGAAATAAACATGTTTCGTCAACCCCATGTAAGTTATGGGGCAGTAACAGTACACTTTTCAAAACGTGTTTTTCAGCCCGAAATAAACGCGTTTTTTCAGACAACTGAATCCCCATGTAGCAACAAGGCTCAGAAGAGCCCACACACTCAGATCTTAACCCCAGTGTGCTGAAAGTGTCAAAACATGTTTTTCAGCAGCAATAAACATGTTTCTGCAAGTTTGGTCAACCCCATGTAAGTTATGGGGCAGTAACAGTACACTTTTCAAAACGTGTTTTTCAGCCCGAAATAAACGCGTTTTTTCAGACAACTGAATCCCCATGCAGCAACAAGGCTCAGAAGAGCCCACACACTCAGATCTTAACCCCAGTGTGCTGAAAGTGTCAAAACTTGTTTTTCAGCAGAAATAAACATGTTTCTGCAAGTTTGGTCAACCCCATGTAAGTTATGGGGCAGTAACAGTACACTTTTCAAAACGTGTTTTTCAGCCCGAAATAAACGCGTTTTTTCAGACAACTGAATCCCCATGTAGCAGCAAGGCTCAGAAGAGCCCACACACTCAGATCTTAACCCCAGTGTGCAGAAAGGTTCAAAACATGTTTTTCAGCAGAAATAAACATGTTTCGTCAACCCCATGTAAGTTATGGGGCAGTAACAGTACACTTTTCAAAACGTGTTTTTCAGCCCGAAATAAACGCGTTTTTTCAGACAACTGAATCCCCATGTAGCAACAAGGCTCAGAAGAGCCCACACACTCAGATCTTAACCCCAGTGTGCTGAAAGTGTCAAAACATGTTTTTCAGCAGCAATAAACATGTTTCTGCAAGTTTGGTCAACCCCATGTAAGTTATGGGGCAGTAACAGTACACTTTTCAAAACGTGTTTTTCAGCCCGAAATAAACGCGTTTTTTCAGACAACTGAATCCCCATGCAGCAACAAGGCTCAGAAGAGCCCACACACTCAGATCTTAACCCCAGTGTGCTGAAAGTGTCAAAACTTGTTTTTCAGCAGAAATAAACATGTTTCTGCAAGTTTGGTCAACCCCATGTAAGTTATGGGGCAGTAACAGTACACTTTTCAAAACGTGTTTTTCAGCCCGAAATAAACGCGTTTTTTCAGACAACTGAATCCCCATGTAGCAGCAAGGCTCAGAAGAGCCCACACACTCAGATCTTAACCCCAGTGTGCAGAAAGGTTCAAAACATGTTTTTCAGCAGAAATAAACATGTTTCGTCAACCCCATGTAAGTTATGGGGCAGTAACAGTACACTTTTCAAAACGTGTTTTTCAGCCCGAAATAAACGCGTTTTTTCAGACAACTGAATCCCCATGTAGCAACAAGGCTCAGAAGAGCCCACACACTCAGATCTTAACCCCAGTGTGCTGAAAGTGTCAAAACATGTTTTTCAGCAGAAATAAACATGTTTCTGCAAGTTTGGTCAACCCCATGTAAGTTATGGGGCAGTAACAGTACACTTTTCAAAACGTGTTTTTCAGCCCGAAATAAACGCGTTTTTTCAGACAACTGAATACCCATGTAGCAGCAAGTCTCAGAAGAGCCCACACACTCAGCTCTTAACCCCAGTGTGCAGAAAGGGTCAAAACGTGTTTTTCAGCAGAAATAAACATGTTTCTGCAAGTTTGGTCAACCCCATGTAAGTTATGGGGCAGTAACAGTACACTCTGCAAAACGTGTTTTTCAGCCCGAAATAAACGCGTTTTTTCAGACAACTGAATCCCCATGTAGCAGCAAGGCTCAGAAGAGCCCACACACTCAGATCTTAACCCCAGTGTGCTGAAAGTGTCAAAACATGTTTTTCAGCAGCAATAAACATGTTTCTGCAAGTTTGGTCAACCCCATGTAAGTTATGGGGCAGTAACAGTACACTTTTCAAAACGTGTTTTTCAGCCCGAAATAAACGCGTTTTTTCAGACAACTGAATCCCCATGTAGCAACAAGGCTCAGAAGAGCCCACACACTCAGATCTTAACCCCAGTGTGCTGAAAGTGTCAAAACATGTTTTTCAGCAGAAATAAACATGTTTCTGCAAGTTTGGTCAACCCCATGTAAGTTATGGGGCAGTAACAGTACACTTTTCAAAACGTGTTTTTCAGCCCGAAATAAACGCGTTTTTTTCAGACAACTGAATCCCCATGTAGCAACAAGGCTCAGAAGAGCCCACACACTCAGATCTTAACCCCAGTGTGCTGAAAGTGTCAAAACATGTTTTTCAGCAGAAATAAACATGTTTCTGCAAGTTTGGTCAACCCCATGTAAGTTATGGGGCAGTAACAGTACACTTTTCAAAACGTGTTTTTCAGCCCGAAATAAACGCGTTTTTTCAGACAACTGAATACCCATGTAGCAGCAAGTCTCAGAAGAGCCCACACACTCAGCTCTTAACCCTAGTGTGCAGAAAGGGTCAAAACGTGTTTTTCAGCAGAAATAAACATGTTTCTGCAAGTTTGGTCAACCCCATGTAAGTTATGGGGCAGTAACAGTACACTCTGCAAAACGTGTTTTTCAGCCCGAAATAAACGCGTTTTTTCAGACAACTGAATCCCCATGTAGCAGCAAGGCTCAGAAGAGCCCACACACTCAGCTCTTAACCCCAGTGTGCAGAAAGGGTCAAAACGTGTTTTTCAGCAGAAATAAACATGTTTCTGCAAGTTTGGTCAACCCCATGTAAGTTATGGGGCAGTAACAGTACACTCTGCAAAACGTGTTTTTCAGCCCGAAATAAACGCGTTTTTTCAGACAACTGAATCCCCATGTAGCAGCAAGGCTCAGAAGAGCCCACACACTCAGATCTTAACCCCAGTGTGCAGAAAGGTTCAAAACATGTTTTTCAGCAGAAATAAACATGTTTCTGCAAGTTTGGTCAACCCCATGTAAGTTATGGGGCAGTAACAGTACACTTTTCAAAACGTGTTTTTCAGCCCGAAATAAACGCGTTTTTTCAGACAACTGAATCCCCATGTAGCAACAAGGCTCAGAAGAGCCCACACACTCAGATCTTAACCCCAGTGTGCTGAAGGTGTCAAAACATGTTTTTCAGCAGAAATAAACATGTTTCTGCAAGTTTGGTCAACCCCATGTAAGTTATGGGGCAGTAACAGTACACTTTTCAAAACGTGTTTTTCAGCCCGAAATAAACGCGTTTTTTCAGACAACTGAATCCCCATGTAGCAACAAGGCTCAGAAGAGCCCACACACTCAGATCTTAACCCCAGTGTGCTGAAAGTGTCAAAACATGTTTTTCAGCAGAAATAAACATGTTTCTGCAAGTTTGGTCAACCCCATGTAAGTTATGGGGCAGTAACAGTACACTTTTCAAAACGTGTTTTTCAGCCCGAAATAAACGCGTTTTTTCAGACAACTGAATCCCCATGTAGCAGCAAGGCTCAGAAGAGCCCACACACTCAGATCTTAACCCCAGTGTGCAGAAAGGTTCAAAACATGTTTTTCAGCAGAAATAAACATGTTTCGTCAACCCCATGTAAGTTATGGGGCAGTAACAGTACACTTTTCAAAACGTGTTTTTCAGCCCGAAATAAACGCGTTTTTTCAGACAACTGAATCCCCATGTAGCAACAAGGCTCAGAAGAGCCCACACACTCAGATCTTAACCCCAGTGTGCTGAAAGTGTCAAAACATGTTTTTCAGCAGCAATAAACATGTTTCTGCAAGTTTGGTCAACCCCATGTAAGTTATGGGGCAGTAACAGTACACTTTTCAAAACGTGTTTTTCAGCCCGAAATAAACGCGTTTTTTCAGACAACTGAATCCCCATGCAGCAACAAGGCTCAGAAGAGCCCACACACTCAGATCTTAACCCCAGTGTGCTGAAAGTGTCAAAACTTGTTTTTCAGCAGAAATAAACATGTTTCTGCAAGTTTGGTCAACCCCATGTAAGTTATGGGGCAGTAACAGTACACTTTTCAAAACGTGTTTTTCAGCCCGAAATAAACGCGTTTTTTCAGACAACTGAATACCCATGTAGCAGCAAGTCTCAGAAGAGCCCACACACTCAGCTCTTAACCCTAGTGTGCAGAAAGGGTCAAAACGTGTTTTTCAGCAGAAATAAACATGTTTCTGCAAGTTTGGTCAACCCCATGTAAGTTATGGGGCAGTAACAGTACACTCTGCAAAACGTGTTTTTCAGCCCGAAATAAACGCGTTTTTTCAGACAACTGAATCCCCATGTAGCAGCAAGGCTCAGAAGAGCCCACACACTCAGCTCTTAACCCCAGTGTGCAGAAAGGGTCAAAACGTGTTTTTCAGCAGAAATAAACATGTTTCTGCAAGTTTGGTCAACCCCATGTAAGTTATGGGGCAGTAACAGTACACTCTGCAAAACGTGTTTTTCAGCCCGAAATAAACGCGTTTTTTCAGACAACTGAATCCCCATGTAGCAGCAAGGCTCAGAAGAGCCCACACACTCAGATCTTAACCCCAGTGTGCAGAAAGGTTCAAAACATGTTTTTCAGCAGAAATAAACATGTTTCTGCAAGTTTGGTCAACCCCATGTAAGTTATGGGGCAGTAACAGTACACTTTTCAAAACGTGTTTTTCAGCCCGAAATAAACGCGTTTTTTCAGACAACTGAATCCCCATGTAGCAACAAGGCTCAGAAGAGCCCACACACTCAGATCTTAACCCCAGTGTGCTGAAGGTGTCAAAACATGTTTTTCAGCAGAAATAAACATGTTTCTGCAAGTTTGGTCAACCCCATGTAAGTTATGGGGCAGTAACAGTACACTTTTCAAAACGTGTTTTTCAGCCCGAAATAAACGCGTTTTTTCAGACAACTGAATCCCCATGTAGCAACAAGGCTCAGAAGAGCCCACACACTCAGATCTTAACCCCAGTGTGCTGAAAGTGTCAAAACATGTTTTTCAGCAGAAATAAACATGTTTCTGCAAGTTTGGTCAACCCCATGTAAGTTATGGGGCAGTAACAGTACACTTTTCAAAACGTGTTTTTCAGCCCGAAATAAACGCGTTTTTTCAGACAACTGAATCCCCATGTAGCAGCAAGGCTCAGAAGAGCCCACACACTCAGATCTTAACCCCAGTGTGCAGAAAGGTTCAAAACATGTTTTTCAGCAGAAATAAACATGTTTCGTCAACCCCATGTAAGTTATGGGGCAGTAACAGTACACTTTTCAAAACGTGTTTTTCAGCCCGAAATAAACGCGTTTTTTCAGACAACTGAATCCCCATGTAGCAACAAGGCTCAGAAGAGCCCACACACTCAGATCTTAACCCCAGTGTGCTGAAAGTGTCAAAACATGTTTTTCAGCAGCAATAAACATGTTTCTGCAAGTTTGGTCAACCCCATGTAAGTTATGGGGCAGTAACAGTACACTTTTCAAAACGTGTTTTTCAGCCCGAAATAAACGCGTTTTTTCAGACAACTGAATCCCCATGCAGCAACAAGGCTCAGAAGAGCCCACACACTCAGATCTTAACCCCAGTGTGCTGAAAGTGTCAAAACTTGTTTTTCAGCAGAAATAAACATGTTTCTGCAAGTTTGGTCAACCCCATGTAAGTTATGGGGCAGTAACAGTACACTTTTCAAAACGTGTTTTTCAGCCCGAAATAAACGCGTTTTTTCAGACAACTGAATCCCCATGTAGCAGCAAGGCTCAGAAGAGCCCACACACTCAGATCTTAACCCCAGTGTGCAGAAAGGTTCAAAACATGTTTTTCAGCAGAAATAAACATGTTTCGTCAACCCCATGTAAGTTATGGGGCAGTAACAGTACACTTTTCAAAACGTGTTTTTCAGCCCGAAATAAACGCGTTTTTTCAGACAACTGAATCCCCATGTAGCAACAAGGCTCAGAAGAGCCCACACACTCAGATCTTAACCCCAGTGTGCTGAAAGTGTCAAAACATGTTTTTCAGCAGCAATAAACATGTTTCTGCAAGTTTGGTCAACCCCATGTAAGTTATGGGGCAGTAACAGTACACTTTTCAAAACGTGTTTTTCAGCCCGAAATAAACGCGTTTTTTCAGACAACTGAATCCCCATGCAGCAACAAGGCTCAGAAGAGCCCACACACTCAGATCTTAACCCCAGTGTGCTGAAAGTGTCAAAACTTGTTTTTCAGCAGAAATAAACATGTTTCTGCAAGTTTGGTCAACCCCATGTAAGTTATGGGGCAGTAACAGTACACTTTTCAAAACGTGTTTTTCAGCCCGAAATAAACGCGTTTTTTCAGACAACTGAATCCCCATGTAGCAGCAAGGCTCAGAAGAGCCCACACACTCAGATCTTAACCCCAGTGTGCAGAAAGGTTCAAAACATGTTTTTCAGCAGAAATAAACATGTTTCGTCAACCCCATGTAAGTTATGGGGCAGTAACAGTACACTTTTCAAAACGTGTTTTTCAGCCCGAAATAAACGCGTTTTTTCAGACAACTGAATCCCCATGTAGCAACAAGGCTCAGAAGAGCCCACACACTCAGATCTTAACCCCAGTGTGCTGAAAGTGTCAAAACATGTTTTTCAGCAGAAATAAACATGTTTCTGCAAGTTTGGTCAACCCCATGTAAGTTATGGGGCAGTAACAGTACACTTTTCAAAACGTGTTTTTCAGCCCGAAATAAACGCGTTTTTTCAGACAACTGAATACCCATGTAGCAGCAAGTCTCAGAAGAGCCCACACACTCAGCTCTTAACCCCAGTGTGCAGAAAGGGTCAAAACGTGTTTTTCAGCAGAAATAAACATGTTTCTGCAAGTTTGGTCAACCCCATGTAAGTTATGGGGCAGTAACAGTAAACTCTTCAAAACGTGTTTTTCAGCCCGAAATAAACGCGTTTTTTCAGACAACTGAATCCCCATGTAGCAACAAGGCTCAGAAGAGCCCACACACTCAGATCTTAACCCCAGTGTGCTGAAAGTGTCAAAACATGTTTTTCAGCAGCAATAAACATGTTTCTGCAAGTTTGGTCAACCCCATGTAAGTTATGGGGCAGTAACAGTACACTTTTCAAAACGTGTTTTTCAGCCCGAAATAAACGCGTTTTTTCAGACAACTGAATCCCCATGCAGCAACAAGGCTCAGAAGAGCCCACACACTCAGATCTTAACCCCAGTGTGCTGAAAGTGTCAAAACTTGTTTTTCAGCAGAAATAAACATGTTTCTGCAAGTTTGGTCAACCCCATGTAAGTTATGGGGCAGTAACAGTACACTTTTCAAAACGTGTTTTTCAGCCCGAAATAAACGCGTTTTTTCAGACAACTGAATCCCCATGTAGCAGCAAGGCTCAGAAGAGCCCACACACTCAGATCTTAACCCCAGTGTGCAGAAAGGTTCAAAACATGTTTTTCAGCAGAAATAAACATGTTTCGTCAACCCCATGTAAGTTATGGGGCAGTAACAGTACACTTTTCAAAACGTGTTTTTCAGCCCGAAATAAACGCGTTTTTTCAGACAACTGAATCCCCATGTAGCAACAAGGCTCAGAAGAGCCCACACACTCAGATCTTAACCCCAGTGTGCTGAAAGTGTCAAAACATGTTTTTCAGCAGCAATAAACATGTTTCTGCAAGTTTGGTCAACCCCATGTAAGTTATGGGGCAGTAACAGTACACTTTTCAAAACGTGTTTTTCAGCCCGAAATAAACGCGTTTTTTCAGACAACTGAATCCCCATGCAGCAACAAGGCTCAGAAGAGCCCACACACTCAGATCTTAACCCCAGTGTGCTGAAAGTGTCAAAACTTGTTTTTCAGCAGAAATAAACATGTTTCTGCAAGTTTGGTCAACCCCATGTAAGTTATGGGGCAGTAACAGTACACTTTTCAAAACGTGTTTTTCAGCCCGAAATAAACGCGTTTTTTCAGACAACTGAATCCCCATGTAGCAGCAAGGCTCAGAAGAGCCCACACACTCAGATCTTAACCCCAGTGTGCAGAAAGGTTCAAAACATGTTTTTCAGCAGAAATAAACATGTTTCGTCAACCCCATGTAAGTTATGGGGCAGTAACAGTACACTTTTCAAAACGTGTTTTTCAGCCCGAAATAAACGCGTTTTTTCAGACAACTGAATCCCCATGTAGCAACAAGGCTCAGAAGAGCCCACACACTCAGATCTTAACCCCAGTGTGCTGAAAGTGTCAAAACATGTTTTTCAGCAGAAATAAACATGTTTCTGCAAGTTTGGTCAACCCCATGTAAGTTATGGGGCAGTAACAGTACACTTTTCAAAACGTGTTTTTCAGCCCGAAATAAACGCGTTTTTTCAGACAACTGAATACCCATGTAGCAGCAAGTCTCAGAAGAGCCCACACACTCAGCTCTTAACCCCAGTGTGCAGAAAGGGTCAAAACGTGTTTTTCAGCAGAAATAAACATGTTTCTGCAAGTTTGGTCAACCCCATGTAAGTTATGGGGCAGTAACAGTACACTCTGCAAAACGTGTTTTTCAGCCCGAAATAAACGCGTTTTTTCAGACAACTGAATCCCCATGTAGCAGCAAGGCTCAGAAGAGCCCACACACTCAGATCTTAACCCCAGTGTGCTGAAAGTGTCAAAACATGTTTTTCAGCAGCAATAAACATGTTTCTGCAAGTTTGGTCAACCCCATGTAAGTTATGGGGCAGTAACAGTACACTTTTCAAAACGTGTTTTTCAGCCCGAAATAAACGCGTTTTTTCAGACAACTGAATCCCCATGTAGCAACAAGGCTCAGAAGAGCCCACACACTCAGATCTTAACCCCAGTGTGCTGAAAGTGTCAAAACATGTTTTTCAGCAGAAATAAACATGTTTCTGCAAGTTTGGTCAACCCCATGTAAGTTATGGGGCAGTAACAGTACACTTTTCAAAACGTGTTTTTCAGCCCGAAATAAACGCGTTTTTTTCAGACAACTGAATCCCCATGTAGCAACAAGGCTCAGAAGAGCCCACACACTCAGATCTTAACCCCAGTGTGCTGAAAGTGTCAAAACATGTTTTTCAGCAGAAATAAACATGTTTCTGCAAGTTTGGTCAACCCCATGTAAGTTATGGGGCAGTAACAGTACACTTTTCAAAACGTGTTTTTCAGCCCGAAATAAACGCGTTTTTTCAGACAACTGAATACCCATGTAGCAGCAAGTCTCAGAAGAGCCCACACACTCAGCTCTTAACCCTAGTGTGCAGAAAGGGTCAAAACGTGTTTTTCAGCAGAAATAAACATGTTTCTGCAAGTTTGGTCAACCCCATGTAAGTTATGGGGCAGTAACAGTACACTCTGCAAAACGTGTTTTTCAGCCCGAAATAAACGCGTTTTTTCAGACAACTGAATCCCCATGTAGCAGCAAGGCTCAGAAGAGCCCACACACTCAGCTCTTAACCCCAGTGTGCAGAAAGGGTCAAAACGTGTTTTTCAGCAGAAATAAACATGTTTCTGCAAGTTTGGTCAACCCCATGTAAGTTATGGGGCAGTAACAGTACACTCTGCAAAACGTGTTTTTCAGCCCGAAATAAACGCGTTTTTTCAGACAACTGAATCCCCATGTAGCAGCAAGGCTCAGAAGAGCCCACACACTCAGATCTTAACCCCAGTGTGCAGAAAGGTTCAAAACATGTTTTTCAGCAGAAATAAACATGTTTCTGCAAGTTTGGTCAACCCCATGTAAGTTATGGGGCAGTAACAGTACACTTTTCAAAACGTGTTTTTCAGCCCGAAATAAACGCGTTTTTTCAGACAACTGAATCCCCATGTAGCAACAAGGCTCAGAAGAGCCCACACACTCAGATCTTAACCCCAGTGTGCTGAAGGTGTCAAAACATGTTTTTCAGCAGAAATAAACATGTTTCTGCAAGTTTGGTCAACCCCATGTAAGTTATGGGGCAGTAACAGTACACTTTTCAAAACGTGTTTTTCAGCCCGAAATAAACGCGTTTTTTCAGACAACTGAATCCCCATGTAGCAACAAGGCTCAGAAGAGCCCACACACTCAGATCTTAACCCCAGTGTGCTGAAAGTGTCAAAACATGTTTTTCAGCAGAAATAAACATGTTTCTGCAAGTTTGGTCAACCCCATGTAAGTTATGGGGCAGTAACAGTACACTTTTCAAAACGTGTTTTTCAGCCCGAAATAAACGCGTTTTTTCAGACAACTGAATCCCCATGTAGCAGCAAGGCTCAGAAGAGCCCACACACTCAGATCTTAACCCCAGTGTGCAGAAAGGTTCAAAACATGTTTTTCAGCAGAAATAAACATGTTTCGTCAACCCCATGTAAGTTATGGGGCAGTAACAGTACACTTTTCAAAACGTGTTTTTCAGCCCGAAATAAACGCGTTTTTTCAGACAACTGAATCCCCATGTAGCAACAAGGCTCAGAAGAGCCCACACACTCAGATCTTAACCCCAGTGTGCTGAAAGTGTCAAAACATGTTTTTCAGCAGCAATAAACATGTTTCTGCAAGTTTGGTCAACCCCATGTAAGTTATGGGGCAGTAACAGTACACTTTTCAAAACGTGTTTTTCAGCCCGAAATAAACGCGTTTTTTCAGACAACTGAATCCCCATGCAGCAACAAGGCTCAGAAGAGCCCACACACTCAGATCTTAACCCCAGTGTGCTGAAAGTGTCAAAACTTGTTTTTCAGCAGAAATAAACATGTTTCTGCAAGTTTGGTCAACCCCATGTAAGTTATGGGGCAGTAACAGTACACTTTTCAAAACGTGTTTTTCAGCCCGAAATAAACGCGTTTTTTCAGACAACTGAATACCCATGTAGCAGCAAGTCTCAGAAGAGCCCACACACTCAGCTCTTAACCCTAGTGTGCAGAAAGGGTCAAAACGTGTTTTTCAGCAGAAATAAACATGTTTCTGCAAGTTTGGTCAACCCCATGTAAGTTATGGGGCAGTAACAGTACACTCTGCAAAACGTGTTTTTCAGCCCGAAATAAACGCGTTTTTTCAGACAACTGAATCCCCATGTAGCAGCAAGGCTCAGAAGAGCCCACACACTCAGCTCTTAACCCCAGTGTGCAGAAAGGGTCAAAACGTGTTTTTCAGCAGAAATAAACATGTTTCTGCAAGTTTGGTCAACCCCATGTAAGTTATGGGGCAGTAACAGTACACTCTGCAAAACGTGTTTTTCAGCCCGAAATAAACGCGTTTTTTCAGACAACTGAATCCCCATGTAGCAGCAAGGCTCAGAAGAGCCCACACACTCAGATCTTAACCCCAGTGTGCAGAAAGGTTCAAAACATGTTTTTCAGCAGAAATAAACATGTTTCTGCAAGTTTGGTCAACCCCATGTAAGTTATGGGGCAGTAACAGTACACTTTTCAAAACGTGTTTTTCAGCCCGAAATAAACGCGTTTTTTCAGACAACTGAATCCCCATGTAGCAACAAGGCTCAGAAGAGCCCACACACTCAGATCTTAACCCCAGTGTGCTGAAAGTGTCAAAACATGTTTTTCAGCAGAAATAAACATGTTTCTGCAAGTTTGGTCAACCCCATGTAAGTTATGGGGCAGTAACAGTACACTTTTCAAAACGTGTTTTTCAGCCCGAAATAAACGCGTTTTTTCAGACAACTGAATCCCCATGTAGCAACAAGGCTCAGAAGAGCCCACACACTCAGATCTTAACCCCAGTGTGCTGAAAGTGTCAAAACATGTTTTTCAGCAGAAATAAACATGTTTCTGCAAGTTTGGTCAACCCCATGTAAGTTATGGGGCAGTAACAGTACACTTTTCAAAACGTGTTTTTCAGCCCGAAATAAACGCGTTTTTTCAGACAACTGAATCCCCATGTAGCAACAAGGCTCAGAAGAGCCCACACACTCAGATCTTAACCCCAGTGTGCTGAAAGTGTCAAAACATGTTTTTCAGCAGAAATAAACATGTTTCTGCAAGTTTGGTCAACCCCATGTAAGTTATGGGGCAGTAACAGTACACTTTTCAAAACGTGTTTTTCAGCCCGAAATAAACGCGTTTTTTCAGACAACTGAATACCCATGTAGCAGCAAGTCTCAGAAGAGCCCACACACTCAGCTCTTAACCCTAGTGTGCAGAAAGGGTCAAAACGTGTTTTTCAGCAGAAATAAACATGTTTCTGCAAGTTTGGTCAACCCCATGTAAGTTATGGGGCAGTAACAGTACACTCTGCAAAACGTGTTTTTCAGCCCGAAATAAACGCGTTTTTTCAGACAACTGAATCCCCATGTAGCAGCAAGGCTCAGAAGAGCCCACACACTCAGCTCTTAACCCCAGTGTGCAGAAAGGGTCAAAACGTGTTTTTCAGCAGAAATAAACATGTTTCTGCAAGTTTGGTCAACCCCATGTAAGTTATGGGGCAGTAACAGTACACTCTGCAAAACGTGTTTTTCAGCCCGAAATAAACGCGTTTTTTCAGACAACTGAATCCCCATGTAGCAGCAAGGCTCAGAAGAGCCCACACACTCAGATCTTAACCCCAGTGTGCAGAAAGGTTCAAAACATGTTTTTCAGCAGAAATAAACATGTTTCTGCAAGTTTGGTCAACCCCATGTAAGTTATGGGGCAGTAACAGTACACTTTTCAAAACGTGTTTTTCAGCCCGAAATAAACGCGTTTTTTCAGACAACTGAATCCCCATGTAGCAACAAGGCTCAGAAGAGCCCACACACTCAGATCTTAACCCCAGTGTGCTGAAGGTGTCAAAACATGTTTTTCAGCAGAAATAAACATGTTTCTGCAAGTTTGGTCAACCCCATGTAAGTTATGGGGCAGTAACAGTACACTTTTCAAAACGTGTTTTTCAGCCCGAAATAAACGCGTTTTTTCAGACAACTGAATCCCCATGTAGCAACAAGGCTCAGAAGAGCCCACACACTCAGATCTTAACCCCAGTGTGCTGAAAGTGTCAAAACATGTTTTTCAGCAGAAATAAACATGTTTCTGCAAGTTTGGTCAACCCCATGTAAGTTATGGGGCAGTAACAGTACACTTTTCAAAACGTGTTTTTCAGCCCGAAATAAACGCGTTTTTTCAGACAACTGAATCCCCATGTAGCAACAAGGCTCAGAAGAGCCCACACACTCAGATCTTAACCCCAGTGTGCTGAAAGTGTCAAAACATGTTTTTCAGCAGAAATAAACATGTTTCTGCAAGTTTGGTCAACCCCATGTAAGTTATGGGGCAGTAACAGTACACTTTTCAAAACGTGTTTTTCAGCCCGAAATAAACGCGTTTTTTCAGACAACTGAATACCCATGTAGCAGCAAGTCTCAGAAGAGCCAACACACTCAGCTCTTAACCCCAGTGTGCAGAAAGGGTCAAAACGTGTTTTTCAGCAGACATAAACATGTTTCTGCAAGTTTGGTCAACCCCATGTAAGTTATGGGGCAGTAACAGTACACTCTGCAAAACGTGTTTTTCAGCACGAAAAAAACGCGTTTTTTCAGACAACTGAATCCCCATGTAGCAGCAAGGCTCAGAAGAGCCCACACACTCAGATCTTAACCCCAGTGTGCTGAAAGTGTCAAAACATGTTTTTCAGCAGAAATAAACATGTTTCTGCAAGTTTGGTCAACCCCTTGTAAGTTATGGGGCAGTAACAGTACACTTTTCAAAACGTGTTTTTCAGCCCGAAATAAACGCGTTTTTTCAGACAACTGAATCCCCATGTAGCAGCAAGGCTCAGAAGAGCCCACACACTCAGATCTTAACCCCAGTGTGCTGAAAGTGTCAAAACATGTTTTTCAGCAGAAATAAACATGTTTCTGCAAGTTTGGTCAACCCCATGTAAGTTATGGGGCAGTAACAGTACACTTTTCAAAACGTGTTTTTCAGCCCGAAATAAACGCGTTTTTTCAGACATCTGAATCCCCATGTAGCAGCAAGGCTCAGAAGAGCCCACACACTCAGATCTTAACCCCAGTGTGCAGAAAGGTTCAAAACATGTTTTTCAGCAGAAATAAACATGTTTCTGCAAGTTTGGTCAACCCCATGTAAGTTATGGGGCAGTAACAGTACACTTTTCAAAACGTGTTTTTCAGCCCGAAATAAACGCGTTTTTTCAGACAACTGAATCCCCATGTAGCAACAAGGCTCAGAAGAGCCCACACACTCAGATCTTAACCCCAGTGTGCTGAAAGTGTCAAAACATGTTTTTCAGCAGAAATAAACATGTTTCTGCAAGTTTGGTCAACCCCATGTAAGTTATGGGGCAGTAACAGTACACTTTTCAAAACGTGTTTTTCAGCCCGAAATAAACGCGTTTTTTCAGACAACTGAATACCCATGTAGCAGCAAGTCTCAGAAGAGCCCACACACTCAGCTCTTAACCCCAGTGTGCAGAAAGGGTCAAAACGTGTTTTTCAGCAGAAATAAACATGTTTCTGCAAGTTTGGTCAACCCCATGTAAGTTATGGGGCAGTAACAGTACACTCTGCAAAACGTGTTTTTCAGCCCGAAATAAACGCGTTTTTTCAGACAACTGAATCCCCATGTAGCAGCAAGGCTCAGAAGAGCCCACACACTCAGATCTTAACCCCAGTGTGCTGAAAGTGTCAAAACATGTTTTTCAGCAGCAATAAACATGTTTCTGCAAGTTTGGTCAACCCCATGTAAGTTATGGGGCAGTAACAGTACACTTTTCAAAACGTGTTTTTCAGCCCGAAATAAACGCGTTTTTTCAGACAACTGAATCCCCATGTAGCAACAAGGCTCAGAAGAGCCCACACACTCAGATCTTAACCCCAGTGTGCTGAAAGTGTCAAAACATGTTTTTCAGCAGAAATAAACATGTTTCTGCAAGTTTGGTCAACCCCATGTAAGTTATGGGGCAGTAACAGTACACTTTTCAAAACGTGTTTTTCAGCCCGAAATAAACGCGTTTTTTCAGACAACTGAATACCCATGTAGCAGCAAGGCTCAGAAGAGCCCACACACTCAGATCTTAACCCCAGTGTGCAGAAAGGTTCAAAACATGTTTTTCAGCAGAAATAAACATGTTTCTGCAAGTTTGGTCAACCCCATGTAAGTTATGGGGCAGTAACAGTACACTTTTCAAAACGTGTTTTTCAGCCCGAAATAAACGCGTTTTTTCAGACAACTGAATCCCCATGTAGCAAAAAGGCTCAGAAGAGCCCACACACTCAGATCTTAACCCCAGTGTGCTGAAAGTGTCAAAACATGTTTTTCAGCAGAAATAAACATGTTTCTGCAAGTTTGGTCAACCCCATGTAAGTTATGGGGCAGTAACAGTACACTTTTCAAAACGTGTTTTTCAGCCCGAAATAAGCGCGTTTTTTCAGACAACTGAATCCCCATGTAGCAACAAGGCTCAGAAGAGCCCACACACTCAGATCTTAACCCCAGTGTGCTGAAAGTGTCAAAACATGTTTTTCAGCAGAAATAAACATGTTTCTGCAAGTTTGGTCAACCCCATGTAAGTTATGGGGCAGTAACAGTACACTTTTCAAAACGTGTTTTTCAGCCCGAAATAAACGCGTTTTTTCAGACAACTGAATACCCATGTAGCAGCAAGTCTCAGAAGAGCCCACACACTCAGCTCTTAACCCCAGTGTGCAGAAAGGGTCAAAACGTGTTTTTCAGCAGAAATAAACATGTTTCTGCAAGTTTGGTCAACCCCATGTAAGTTATGGGGCAGTAACAGTACACTCTGCAAAACGTGTTTTTCAGCCCGAAATAAACGCGTTTTTTCAGACAACTGAATCCCCATGTAGCAGCAAGGCTCAGAAGAGCCCACACACTCAGATCTTAACCCCAGTGTGCAGAAAGGTTCAAAACATGTTTTTCAGCAGAAATAAACATGTTTCTGCAAGTTTGGTCAACCCCATGTAAGTTATGGGGCAGTAACAGTACACTTTTCAAAACGTGTTTTTCAGTCCGAAATAAACGCGTTTTTTCAGACAACTGAATCCCCATATAGCAACAAGGCTCAGAAGAGCCCACACACTCAGATCTTAACCCCAGTGTGCAGAAAGGGTCAAAACTTGTTTTTCAGCAGAAATAAACATGTTTCTGCAAGTTTGGTCAACCCCATGTAAGTTATGGGGCAGTAACAGTACACTTTTCAAAACGTGTTTTTCAGCCCGAAATAAACGCGTTTTTTCAGACAACTGAATACCCATGTAGCAGCAAGGCTCAGAAGAGCCCACACACTCAGATCTTAACCCCAGTGTGCTGAAAGTGTCAAAACTTGTTTTTCAGCAGAAATAAACATGTTTCTGCAAGTTTGGTCAACCCCATGTAAGTTATGGGGCAGTAACAGTACACTTTTCAAAACGTGTTTTTCAGCCCGAAATAAACGCGTTTTTTCAGACAACTGAATACCCATGTAGCAGCAAGGCTCAGAAGAGCCCACACACTCAGATCTTAACCCCAGTGTGCTGAAAGTGTCAAAACATGTTTTTCAGCAGAAATAAACATGTTTCTGCAAGTTTGGTCAACCCCATGTAAGTTATGGGGCAGTAACAGTACACTTTTCAAAACGTGTTTTTCAGCCCGAAATAAACGCGTTTTTTCAGACAACTGAATCCCCATGTAGCAACAAGGCTCAGAAGAGCCCACACACTCAGATCTTAACCCCAGTGTGCTGAAAGTGTCAAAACATGTTTTTCAGCAGAAATAAACATGTTTCTGCAAGTTTGGTCAACCCCATGTAAGTTATGGGGCAGTAACAGTACACTTTTCAAAACGTGTTTTTCAGCCCGAAATAAACGCGTTTTTTCAGACAACTGAATACCCATGTAGCAGCAAGTCTCAGAAGAGCCCACACACTCAGCTCTTAACCCCAGTGTGCAGAAAGGGTCAAAACGTGTTTTTCAGCAGAAATAAACATGTTTCTGCAAGTTTGGTCAACCCCATGTAAGTTATGGGGCAGTAACAGTACACTCTGCAAAACGTGTTTTTCAGCCCGAAATAAACGCGTTTTTTCAGACAACTGAATCCCCATGTAGCAGCAAGGCTCAGAAGAGCCCACACACTCAGATCTTAACCCCAGTGTGCAGAAAGGTTCAAAACATGTTTTTCAGCAGAAATAAACATGTTTCTGCAAGTTTGGTCAACCCCATGTAAGTTATGGGGCAGTAACAGTACACTTTTCAAAACGTGTTTTTCAGCCCGAAATAAACGCGTTTTTTCAGACAACTGAATCCCCATGTAGCAACAAGGCTCAGCAGAGCCCACACACTCAGATCTTAACCCCAGTGTGCAGAAAGGGTCAAAACTTGTTTTTCAGCAGAAATAAACATGTTTCTGCAAGTTTGGTCAACCCCATGTAAGTTATGGGGCAGTAACAGTACACTCTGCAAAACGTGTTTTTCAGCCCGAAATAAACGCGTTTTTTCAGACAACTGAATCCCCATGTAGCAACAAGGCTCAGAAGAGCCCACACACTCAGATCTTAACCCCAGTGTGCTGAAAGTGTCAAAACATGTTTTTCAGCAGAAATAAACATGTTTCTGCAAGTTTGGTCAACCCCATGTAAGTTATGGGGCAGTAACAGTACACTTTTCAAAACGTGTTTTTCAGCCCGAAATAAACGCGTTTTTTCAGACAACTGAATACCCATGTAGCAGCAAGTCTCAGAAGAGCCCACACACTCAGCTCTTAACCCCAGTGTGCAGAAAGGGTCAAAACGTGTTTTTCAGCAGACATAAACATGTTTCTGCAAGTTTGGTCAACCCCATGTAAGTTATGGGGCAGTAACAGTACACTCTGCAAAACGTGTTTTTCAGCCCGAAATAAACGCGTTTTTTCAGACAACTGAATCCCCATGTAGCAGCAAGGCTCAGAAGAGCCCACACACTCAGATCTTAACCCCAGTGTGCTGAAAGTGTCAAAACATGTTTTTCAGCAGAAATAAACATGTTTCTGCAAGTTTGGTCAACCCCATGTAAGTTATGGGGCAGTAACAGTACACTTTTCAAAACGTGTTTTTCAGCCCGAAATAAACGCGTTTTTTCAGACAACTGAATCCCCATGTAGCAGCAAGGCTCAGAAGAGCCCACACACTCAGATCTTAACCCCAGTGTGCTGAAAGTGTCAAAACATGTTTTTCAGCAGAAATAAACATGTTTCTGCAAGTTTGGTCAACCCCATGTAAGTTATGGGGCAGTAACAGTACACTTTTCAAAACGTGTTTTTCAGCCCGAAATAAACGCGTTTTTTCAGACAACTGAATCCCCATGTAGCAACAAGGCTCAGAAGAGCCCACACACTCAGATCTTAACCCCAGTGTGCTGAAAGTGTCAAAAAATGTTTTTCAGCAGAAATAAACATGTTTCTGCAAGTTTGGTCAACCCCATGTAAGTTATGGGGCAGTAACAGTACACTTTTCAAAACGTGTTTTTCAGCCCGAAATAAACGCGTTTTTTCAGACAACTGAATACCCATGTAGCAGCAAGTCTCAGAAGAGCCCACACACTCAGCTCTTAACCCTAGTGTGCAGAAAGGGTCAAAACGTGTTTTTCAGCAGAAATAAACATGTTTCTGCAAGTTTGGTCAACCCCATGTAAGTTATGGGGCAGTAACAGTACACTCTGCAAAACGTGTTTTTCAGCCCGAAATAAACGCGTTTTTTCAGACAACTGAATCCCCATGTAGCAGCAAGGCTCAGAAGAGCCCACACACTCAGCTCTTAACCCCAGTGTGCAGAAAGGGTCAAAACGTGTTTTTCAGCAGAAATAAACATGTTTCTGCAAGTTTGGTCAACCCCATGTAAGTTATGGGGCAGTAACAGTACACTCTGCAAAACGTGTTTTTCAGCCCGAAATAAACGCGTTTTTTCAGACAACTGAATCCCCATGTAGCAGCAAGGCTCAGAAGAGCCCACACACTCAGATCTTAACCCCAGTGTGCAGAAAGGTTCAAAACATGTTTTTCAGCAGAAATAAACATGTTTCTGCAAGTTTGGTCAACCCCATGTAAGTTATGGGGCAGTAACAGTACACTTTTCAAAACGTGTTTTTCAGCCCGAAATAAACGCGTTTTTTCAGACAACTGAATCCCCATGTAGCAACAAGGCTCAGAAGAGCCCACACACTCAGATCTTAACCCCAGTGTGCTGAAGGTGTCAAAACATGTTTTTCAGCAGAAATAAACATGTTTCTGCAAGTTTGGTCAACCCCATGTAAGTTATGGGGCAGTAACAGTACACTTTTCAAAACGTGTTTTTCAGCCCGAAATAAACGCGTTTTTTCAGACAACTGAATCCCCATGTAGCAACAAGGCTCAGAAGAGCCCACACACTCAGATCTTAACCCCAGTGTGCTGAAAGTGTCAAAACATGTTTTTCAGCAGAAATAAACATGTTTCTGCAAGTTTGGTCAACCCCATGTAAGTTATGGGGCAGTAACAGTACACTTTTCAAAACGTGTTTTTCAGCCCGAAATAAACGCGTTTTTTCAGACAACTGAATCCCCATGTAGCAACAAGGCTCAGAAGAGCCCACACACTCAGATCTTAACCCCAGTGTGCTGAAAGTGTCAAAACATGTTTTTCAGCAGAAATAAACATGTTTCTGCAAGTTTGGTCAACCCCATGTAAGTTATGGGGCAGTAACAGTACACTTTTCAAAACGTGTTTTTCAGCCCGAAATAAACGCGTTTTTTCAGACAACTGAATACCCATGTAGCAGCAAGTCTCAGAAGAGCCAACACACTCAGCTCTTAACCCCAGTGTGCAGAAAGGGTCAAAACGTGTTTTTCAGCAGACATAAACATGTTTCTGCAAGTTTGGTCAACCCCATGTAAGTTATGGGGCAGTAACAGTACACTCTGCAAAACGTGTTTTTCAGCACGAAAAAAACGCGTTTTTTCAGACAACTGAATCCCCATGTAGCAGCAAGGCTCAGAAGAGCCCACACACTCAGATCTTAACCCCAGTGTGCTGAAAGTGTCAAAACATGTTTTTCAGCAGAAATAAACATGTTTCTGCAAGTTTGGTCAACCCCTTGTAAGTTATGGGGCAGTAACAGTACACTTTTCAAAACGTGTTTTTCAGCCCGAAATAAACGCGTTTTTTCAGACAACTGAATCCCCATGTAGCAGCAAGGCTCAGAAGAGCCCACACACTCAGATCTTAACCCCAGTGTGCTGAAAGTGTCAAAACATGTTTTTCAGCAGAAATAAACATGTTTCTGCAAGTTTGGTCAACCCCATGTAAGTTATGGGGCAGTAACAGTACACTTTTCAAAACGTGTTTTTCAGCCCGAAATAAACGCGTTTTTTCAGACATCTGAATCCCCATGTAGCAGCAAGGCTCAGAAGAGCCCACACACTCAGATCTTAACCCCAGTGTGCAGAAAGGTTCAAAACATGTTTTTCAGCAGAAATAAACATGTTTCTGCAAGTTTGGTCAACCCCATGTAAGTTATGGGGCAGTAACAGTACACTTTTCAAAACGTGTTTTTCAGCCCGAAATAAACGCGTTTTTTCAGACAACTGAATCCCCATGTAGCAACAAGGCTCAGAAGAGCCCACACACTCAGATCTTAACCCCAGTGTGCTGAAAGTGTCAAAACATGTTTTTCAGCAGAAATAAACATGTTTCTGCAAGTTTGGTCAACCCCATGTAAGTTATGGGGCAGTAACAGTACACTTTTCAAAACGTGTTTTTCAGCCCGAAATAAACGCGTTTTTTCAGACAACTGAATACCCATGTAGCAGCAAGTCTCAGAAGAGCCCACACACTCAGCTCTTAACCCCAGTGTGCAGAAAGGGTCAAAACGTGTTTTTCAGCAGAAATAAACATGTTTCTGCAAGTTTGGTCAACCCCATGTAAGTTATGGGGCAGTAACAGTACACTCTGCAAAACGTGTTTTTCAGCCCGAAATAAACGCGTTTTTTCAGACAACTGAATCCCCATGTAGCAGCAAGGCTCAGAAGAGCCCACACACTCAGATCTTAACCCCAGTGTGCTGAAAGTGTCAAAACATGTTTTTCAGCAGCAATAAACATGTTTCTGCAAGTTTGGTCAACCCCATGTAAGTTATGGGGCAGTAACAGTACACTTTTCAAAACGTGTTTTTCAGCCCGAAATAAACGCGTTTTTTCAGACAACTGAATCCCCATGTAGCAACAAGGCTCAGAAGAGCCCACACACTCAGATCTTAACCCCAGTGTGCTGAAAGTGTCAAAACATGTTTTTCAGCAGAAATAAACATGTTTCTGCAAGTTTGGTCAACCCCATGTAAGTTATGGGGCAGTAACAGTACACTTTTCAAAACGTGTTTTTCAGCCCGAAATAAACGCGTTTTTTCAGACAACTGAATACCCATGTAGCAGCAAGGCTCAGAAGAGCCCACACACTCAGATCTTAACCCCAGTGTGCAGAAAGGTTCAAAACATGTTTTTCAGCAGAAATAAACATGTTTCTGCAAGTTTGGTCAACCCCATGTAAGTTATGGGGCAGTAACAGTACACTTTTCAAAACGTGTTTTTCAGCCCGAAATAAACGCGTTTTTTCAGACAACTGAATCCCCATGTAGCAACAAGGCTCAGAAGAGCCCACACACTCAGATCTTAACCCCAGTGTGCTGAAAGTGTCAAAACATGTTTTTCAGCAGAAATAAACATGTTTCTGCAAGTTTGGTCAACCCCATGTAAGTTATGGGGCAGTAACAGTACACTTTTCAAAACGTGTTTTTCAGCCCGAAATAAGCGCGTTTTTTCAGACAACTGAATCCCCATGTAGCAACAAGGCTCAGAAGAGCCCACACACTCAGATCTTAACCCCAGTGTGCTGAAAGTGTCAAAACATGTTTTTCAGCAGAAATAAACATGTTTCTGCAAGTTTGGTCAACCCCATGTAAGTTATGGGGCAGTAACAGTACACTTTTCAAAACGTGTTTTTCAGCCCGAAATAAACGCGTTTTTTCAGACAACTGAATACCCATGTAGCAGCAAGTCTCAGAAGAGCCCACACACTCAGCTCTTAACCCCAGTGTGCAGAAAGGGTCAAAACGTGTTTTTCAGCAGAAATAAACATGTTTCTGCAAGTTTGGTCAACCCCATGTAAGTTATGGGGCAGTAACAGTACACTCTGCAAAACGTGTTTTTCAGCCCGAAATAAACGCGTTTTTTCAGACAACTGAATCCCCATGTAGCAGCAAGGCTCAGAAGAGCCCACACACTCAGATCTTAACCCCAGTGTGCAGAAAGGTTCAAAACATGTTTTTCAGCAGAAATAAACATGTTTCTGCAAGTTTGGTCAACCCCATGTAAGTTATGGGGCAGTAACAGTACACTTTTCAAAACGTGTTTTTCAGTCCGAAATAAACGCGTTTTTTCAGACAACTGAATCCCCATATAGCAACAAGGCTCAGAAGAGCCCACACACTCAGATCTTAACCCCAGTGTGCAGAAAGGGTCAAAACTTGTTTTTCAGCAGAAATAAACATGTTTCTGCAAGTTTGGTCAACCCCATGTAAGTTATGGGGCAGTAACAGTACACTTTTCAAAACGTGTTTTTCAGCCCGAAATAAACGCGTTTTTTCAGACAACTGAATACCCATGTAGCAGCAAGGCTCAGAAGAGCCCACACACTCAGATCTTAACCCCAGTGTGCTGAAAGTGTCAAAACTTGTTTTTCAGCAGAAATAAACATGTTTCTGCAAGTTTGGTCAACCCCATGTAAGTTATGGGGCAGTAACAGTACACTTTTCAAAACGTGTTTTTCAGCCCGAAATAAACGCGTTTTTTCAGACAACTGAATACCCATGTAGCAGCAAGGCTCAGAAGAGCCCACACACTCAGATCTTAACCCCAGTGTGCTGAAACTGTCAAAACATGTTTTTCAGCAGAAATAAACATGTTTCTGCAAGTTTGGTCAACCCCATGTAAGTTATGGGGCAGTAACAGTACACTTTTCAAAACGTGTTTTTCAGCCCGAAATAAACGCGTTTTTTCAGACAACTGAATCCCCATGTAGCAACAAGGCTCAGAAGAGCCCACACACTCAGATCTTAACCCCAGTGTGCTGAAAGTGTCAAAACATGTTTTTCAGCAGAAATAAACATGTTTCTGCAAGTTTGGTCAACCCCATGTAAGTTATGGGGCAGTAACAGTACACTTTTCAAAACGTGTTTTTCAGCCCGAAATAAACGCGTTTTTTCAGACAACTGAATACCCATGTAGCAGCAAGTCTCAGAAGAGCCCACACACTCAGCTCTTAACCCCAGTGTGCAGAAAGGGTCAAAACGTGTTTTTCAGCAGAAATAAACATGTTTCTGCAAGTTTGGTCAACCCCATGTAAGTTATGGGGCAGTAACAGTACACTCTGCAAAACGTGTTTTTCAGCCCGAAATAAACGCGTTTTTTCAGACAACTGAATCCCCATGTAGCAGCAAGGCTCAGAAGAGCCCACACACTCAGATCTTAACCCCAGTGTGCAGAAAGGTTCAAAACATGTTTTTCAGCAGAAATAAACATGTTTCTGCAAGTTTGGTCAACCCCATGTAAGTTATGGGGCAGTAACAGTACACTTTTCAAAACGTGTTTTTCAGTCCGAAATAAACGCGTTTTTTCAGACAACTGAATCCCCATATAGCAACAAGGCTCAGAAGAGCCCACACACTCAGATCTTAACCCCAGTGTGCAGAAAGGGTCAAAACTTGTTTTTCAGCAGAAATAAACATGTTTCTGCAAGTTTGGTCAACCCCATGTAAGTTATGGGGCAGTAACAGTACACTTTTCAAAACGTGTTTTTCAGCCCGAAATAAACGCGTTTTTTCAGACAACTGAATACCCATGTAGCAGCAAGGCTCAGAAGAGCCCACACACTCAGATCTTAACCCCAGTGTGCTGAAAGTGTCAAAACTTGTTTTTCAGCAGAAATAAACATGTTTCTGCAAGTTTGGTCAACCCCATGTAAGTTATGGGGCAGTAACAGTACACTTTTCAAAACGTGTTTTTCAGCCCGAAATAAACGCGTTTTTTCAGACAACTGAATACCCATGTAGCAGCAAGGCTCAGAAGAGCCCACACACTCAGATCTTAACCCCAGTGTGCTGAAAGTGTCAAAACATGTTTTTCAGCAGAAATAAACATGTTTCTGCAAGTTTGGTCAACCCCATGTAAGTTATGGGGCAGTAACAGTACACTTTTCAAAACGTGTTTTTCAGCCCGAAATAAACGCGTTTTTTCAGACAACTGAATCCCCATGTAGCAACAAGGCTCAGAAGAGCCCACACACTCAGATCTTAACCCCAGTGTGCTGAAAGTGTCAAAACATGTTTTTCAGCAGAAATAAACATGTTTCTGCAAGTTTGGTCAACCCCATGTAAGTTATGGGGCAGTAACAGTACACTTTTCAAAACGTGTTTTTCAGCCCGAAATAAACGCGTTTTTTCAGACAACTGAATACCCATGTAGCAGCAAGTCTCAGAAGAGCCCACACACTCAGCTCTTAACCCCAGTGTGCAGAAAGGGTCAAAACGTGTTTTTCAGCAGAAATAAACATGTTTCTGCAAGTTTGGTCAACCCCATGTAAGTTATGGGGCAGTAACAGTACACTCTGCAAAACGTGTTTTTCAGCCCGAAATAAACGCGTTTTTTCAGACAACTGAATCCCCATGTAGCAGCAAGGCTCAGAAGAGCCCACACACTCAGATCTTAACCCCAGTGTGCAGAAAGGTTCAAAACATGTTTTTCAGCAGAAATAAACATGTTTCTGCAAGTTTGGTCAACCCCATGTAAGTTATGGGGCAGTAACAGTACACTTTTCAAAACGTGTTTTTCAGCCCGAAATAAACGCGTTTTTTCAGACAACTGAATCCCCATGTAGCAACAAGGCTCAGCAGAGCCCACACACTCAGATCTTAACCCCAGTGTGCAGAAAGGGTCAAAACTTGTTTTTCAGCAGAAATAAACATGTTTCTGCAAGTTTGGTCAACCCCATGTAAGTTATGGGGCAGTAACAGTACACTCTGCAAAACGTGTTTTTCAGCCCGAAATAAACGCGTTTTTTCAGACAACTGAATCCCCATGTAGCAACAAGGCTCAGAAGAGCCCACACACTCAGATCTTAACCCCAGTGTGCTGAAAGTGTCAAAACATGTTTTTCAGCAGAAATAAACATGTTTCTGCAAGTTTGGTCAACCCCATGTAAGTTATGGGGCAGTAACAGTACACTTTTCAAAACGTGTTTTTCAGCCCGAAATAAACGCGTTTTTTCAGACAACTGAATACCCATGTAGCAGCAAGTCTCAGAAGAGCCCACACACTCAGCTCTTAACCCCAGTGTGCAGAAAGGGTCAAAACGTGTTTTTCAGCAGACATAAACATGTTTCTGCAAGTTTGGTCAACCCCATGTAAGTTATGGGGCAGTAACAGTACACTCTGCAAAACGTGTTTTTCAGCCCGAAATAAACGCGTTTTTTCAGACAACTGAATCCCCATGTAGCAGCAAGGCTCAGAAGAGCCCACACACTCAGATCTTAACCCCAGTGTGCTGAAAGTGTCAAAACATGTTTTTCAGCAGAAATAAACATGTTTCTGCAAGTTTGGTCAACCCCATGTAAGTTATGGGGCAGTAACAGTACACTTTTCAAAACGTGTTTTTCAGCCCGAAATAAACGCGTTTTTTCAGACAACTGAATCCCCATGTAGCAGCAAGGCTCAGAAGAGCCCACACACTCAGATCTTAACCCCAGTGTGCTGAAAGTGTCAAAACATGTTTTTCAGCAGAAATAAACATGTTTCTGCAAGTTTGGTCAACCCCATGTAAGTTATGGGGCAGTAACAGTACACTTTTCAAAACGTGTTTTTCAGCCCGAAATAAACGCGTTTTTTCAGACAACTGAATCCCCATGTAGCAACAAGGCTCAGAAGAGCCCACACACTCAGATCTTAACCCCAGTGTGCTGAAAGTGTCAAAACATGTTTTTCAGCAGAAATAAACATGTTTCTGCAAGTTTGGTCAACCCCATGTAAGTTATGGGGCAGTAACAGTACACTTTTCAAAACGTGTTTTTCAGCCCGAAATAAACGCGTTTTTTCAGACAACTGAATCCCCATGTAGCAGCAAGGCTCAGAAGAGCCCACACACTCAGATCTTAACCCCAGTGTGCAGAAAGGTTCAAAACATGTTTTTCAGCAGAAATAAACATGTTTCGTCAACCCCATGTAAGTTATGGGGCAGTAACAGTACACTTTTCAAAACGTGTTTTTCAGCCCGAAATAAACGCGTTTTTTCAGACAACTGAATCCCCATGTAGCAACAAGGCTCAGAAGAGCCCACACACTCAGATCTTAACCCCAGTGTGCTGAAAGTGTCAAAACATGTTTTTCAGCAGAAATAAACATGTTTCTGCAAGTTTGGTCAACCCCATGTAAGTTATGGGGCAGTAACAGTACACTTTTCAAAACGTGTTTTTCAGCCCGAAATAAACGCGTTTTTTCAGACAACTGAATACCCATGTAGCAGCAAGTCTCAGAAGAGCCCACACACTCAGCTCTTAACCCCAGTGTGCAGAAAGGGTCAAAACGTGTTTTTCAGCAGAAATAAACATGTTTCTGCAAGTTTGGTCAACCCCATGTAAGTTATGGGGCAGTAACAGTACACTCTGCAAAACGTGTTTTTCAGCCCGAAATAAACGCGTTTTTTCAGACAACTGAATCCCCATGTAGCAGCAAGGCTCAGAAGAGCCCACACACTCAGATCTTAACCCCAGTGTGCTGAAAGTGTCAAAACATGTTTTTCAGCAGCAATAAACATGTTTCTGCAAGTTTGGTCAACCCCATGTAAGTTATGGGGCAGTAACAGTACACTTTTCAAAACGTGTTTTTCAGCCCGAAATAAACGCGTTTTTTCAGACAACTGAATACCCATGTAGCAGCAAGGCTCAGAAGAGCCCACACACTCAGATCTTAACCCCAGTGTGCTGAAAGTGTCAAAACATGTTTTTCAGCAGAAATAAACGTTTCTGCAAGTTTGGTCAACCCCATGTAAGTTATGGGGCAGTAACAGTACACTTTTCAAAACGTGTTTTTCAGCCCGAAATAAACGCGTTTTTTCAGACAACTGAATCCCCATGTAGCAACAAGGCTCAGAAGAGCCCACACACTCAGATCTTAACCCCAGTGTGCTGAAAGTGTCAAAACATGTTTTTCAGCAGAAATAAACATGTTTCTGCAAGTTTGGTCAACCCCATGTAAGTTATGGGGCAGTAACAGTACACTTTTCAAAACGTGTTTTTCAGCCCGAAATAAACGCGTTTTTTCAGACAACTGAATCCCCATGCAGCAACAAGGCTCAGAAGAGCCCACACACTCAGATCTTAATCCCAGTGTGCTGAAAGTGTCAAAACTTGTTTTTCAGCAGAAATAAACATGTTTCTGCAAGTTTGGTCAACCCCATGTAAGTTATGGGGCAGTAACAGTACACTTTTCAAAACGTGTTTTTCAGCCCGAAATAAACGCGTTTTTTCAGACAACTGAATACCCATGTAGCAGCAAGGCTCAGAAGAGCCCACACACTCAGATCTTAACCCCAGTGTGCTGAAAGTGTCAAAACATGTTTTTCAGCAGAAATAAACATGTTTCTGCAAGTTTGGTCAACCCCATGTAAGTTATGGGGCAGTAACAGTACACTTTTCAAAACGTGTTTTTCAGCCCGAAATAAGCGCGTTTTTTCAGACAACTGAATCCCCATGTAGCAACAAGGCTCAGAAGAGCCCACACACTCAGATCTTAACCCCAGTGTGCTGAAAGTGTCAAAACATGTTTTTCAGCAGAAATAAACATGTTTCTGCAAGTTTGGTCAACCCCATGTAAGTTATGGGGCAGTAACAGTACACTTTTCAAAACGTGTTTTTCAGCCCGAAATAAACGCGTTTTTTCAGACAACTGAATCCCCATGTAGCAACAAGGCTCAGAAGAGCCCACACACTCAGATCTTAACCCCAGTGTGCTGAAAGTGTCAAAACATGTTTTTCAGCAGAAATAAACATGTTTCTGCAAGTTTGGTCAACCCCATGTAAGTTATGGGGCAGTAACAGTACACTTTTCAAAACGTGTTTTTCAGCCCGAAATAAACGCGTTTTTTCAGACAACTGAATCCCCATGCAGCAACAAGGCTCAGAAGAGCCCACACACTCAGATCTTAACCCCAGTGTGCTGAAAGTGTCAAAACATGTTTTTCAGCAGAAATAAACATGTTTCTGCAAGTTTGGTCAACCCCATGTAAGTTATGGGGCAGTAACAGTACACTTTTCAAAACGTGTTTTTCAGCCCGAAATAAACGCGTTTTTTCAGACAACTGAATCCCCATGTAGCAGCAAGGCTCAGAAGAGCCCACACACTCAGATCTTAACCCCAGTGTGCAGAAAGGTTCAAAACATGTTTTTCAGCAGAAATAAACATGTTTCTGCAAGTTTGGTCAACCCCATGTAAGTTATGGGGCAGTAACAGTACACTTTTCAAAACTTGTTTTTCAGCCCGAAATAAACGCGTTTTTTCAGACAACTGAATCCCCATGTAGCAACAAGGCTCAGAAGAGCCCACACACTCAGATCTTAACCCCAGTGTGCTGAAAGTGTCAAAACATGTTTTTCAGCAGAAATAAACATGTTTCTGCAAGTTTGGTCAACCCCATGTAAGTTATGGGGCAGTAACAGTACACTTTTCAAAACGTGTTTTTCAGCCCGAAATAAACGCGTTTTTTCAGACAACTGAATCCCCATGTAGCAACAAGGCTCAGAAGAGCCCACACACTCAGATCTTAACCCCAGTGTGCTGAAAGTGTCAAAACATGTTTTTCAGCAGAAATAAACATGTTTCTGCAAGTTTGGTCAACCCCATGTAAGTTATGGGGCAGTAACAGTACACTTTTCAAAACGTGTTTTTCAGCCCGAAATAAACGCGTTTTTTCAGACAACTGAATCCCCATGTAGCAACAAGGCTCAGAAGAGCCCACACACTCAGATCTTAACCCCAGTGTGCTGAAAGTGTCAAAACATGTTTTTCAGCAGAAATAAACATGTTTCTGCAAGTTTGGTCAACCCCATGTAAGTTATGGGGCAGTAACAGTACACTTTTCAAAACGTGTTTTTCAGCCCGAAATAAACGCGTTTTTTCAGACAACTGAATACCCATGTAGCAGCAAGTCTCAGAAGAGCCCACACACTCAGCTCTTAACCCTAGTGTGCAGAAAGGGTCAAAACGTGTTTTTCAGCAGAAATAAACATGTTTCTGCAAGTTTGGTCAACCCCATGTAAGTTATGGGGCAGTAACAGTACACTCTGCAAAACGTGTTTTTCAGCCCGAAATAAACGCGTTTTTTCAGACAACTGAATCCCCATGTAGCAGCAAGGCTCAGAAGAGCCCACACACTCAGCTCTTAACCCCAGTGTGCAGAAAGGGTCAAAACGTGTTTTTCAGCAGAAATAAACATGTTTCTGCAAGTTTGGTCAACCCCATGTAAGTTATGGGGCAGTAACAGTACACTCTGCAAAACGTGTTTTTCAGCCCGAAATAAACGCGTTTTTTCAGACAACTGAATCCCCATGTAGCAGCAAGGCTCAGAAGAGCCCACACACTCAGATCTTAACCCCAGTGTGCAGAAAGGTTCAAAACATGTTTTTCAGCAGAAATAAACATGTTTCTGCAAGTTTGGTCAACCCCATGTAAGTTATGGGGCAGTAACAGTACACTTTTCAAAACGTGTTTTTCAGCCCGAAATAAACGCGTTTTTTCAGACAACTGAATCCCCATGTAGCAACAAGGCTCAGAAGAGCCCACACACTCAGATCTTAACCCCAGTGTGCTGAAGGTGTCAAAACATGTTTTTCAGCAGAAATAAACATGTTTCTGCAAGTTTGGTCAACCCCATGTAAGTTATGGGGCAGTAACAGTACACTTTTCAAAACGTGTTTTTCAGCCCGAAATAAACGCGTTTTTTCAGACAACTGAATCCCCATGTAGCAACAAGGCTCAGAAGAGCCCACACACTCAGATCTTAACCCCAGTGTGCTGAAAGTGTCAAAACATGTTTTTCAGCAGAAATAAACATGTTTCTGCAAGTTTGGTCAACCCCATGTAAGTTATGGGGCAGTAACAGTACACTTTTCAAAACGTGTTTTTCAGCCCGAAATAAACGCGTTTTTTCAGACAACTGAATACCCATGTAGCAGCAAGTCTCAGAAGAGCCCACACACTCAGCTCTTAACCCCAGTGTGCAGAAAGGGTCAAAACGTGTTTTTCAGCAGAAATAAACATGTTTCTGCAAGTTTGGTCAACCCCATGTAAGTTATGGGGCAGTAACAGTACACTCTGCAAAACGTGTTTTTCAGCCCGAAATAAACGCGTTTTTTCAGACAACTGAATCCCCATGTAGCAGCAAGGCTCAGAAGAGCCCACACACTCAGATCTTAACCCCAGTGTGCTGAAAGTGTCAAAACATGTTTTTCAGCAGCAATAAACATGTTTCTGCAAGTTTGGTCAACCCCATGTAAGTTATGGGGCAGTAACAGTACACTTTTCAAAACGTGTTTTTCAGCCCGAAATAAACGCGTTTTTTCAGACAACTGAATCCCCATGTAGCAACAAGGCTCAGAAGAGCCCACACACTCAGATCTTAACCCCAGTGTGCTGAAAGTGTCAAAACATGTTTTTCAGCAGAAATAAACATGTTTCTGCAAGTTTGGTCAACCCCATGTAAGTTATGGGGCAGTAACAGTACACTTTTCAAAACGTGTTTTTCAGCCCGAAATAAACGCGTTTTTTCAGACAACTGAATCCCCATGCAGCAACAAGGCTCAGAAGAGCCCACACACTCAGATCTTAACCCCAGTGTGCTGAAAGTGTCAAAACTTGTTTTTCAGCAGAAATAAACATGTTTCTGCAAGTTTGGTCAACCCCATGTAAGTTATGGGGCAGTAACAGTACACTTTTCAAAACGTGTTTTTCAGCCCGAAATAAACGCGTTTTTTCAGACAACTGAATCCCCATGTAGCAACAAGGCTCAGAAGAGCCCACACACTCAGATCTTAACCCCAGTGTGCTGAAAGTGTCAAAACATGTTTTTCAGCAGAAATAAACATGTTTCTGCAAGTTTGGTCAACCCCATGTAAGTTATGGGGCAGTAACAGTACACTTTTCAAAACGTGTTTTTCAGCCCGAAATAAACGCGTTTTTTCAGACAACTGAATCCCCATGTAGCAGCAAGGCTCAGACGAGCCCACACACTCAGATCTTAACCCCAGTGTGCAGAAAGGGTCAAAACGTGTTTTTCAGCAGAAATAAACATGTTTCTGCAAGTTTGGTCAACCCCATGTAAGTTATGGGGCAGTAACAGTACACTTTTCAAAACGTGTTTTTCAGCCCGAAATAAACGCGTTTTTTCAGACAACTGAATCCCCATGTAGCAACAAGGCTCAGAAGAGCCCACACACTCAGATCTTAACCCCAGTGTTCTGAAAGTGTCAAAACATGTTTTTCAGCAGAAATAAACATGTTTCTGCAAGTTTGGTCAACCCCATGTAAGTTATGGGGCAGTAACAGTACACTCTGCAAAACGTGTTTTTCAGCCCGAAATAAACGCGTTTTTTCAGAAAACTGAATACCCATGTAGCAGCAAGGCTCAGAAGAGCCCACACACTCAGATCTTAACCCCAGTGTGCTGAAAGTGTCAAAACATGTTTTTCAGCAGAAATAAACATGTTTCTGCAAGTTTGGTCAACCCCATGTAAGTTATGGGGCAGTAACAGTACACTTTTCAAAACGTGTTTTTCAGCCCGAAATAAACGCGTTTTTTCAGACAACTGAATCCCCATGTAGCAGCAAGGCTCAGAAGAGCCCACACACTCAGATCTTAACCCCAGTGTGCTGAAAGTGTCAAAACATGTTTTTCAGCAGAAATAAACATGTTTCTGCAAGTTTGGTCAACCCCATGTAAGTTATGGGGCAGTAACAGTACACTTTTCAAAACGTGTTATTCAGCCCGAAATAAACGCGTTTTTTCAGACAACTGAATCCCCATGTAGCAACAAGGCTCAGAAGAGCCCACACACTCAGATCTTAACCCCAGTGTGCTGACAGTGTCAAAACATGTTTTTCAGCAGAAATAAACATGTTTCTGCAAGTTTGGTCAACCCCATGTAAGTTATGGGGCAGTAACAGTACACTTTTCAAAACGTGTTTTTCAGCCCGAAATAAACGCGTTTTTTCAGACAACTGAATCCCCATGCAGCAACAAGGCTCAGAAGAGCCCACACACTCAGATCTTAACCCCAGTGTGCTGAAAGTGTCAAAACTTGTTTTTCAGCAGAAATAAACATGTTTCTGCAAGTTTGGTCAACCCCATGTAAGTTATGGGGCAGTAACAGTACACTTTTCAAAACGTGTTTTTCAGCCCGAAATAAACGCGTTTTTTCAGACAACTGAATACCCATGTAGCAGCAAGGCTCAGAAGAGCCCACACACTCAGATCTTAACCCCAGTGTGCTGAAAGTGTCAAAACATGTTTTTCAGCAGAAATAAACATGTTTCTGCAAGTTTGGTCAACCCCATGTAAGTTATGGGGCAGTAACAGTACACTTTTCAAAACGTGTTTTTCAGCCCGAAATAAACGCGTTTTTTCAGACAACTGAATACCCATGTAGCAGCAAGTCTCAGAAGAGCCCACACACTCAGCTCTTAACCCCAGTGTGCAGAAAGGGTCAAAACGTGTTTTTCAGCAGAAATAAACATGTTTCTGCAAGTTTGGTCAACCCCATGTAAGTTATGGGGCAGTAACAGTACACTCTGCAAAACGTGTTTTTCAGCCCGAAATAAACGCGTTTTTTCAGACAACTGAATCCCCATGTAGCAGCAAGGCTCAGAAGAGCCCACACACTCAGATCTTAACCCCAGTGTGCAGAAAGGTTCAAAACATGTTTTTCAGCAGAAATAAACATGTCTCTGCAAGTTTGGTCAACCCCATGTAAGTTATGGGGCAGTAACAGTACACTTTTCAAAACGTGTTTTTCAGCCCGAAATAAACGCGTTTTTTCAGACAACTGAATCCCCATGTAGCAACAAGGCTCAGAAGAGCCCACACACTCAGATCTTAACCCCAGTGTGCTGAAAGTGTCAAAACATGTTTTTCAGCAGAAATAAACATGTTTCTGCAAGTTTGGTCAACCCCATGTAAGTTATGGGGCAGTAACAGTACACTTTTCAAAACGTGTTTTTCAGCCCGAAATAAACGCGTTTTTTCAGACAACTGAATCCCCATGTAGCAGCAAGGCTCAGACGAGCCCACACACTCAGATCTTAACCCCAGTGTGCAGAAAGGGTCAAAACGTGTTTTTCAGCAGAAATAAACATGTTTCTGCAAGTTTGGTCAACCCCATGTAAGTTATGGGGCAGTAACAGTACACTCTGCAAAACGTGTTTTTCAGCCCGAAATAAACGCGTTTTTTCAGACAACTGAATCCCCATGTAGCAGCAAGGCTCAGAAGAGCCCACACACTCAGATCTTAACCCCAGTGTGCTGAAAGTGTCAAAACATGTTTTTCAGCAGAAATAAACATGTTTCTGCAAGTTTGGTCAACCCCATGTAAGTTATGGGGCAGTAACAGTACACTTTTCAAAACGTGTTTTTCAGCCCGAAATAAACGCGTTTTTTCAGACAACTGAATCCCCATGTAGCAACAAGGCTCAGAAGAGCCCACACACTCAGATCTTAACCCCAGTGTGCTGAAAGTGTCAAAACATGTTTTTCAGCAGAAATAAACATGTTTCTGCAAGTTTGGTCAACCCCATGTAAGTTATGGGGCAGTAACAGTACACTATGCAAAACGTGTTTTTCAGCCCGAAATAAACGCGTTTTTTCAGACAACTGAATACCCATGTAGCAGCAAGGCTCAGAAGAGCCCACACACTCAGATCTTAACCCCAGTGTGCTGAAAGTGTCAAAACATGTTTTTCAGCAGAAATAAACATGTTTCTGCAAGTTTGGTCAACCCCATGTAAGTTATGGGGCAGTAACAGTACACTTTTCAAAACGTGTTTTTCAGCCCGAAATAAACGCGTTTTTTCAGACAACTGAATCCCCATGTAGCAGCAAGGCTCAGAAGAGCCCACACACTCAGATCTTAACCCCAGTGTGCTGAAAGTGTCAAAACATGTTTTTCAGCAGAAATAAACATGTTTCTGCAATTTTGGTCAACCCCATGTAAGTTATGGGGCAGTAACAGTACACTTTTCAAAACGTGTTTTTCAGCCCGAAATAAACGCGTTTTTTCAGACAACTGAATCCCCATGTAGCAGCAAGGCTCAGAAGAGCCCACACACTCAGAACTTAACCCCAGTGTGCTGAAAGTGTCAAAACATGTTTTTCAGCAGAAATAAACATGTTTCTGCAAGTTTGGTCAACCCCATGTAAGTTATGGGGCAGTAACAGTACACTTTTCAAAACGTGTTTTTCAGCCCGAAATAAACGCGTTTTTTCAGACAACTGAATCCCCATGCAGCAACAAGGCTCAGAAGAGCCCACACACTCAGATCTTAACCCCAGTGTGCTGAAAGTGTCAAAACTTGTTTTTCAGCAGAAATAAACATGTTTCTGCAAGTTTGGTCAACCCCATGTAAGTTATGGGGCAGTAACAGTACACTTTTCAAAACGTGTTTTTCAGCCCGAAATAAACGCGTTTTTTCAGACAACTGAATACCCATGTAGCAGCAAGGCTCAGAAGAGCCCACACACTCAGATCTTAACCCCAGTGTGCTGAAAGTGTCAAAACATGTTTTTCAGCAGAAATAAACATGTTTCTGCAAGTTTGGTCAACCCCATGTAAGTTATGGGGCAGTAACAGTACACTTTTCAAAACGTGTTTTTCAGCCCGAAATAAACGCGTTTTTTCAGACAACTGAATCCCCATGTAGCAACAAGGCTCAGAAGAGCCCACACACTCAGATCTTAACCCCAGTGTGCTGAAAGTGTCAAAACATGTTTTTCAGCAGAAATAAACATGTTTCTGCAAGTTTGGTCAACCCCATGTAAGTTATGGGGCAGTAACAGTACACTTTTCAAAACGTGTTTTTCAGCCCGAAATAAACGCGTTTTTTCAGACAACTGAATACCCATGTAGCAGCAAGTCTCAGAAGAGCCCACACACTCAGCTCTTAACCCCAGTGTGCAGAAAGGGTCAAAACGTGTTTTTCAGCAGAAATAAACATGTTTCTGCAAGTTTGGTCAACCCCATGTAAGTTATGGGGCAGTAACAGTACACTTTTCAAAACGTGTTTTTCAGCCCGAAATAAACGCGTTTTTTCAGACAACTGAATCCCCATGTAGCAACAAGGCTCAGCAGAGCCCACACACTCAGATCTTAACCCCAGTGTGCAGAAAGGGTCAAAACTTGTTTTTCAGCAGAAATAAACATGTTTCTGCAAGTTTGGTCAACCCCATGTAAGTTATGGGGCAGTAACAGTACACTTTTCAAAACGTGTTTTTCAGCCCGAAATAAACGCGTTTTTTCAGACAACTGAATCCCCATGTAGCAACAAGGCTCAGAAGAGCCCACACACTCAGATCTTAACCCCAGTGTGCTGAAAGTGTCAAAACATGTTTTTCAGCAGAAATAAACATGTTTCTGCAAGTTTGGTCAACCCCATGTAAGTTATGGGGCAGTAACAGTACACTTTTCAAAACGTTTTTTTCAGCCCGAAATAAACGCGTTTTTTCAGACAACTGAATACCCATGTAGCAGCAAGTCTCAGAAGAGCCCACACACTCAGCTCTTAACCCCAGTGTGCAGAAAGGGTCAAAACGTGTTTTTCAGCAGAAATAAACATGTTTCTGCAAGTTTGGTCAACCCCATGTAAGTTATGGGGCAGTAACAGTACACTCTGCAAAACGTGTTTTTCAGCCCGAAATAAACGCGTTTTTTCAGACAACTGAATCCCCATGTAGCAGCAAGGCTCAGAAGAGCCCACACACTCAGCTCTTAACCCCAGTGTGCAGAAAGGGTCAAAACGTGTTTTTCAGCAGAAATAAACATGTTTCTGCAAGTTTGGTCAACCCCATGTAAGTTATGGGGCAGTAACAGTACACTCTGCAAAACGTGTTTTTCAGCCCGAAATAAACACGTTTTTTCAGACAACTGAATCCCCATGTAGCAACAAGGCTCAGAAGAGCCCACACACTCAGATCTTAACCCCAGTGTGCTGAAAGTGTCAAAACATGTTTTTCAGCAGAAATAAACATGTTTCTGCAAGTTTGGTCAACCCCATGTAAGTTATGGGGCAGTAACAGTACACTTTTCAAAACGTGTTTTTCAGCCCGAAATAAACGCGTTTTTTCAGACAACTGAATCCCCATGTAGCAACAAGGCTCAGAAGAGCCCACACACTCAGATCTTAACCCCAGTGTGCTGAAAGTGTCAAAACATGTTTTTCAGCAGAAATAAACATGTTTCTGCAAGTTTGGTCAACCCCATGTAAGTTATGGGGCAGTAACAGTACACTTTTCAAAACGTGTTTTTCAGCCCGAAATAAACGCGTTTTTTCAGACAACTGAATCCCCATGTAGCAACAAGGCTCAGAAGAGCCCACACACTCAGATCTTAACCCCAGTGTGCTGAAAGTGTCAAAACATGTTTTTCAGCAGAAATAAACATGTTTCTGCAAGTTTGGTCAACCCCATGTAAGTTATGGGGCAGTAACAGTACACTATGCAAAACGTGTTTTTCAGCCCGAAATAAACGCGTTTTTTCAGACAACTGAATACCCATGTAGCAGCAAGGCTCAGAAGAGCCCACACACTCAGATCTTAACCCCAGTGTGCTGAAAGTGTCAAAACATGTTTTTCAGCAGAAATAAACATGTTTCTGCAAGTTTGGTCAACCCCATGTAAGTTATGGGGCAGTAACAGTACACTTTTCAAAACGTGTTTTTCAGCCCGAAATAAACGCGTTTTTTCAGACAACTGAATCCCCATGTAGCAGCAAGGCTCAGAAGAGCCCACACACTCAGATCTTAACCCCAGTGTGCTGAAAGTGTCAAAACATGTTTTTCAGCAGAAATAAACATGTTTCTGCAATTTTGGTCAACCCCATGTAAGTTATGGGGCAGTAACAGTACACTTTTCAAAACGTGTTTTTCAGCCCGAAATAAACGCGTTTTTTCAGACAACTGAATCCCCATGTAGCAGCAAGGCTCAGAAGAGCCCACACACTCAGATCTTAACCCCAGTGTGCTGAAAGTGTCAAAACATGATTTTCAGCAGAAATAAACATGTTTCTGCAATTTTGGTCAACCCCATGTAAGTTATGGGGCAGTAACAGTACACTTTTCAAAACGTGTTTTTCAGCCCGAAATAAACGCGTTTTTTCAGACAACTGAATCCCCATGTAGCAACAAGGCTCAGAAGAGCCCACACACTCAGATCTTAACCCCAGTGTGCTGAAAGTGTCAAAACATGTTTTTCAGCAGAAATAAACATGTTTCTGCAAGTTTGGTCAACCCCATGTAAGTTATGGGGCAGTAACAGTACACTTTTCAAAACGTGTTTTTCAGCCCGAAATAAACGCGTTTTTTCAGACAACTGAATCCCCATGCAGCAACAAGGCTCAGAAGAGCCCACACACTCAGATCTTAACCCCAGTGTGCTGAAAGTGTCAAAACTTGTTTTTCAGCAGAAATAAACATGTTTCTGCAAGTTTGGTCAACCCCATGTAAGTTATGGGGCAGTAACAGTACACTCTGCAAAACGTGTTTTTCAGCCCGAAATAAACGCGTTTTTTCAGACAACTGAATCCCCATGTAGCAGCAAGGCTCAGAAGAGCCCACACACTCAGATCTTAACCCCAGTGTGCAGAAAGGTTCAAAACATGTTTTTCAGCAGAAATAAACATGTTTCTGCAAGTTTGGTCAACCCCATGTAAGTTATGGGGCAGTAACAGTACACTTTTCAAAACGTGTTTTTCAGCCCGAAATAAACGCGTTTTTTCAGACAACTGAATCCCCATGTAGCAACAAGGCTCAGAAGAGCCCACACACTCAGATCTTAACCCCAGTGTGCAGAAAGGGTCAAAACTTGTTTTTCAGCAGAAATAAACATGTTTCTGCAAGTTTGGTCAACCCCATGTAAGTTATGGGGCAGTAACAGTACACTTTTCAAAACGTGTTTTTCAGCCCGAAATAAACGCGTTTTTTCAGACAACTGAATCCCCATGTAGCAGCAAGGCTCAGAAGAGCCCACACACTCAGATCTTAACCCCAGTGTGCAGAAAGGTTCAAAACATGTTTTTCAGCAGAAATAAACATGTTTCTGCAAGTTTGGTCAACCCCATGTAAGTTATGGGGCAGTAACAGTACACTTTTCAAAACGTGTTTTTCAGCCCGAAATAAACGCGTTTTTTCAGACAACTGAATCCCCATGTAGCAACAAGGCTCAGAAGAGCCCACACACTCAGATCTTAACCCCAGTGTGCTGAAAGTGTCAAAACATGTTTTTCAGCAGAAATAAACATGTTTCTGCAAGTTTGGTCAACCCCATGTAAGTTATGGGGCAGTAACAGTACACTTTTCAAAACGTGTTTTTCAGCCCGAAATAAACGCGTTTTTTCAGACAACTGAATCCCCATGTAGCAACAAGGCTCAGAAGAGCCCACACACTCAGATCTTAACCCCAGTGTGCTGAAAGTGTCAAAACATGTTTTTCAGCAGAAATAAACATGTTTCTGCAAGTTTGGTCAACCCCATGTAAGTTATGGGGCAGTAACAGTACACTTTTCAAAACGTGTTTTTCAGCCCGAAATAAACGCGTTTTTTCAGACAACTGAATCCCCATGTAGCAACAAGGCTCAGAAGAGCCCACACACTCAGATCTTAACCCCAGTGTGCTGAAAGTGTCAAAACATGTTTTTCAGCAGAAATAAACATGTTTCTGCAAGTTTGGTCAACCCCATGTAAGTTATGGGGCAGTAACAGTACACTTTTCAAAACGTGTTTTTCAGCCCGAAATAAACGCGTTTTTTCAGACAACTGAATACCCATGTAGCAGCAAGTCTCAGAAGAGCCCACACACTCAGCTCTTAACCCTAGTGTGCAGAAAGGGTCAAAACGTGTTTTTCAGCAGAAATAAACATGTTTCTGCAAGTTTGGTCAACCCCATGTAAGTTATGGGGCAGTAACAGTACACTCTGCAAAACGTGTTTTTCAGCCCGAAATAAACGCGTTTTTTCAGACAACTGAATCCCCATGTAGCAGCAAGGCTCAGAAGAGCCCACACACTCAGCTCTTAACCCCAGTGTGCAGAAAGGGTCAAAACGTGTTTTTCAGCAGAAATAAACATGTTTCTGCAAGTTTGGTCAACCCCATGTAAGTTATGGGGCAGTAACAGTACACTCTGCAAAACGTGTTTTTCAGCCCGAAATAAACGCGTTTTTTCAGACAACTGAATCCCCATGTACCAGCAAGGCTCAGAAGAGCCCACACACTCAGATCTTAACCCCAGTGTGCAGAAAGGTTCAAAACATGTTTTTCAGCAGAAATAAACATGTTTCTGCAAGTTTGGTCAACCCCATGTAAGTTATGGGGCAGTAACAGTACACTTTTCAAAACGTGTTTTTCAGCCCGAAATACAGGTAAACGTGTTTTTTCAGACAACTGAATCCCCATGTAGCAACAAGGCTCAGAAGAGCCCACACACTCAGATCTTAACCCCAGTGTGCTGAAAGTGTCAAAACATGTTTTTCAGCAGAAATAAACATGTTTCTGCAAGTTTGGTCAACCCCATGTAAGTTATGGGGCAGTAACAGTACACTTTTCAAAACGTGTTTTTCAGCCCGAAATAAACGCGTTTTTTCAGACAACTGAATCCCCATGTAGCAACAAGGCTCAGAAGAGCCCACACACTCAGATCTTAACCCCAGTGTGCTGAAGGTGTCAAAACATGTTTTTCAGCAGAAATAAACATGTTTCTGCAAGTTTGGTCAACCCCATGTAAGTTATGGGGCAGTAACAGTACACTTTTCAAAACGTGTTTTTCAGCCCGAAATAAACGCGTTTTTTCAGACAACTGAATCCCCATGTAGCAACAAGGCTCAGAAGAGCCCACACACTCAGATCTTAACCCCAGTGTGCTGAAAGTGTCAAAACATGTTTTTCAGCAGAAATAAACATGTTTCTGCAAGTTTGGTCAACCCCATGTAAGTTATGGGGCAGTAACAGTACACTTTTCAAAACGTGTTTTTCAGCCCGAAATAAACGCGTTTTTTCAGACAACTGAATCCCCATGTAGCAACAAGGCTCAGAAGAGCCCACACACTCAGATCTTAACCCCAGTGTGCTGTAAGTGTCAAAACATGTTTTTCAGCAGAAATAAACATGTTTCTGCAAGTTTGGTCAACCCCATGTAAGTTATGGGGCAGTAACAGTACACTTTTCAAAACGTGTTTTTCAGCCCGAAATAAACGCGTTTTTTCAGACAACTGAATACCCATGTAGCAGCAAGTCTCAGAAGAGCCAACACACTCAGCTCTTAACCCCAGTGTGCAGAAAGGGTCAAAACGTGTTTTTCAGCAGACATAAACATGTTTCTGCAAGTTTGGTCAACCCCATGTAAGTTATGGGGCAGTAACAGTACACTTTTCAAAACGTGTTTTTCAGCCCGAAATAAACGCGTTTTTTCAGACAACTGAATCCCCATGTAGCAACAAGGCTCAGAAGAGCCCACACACTCAGATCTTAACCCCAGTGTGCTGAAAGTGTCAAAACATGTTTTTCAGCAGAAATAAACATGTTTCTGCAAGTTTGGTCAACCCCATGTAAGTTATGGGACAGTAACAGTACACTTTTCAAAACGTGTTTTTCAGCCCGAAATAAACGCGTTTTTTCAGACAGCTGAATACCCATGTAGCAGCAAGTCTCAGAAGAGCCCACACACTCAGCTCTTAACCCCAGTGTGCAGAAAGGGTCAAAACGTGTTTTTCAGCAGAAATAAACATGTTTCTGCAAGTTTGGTCAACCCCATGTAAGTTATGGGGCAGTAACAGTACACTCTGCAAAACGTGTTTTTCAGCCCGAAATAAACGCGTTTTTTCAGACAACTGAATCCCCATGTAGCAGCAAGGCTCAGAAGAGCCCACACACTCAGATCTTAACCCCAGTGTGCAGAAAGGTTCAAAACATGTTTTTCAGCAGAAATAAACATGTTTCTGCAAGTTTGGTCAACCCCATGTAAGTTATGGGGCAGTAACAGTACACTTTTCAAAACGTGTTTTTCAGCCCGAAATAAACGCGTTTTTTCAGACAACTGAATCCCCATGTAGCAACAAGGCTCAGAAGAGCCCACACACTCAGATCTTAACCCCAGTGTGCAGAAAGGGTCAAAACTTGTTTTTCAGCAGAAATAAACATGTTTCTGCAAGTTTGGTCAACCCCATGTAAGTTATGGGGCAGTAACAGTACACTTTTCAAAACGTGTTTTTCAGCCCGAAATAAACGCGTTTTTTCAGACAACTGAATCCCCATGTAGCAGCAAGGCTCAGAAGAGCCCACACACTCAGATCTTAACCCCAGTGTGTAGAAAGGTTCAAAACATGTTTTTCAGCAGAAATAAACATGTTTCTGCAAGTTTGGTCAACCCCATGTAAGTTATGGGGCAGTAACAGTACACTTTTCAAAACGTGTTTTTCAGCCCGAAATAAACGCGTTTTTTCAGACAACTGAATCCCCATGTAGCAACAAGGCTCAGAAGAGCCCACACACTCAGATCTTAACCCCAGTGTGCAGAAAGGGTCAAAACTTGTTTTTCAGCAGAAATAAACATGTTTCTGCAAGTTTGGTCAACCCCATGTAAGTTATGGGGCAGTAACAGTACACTTTTCAAAACGTGTTTTTCAGCCCGAAATAAACGCGTTTTTTCAGACAACTGAATCCCCATGTAGCAACAAGGCTCAGAAGAGCCCACACACTCAGATCTTAACCCCAGTGTGCTGAAAGTGTCAAAACATGTTTTTCAGCAGAAATAAACATGTTTCTGCAAGTTTGGTCAACCCCATGTAAGTTATGGGGCAGTAACAGTACACTTTTCAAAACGTGTTTTTCAGCCCGAAATAAACGCGTTTTTTCAGACAACTGAATCCCCATGCAGCAACAAGGCTCAGAAGAGCCCACACACTCAGATCTTAACCCCAGTGTGCTGAAAGTGTCAAAACTTGTTTTTCAGCAGAAATAAACATGTTTCTGCAAGTTTGGTCAACCCCATGTAAGTTATGGGGCAGTAACAGTACACTCTGCAAAACGTGTTTTTCAGCCCGAAATAAACGCGTTTTTTCAGACAACTGAATCCCCATGTAGCAGCAAGGCTCAGAAGAGCCCACACACTCAGATCTTAACCCCAGTGTGCAGAAAGGTTCAAAACATGTTTTTCAGCAGAAATAAACATGTTTCTGCAAGTTTGGTCAACCCCATGTAAGTTATGGGGCAGTAACAGTACACTTTTCAAAACGTGTTTTTCAGCCCGAAATAAACGCGTTTTTTCAGACAACTGAATCCCCATGTAGCAACAAGGCTCAGAAGAGCCCACACACTCAGATCTTAACCCCAGTGTGCAGAAAGGGTCAAAACTTGTTTTTCAGCAGAAATAAACATGTTTCTGCAAGTTTGGTCAACCCCATGTAAGTTATGGGGCAGTAACAGTACACTTTTCAAAACGTGTTTTTCAGCCCGAAATAAACGCGTTTTTTCAGACAACTGAATCCCCATGTAGCAGCAAGGCTCAGAAGAGCCCACACACTCAGATCTTAACCCCAGTGTGCAGAAAGGTTCAAAACATGTTTTTCAGCAGAAATAAACATGTTTCTGCAAGTTTGGTCAACCCCATGTAAGTTATGGGGCAGTAACAGTACACTTTTCAAAACGTGTTTTTCAGCCCGAAATAAACGCGTTTTTTCAGACAACTGAATCCCCATGTAGCAACAAGGCTCAGAAGAGCCCACACACTCAGATCTTAACCCCAGTGTGCTGAAAGTGTCAAAACATGTTTTTCAGCAGAAATAAACATGTTTCTGCAAGTTTGGTCAACCCCATGTAAGTTATGGGGCAGTAACAGTACACTTTTCAAAACGTGTTTTTCAGCCCGAAATAAACGCGTTTTTTCAGACAACTGAATCCCCATGTAGCAACAAGGCTCAGAAGAGCCCACACACTCAGATCTTAACCCCAGTGTGCTGAAAGTGTCAAAACATGTTTTTCAGCAGAAATAAACATGTTTCTGCAAGTTTGGTCAACCCCATGTAAGTTATGGGGCAGTAACAGTACACTTTTCAAAACGTGTTTTTCAGCCCGAAATAAACGCGTTTTTTCAGACAACTGAATCCCCATGTAGCAACAAGGCTCAGAAGAGCCCACACACTCAGATCTTAACCCCAGTGTGCTGAAAGTGTCAAAACATGTTTTTCAGCAGAAATAAACATGTTTCTGCAAGTTTGGTCAACCCCATGTAAGTTATGGGGCAGTAACAGTACACTTTTCAAAACGTGTTTTTCAGCCCGAAATAAACGCGTTTTTTCAGACAACTGAATACCCATGTAGCAGCAAGTCTCAGAAGAGCCCACACACTCAGCTCTTAACCCTAGTGTGCAGAAAGGGTCAAAACGTGTTTTTCAGCAGAAATAAACATGTTTCTGCAAGTTTGGTCAACCCCATGTAAGTTATGGGGCAGTAACAGTACACTCTGCAAAACGTGTTTTTCAGCCCGAAATAAACGCGTTTTTTCAGACAACTGAATCCCCATGTAGCAGCAAGGCTCAGAAGAGCCCACACACTCAGCTCTTAACCCCAGTGTGCAGAAAGGGTCAAAACGTGTTTTTCAGCAGAAATAAACATGTTTCTGCAAGTTTGGTCAACCCCATGTAAGTTATGGGGCAGTAACAGTACACTCTGCAAAACGTGTTTTTCAGCCCGAAATAAACGCGTTTTTTCAGACAACTGAATCCCCATGTACCAGCAAGGCTCAGAAGAGCCCACACACTCAGATCTTAACCCCAGTGTGCAGAAAGGTTCAAAACATGTTTTTCAGCAGAAATAAACATGTTTCTGCAAGTTTGGTCAACCCCATGTAAGTTATGGGGCAGTAACAGTACACTTTTCAAAACGTGTTTTTCAGCCCGAAATACAGGTAAACGTGTTTTTTCAGACAACTGAATCCCCATGTAGCAACAAGGCTCAGAAGAGCCCACACACTCAGATCTTAACCCCAGTGTGCTGAAAGTGTCAAAACATGTTTTTCAGCAGAAATAAACATGTTTCTGCAAGTTTGGTCAACCCCATGTAAGTTATGGGGCAGTAACAGTACACTTTTCAAAACGTGTTTTTCAGCCCGAAATAAACGCGTTTTTTCAGACAACTGAATCCCCATGTAGCAACAAGGCTCAGAAGAGCCCACACACTCAGATCTTAACCCCAGTGTGCTGAAGGTGTCAAAACATGTTTTTCAGCAGAAATAAACATGTTTCTGCAAGTTTGGTCAACCCCATGTAAGTTATGGGGCAGTAACAGTACACTTTTCAAAACGTGTTTTTCAGCCCGAAATAAACGCGTTTTTTCAGACAACTGAATCCCCATGTAGCAACAAGGCTCAGAAGAGCCCACACACTCAGATCTTAACCCCAGTGTGCTGAAAGTGTCAAAACATGTTTTTCAGCAGAAATAAACATGTTTCTGCAAGTTTGGTCAACCCCATGTAAGTTATGGGGCAGTAACAGTACACTTTTCAAAACGTGTTTTTCAGCCCGAAATAAACGCGTTTTTTCAGACAACTGAATCCCCATGTAGCAACAAGGCTCAGAAGAGCCCACACACTCAGATCTTAACCCCAGTGTGCTGTAAGTGTCAAAACATGTTTTTCAGCAGAAATAAACATGTTTCTGCAAGTTTGGTCAACCCCATGTAAGTTATGGGGCAGTAACAGTACACTTTTCAAAACGTGTTTTTCAGCCCGAAATAAACGCGTTTTTTCAGACAACTGAATACCCATGTAGCAGCAAGTCTCAGAAGAGCCAACACACTCAGCTCTTAACCCCAGTGTGCAGAAAGGGTCAAAACGTGTTTTTCAGCAGACATAAACATGTTTCTGCAAGTTTGGTCAACCCCATGTAAGTTATGGGGCAGTAACAGTACACTTTTCAAAACGTGTTTTTCAGCCCGAAATAAACGCGTTTTTTCAGACAACTGAATCCCCATGTAGCAACAAGGCTCAGAAGAGCCCACACACTCAGATCTTAACCCCAGTGTGCTGAAAGTGTCAAAACATGTTTTTCAGCAGAAATAAACATGTTTCTGCAAGTTTGGTCAACCCCATGTAAGTTATGGGACAGTAACAGTACACTTTTCAAAACGTGTTTTTCAGCCCGAAATAAACGCGTTTTTTCAGACAGCTGAATACCCATGTAGCAGCAAGTCTCAGAAGAGCCCACACACTCAGCTCTTAACCCCAGTGTGCAGAAAGGGTCAAAACGTGTTTTTCAGCAGAAATAAACATGTTTCTGCAAGTTTGGTCAACCCCATGTAAGTTATGGGGCAGTAACAGTACACTCTGCAAAACGTGTTTTTCAGCCCGAAATAAACGCGTTTTTTCAGACAACTGAATCCCCATGTAGCAGCAAGGCTCAGAAGAGCCCACACACTCAGATCTTAACCCCAGTGTGCAGAAAGGTTCAAAACATGTTTTTCAGCAGAAATAAACATGTTTCTGCAAGTTTGGTCAACCCCATGTAAGTTATGGGGCAGTAACAGTACACTTTTCAAAACGTGTTTTTCAGCCCGAAATAAACGCGTTTTTTCAGACAACTGAATCCCCATGTAGCAACAAGGCTCAGAAGAGCCCACACACTCAGATCTTAACCCCAGTGTGCAGAAAGGGTCAAAACTTGTTTTTCAGCAGAAATAAACATGTTTCTGCAAGTTTGGTCAACCCCATGTAAGTTATGGGGCAGTAACAGTACACTTTTCAAAACGTGTTTTTCAGCCCGAAATAAACGCGTTTTTTCAGACAACTGAATCCCCATGTAGCAGCAAGGCTCAGAAGAGCCCACACACTCAGATCTTAACCCCAGTGTGTAGAAAGGTTCAAAACATGTTTTTCAGCAGAAATAAACATGTTTCTGCAAGTTTGGTCAACCCCATGTAAGTTATGGGGCAGTAACAGTACACTTTTCAAAACGTGTTTTTCAGCCCGAAATAAACGCGTTTTTTCAGACAACTGAATCCCCATGTAGCAACAAGGCTCAGAAGAGCCCACACACTCAGATCTTAACCCCAGTGTGCTGAAAGTGTCAAAACATGTTTTTCAGCAGAAATAAACATGTTTCTGCAAGTTTGGTCAACCCCATGTAAGTTATGGGGCAGTAACAGTACACTTTTCAAAACGTGTTTTTCAGCCCGAAATAAACGCGTTTTTTCAGACAACTGAATCCCCATGTAGCAACAAGGCTCAGAAGAGCCCACACACTCAGATCTTAACCCCAGTGTGCTGAAAGTGTCAAAACATGTTTTTCAGCAGAAATAAACATGTTTCTGCAAGTTTGGTCAACCCCATGTAAGTTATGGGGCAGTAACAGTACACTATGCAAAACGTGTTTTTCAGCCCGAAATAAACGCGTTTTTTCAGACAACTGAATACCCATGTAGCAGCAAGGCTCAGAAGAGCCCACACACTCAGATCTTAACCCCAGTGTGCTGAAAGTGTCAAAACATGTTTTTCAGCAGAAATAAACATGTTTCTGCAAGTTTGGTCAACCCCATGTAAGTTATGGGGCAGTAACAGTACACTTTTCAAAACGTGTTTTTCAGCCCGAAATAAACGCGTTTTTTCAGACAACTGAATCCCCATGTAGCAGCAAGGCTCAGAAGAGCCCACACACTCAGATCTTAACCCCAGTGTGCTGAAAGTGTCAAAACATGTTTTTCAGCAGAAATAAACATGTTTCTGCAATTTTGGTCAACCCCATGTAAGTTATGGGGCAGTAACAGTACACTTTTCAAAACGTGTTTTTCAGCCCGAAATAAACGCGTTTTTTCAGACAACTGAATCCCCATGTAGCAGCAAGGCTCAGAAGAGCCCACACACTCAGATCTTAACCCCAGTGTGCTGAAAGTGTCAAAACATGATTTTCAGCAGAAATAAACATGTTTCTGCAATTTTGGTCAACCCCATGTAAGTTATGGGGCAGTAACAGTACACTTTTCAAAACGTGTTTTTCAGCCCGAAATAAACGCGTTTTTTCAGACAACTGAATCCCCATGTAGCAACAAGGCTCAGAAGAGCCCACACACTCAGATCTTAACCCCAGTGTGCTGAAAGTGTCAAAACATGTTTTTCAGCAGAAATAAACATGTTTCTGCAAGTTTGGTCAACCCCATGTAAGTTATGGGGCAGTAACAGTACACTTTTCAAAACGTGTTTTTCAGCCCGAAATAAACGCGTTTTTTCAGACAACTGAATCCCCATGCAGCAACAAGGCTCAGAAGAGCCCACACACTCAGATCTTAACCCCAGTGTGCTGAAAGTGTCAAAACTTGTTTTTCAGCAGAAATAAACATGTTTCTGCAAGTTTGGTCAACCCCATGTAAGTTATGGGGCAGTAACAGTACACTCTGCAAAACGTGTTTTTCAGCCCGAAATAAACGCGTTTTTTCAGACAACTGAATCCCCATGTAGCAGCAAGGCTCAGAAGAGCCCACACACTCAGATCTTAACCCCAGTGTGCAGAAAGGTTCAAAACATGTTTTTCAGCAGAAATAAACATGTTTCTGCAAGTTTGGTCAACCCCATGTAAGTTATGGGGCAGTAACAGTACACTTTTCAAAACGTGTTTTTCAGCCCGAAATAAACGCGTTTTTTCAGACAACTGAATCCCCATGTAGCAACAAGGCTCAGAAGAGCCCACACACTCAGATCTTAACCCCAGTGTGCAGAAAGGGTCAAAACTTGTTTTTCAGCAGAAATAAACATGTTTCTGCAAGTTTGGTCAACCCCATGTAAGTTATGGGGCAGTAACAGTACACTTTTCAAAACGTGTTTTTCAGCCCGAAATAAACGCGTTTTTTCAGACAACTGAATCCCCATGTAGCAGCAAGGCTCAGAAGAGCCCACACACTCAGATCTTAACCCCAGTGTGCAGAAAGGTTCAAAACATGTTTTTCAGCAGAAATAAACATGTTTCTGCAAGTTTGGTCAACCCCATGTAAGTTATGGGGCAGTAACATTACACTTTTCAAAACGTGTTTTTCAGCCCGAAATAAACGCGTTTTTTCAGACAACTGAATCCCCATGTAGCAACAAGGCTCAGAAGAGCCCACACACTCAGATCTTAACCCCAGTGTGCTGAAAGTGTCAAAACATGTTTTTCAGCAGAAATAAACATGTTTCTGCAAGTTTGGTCAACCCCATGTAAGTTATGGGGCAGTAACAGTACACTTTTCAAAACGTGTTTTTCAGCCCGAAATAAACGCGTTTTTTCAGACAACTGAATCCCCATGTAGCAACAAGGCTCAGAAGAGCCCACACACTCAGATCTTAACCCCAGTGTGCTGAAAGTGTCAAAACATGTTTTTCAGCAGAAATAAACATGTTTCTGCAAGTTTGGTCAACCCCATGTAAGTTATGGGGCAGTAACAGTACACTTTTCAAAACGTGTTTTTCAGCCCGAAATAAACGCGTTTTTTCAGACAACTGAATCCCCATGTAGCAACAAGGCTCAGAAGAGCCCACACACTCAGATCTTAACCCCAGTGTGCTGAAAGTGTCAAAACATGTTTTTCAGCAGAAATAAACATGTTTCTGCAAGTTTGGTCAACCCCATGTAAGTTATGGGGCAGTAACAGTACACTTTTCAAAACGTGTTTTTCAGCCCGAAATAAACGCGTTTTTTCAGACAACTGAATACCCATGTAGCAGCAAGTCTCAGAAGAGCCCACACACTCAGCTCTTAACCCTAGTGTGCAGAAAGGGTCAAAACGTGTTTTTCAGCAGAAATAAACATGTTTCTGCAAGTTTGGTCAACCCCATGTAAGTTATGGGGCAGTAACAGTACACTCTGCAAAACGTGTTTTTCAGCCCGAAATAAACGCGTTTTTTCAGACAACTGAATCCCCATGTAGCAGCAAGGCTCAGAAGAGCCCACACACTCAGCTCTTAACCCCAGTGTGCAGAAAGGGTCAAAACGTGTTTTTCAGCAGAAATAAACATGTTTCTGCAAGTTTGGTCAACCCCATGTAAGTTATGGGGCAGTAACAGTACACTCTGCAAAACGTGTTTTTCAGCCCGAAATAAACGCGTTTTTTCAGACAACTGAATCCCCATGTACCAGCAAGGCTCAGAAGAGCCCACACACTCAGATCTTAACCCCAGTGTGCAGAAAGGTTCAAAACATGTTTTTCAGCAGAAATAAACATGTTTCTGCAAGTTTGGTCAACCCCATGTAAGTTATGGGGCAGTAACAGTACACTTTTCAAAACGTGTTTTTCAGCCCGAAATACAGGTAAACGTGTTTTTTCAGACAACTGAATCCCCATGTAGCAACAAGGCTCAGAAGAGCCCACACACTCAGATCTTAACCCCAGTGTGCTGAAAGTGTCAAAACATGTTTTTCAGCAGAAATAAACATGTTTCTGCAAGTTTGGTCAACCCCATGTAAGTTATGGGGCAGTAACAGTACACTTTTCAAAACGTGTTTTTCAGCCCGAAATAAACGCGTTTTTTCAGACAACTGAATCCCCATGTAGCAACAAGGCTCAGAAGAGCCCACACACTCAGATCTTAACCCCAGTGTGCTGAAGGTGTCAAAACATGTTTTTCAGCAGAAATAAACATGTTTCTGCAAGTTTGGTCAACCCCATGTAAGTTATGGGGCAGTAACAGTACACTTTTCAAAACGTGTTTTTCAGCCCGAAATAAACGCGTTTTTTCAGACAACTGAATCCCCATGTAGCAACAAGGCTCAGAAGAGCCCACACACTCAGATCTTAACCCCAGTGTGCTGAAAGTGTCAAAACATGTTTTTCAGCAGAAATAAACATGTTTCTGCAAGTTTGGTCAACCCCATGTAAGTTATGGGGCAGTAACAGTACACTTTTCAAAACGTGTTTTTCAGCCCGAAATAAACGCGTTTTTTCAGACAACTGAATCCCAATGTAGCAACAAGGCTCAGAAGAGCCCACACACTCAGATCTTAACCCCAGTGTGCTGAAAGTGTCAAAACATGTTTTTCAGCAGAAATAAACATGTTTCTGCAAGTTTGGTCAACCCCATGTAAGTTATGGGGCAGTAACAGTACACTTTTCAAAACGTGTTTTTCAGCCCGAAATAAACGCGTTTTTTCAGACAACTGAATACCCATGTAGCAGCAAGTCTCAGAAGAGCCAACACACTCAGCTCTTAACCCCAGTGTGCAGAAAGGGTCAAAACGTGTTTTTCAGCAGACATAAACATGTTTCTGCAAGTTTGGTCAACCCCATGTAAGTTATGGGGCAGTAACAGTACACTTTTCAAAACGTGTTTTTCAGCCCGAAATAAACGCGTTTTTTCAGACAACTGAATCCCCATGTAGCAACAAGGCTCAGAAGAGCCCACACACTCAGATCTTAACCCCAGTGTGCTGAAAGTGTCAAAACATGTTTTTCAGCAGAAATAAACATGTTTCTGCAAGTTTGGTCAACCCCATGTAAGTTATGGGACAGTAACAGTACACTTTTCAAAACGTGTTTTTCAGCCCGAAATAAACGCGTTTTTTCAGACAGCTGAATACCCATGTAGCAGCAAGTCTCAGAAGAGCCCACACACTCAGCTCTTAACCCCAGTGTGCAGAAAGGGTCAAAACGTGTTTTTCAGCAGAAATAAACATGTTTCTGCAAGTTTGGTCAACCCCATGTAAGTTATGGGGCAGTAACAGTACACTCTGCAAAACGTGTTTTTCAGCCCGAAATAAACGCGTTTTTTCAGACAACTGAATCCCCATGTAGCAGCAAGGCTCAGAAGAGCCCACACACTCAGATCTTAACCCCAGTGTGCAGAAAGGTTCAAAACATGTTTTTCAGCAGAAATAAACATGTTTCTGCAAGTTTGGTCAACCCCATGTAAGTTATGGGGCAGTAACAGTACACTTTTCAAAACGTGTTTTTCAGCCCGAAATAAACGCGTTTTTTCAGACAACTGAATCCCCATGTAGCAACAAGGCTCAGAAGAGCCCACACACTCAGATCTTAACCCCAGTGTGCAGAAAGGGTCAAAACTTGTTTTTCAGCAGAAATAAACATGTTTCTGCAAGTTTGGTCAACCCCATGTAAGTTATGGGGCAGTAACAGTACACTTTTCAAAACGTGTTTTTCAGCCCGAAATAAACGCGTTTTTTCAGACAACTGAATCCCCATGTAGCAGCAAGGCTCAGAAGAGCCCACACACTCAGATCTTAACCCCAGTGTGTAGAAAGGTTCAAAACATGTTTTTCAGCAGAAATAAACATGTTTCTGCAAGTTTGGTCAACCCCATGTAAGTTATGGGGCAGTAACAGTACACTTTTCAAAACGTGTTTTTCAGCCCGAAATAAACGCGTTTTTTCAGACAACTGAATCCCCATGTAGCAACAAGGCTCAGAAGAGCCCACACACTCAGATCTTAACCCCAGTGTGCTGAAAGTGTCAAAACATGTTTTTCAGCAGAAATAAACATGTTTCTGCAAGTTTGGTCAACCCCATGTAAGTTATGGGGCAGTAACAGTACACTTTTCAAAACGTGTTTTTCAGCCCGAAATAAACGCGTTTTTTCAGACAACTGAATCCCCATGTAGCAACAAGGCTCAGAAGAGCCCACACACTCAGATCTTAACCCCAGTGTGCTGAAAGTGTCAAAACATGTTTTTCAGCAGAAATAAACATGTTTCTGCAAGTTTGGTCAACCCCATGTAAGTTATGGGGCAGTAACAGTACACTTTTCAAAACGTGTTTTTCAGCCCGAAATAAACGCGTTTTTTCAGACAACTGAATCCCCATGTAGCAACAAGGCTCAGAAGAGCCCACACACTCAGATCTTAACCCCAGTGTGCTGAAAGTGTCAAAACATGTTTTTCAGCAGAAATAAACATGTTTCTGCAAGTTTGGTCAACCCCATGTAAGTTATGGGGCAGTAACAGTACACTTTTCAAAACGTGTTTTTCAGCCCGAAATAAACGCGTTTTTTCAGACAACTGAATACCCATGTAGCAGCAAGTCTCAGAAGAGCCCACACACTCAGCTCTTAACCCTAGTGTGCAGAAAGGGTCAAAACGTGTTTTTCAGCAGAAATAAACATGTTTCTGCAAGTTTGGTCAACCCCATGTAAGTTATGGGGCAGTAACAGTACACTCTGCAAAACGTGTTTTTCAGCCCGAAATAAACGCGTTTTTTCAGACAACTGAATCCCCATGTAGCAGCAAGGCTCAGAAGAGCCCACACACTCAGCTCTTAACCCCAGTGTGCAGAAAGGGTCAAAACGTGTTTTTCAGCAGAAATAAACATGTTTCTGCAAGTTTGGTCAACCCCATGTAAGTTATGGGGCAGTAACAGTACACTCTGCAAAACGTGTTTTTCAGCCCGAAATAAACGCGTTTTTTCAGACAACTGAATCCCCATGTACCAGCAAGGCTCAGAAGAGCCCACACACTCAGATCTTAACCCCAGTGTGCAGAAAGGTTCAAAACATGTTTTTCAGCAGAAATAAACATGTTTCTGCAAGTTTGGTCAACCCCATGTAAGTTATGGGGCAGTAACAGTACACTTTTCAAAACGTGTTTTTCAGCCCGAAATAAACGCGTTTTTTCAGACAACTGAATCCCCATGTAGCAACAAGGCTCAGAAGAGCCCACACACTCAGATCTTAACCCCAGTGTGCTGAAAGTGTCAAAACATGTTTTTCAGCAGAAATAAACATGTTTCTGCAAGTTTGGTCAACCCCATGTAAGTTATGGGGCAGTAACAGTACACTTTTCAAAACGTGTTTTTCAGCCCGAAATAAACGCGTTTTTTCAGACAACTGAATCCCCATGTAGCAACAAGGCTCAGAAGAGCCCACACACTCAGATCTTAACCCCAGTGTGCTGAAAGTGTCAAAACATGTTTTTCAGCAGAAATAAACATGTTTCTGCAAGTTTGGTCAACCCCATGTAAGTTATGGGGCAGTAACAGTACACTTTTCAAAACGTGTTTTTCAGCCCGAAATAAACGCGTTTTTTCAGACAACTGAATACCCATGTAGCAGCAAGTCTCAGAAGAGCCAACACACTCAGCTCTTAACCCCAGTGTGCAGAAAGGGTCAAAACGTGTTTTTCAGCAGACATAAACATGTTTCTGCAAGTTTGGTCAACCCCATGTAAGTTATGGGGCAGTAACAGTACACTCTGCAAAACGTGTTTTTCAGCACGAAATAAACGCGTTTTTTCAGACAACTGAATCCCCATGTAGCAGCAAGGCTCAGAAGAGCCCACACACTAAGATCTTAACCCCAGTGTGCTGAAAGTGTCAAAACATGTTTTTCAGCAGAAATAAACATGTTTCTGCAAGTTTGGTCAACCCCATGTAAGTTATGGGGCAGTAACAGTACACTTTTCAAAACGTGTTTTTCAGCCCGAAATAAACGCGTTTTTTCAGACAACTGAATCCCCATGTAGCAGCAAGGCTCAGAAGAGCCCACACACTCAGATCTTAACCCCAGTGTGCTGAAAGTGTCAAAACATGTTTTTCAGCAGAAATAAACATGTTTCTGCAAGTTTGGTCAACCCCATGTAAGTTATGGGGCAGTAACAGTACACTTTTCAAAACGTGTTTTTCAGCCCGAAATAAACGCGTTTTTTCAGACATCTGAATCCCCATGTAGCAGCAAGGCTCAGAAGAGCCCACACACTCAGATCTTAACCCCAGTGTGCAGAAAGGTTCAAAACATGTTTTTCAGCAGAAATAAACATGTTTCTGCAAGTTTGGTCAACCCCATGTAAGTTATGGGGCAGTAACAGTACACTTTTCAAAACGTGTTTTTCAGCCCGAAATAAACGCGTTTTTTCAGACAACTGAATCCCCATGTAGCAACAAGGCTCAGAAGAGCCCACACACTCAGATCTTAACCCCAGTGTGCTGAAAGTGTCAAAACATGTTTTTCAGCAGAAATAAACATGTTTCTGCAAGTTTGGTCAACCCCATGTAAGTTATGGGGCAGTAACAGTACACTTTTCAAAACGTGTTTTTCAGCCCGAAATAAACGCGTTTTTTCAGACAACTGAATACCCATGTAGCAGCAAGTCTCAGAAGAGCCCACACACTCAGCTCTTAACCCCAGTGTGCAGAAAGGGTCAAAACGTGTTTTTCAGCAGAAATAAACATGTTTCTGCAAGTTTGGTCAACCCCATGTAAGTTATGGGGCAGTAACAGTACACTCTGCAAAACGTGTTTTTCAGCCCGAAATAAACGCGTTTTTTCAGACAACTGAATCCCCATGTAGCAGCAAGGCTCAGAAGAGCCCACACACTCAGATCTTAACCCCAGTGTGCAGAAAGGTTCAAAACATGTTTTTCAGCAGAAATAAACATGTTTCTGCAAGTTTGGTCAACCCCATGTAAGTTATGGGGCAGTAACAGTACACTTTTCAAAACGTGTTTTTCAGCCCGAAATAAACGCGTTTTTTCAGACAACTGAATCCCCATATAGCAACAAGGCTCAGAAGAGCCCACACACTCAGATCTTAACCCCAGTGTGCTGACAGTGTCAAAACATGTTTTTCAGCAGAAATAAACATGTTTCTGCAAGTTTGGTCAACCCCATGTAAGTTATGGGGCAGTAACAGTACACTTTTCAAAACGTGTTTTTCAGCCCGAAATAAACGCGTTTTTTCAGACAACTGAATCCCCATGCAGCAACAAGGCTCAGAAGAGCCCACACACTCAGATCTTAACCCCAGTGTGCTGAAAGTGTCAAAACTTGTTTTTCAGCAGAAATAAACATGTTTCTGCAAGTTTGGTCAACCCCATGTAAGGTATGGGGCAGTAACTGTACACTTTTCAAAACGTGTTTTTCAGCCCGAAATAAACGCGTTTTTTCAGACAACTGAATACCCATGTAGCAGCAAGTCTCAGAAGAGCCCACACACTCAGCTCTTAACCCCAGTGTGCAGAAAGGGTCAAAACGTGTTTTTCAGCAGAAATAAACATGTTTCTGCAAGTTTGGTCAACCCCATGTAAGTTATGGGGCAGTAACAGTACACTCTGCAAAACGTGTTTTTCAGCCCGAAATAAACGCGTTTTTTCAGACAACTGAATCCCCATGTAGCAGCAAGGCTCAGAAGAGCCCACACACTCAGATCTTAACCCCAGTGTGCAGAAAGGTTCAAAACATGTTTTTCAGCAGAAATAAACATGTCTCTGCAAGTTTGGTCAACCCCATGTAAGTTATGGGGCAGTAACAGTACACTTTTCAAAACGTGTTTTTCAGCCCGAAATAAACGCGTTTTTTCAGACAACTGAATCCCCATGTAGCAACAAGGCTCAGAAGAGCCCACACACTCAGATCTTAACCCCAGTGTGCTGAAAGTGTCAAAACATGTTTTTCAGCAGAAATAAACATGTTTCTGCAAGTTTGGTCAACCCCATGTAAGTTATGGGGCAGTAACAGTACACTTTTCAAAACGTGTTTTTCAGCCCGAAATAAACGCGTTTTTTCAGACAACTGAATCCCCATGTAGCAGCAAGGCTCAGACGAGCCCACACACTCAGATCTTAACCCCAGTGTGCAGAAAGGGTCAAAACGTGTTTTTCAGCAGAAATAAACATGTTTCTGCAAGTTTGGTCAACCCCATGTAAGTTATGGGGCAGTAACAGTACACTCTGCAAAACGTGTTTTTCAGCCCGAAATAAACGCGTTTTTTCAGACAACTGAATCCCCATGTAGCAGCAAGGCTCAGAAGAGCCCACACACTCAGATCTTAACCCCAGTGTGCTGAAAGTGTCAAAACATGTTTTTCAGCAGAAATAAACATGTTTCTGCAAGTTTGGTCAACCCCATGTAAGTTATGGGGCAGTAACAGTACACTTTTCAAAACGTGTTTTTCAGCCCGAAATAAACGCGTTTTTTCAGACAACTGAATCCCCATGTAGCAACAAGGCTCAGAAGAGCCCACACACTCAGATCTTAACCCCAGTGTGCTGAAAGTGTCAAAACATGTTTTTCAGCAGAAATAAACATGTTTCTGCAAGTTTGGTCAACCCCATGTAAGTTATGGGGCAGTAACAGTACACTATGCAAAACGTGTTTTTCAGCCCGAAATAAACGCGTTTTTTCAGACAACTGAATACCCATGTAGCAGCAAGGCTCAGAAGAGCCCACACACTCAGATCTTAACCCCAGTGTGCTGAAAGTGTCAAAACATGTTTTTCAGCAGAAATAAACATGTTTCTGCAAGTTTGGTCAACCCCATGTAAGTTATGGGGCAGTAACAGTACACTTTTCAAAACGTGTTTTTCAGCCCGAAATAAACGCGTTTTTTCAGACAACTGAATCCCCATGTAGCAGCAAGGCTCAGAAGAGCCCACACACTCAGATCTTAACCCCAGTGTGCTGAAGGTGTCAAAACATGTTTTTCAGCAGAAATAAACATGTTTCTGCAATTTTGGTCAACCCCATGTAAGTTATGGGGCAGTAACAGTACACTTTTCAAAACGTGTTTTTCAGCCCGAAATAAACGCGTTTTTTCAGACAACTGAATCCCCATGTAGCAGCAAGGCTCAGAAGAGCCCACACACTCAGATCTTAACCCCAGTGTGCTGAAAGTGTCAAAACATGTTTTTCAGCAGAAATAAACATGTTTCTGCAATTTTGGTCAACCCCATGTAAGTTATGGGGCAGTAACAGTACACTTTTCAAAACGTGTTTTTCAGCCCGAAATAAACGCGTTTTTTCAGACAACTGAATCCCCATGTAGCAACAAGGCTCAGAAGAGCCCACACACTCAGATCTTAACCCCAGTGTGCTGAAAGTGTCAAAACATGTTTTTCAGCAGAAATAAACATGTTTCTGCAAGTTTGGTCAACCCCATGTAAGTTATGGGGCAGTAACAGTACACTTTTCAAAACGTGTTTTTCAGCCCGAAATAAACGCGTTTTTTCAGACAACTGAATCCCCATGCAGCAACAAGGCTCAGAAGAGCCCACACACTCAGATCTTAACCCCAGTGTGCTGAAAGTGTCAAAACTTGTTTTTCAGCAGAAATAAACATGTTTCTGCAAGTTTGGTCAACCCCATGTAAGTTATGGGGCAGTAACAGTACACTTTTCAAAACGTGTTTTTCAGCCCGAAATAAACGCGTTTTTTCAGACAACTGAATACCCATGTAGCAGCAAGGCTCAGAAGAGCCCACACACTCAGATCTTAACCCCAGTGTGCTGAAAGTGTCAAAACATGTTTTTCAGCAGAAATAAACATGTTTCTGCAAGTTTGGTCAACCCCATGTAAGTTATGGGGCAGTAACAGTACACTTTTCAAAACGTGTTTTTCAGCCCGAAATAAACGCGTTTTTTCAGACAACTGAATCCCCATGTAGCAACAAGGCTCAGAAGAGCCCACACACTCAGCTCTTAACCCCAGTGTGCAGAAAGGGTCAAAACGTGTTTTTCAGCAGAAATAAACATGTTTCTGCAAGTTTGGTCAACCCCATGTAAGTTATGGGGCAGTAACAGTACACTCTGCAAAACGTGTTTTTCAGCCCGAAATAAACGCGTTTTTTCAGACAACTGAATCCCCATGTAGCAGCAAGGCTCAGAAGAGCCCACACACATAGATCTTAACCCCAGTGTGCAGAAAGGTTCAAAACATGTTTTTCAGCAGAAATAAACATGTTTCTGCAAGTTTGGTCAACCCCATGTAAGTTATGGGGCAGTAACAGTACACTTTTCAAAACGTGTTTTTCAGCCCGAAATAAACGCGTTTTTTCAGACAACTGAATCCCCATGTAGCAACAAGGCTCAGCAGAGCCCACACACTCAGATCTTAACCCCAGTGTGCAGAAAGGGTCAAAACTTGTTTTTCAGCAGAAATAAACATGTTTCTGCAAGTTTGGTCAACCCCATGTAAGTTATGGGGCAGTAACAGTACACTTTTCAAAACGTGTTTTTCAGCCCGAAATAAACGCGTTTTTTCAGACAACTGAATCCCCATGTAGCAACAAGGCTCAGAAGAGCCCACACACTCAGATCTTAACCCCAGTGTGCTGAAAGTGTCAAAACATGTTTTTCAGCAGAAATAAACATGTTTCTGCAAGTTTGGTCAACCCCATGTAAGTTATGGGGCAGTAACAGTACACTTTTCAAAACGTTTTTTTCAGCCCGAAATAAACGCGTTTTTTCAGACAACTGAATACCCATGTAGCAGCAAGTCTCAGAAGAGCCCACACACTCAGCTCTTAACCCCAGTGTGCAGAAAGGGTCAAAACGTGTTTTTCAGCAGAAATAAACATGTTTCTGCAAGTTTGGTCAACCCCATGTAAGTTATGGGGCAGTAACAGTACACTCTGCAAAACGTGTTTTTCAGCCCGAAATAAACGCGTTTTTTCAGACAACTGAATCCCCATGTAGCAGCAAGGCTCAGAAGAGCCCACACACTCAGCTCTTAACCCCAGTGTGCAGAAAGGGTCAAAACGTGTTTTTCAGCAGAAATAAACATGTTTCTGCAAGTTTGGTCAACCCCATGTAAGTTATGGGGCAGTAACAGTACACTCTGCAAAACGTGTTTTTCAGCCCGAAATAAACGCGTTTTTTCAGACAACTGAATCCCCATGTAGCAACAAGGCTCAGAAGAGCCCACACACTCAGATCTTAACCCCAGTGTGCTGAAAGTGTCAAAACATGTTTTTCAGCAGAAATAAACATGTTTCTGCAAGTTTGGTCAACCCCATGTAAGTTATGGGGCAGTAACAGTACACTTTTCAAAACGTGTTTTTCAGCCCGAAATAAACGCGTTTTTTCAGACAACTGAATCCCCATGTAGCAACAAGGCTCAGAAGAGCCCACACACTCAGATCTTAACCCCAGTGTGCTGAAAGTGTCAAAACATGTTTTTCAGCAGAAATAAACATGTTTCTGCAAGTTTGGTCAACCCCATGTAAGTTATGGGGCAGTAACAGTACACTTTTCAAAACGTGTTTTTCAGCCCGAAATAAACGCGTTTTTTCAGACAACTGAATCCCCATGTAGCAACAAGGCTCAGAAGAGCCCACACACTCAGATCTTAACCCCAGTGTGCTGAAAGTGTCAAAACATGTTTTTCAGCAGAAATAAACATGTTTCTGCAAGTTTGGTCAACCCCATGTAAGTTATGGGGCAGTAACAGTACACTATGCAAAACGTGTTTTTCAGCCCGAAATAAACGCGTTTTTTCAGACAACTGAATACCCATGTAGCAGCAAGGCTCAGAAGAGCCCACACACTCAGATCTTAACCCCAGTGTGCTGAAAGGTTCAAAACATGTTTTTCAGCAGAAATAAACATGTTTCTGCAAGTTTGGTCAACCCCATGTAAGTTATGGGGCAGTAACAGTACACTTTTCAAAACGTGTTTTTCAGCCCGAAATAAACACGTTTTTTCAGACAACTGAATCCCCATGTAGCAGCAAGGCTCAGAAGAGCCCACACACTCAGATCTTAACCCCAGTGTGCTGAAAGTGTCAAAACATGTTTTTCAGCAGAAATAAACATGTTTCTGCAATTTTGGTCAACCCCATGTAAGTTATGGGGCAGTAACAGTACACTTTTCAAAACGTGTTTTTCAGCCCGAAATAAACGCGTTTTTTCAGACAACTGAATCCCCATGTAGCAGCAAGGCTCAGAAGAGCCCACACACTCAGATCTTAACCCCAGTGTGCTGAAAGTGTCAAAACATGATTTTCAGCAGAAATAAACATGTTTCTGCAATTTTGGTCAACCCCATGTAAGTTATGGGGCAGTAACAGTACACTTTTCAAAACGTGTTTTTCAGCCCGAAATAAACGCGTTTTTTCAGACAACTGAATCCCCATGTAGCAACAAGGCTCAGAAGAGCCCACACACTCAGATCTTAACCCCAGTGTGCTGAAAGTGTCAAAACATGTTTTTCAGCAGAAATAAACATGTTTCTGCAAGTTTGGTCAACCCCATGTAAGTTATGGGGCAGTAACAGTACACTTTTCAAAACGTGTTTTTCAGCCCGAAATAAACGCGTTTTTTCAGACAACTGAATCCCCATGCAGCAACAAGGCTCAGAAGAGCCCACACACTCAGATCTTAACCCCAGTGTGCTGAAAGTGTCAAAACTTGTTTTTCAGCAGAAATAAACATGTTTCTGCAAGTTTGGTCAACCCCATGTAAGTTATGGGGCAGTAACAGTACACTTTTCAAAACGTGTTTTTCAGCCCGAAATAAACGCGTTTTTTCAGACAACTGAATACCCATGTAGCAGCAAGGCTCAGAAGAGCCCACACACTCAGATCTTAACCCCAGTGTGCTGAAAGTGTCAAAACATGTTTTTCAGCAGAAATAAACATGTTTCTGCAAGTTTGGTCAACCCCATGTAAGTTATGGGGCAGTAACAGTACACTTTTCAAAACGTGTTTTTCAGCCCGAAATAAACGCGTTTTTTCAGACAACTGAATCCCCATGTAGCAACAAGGCTCAGAAGAGCCCACACACTCAGATCTTAACCCCAGTGTGCTGAAAGTGTCAAAACATGTTTTTCAGCAGAAATAAACATGTTCTGCAAGTTTGGTCAACCCCATGTAAGTTATGGGACAGTAACAGTACACTTTTCAAAACGTGTTTTTCAGCCCGAAATAAACGCGTTTTTTCAGACAGCTGAATACCCATGTAGCAGCAAGTCTCAGAAGAGCCCACACACTCAGCTCTTAACCCCAGTGTGCAGAAAGGGTCAAAACGTGTTTTTCAGCAGAAATAAACATGTTTCTGCAAGTTTGGTCAACCCCATGTAAGTTATGGGGCAGTAACAGTACACTCTGCAAAACGTGTTTTTCAGCCCGAAATAAACGCGTTTTTTCAGACAACTGAATCCCCATGTAGCAGCAAGGCTCAGAAGAGCCCACACACTCAGATCTTAACCCCAGTGTGCAGAAAGGTTCAAAACATGTTTTTCAGCAGAAATAAACATGTTTCTGCAAGTTTGGTCAACCCCATGTAAGTTATGGGGCAGTAACAGTACACTTTTCAAAACGTGTTTTTCAGCCCGAAATAAACGCGTTTTTTCAGACAACTGAATCCCCATGTAGCAACAAGGCTCAGAAGAGCCCACACACTCAGATCTTAACCCCAGTGTGCAGAAAGGGTCAAAACTTGTTTTTCAGCAGAAATAAACATGTTTCTGCAAGTTTGGTCAACCCCATGTAAGTTATGGGGCAGTAACAGTACACTTTTCAAAACGTGTTTTTCAGCCCGAAATAAACGCGTTTTTTCAGACAACTGAATCCCCATGTAGCAGCAAGGCTCAGAAGAGCCCACACACTCAGATCTTAACCCCAGTGTGCAGAAAGGTTCAAAACATGTTTTTCAGCAGAAATAAACATGTTTCTGCAAGTTTGGTCAACCCCATGTAAGTTATGGGGCAGTAACAGTACACTTTTCAAAACGTGTTTTTCAGCCCGAAATAAACGCGTTTTTTCAGACAACTGAATCCCCATGTAGCAACAAGGCTCAGAAGAGCCCACACACTCAGATCTTAACCCCAGTGTGCTGAAAGTGTCAAAACATGTTTTTCAGCAGAAATAAACATTATTCTGCAAGTTTGGTCAACCCCATGTAAGTTATGGGGCAGTAACAGTACACTTTTCAAAACGTGTTTTTCAGCCCGAAATAAACGCGTTTTTTCAGACAACTGAATCCCCATGTAGCAACAAGGCTCAGAAGAGCCCACACACTCAGATCTTAACCCCAGTGTGCTGAAAGTGTCAAAACATGTTTTTCAGCAGAAATAAACATGTTTCTGCAAGTTTGGTCAACCCCATGTAAGTTATGGGGCAGTAACAGTACACTTTTCAAAACGTGTTTTTCAGCCCGAAATAAACGCGTTTTTTCAGACAACTGAATCCCCATGTAGCAACAAGGCTCAGAAGAGCCCACACACTCAGATCTTAACCCCAGTGTGCTGAAAGTGTCAAAACATGTTTTTCAGCAGAAATAAACATGTTTCTGCAAGTTTGGTCAACCCCATGTAAGTTATGGGGCAGTAACAGTACACTTTTCAAAACGTGTTTTTCAGCCCGAAATAAACGCGTTTTTTCAGACAACTGAATACCCATGTAGCAGCAAGTCTCAGAAGAGCCCACACACTCAGCCCTTAACCCTAGTGTGCAGAAAGGGTCAAAACGTGTTTTTCAGCAGAAATAAACATGTTTCTGCAAGTTTGGTCAACCCCATGTAAGTTATGGGGCAGTAACAGTACACTCTGCAAAACGTGTTTTTCAGCCCGAAATAAACGCGTTTTTTCAGACAACTGAATCCCCATGTAGCAGCAAGGCTCAGAAGAGCCCACACACTCAGCTCTTAACCCCAGTGTGCAGAAAGGGTCAAAACGTGTTTTTCAGCAGAAATAAACATGTTTCTGCAAGTTTGGTCAACCCCATGTAAGTTATGGGGCAGTAACAGTACACTCTGCAAAACGATTTTTTCAGCCCGAAATAAACGCGTTTTTTCAGACAACTGAATCCCCATGTACCAGCAAGGCTCAGAAGAGCCCACACACTCAGATCTTAACCCCAGTGTGCAGAAAGGTTCAAAACATGTTTTTCAGCAGAAATAAACATGTTTCTGCAAGTTTGGTCAACCCCATGTAAGTTATGGGGCAGTAACAGTACACTTTTCAAAACGTGTTTTTCAGCCCGAAATAAACGTGTTTTTTCAGACAACTGAATCCCCATGTAGCAACAAGGCTCAGAAGAGCCCACACACTCAGATCTTAACCCCAGTGTGCTGAAAGTGTCAAAACATGTTTTTCAGCAGAAATAAACATGTTTCTGCAAGTTTGGTCAACCCCATGTAAGTTATGGGGCAGTAACAGTACACTTTTCAAAACGTGTTTTTCAGCCCGAAATAAACGCGTTTTTTCAGACAACTGAATCCCCATGTAGCAACAAGGCTCAGAAGAGCCCACACACTCAGATCTTAACCCCAGTGTGCTGAAGGTGTCAAAACATGTTTTTCAGCAGAAATAAACATGTTTCTGCAAGTTTGGTCAACCCCATGTAAGTTATGGGGCAGTAACAGTACACTCTGCAAAACGTGTTTTTCAGCCCGAAATAAACGCGTTTTTTCAGACAACTGAATCCCCATGTAGCAGCAAGGCTCAGAAGAGCCCACACACTCAGATCTTAACCCCAGTGTGCTGAAAGTGTCAAAACATGTTTTTCAGCAGAAATAAACATGTTTCTGCAATTTTGGTCAACCCCATGTAAGTTATGGGGCAGTAACAGTACACTTTTCAAAACGTGTTTTTCAGCCCGAAATAAACGCGTTTTTTCAGACAACTGAATCCCCATGTAGCAACAAGGCTCAGAAGAGCCCACACACTCAGATCTTAACCCCAGTGTGCTGAAAGTGTCAAAACATGTTTTTCAGCAGAAATAAACATGTTTCTGCAAGTTTGGTCAACCCCATGTAAGTTATGGGGCAGTAACAGTACACTTTTCAAAACGTGTTTTTCAGCCCGAAATAAACGCGTTTTTTCAGACAACTGAATCCCCATGCAGCAACAAGGCTCAGAAGAGCCCACACACTCAGATCTTAACCCCAGTGTGCTGAAAGTGTCAAAACTTGTTTTTCAGCAGAAATAAACATGTTTCTGCAAGTTTGGTCAACCCCATGTAAGTTATGGGGCAGTAACAGTACACTTTTCAAAACGTGTTTTTCAGCCCGAAATAAACGCGTTTTTTCAGACAACTGAATACCCATGTAGCAGCAAGGCTCAGAAGAGCCCACACACTCAGATCTTAACCCCAGTGTGCTGAAAGTGTCAAAACATGTTTTTCAGCAGAAATAAACATGTTTCTGCAAGTTTGGTCAACCCCATGTAAGTTATGGGGCAGTAACAGTACACTTTTCAAAACGTGTTTTTCAGCCCGAAATAAACGCGTTTTTTCAGACAACTGAATCCCCATGTAGCAACAAGGCTCAGAAGAGCCCACACACTCAGCTCTTAACCCCAGTGTGCAGAAAGGGTCAAAACGTGTTTTTCAGCAGAAATAAACATGTTTCTGCAAGTTTGGTCAACCCCATGTAAGTTATGGGGCAGTAACAGTACACTCTGCAAAACGTGTTTTTCAGCCCGAAATAAACGCGTTTTTTCAGACAACTGAATCCCCATGTAGCAGCAAGGCTCAGAAGAGCCCACACACATAGATCTTAACCCCAGTGTGCAGAAAGGTTCAAAACATGTTTTTCAGCAGAAATAAACATGTTTCTGCAAGTTTGGTCAACCCCATGTAAGTTATGGGGCAGTAACAGTACACTTTTCAAAACGTGTTTTTCAGCCCGAAATAAACGCGTTTTTTCAGACAACTGAATCCCCATGTAGCAACAAGGCTCAGCAGAGCCCACACACTCAGATCTTAACCCCAGTGTGCAGAAAGGGTCAAAACTTGTTTTTCAGCAGAAATAAACATGTTTCTGCAAGTTTGGTCAACCCCATGTAAGTTATGGGGCAGTAACAGTACACTTTTCAAAACGTGTTTTTCAGCCCGAAATAAACGCGTTTTTTCAGACAACTGAATCCCCATGTAGCAACAAGGCTCAGAAGAGCCCACACACTCAGATCTTAACCCCAGTGTGCTGAAAGTGTCAAAACATGTTTTTCAGCAGAAATAAACATGTTTCTGCAAGTTTGGTCAACCCCATGTAAGTTATGGGGCAGTAACAGTACACTTTTCAAAACGTTTTTTTCAGCCCGAAATAAACGCGTTTTTTCAGACAACTGAATACCCATGTAGCAGCAAGTCTCAGAAGAGCCCACACACTCAGCTCTTAACCCCAGTGTGCAGAAAGGGTCAAAACGTGTTTTTCAGCAGAAATAAACATGTTTCTGCAAGTTTGGTCAACCCCATGTAAGTTATGGGGCAGTAACAGTACACTCTGCAAAACGTGTTTTTCAGCCCGAAATAAACGCGTTTTTTCAGACAACTGAATCCCCATGTAGCAGCAAGGCTCAGAAGAGCCCACACACTCAGCTCTTAACCCCAGTGTGCAGAAAGGGTCAAAACGTGTTTTTCAGCAGAAATAAACATGTTTCTGCAAGTTTGGTCAACCCCATGTAAGTTATGGGGCAGTAACAGTACACTCTGCAAAACGTGTTTTTCAGCCCGAAATAAACGCGTTTTTTCAGACAACTGAATCCCCATGTAGCAACAAGGCTCAGAAGAGCCCACACACTCAGATCTTAACCCCAGTGTGCTGAAAGTGTCAAAACATGTTTTTCAGCAGAAATAAACATGTTTCTGCAAGTTTGGTCAACCCCATGTAAGTTATGGGGCAGTAACAGTACACTTTTCAAAACGTGTTTTTCAGCCCGAAATAAACGCGTTTTTTCAGACAACTGAATCCCCATGTAGCAACAAGGCTCAGAAGAGCCCACACACTCAGATCTTAACCCCAGTGTGCTGAAAGTGTCAAAACATGTTTTTCAGCAGAAATAAACATGTTTCTGCAAGTTTGGTCAACCCCATGTAAGTTATGGGGCAGTAACAGTACACTTTTCAAAACGTGTTTTTCAGCCCGAAATAAACGCGTTTTTTCAGACAACTGAATCCCCATGTAGCAACAAGGCTCAGAAGAGCCCACACACTCAGATCTTAACCCCAGTGTGCTGAAAGTGTCAAAACATGTTTTTCAGCAGAAATAAACATGTTTCTGCAAGTTTGGTCAACCCCATGTAAGTTATGGGGCAGTAACAGTACACTATGCAAAACGTGTTTTTCAGCCCGAAATAAACGCGTTTTTTCAGACAACTGAATACCCATGTAGCAGCAAGGCTCAGAAGAGCCCACACACTCAGATCTTAACCCCAGTGTGCTGAAAGGTTCAAAACATGTTTTTCAGCAGAAATAAACATGTTTCTGCAAGTTTGTACAACCCCATGTAAGTTATGGGGCAGTAACAGTACACTTTTCAAAACGTGTTTTTCAGCCCGAAATAAACGCGTTTTTTCAGACAACTGAATCCCCATGTAGCAGCAAGGCTCAGAAGAGCCCACACACTCAGATCTTAACCCCAGTGTGCTGAAAGTGTCAAAACATGTTTTTCAGCAGAAATAAACATGTTTCTGCAATTTTGGTCAACCCCATGTAAGTTATGGGGCAGTAACAGTACACTTTTCAAAACGTGTTTTTCAGCCCGAAATAAACGCGTTTTTTCAGACAACTGAATCCCCATGTAGCAGCAAGGCTCAGAAGAGCCCACACACTCAGATCTTAACCCCAGTGTGCTGAAAGTGTCAAAACATGATTTTCAGCAGAAATAAACATGTTTCTGCAATTTTGGTCAACCCCATGTAAGTTATGGGGCAGTAACAGTACACTTTTCAAAACGTGTTTTTCAGCCCGAAATAAACGCGTTTTTTCAGACAACTGAATCCCCATGTAGCAACAAGGCTCAGAAGAGCCCACACACTCAGATCTTAACCCCAGTGTGCTGAAAGTGTCAAAACATGTTTTTCAGCAGAAATAAACATGTTTCTGCAAGTTTGGTCAACCCCATGTAAGTTATGGGGCAGTAACAGTACACTTTTCAAAACGTGTTTTTCAGCCCGAAATAAACGCGTTTTTTCAGACAACTGAATCCCCATGCAGCAACAAGGCTCAGAAGAGCCCACACACTCAGATCTTAACCCCAGTGTGCTGAAAGTGTCAAAACTTGTTTTTCAGCAGAAATAAACATGTTTCTGCAAGTTTGGTCAACCCCATGTAAGTTATGGGGCAGTAACAGTACACTTTTCAAAACGTGTTTTTCAGCCCGAAATAAACGCGTTTTTTCAGACAACTGAATACCCATGTAGCAGCAAGGCTCAGAAGAGCCCACACACTCAGATCTTAACCCCAGTGTGCTGAAAGTGTCAAAACATGTTTTTCAGCAGAAATAAACATGTTTCTGCAAGTTTGGTCAACCCCATGTAAGTTATGGGGCAGTAACAGTACACTTTTCAAAACGTGTTTTTCAGCCCGAAATAAACGCGTTTTTTCAGACAACTGAATCCCCATGTAGCAACAAGGCTCAGAAGAGCCCACACACTCAGATCTTAACCCCAGTGTGCTGAAAGTGTCAAAACATGTTTTTCAGCAGAAATAAACATGTTCTGCAAGTTTGGTCAACCCCATGTAAGTTATGGGACAGTAACAGTACACTTTTCAAAACGTGTTTTTCAGCCCGAAATAAACGCGTTTTTTCAGACAGCTGAATACCCATGTAGCAGCAAGTCTCAGAAGAGCCCACACACTCAGCTCTTAACCCCAGTGTGCAGAAAGGGTCAAAACGTGTTTTTCAGCAGAAATAAACATGTTTCTGCAAGTTTGGTCAACCCCATGTAAGTTATGGGGCAGTAACAGTACACTCTGCAAAACGTGTTTTTCAGCCCGAAATAAACGCGTTTTTTCAGACAACTGAATCCCCATGTAGCAGCAAGGCTCAGAAGAGCCCACACACTCAGATCTTAACCCCAGTGTGCAGAAAGGTTCAAAACATGTTTTTCAGCAGAAATAAACATGTTTCTGCAAGTTTGGTCAACCCCATGTAAGTTATGGGGCAGTAACAGTACACTTTTCAAAACGTGTTTTTCAGCCCGAAATAAACGCGTTTTTTCAGACAACTGAATCCCCATGTAGCAACAAGGCTCAGAAGAGCCCACACACTCAGATCTTAACCCCAGTGTGCAGAAAGGGTCAAAACTTGTTTTTCAGCAGAAATAAACATGTTTCTGCAAGTTTGGTCAACCCCATGTAAGTTATGGGGCAGTAACAGTACACTTTTCAAAACGTGTTTTTCAGCCCGAAATAAACGCGTTTTTTCAGACAACTGAATCCCCATGTAGCAGCAAGGCTCAGAAGAGCCCACACACTCAGATCTTAACCCCAGTGTGCAGAAAGGTTCAAAACATGTTTTTCAGCAGAAATAAACATGTTTCTGCAAGTTTGGTCAACCCCATGTAAGTTATGGGGCAGTAACAGTACACTTTTCAAAACGTGTTTTTCAGCCCGAAATAAACGCGTTTTTTCAGACAACTGAATCCCCATGTAGCAACAAGGCTCAGAAGAGCCCACACACTCAGATCTTAACCCCAGTGTGCTGAAAGTGTCAAAACATGTTTTTCAGCAGAAATAAACATGTTTCTGCAAGTTTGGTCAACCCCATGTAAGTTATGGGGCAGTAACAGTACACTTTTCAAAACGTGTTTTTCAGCCCGAAATAAACGCGTTTTTTCAGACAACTGAATCCCCATGTAGCAACAAGGCTCAGAAGAGCCCACACACTCAGATCTTAACCCCAGTGTGCTGAAAGTGTCAAAACATGTTTTTCAGCAGAAATAAACATGTTTCTGCAAGTTTGGTCAACCCCATGTAAGTTATGGGGCAGTAACAGTACACTTTTCAAAACGTGTTTTTCAGCCCGAAATAAACGCGTTTTTTCAGACAACTGAATCCCCATGTAGCAACAAGGCTCAGAAGAGCCCACACACTCAGATCTTAACCCCAGTGTGCTGAAAGTGTCAAAACATGTTTTTCAGCAGAAATAAACATGTTTCTGCAAGTTTGGTCAACCCCATGTAAGTTATGGGGCAGTAACAGTACACTTTTCAAAACGTGTTTTTCAGCCCGAAATAAACGCGTTTTTTCAGACAACTGAATACCCATGTAGCAGCAAGTCTCAGAAGAGCCCACACACTCAGCCCTTAACCCTAGTGTGCAGAAAGGGTCAAAACGTGTTTTTCAGCAGAAATAAACATGTTTCTGCAAGTTTGGTCAACCCCATGTAAGTTATGGGGCAGTAACAGTACACTCTGCAAAACGTGTTTTTCAGCCCGAAATAAACGCGTTTTTTCAGACAACTGAATCCCCATGTAGCAGCAAGGCTCAGAAGAGCCCACACACTCAGCTCTTAACCCCAGTGTGCAGAAAGGGTCAAAACGTGTTTTTCAGCAGAAATAAACATGTTTCTGCAAGTTTGGTCAACCCCATGTAAGTTATGGGGCAGTAACAGTACACTCTGCAAAACGATTTTTTCAGCCCGAAATAAACGCGTTTTTTCAGACAACTGAATCCCCATGTACCAGCAAGGCTCAGAAGAGCCCACACACTCAGATCTTAACCCCAGTGTGCAGAAAGGTTCAAAACATGTTTTTCAGCAGAAATAAACATGTTTCTGCAAGTTTGGTCAACCCCATGTAAGTTATGGGGCAGTAACAGTACACTTTTCAAAACGTGTTTTTCAGCCCGAAATAAACGTGTTTTTTCAGACAACTGAATCCCCATGTAGCAACAAGGCTCAGAAGAGCCCACACACTCAGATCTTAACCCCAGTGTGCTGAAAGTGTCAAAACATGTTTTTCAGCAGAAATAAACATGTTTCTGCAAGTTTGGTCAACCCCATGTAAGTTATGGGGCAGTAACAGTACACTTTTCAAAACGTGTTTTTCAGCCCGAAATAAACGCGTTTTTTCAGACAACTGAATCCCCATGTAGCAACAAGGCTCAGAAGAGCCCACACACTCAGATCTTAACCCCAGTGTGCTGAAGGTGTCAAAACATGTTTTTCAGCAGAAATAAACATGTTTCTGCAAGTTTGGTCAACCCCATGTAAGTTATGGGGCAGTAACAGTACACTTTTCAAAACGTGTTTTTCAGCCCGAAATAAACGCGTTTTTTCAGACAACTGAATCCCCATGTAGCAACAAGGCTCAGAAGAGCCCACACACTCAGATCTTAACCCCAGTGTGCTGAAAGTGTCAAAACATGTTTTTCAGCAGAAATAAACATGTTTCTGCAAGTTTGGTCAACCCCATGTAAGTTATGGGGCAGTAACAGTACACTTTTCAAAACGTGTTTTTCAGCCCGAAATAAACGCGTTTTTTCAGACAACTGAATCCCCATGTAGCAACAAGGCTCAGAAGAGCCCACACACTCAGATCTTAACCCCAGTGTGCTGAAAGTGTCAAAACATGTTTTTCAGCAGAAATAAACATGTTTCTGCAAGTTTGGTCAACCCCATGTAAGTTATGGGGCAGTAACAGTACACTTTTCAAAACGTGTTTTTCAGCCCGAAATAAACGCGTTTTTTCAGACAACTGAATACCCATGTAGCAGCAAGTCTCAGAAGAGCCAACACACTCAGCTCTTAACCCCAGTGTGCAGAAAGGGTCAAAACGTGTTTTTCAGCAGACATAAACATGTTTCTGCAAGTTTGGTCAACCCCATGTAAGTTATGGGGCAGTAACAGTACACTCTGCAAAACGTGTTTTTCAGCACGAAATAAACGCGTTTTTTCAGACAACTGAATCCCCATGTAGCAGCAAGGCTCAGAAGAGCCCACACACTCAGATCTTAACCCCAGTGTGCTGAAAGTGTCAAAACATGATTTTCAGCAGAAATAAACATGTTTCTGCAATTTTGGTCAACCCCATGTAAGTTATGGGGCAGTAACAGTACACTTTTCAAAACGTGTTTTTCAGCCCGAAATAAACGCGTTTTTTCAGACAACTGAATCCCCATGTAGCAACAAGGCTCAGAAGAGCCCACACACTCAGATCTTAACCCCAGTGTGCTGAAAGTGTCAAAACATGTTTTTCAGCAGAAATAAACATGTTTCTGCAAGTTTGGTCAACCCCATGTAAGTTATGGGGCAGTAACAGTACACTTTTCAAAACGTGTTTTTCAGCCCGAAATAAACGCGTTTTTTCAGACAACTGAATCCCCATGCAGCAACAAGGCTCAGAAGAGCCCACACACTCAGATCTTAACCCCAGTGTGCTGAAAGTGTCAAAACTTGTTTTTCAGCAGAAATAAACATGTTTCTGCAAGTTTGGTCAACCCCATGTAAGTTATGGGGCAGTAACAGTACACTTTTCAAAACGTGTTTTTCAGCCCGAAATAAACGCGTTTTTTCAGACAACTGAATACCCATGTAGCAGCAAGGCTCAGAAGAGCCCACACACTCAGATCTTAACCCCAGTGTGCTGAAAGTGTCAAAACATGTTTTTCAGCAGAAATAAACATGTTTCTGCAAGTTTGGTCAACCCCATGTAAGTTATGGGGCAGTAACAGTACACTTTTCAAAACGTGTTTTTCAGCCCGAAATAAACGCGTTTTTTCAGACAACTGAATCCCCATGTAGCAACAAGGCTCAGAAGAGCCCACACACTCAGATCTTAACCCCAGTGTGCTGAAAGTGTCAAAACATGTTTTTCAGCAGAAATAAACATGTTCTGCAAGTTTGGTCAACCCCATGTAAGTTATGGGACAGTAACAGTACACTTTTCAAAACGTGTTTTTCAGCCCGAAATAAACGCGTTTTTTCAGACAGCTGAATACCCATGTAGCAGCAAGTCTCAGAAGAGCCCACACACTCAGCTCTTAACCCCAGTGTGCAGAAAGGGTCAAAACGTGTTTTTCAGCAGAAATAAACATGTTTCTGCAAGTTTGGTCAACCCCATGTAAGTTATGGGGCAGTAACAGTACACTCTGCAAAACGTGTTTTTCAGCCCGAAATAAACGCGTTTTTTCAGACAACTGAATCCTCATGTAGCAGCAAGGCTCAGAAGAGCCCACACACTCAGATCTTAACCCCAGTGTGCAGAAAGGTTCAAAACATGTTTTTCAGCAGAAATAAACATGTTTCTGCAAGTTTGGTCAACCCCATGTAAGTTATGGGGCAGTAACAGTACACTTTTCAAAACGTGTTTTTCAGCCCGAAATAAACGCGTTTTTTCAGACAACTGAATCCCCATGTAGCAACAAGGCTCAGAAGAGCCCACACACTCAGATCTTAACCCCAGTGTGCTGAAAGTGTCAAAACATGTTTTTCAGCAGAAATAAACATGTTTCTGCAAGTTTGGTCAACCCCATGTAAGTTATGGGGCAGTAACAGTACACTTTTCAAAACGTGTTTTTCAGCCCGAAATAAACGCGTTTTTTCAGACAACTGAATCCCCATGTAGCAACAAGGCTCAGAAGAGCCCACACACTCAGATCTTAACCCCAGTGTGCTGAAAGTGTCAAAACATGTTTTTCAGCAGAAATAAACATGTTTCTGCAAGTTTGGTCAACCCCATGTAAGTTATGGGGCAGTAACAGTACACTTTTCAAAACGTGTTTTTCAGCCCGAAATAAACGCGTTTTTTCAGACAACTGAATCCCCATGTAGCAACAAGGCTCAGAAGAGCCCACACACTCAGATCTTAACCCCAGTGTGCTGAAAGTGTCAAAACATGTTTTTCAGCAGAAATAAACATGTTTCTGCAAGTTTGGTCAACCCCATGTAAGTTATGGGGCAGTAACAGTACACTTTTCAAAACGTGTTTTTCAGCCCGAAATAAACGCGTTTTTTCAGACAACTGAATACCCATGTAGCAGCAAGTCTCAGAAGAGCCCACACACTCAGATCTTAACCCCAGTGTGCAGAAAGGTTCAAAACATGTTTTTCAGCAGAAATAAACATGTTTCTGCAAGTTTGGTCAACCCCATGTAAGTTATGGGGCAGTAACAGTACACTTTTCAAAACGTGTTTTTCAGCCCGAAATAAACGTGTTTTTTCAGACAACTGAATCCCCATGTAGCAACAAGGCTCAGAAGAGCCCACACACTCAGATCTTAACCCCAGTGTGCTGAAAGTGTCAAAACATGTTTTTCAGCAGAAATAAACATGTTTCTGCAAGTTTGGTCAACCCCATGTAAGTTATGGGGCAGTAACAGTACACTTTTCAAAACGTGTTTTTCAGCCCGAAATAAACGCGTTTTTTCAGACAACTGAATCCCCATGTAGCAACAAGGCTCAGAAGAGCCCACACACTCAGATCTTAACCCCAGTGTGCTGAAGGTGTCAAAACATGTTTTTCAGCAGAAATAAACATGTTTCTGCAAGTTTGGTCAACCCCATGTAAGTTATGGGGCAGTAACAGTACACTTTTCAAAACGTGTTTTTCAGCCCGAAATAAACGCGTTTTTTCAGACAACTGAATCCCCATGTAGCAACAAGGCTCAGAAGAGCCCACACACTCAGATCTTAACCCCAGTGTGCTGAAAGTGTCAAAACATGTTTTTCAGCAGAAATAAACATGTTTCTGCAAGTTTGGTCAACCCCATGTAAGTTATGGGGCAGTAACAGTACACTTTTCAAAACGTGTTTTTCAGCCCGAAATAAACGCGTTTTTTCAGACAACTGAATCCCCATGTAGCAACAAGGCTCAGAAGAGCCCACACACTCAGATCTTAACCCCAGTGTGCTGAAGGTGTCAAAACATGTTTTTCAGCAGAAATAAACATGTTTCTGCAAGTTTGGTCAACCCCATGTAAGTTATGGGGCAGTAACAGTACACTTTTCAAAACGTGTTTTTCAGCCCGAAATAAACGCGTTTTTTCAGACAACTGAATACCCATGTAGCAGCAAGTCTCAGAAGAGCCAACACACTCAGCTCTTAACCCCAGTGTGCAGAAAGGGTCAAAACGTGTTTTTCAGCAGACATAAACATGTTTCTGCAAGTTTGGTCAACCCCATGTAAGTTATGGGGCAGTAACAGTACACTCTGCAAAACGTGTTTTTCAGCACGAAATAAACGCGTTTTTTCAGACAACTGAATCCCCATGTAGCAGCAAGGCTCAGAAGAGCCCACACACTCAGATCTTAACCCCAGTGTGCTGAAAGTGTCAAAACATGTTTTTCAGCAGAAATAAACATGTTTCTGCAAGTTTGGTCAACCCCATGTAAGTTATGGGGCAGTAACAGTACACTTTTCAAAACGTGTTTTTCAGCCCGAAATAAACGCGTTTTTTCAGACAACTGAATCCCCATGTAGCAGCAAGGCTCAGAAGAGCCCACACACTCAGATCTTAACCCCAGTGTGCTGAAAGTGTCAAAACATGTTTTTCAGCAGAAATAAACATGTTTCTGCAAGTTTGGTCAACCCCATGTAAGTTATGGGGCAGTAACAGTACACTTTTCAAAACGTGTTTTTCAGCCCGAAATAAACGCGTTTTTTCAGACATCTGAATCCCCATGTAGCAGCAAGGCTCAGAAGAGCCCACACACTCAGATCTTAACCCCAGTGTGCAGAAAGGTTCAAAACATGTTTTTCAGCAGAAATAAACATGTTTCTGCAAGTTTGGTCAACCCCATGTAAGTTATGGGGCAGTAACAGTACACTTTTCAAAACGTGTTTTTCAGCCCGAAATAAACGCGTTTTTTCAGACAACTGAATCCCCATGTAGCAACAAGGCTCAGAAGAGCCCACACACTCAGATCTTAACCCCAGTGTGCTGAAAGTGTCAAAACATGTTTTTCAGCAGAAATAAACATGTTTCTGCAAGTTTGGTCAACCCCATGTAAGTTATGGGGCAGTAACAGTACACTTTTCAAAACGTGTTTTTCAGCCCGAAATAAACGCGTTTTTTCAGACAACTGAATCCCCATGTAGCAGCAAGGCTCAGAAGAGCCCACACACTCAGATCTTAACCCCAGTGTGCTGAAAGTGTCAAAACATGTTTTTCAGCAGCAATAAACATGTTTCTGCAAGTTTGGTCAACCCCATGTAAGTTATGGGGCAGTAACAGTACACTTTTCAAAACGTGTTTTTCAGCCCGAAATAAACGCGTTTTTTCAGACAACTGAATCCCCATGTAGCAACAAGGCTCAGAAGAGTCCACACACTCAGATCTTAACCCCAGTGTGCTGAAAGTGTCAAAACATGTTTTTCAGCAGAAATAAACATGTTTCTGCAAGTTTGGTCAACCCCATGTAAGTTATGGGGCAGTAACAGTACACTTTTCAAAACGTGTTTTTCAGCCCGAAATAAGCGCGTTTTTTCAGACAACTGAATCCCCATGTAGCAACAAGGCTCAGAAGAGCCCACACACTCAGATCTTAACCCCAGTGTGCTGAAAGTGTCAAAACATGTTTTTCAGCAGAAATAAACATGTTTCTGCAAGTTTGGTCAACCCCATGTAAGTTATGGGGCAGTAACAGTACACTTTTCAAAACGTGTTTTTCAGCCCGAAATAAACGCGTTTTTTCAGACAACTGAATACCCATGTAGCAGCAAGTCTCAGAAGAGCCCACACACTCAGCTCTTAACCCCAGTGTGCAGAAAGGGTCAAAACGTGTTTTTCAGCAGAAATAAACATGTTTCTGCAAGTTTGGTCAACCCCATGTAAGTTATGGGGCAGTAACAGTACACTCTGCAAAACGTGTTTTTCAGCCCGAAATAAACGCGTTTTTTCAGACAACTGAATCCCCATGTAGCAGCAAGGCTCAGAAGAGCCCACACACTCAGATCTTAACCCCAGTGTGCAGAAAGGTTCAAAACATGTTTTTCAGCAGAAATAAACATGTTTCTGCAAGTTTGGTCAACCCCATGTAAGTTATGGGGCAGTAACAGTACACTTTTCAAAACGTGTTTTTCAGTCCGAAATAAACGCGTTTTTTCAGACAACTGAATCCCCATATAGCAACAAGGCTCAGAAGAGCCCACACACTCAGATCTTAACCCCAGTGTGCAGAAAGGGTCAAAACTTGTTTTTCAGCAGAAATAAACATGTTTCTGCAAGTTTGGTCAACCCCATGTAAGTTATGGGGCAGTAACAGTACACTTTTCAAAACGTGTTTTTCAGCCCGAAATAAACGCGTTTTTTCAGACAACTGAATACCCATGTAGCAGCAAGGCTCAGAAGAGCCCACACACTCAGATCTTAACCCCAGTGTGCTGAAAGTGTCAAAACATGTTTTTCAGCAGAAATAAACATGTTTCTGCAAGTTTGGTCAACCCCATGTAAGTTATGGGGCAGTAACAGTACACTTTTCAAAACGTGTTTTTCAGCCCGAAATAAACGCGTTTTTTCAGACAACTGAATCCCCATGTAGCAGCAAGGCTCAGAAGAGCCCACACACTCAGATCTTAACCCCAGTGTGCTGAAAGTGTCAAAACATGTTTTTCAGCAGAAATAAACATGTTTCTGCAAGTTTGGTCAACCCCATGTAAGTTATGGGGCAGTAACAGTACACTTTTCAAAACGTGTTTTTCAGCCCGAAATAAACGCGTTTTTTCAGACAACTGAATCCCCATGTAGCAACAAGGCTCAGAAGAGCCCACACACTCAGATCTTAACCCCAGTGTGCTGAAAGTGTCAAAACATGTTTTTCAGCAGAAATAAACATGTTTCTGCAAGTTTGGTCAACCCCATGTAAGTTATGGGGCAGTAACAGTACACTTTTCAAAACGTGTTTTTCAGCCCGAAATAAACGCGTTTTTTCAGACAACTGAATCCCCATGCAGCAACAAGGCTCAGAAGAGCCCACACACTCAGATCTTAACCCCAGTGTGCTGAAAGTGTCAAAACTTGTTTTTCAGCAGAAATAAACATGTTTCTGCAAGTTTGGTCAACCCCATGTAAGTTATGGGGCAGTAACAGTACACTTTTCAAAACGTGTTTTTCAGCCCGAAATAAACGCGTTTTTTCAGACAACTGAATACCCATGTAGCAGCAAGGCTCAGAAGAGCCCACACACTCAGATCTTAACCCAAGTGTGCTGAAAGTGTCAAAACATGTTTTTCAGCAGAAATAAACATGTTTCTGCAAGTTTGGTCAACCCCATGTAAGTTATGGGGCAGTAACAGTACACTTTTCAAAACGTGTTTTTCAGCCCGAAATAAACGCGTTTTTTCAGACACCTGAATCCCCATGTAGCAACAAGGCTCAGAAGAGCCCACACACTCAGATCTTAACCCCAGTGTGCTGAAAGTGTCAAAACGTTTTTCAGCAGAAATAAACATGTTTCTGCAAGTTTGGTCAACCCCATGTAAGTTATGGGGCAGTAACAGTACACTTTTCAAAATGTGTTTTTCAGCCCGAAATAAACGCGTTTTTTCAGACAACTGAATCCCCATGTAGCAGCAAGGCTCAGAAGAGCCCACACACTCAGATCTTAACCCCAGTGTGCAGAAAGGTTCAAAACATGTTTTTCAGCAGAAATAAACATGTTTCTGCAAGTTTGGTCAACCCCATGTAAGTTATGGGGCAGTAACAGTACACTTTTCAAAACGTGTTTTTCAGCCCGAAATAAACGCGTTTTTTCAGACAACTGAATCCCCATGTAGCAACAAGGCTCAGAAGAGCCCACACACTCAGATCTTAACCCCAGTGTGCTGAAAGTGTCAAAACATGTTTTTCAGCAGAAATAAACATGTTTCTGCAAGTTTGGTCAACCCCATGTAAGTTATGGGGCAGTAACAGTACACTTTTCAAAACGTGTTTTTCAGCCCGAAATAAACGCGTTTTTTCAGACAACTGAATCCCCATGTAGCAGCAAGGCTCAGACGAGCCCACACACTCAGATCTTAACCCCAGTGTGCAGAAAGGGTCAAAACGTGTTTTTCAGCAGAAATAAACATGTTTCTGCAAGTTTGGTCAACCCCATGTAAGTTATGGGGCAGTAACAGTACACTTTTCAAAACGTGTTTTTCAGCCCGAAATAAACGCGTTTTTTCAGACAACTGAATCCCCATGTAGCAACAAGGCTCAGAAGAGCCCACACACTCAGATCTTAACCCCAGTGTTCTGAAAGTGTCAAAACATGTTTTTCAGCAGAAATAAACATGTTTCTGCAAGTTTGGTCAACCCCATGTAAGTTATGGGGCAGTAACAGTACACTCTGCAAAACGTGTTTTTCAGCCCGAAATAAACGCGTTTTTTCAGAAAACTGAATACCCATGTAGCAGCAAGGCTCAGAAGAGCCCACACACTCAGATCTTAACCCCAGTGTGCTGAAAGTGTCAAAACATGTTTTTCAGCAGAAATAAACATGTTTCTGCAAGTTTGGTCAACCCCATGTAAGTTATGGGGCAGTAACAGTACACTTTTCAAAACGTGTTTTTCAGCCCGAAATAAACGCGTTTTTTCAGACAACTGAATCCCCATGTAGCAGCAAGGCTCAGAAGAGCCCACACACTCAGATCTTAACCCCAGTGTGCTGAAAGTGTCAAAACATGTTTTTCAGCAGAAATAAACATGTTTCTGCAAGTTTGGTCAACCCCATGTAAGTTATGGGGCAGTAACAGTACACTTTTCAAAACGTGTTTTTCAGCCCGAAATAAACGCGTTTTTTCAGACAACTGAATCCCCATGTAGCAACAAGGCTCAGAAGAGCCCACACACTCAGATCTTAACCCCAGTGTGCTGACAGTGTCAAAACATGTTTTTCAGCAGAAATAAACATGTTTCTGCAAGTTTGGTCAACCCCATGTAAGTTATGGGGCAGTAACAGTACACTTTTCAAAACGTGTTTTTCAGCCCGAAATAAACGCGTTTTTTCAGACAACTGAATACCCATGTAGCAGCAAGTCTCAGAAGAGCCCACACACTCAGCTCTTAACCCCAGTGTGCAGAAAGGGTCAAAACGTGTTTTTCAGCAGAAATAAACATGTTTCTGCAAGTTTGGTCAACCCCATGTAAGTTATGGGGCAGTAACAGTACACTCTGCAAAACGTGTTTTTCAGCCCGAAATAAACGCGTTTTTTCAGACAACTGAATCCCCATGTAGCAGCAAGGCTCAGAAGAGCCCACACACTCAGATCTTAACCCCAGTGTGCATAAAGGTTCAAAACATGTTTTTCAGCAGAAATAAACATGTCTCTGCAAGTTTGGTCAACCCCATGTAAGTTATGGGGCAGTAACAGTACACTTTTCAAAACGTGTTTTTCAGCCCGAAATAAACGCGTTTTTTCAGACAACTGAATCCCCATGTAGCAACAAGGCTCAGAAGAGCCCACACACTCAGATCTTAACCCCAGTGTGCTGAAAGTGTCAAAACATGTTTTTCAGCAGAAATAAACATGTTTCTGCAAGTTTGGTCAACCCCATGTAAGTTATGGGGCAGTAACAGTACACTTTTCAAAACGTGTTTTTCAGCCCGAAATAAACGCGTTTTTTCAGACAACTGAATCCCCATGTAGCAGCAAGGCTCAGAAGAGCCCACACACTCAGATCTTAACCCCAGTGTGCTGAAAGTGTCAAAACATGTTTTTCAGCAGAAATAAACATGTTTCTGCAAGTTTGGTCAACCCCATGTAAGTTATGGGGCAGTAACAGTACACTTTTCAAAACGTGTTTTTCAGCCCGAAATAAACGCGTTTTTTCAGACAACTGAATCCCCATGTAGCAACAAGGCTCAGAAGAGCCCACACACTCAGATCTTAACCCCAGTGTGCTGAAAGTGTCAAAACATGTTTTTCAGCAGAAATAAACATGTTTCTGCAAGTTTGGTCAACCCCATGTAAGTTATGGGGCAGTAACAGTACACTATGCAAAACGTGTTTTTCAGCCCGAAATAAACGCGTTTTTTCAGACAACTGAATACCCATGTAGCAGCAAGGCTCAGAAGAGCCCACACACTCAGATCTTAACCCCAGTGTGCTGAAAGTGTCAAAACATGTTTTTCAGCAGAAATAAACATGTTTCTGCAAGTTTGGTCAACCCCATGTAAGTTATGGGGCAGTAACAGTACACTTTTCAAAACGTGTTTTTCAGCCCGAAATAAACGCGTTTTTTCAGACAACTGAATCCCCATGTAGCAGCAAGGCTCAGAAGAGCCCACACACTCAGATCTTAACCCCAGTGTGCTGAAAGTGTCAAAACATGTTTTTCAGCAGAAATAAACATGTTTCTGCAATTTTGGTCAACCCCATGTAAGTTATGGGGCAGTAACAGTACACTTTTCAAAACGTGTTTTTCAGCCCGAAATAAACGCGTTTTTTCAGACAACTGAATCCCCATGTAGCAGCAAGGCTCAGAAGAGCCCACACACTCAGATCTTAACCCCAGTGTGCTGAAAGTGTCAAAACATGTTTTTCAGCAGAAATAAACATGTTTCTGCAATTTTGGTCAACCCCATGTAAGTTATGGGGCAGTAACAGTACACTTTTCAAAACGTGTTTTTCAGCCCGAAATAAACGCGTTTTTTCAGACAACTGAATCCCCATGTAGCAACAAGGCTCAGAAGAGCCCACACACTCAGATCTTAACCCCAGTGTGCTGAAAGTGTCAAAACATGTTTTTCAGCAGAAATAAACATGTTTCTGCAAGTTTGGTCAACCCCATGTAAGTTATGGGGCAGTAACAGTACACTTTTCAAAACGTGTTTTTCAGCCCGAAATAAACGCGTTTTTTCAGACAACTGAATCCCCATGCAGCAACAAGGCTCAGAAGAGCCCACACACTCAGATCTTAACCCCAGTGTGCTGAAAGTGTCAAAACTTGTTTTTCAGCAGAAATAAACATGTTTCTGCAAGTTTGGTCAACCCCATGTAAGTTATGGGGCAGTAACAGTACACTTTTCAAAACGTGTTTTTCAGCCCGAAATAAACGCGTTTTTTCAGACAACTGAATACCCATGTAGCAGCAAGGCTCAGAAGAGCCCACACACTCAGATCTTAACCCCAGTGTGCTGAAAGTGTCAAAACATGTTTTTCAGCAGAAATAAACATGTTTCTGCAAGTTTGGTCAACCCCATGTAAGTTATGGGGCAGTAACAGTACACTTTTCAAAACGTGTTTTTCAGCCCGAAATAAACGCGTTTTTTCAGACAACTGAATCCCCATGTAGCAACAAGGCTCAGAAGAGCCCACACACTCAGATCTTAACCCCAGTGTGCTGAAAGTGTCAAAACATGTTTTTCAGCAGAAATAAACATGTTTCTGCAAGTTTGGTCAACCCCATGTAAGTTATGGGGCAGTAACAGTACACTTTTCAAAACGTGTTTTTCAGCCCGAAATAAACGCGTTTTTTCAGACAACTGAATACCCATGTAGCAGCAAGTCTCAGAAGAGCCCACACACTCAGCTCTTAACCCCAGTGTGCAGAAAGGGTCAAAACGTGTTTTTCAGCAGAAATAAACATGTTTCTGCAAGTTTGGTCAACCCCATGTAAGTTATGGGGCAGTAACAGTACACTCTGCAAAACGTGTTTTTCAGCCCGAAATAAACGCGTTTTTTCAGACAACTGAATCCCCATGTAGCAGCAAGGCTCAGAAGAGCCCACACACTCAGATCTTAACCCCAGTGTGCAGAAAGGTTCAAAACATGTTTTTCAGCAGAAATAAACATGTTTCTGCAAGTTTGGTCAACCCCATGTAAGTTATGGGGCAGTAACAGTACACTTTTCAAAACGTGTTTTTCAGCCCGAAATAAACGCGTTTTTTCAGACAACTGAATCCCCATGTAGCAACAAGGCTCAGCAGAGCCCACACACTCAGATCTTAACCCCAGTGTGCAGAAAGGGTCAAAACTTGTTTTTCAGCAGAAATAAACATGTTTCTGCAAGTTTGGTCAACCCCATGTAAGTTATGGGGCAGTAACAGTACACTCTGCAAAACGTGTTTTTCAGCCCGAAATAAACGCGTTTTTTCAGACAACTGAATCCCCATGTAGCAACAAGGCTCAGAAGAGCCCACACACTCAGATCTTAACCCCAGTGTGCTGAAAGTGTCAAAACATGTTTTTCAGCAGAAATAAACATGTTTCTGCAAGTTTGGTCAACCCCATGTAAGTTATGGGGCAGTAACAGTACACTTTTCAAAACGTGTTTTTCAGCCCGAAATAAACGCGTTTTTTCAGACAACTGAATACCCATGTAGCAGCAAGTCTCAGAAGAGCCCACACACTCAGCTCTTAACCCCAGTGTGCAGAAAGGGTCAAAACGTGTTTTTCAGCAGACATAAACATGTTTCTGCAAGTTTGGTCAACCCCATGTAAGTTATGGGGCAGTAACAGTACACTCTGCAAAACGTGTTTTTCAGCCCGAAATAAACGCGTTTTTTCAGACAACTGAATCCCCATGTAGCAGCAAGGCTCAGAAGAGCCCACACACTCAGATCTTAACCCCAGTGTGCTGAAAGTGTCAAAACATGTTTTTCAGCAGAAATAAACATGTTTCTGCAAGTTTGGTCAACCCCATGTAAGTTATGGGGCAGTAACAGTACACTTTTCAAAACGTGTTTTTCAGCCCGAAATAAACGCGTTTTTTCAGACAACTGAATCCCCATGTAGCAGCAAGGCTCAGAAGAGCCCACACACTCAGATCTTAACCCCAGTGTGCTGAAAGTGTCAAAACATGTTTTTCAGCAGAAATAAACATGTTTCTGCAAGTTTGGTCAACCCCATGTAAGTTATGGGGCAGTAACAGTACACTTTTCAAAACGTGTTTTTCAGCCCGAAATAAACGCGTTTTTTCAGACAACTGAATCCCCATGTAGCAACAAGGCTCAGAAGAGCCCACACACTCAGATCTTAACCCCAGTGTGCTGAAAGTGTCAAAACATGTTTTTCAGCAGAAATAAACATGTTTCTGCAAGTTTGGTCAACCCCATGTAAGTTATGGGGCAGTAACAGTACACTTTTCAAAACGTGTTTTTCAGCCCGAAATAAACGCGTTTTTTCAGACAACTGAATCCCCATGTAGCAACAAGGCTCAGAAGAGCCCACACACTCAGATCTTAACCCCAGTGTGCTGAAAGTGTCAAAACATGTTTTTCAGCAGAAATAAACATGTTTCTGCAAGTTTGGTCAACCCCATGTAAGTTATGGGGCAGTAACAGTACACTTTTCAAAACGTGTTTTTCAGCCCGAAATAAACGCGTTTTTTCAGACAACTGAATCCCCATGTAGCAGCAAGGCTCAGAAGAGCCCACACACTCAGATCTTAACCCCAGTGTGCTGAAAGTGTCAAAACATGTTTTTCAGCAGAAATAAACATGTTTCTGCAAGTTTGGTCAACCCCATGTAAGTTATGGGGCAGTAACAGTACACTTTTCAAAACGTGTTTTTCAGCCCGAAATAAACGCGTTTTTTCAGACAACTGAATCCCCATGTAGCAACAAGGCTCAGAAGAGCCCACACACTCAGATCTTAACCCCAGTGTGCTGAAAGTGTCAAAACATGTTTTTCAGCAGAAATAAACATGTTTCTGCAAGTTTGGTCAACCCCATGTAAGTTATGGGGCAGTAACAGTACACTTTTCAAAACGTGTTTTTCAGCCCGAAATAAACGCGTTTTTTCAGACAACTGAATACCCATGTAGCAGCAAGTCTCAGAAGAGCCCACACACTCAGCTCTTAACCCCAGTGTGCAGAAAGGGTCAAAACGTGTTTTTCAGCAGAAATAAACATGTTTCTGCAAGTTTGGTCAACCCCATGTAAGTTATGGGGCAGTAACAGTACACTTTTCAAAACGTGTTTTTCAGCCCGAAATAAACGCGTTTTTTCAGACAACGGAATACCCATGTAGCAGCAAGGCTCAGAAGAGCCCACACACTCAGATCTTAACCCCAGTGTGCTGAAAGTGTCAAAACATGTTTTTCAGCAGAAATAAACATGTTTCTGCAAGTTTGGTCAACCCCATGTAAGTTATGGGGCAGTAACAGTACACTTTTCAAAACGTGTTTTTCAGCCCGAAATAAGCGCGTTTTTTCAGACAACTGAATCCCCATGTAGCAACAAGGCTCAGAAGAGCCCACACACTCAGATCTTAACCCCAGTGTGCTGAAAGTGTCAAAACATGTTTTTCAGCAGAAATAAACATGTTTCTGCAAGTTTGGTCAACCCCATGTAAGTTATGGGGCAGTAACAGTACACTTTTCAAAACGTGTTTTTCAGCCCGAAATAAACGCGTTTTTTCAGACAACTGAATCCCCATGTAGCAACAAGGCTCAGAAGAGCCCACACACTCAGATCTTAACCCCAGTGTGCTGAAAGTGTCAAAACATGTTTTTCAGCAGAAATAAACATGTTTCTGCAAGTTTGGTCAACCCCATGTAAGTTATGGGGCAGTAACAGTACACTTTTCAAAACGTGTTTTTCAGCCCGAAATAAACGCGTTTTTTCAGACAACTGAATCCCCATGCAGCAACAAGGCTCAGAAGAGCCCACACACTCAGATCTTAACCCCAGTGTGCTGAAAGTGTCAAAACTTGTTTTTCAGCAGAAATAAACATGTTTCTGCAAGTTTGGTCAACCCCATGTAAGTTATGGGGCAGTAACAGTACACTTTTCAAAACGTGTTTTTCAGCCCGAAATAAACGCGTTTTTTCAGACAACTGAATACCCATGTAGCAGCAAGGCTCAGAAGAGCCCACACACTCAGATCTTAACCCCAGTGTGCAGAAAGGGTCAAAACTTGTTTTTCAGCAGAAATAAACATGTTTCTGCAAGTTTGGTCAACCCCATGTAAGTTATGGGGCAGTAACAGTACACTTTTCAAAACGTGTTTTTCAGCCCGAAATAAACGCGTTTTTTCAGACAACTGAATCCCCATGTAGCAACAAGGCTCAGAAGAGCCCACACACTCAGATCTTAACCCCAGTGTGCTGAAAGTGTCAAAACATGTTTTTCAGCAGAAATAAACATGTTTCTGCAAGTTTGGTCAACCCCATGTAAGTTATGGGGCAGTAACAGTACACTTTTCAAAACGTGTTTTTCAGCCCGAAATAAACGCGTTTTTTCAGACAACTGAATCCCCATGCAGCAACAAGGCTCAGAAGAGCCCACACACTCAGATCTTAACCCCAGTGTGCTGAAAGTGTCAAAACTTGTTTTTCAGCAGAAATAAACATGTTTCTGCAAGTTTGGTCAACCCCATGTAAGTTATGGGGCAGTAACAGTACACTTTTCAAAACGTGTTTTTCAGCCCGAAATAAACGCGTTTTTTCAGACAACTGAATACCCATGTAGCAGCAAGGCTCAGAAGAGCCCACACACTCAGATCTTAACCCCAGTGTGCTGAAAGTGTCAAAACATGTTTTTCAGCAGAAATAAACATGTTTCTGCAAGTTTGGTCAACCCCATGTAAGTTATGGGGCAGTAACAGTACACTTTTCAAAACGTGTTTTTCAGCCCGAAATAAACGCGTTTTTTCAGACAACTGAATCCCCATGTAGCAACAAGGCTCAGAAGAGCCCACACACTCAGATCTTAACCCCAGTGTGCTGAAAGTGTCAAAACATGTTTTTCAGCAGAAATAAACATGTTTCTGCAAGTTTGGTCAACCCCATGTAAGTTATGGGGCAGTAACAGTACACTTTTCAAAACGTGTTTTTCAGCCCGAAATAAACGCGTTTTTTCAGACAACTGAATCCCCATGCAGCAACAAGGCTCAGAAGAGCCCACACACTCAGATCTTAACCCCAGTGTGCTGAAAGTGTCAAAACTTGTTTTTCAGCAGAAATAAACATGTTTCTGCAAGTTTGGTCAACCCCATGTAAGTTATGGGGCAGTAACAGTACACTTTTCAAAACGTGTTTTTCAGCCCGAAATAAACGCGTTTTTTCAGACAACTGAATACCCATGTAGCAGCAAGGCTCAGAAGAGCCCACACACTCAGATCTTAACCCCAGTGTGCAGAAAGGGTCAAAACATGTTTTTCAGCAGAAATAAACATGTTTCTGCAAGTTTGGTCAACCCCATGTAAGTTATGGGGCAGTAACAGTACACTTTTCAAAACGTGTTTTTCAGCCCGAAATAAACGCGTTTTTTCAGACAACTGAATCCCCATGTAGCAGCAAGGCTCAGAAGAGCCCACACACTCAGATCTTAACCCCAGTGTGCTGAAAGTGTCAAAACATGTTTTTCAGCAGAAATAAACATGTTTCTGCAAGTTTGGTCAACCCCATGTAAGTTATGGGGCAGTAACAGTACACTTTTCAAAACGTGTTTTTCAGCCCGAAATAAACGCGTTTTTTCAGACAACTGAATCCCCATGTAGCAACAAGGCTCAGAAGAGCCCACACACTCAGATCTTAACCCCAGTGTGCTGAAAGTGTCAAAACATGTTTTTCAGCAGAAATAAACATGTTTCTGCAAGTTTGGTCAACCCCATGTAAGTTATGGGGCAGTAACAGTACACTATGCAAAACGTGTTTTTCAGCCCGAAATAAACGCGTTTTTTCAGACAACTGAATACCCATGTAGCAGCAAGGCTCAGAAGAGCCCACACACTCAGATCTTAACCCCAGTGTGCTGAAAGTGTCAAAACATGTTTTTCAGCAGAAATAAACATGTTTCTGCAAGTTTGGTCAACCCCATGTAAGTTATGGGGCAGTAACAGTACACTTTTCAAAACGTGTTTTTCAGCCCGAAATAAACGCGTTTTTTCAGACAACTGAATCCCCATGTAGCAGCAAGGCTCAGAAGAGCCCACACACTCAGATCTTAACCCCAGTGTGCTGAAAGTGTCAAAACATGTTTTTCAGCAGAAATAAACATGTTTCTGCAATTTTGGTCAACCCCATGTAAGTTATGGGGCAGTAACAGTACACTTTTCAAAACGTGTTTTTCAGCCCGAAATAAACGCGTTTTTTCAGACAACTGAATCCCCATGTAGCAGCAAGGCTCAGAAGAGCCCACACACTCAGATCTTAACCCCAGTGTGCTGAAAGTGTCAAAACATGTTTTTCAGCAGAAATAAACATGTTTCTGCAATTTTGGTCAACCCCATGTAAGTTATGGGGCAGTAACAGTACACTTTTCAAAACGTGTTTTTCAGCCCGAAATAAACGCGTTTTTTCAGACAACTGAATCCCCATGTAGCAACAAGGCTCAGAAGAGCCCACACACTCAGATCTTAACCCCAGTGTGCTGAAAGTGTCAAAACATGTTTTTCAGCAGAAATAAACATGTTTCTGCAAGTTTGGTCAACCCCATGTAAGTTATGGGGCAGTAACAGTACACTTTTCAAAACGTGTTTTTCAGCCCGAAATAAACGCGTTTTTTCAGACAACTGAATCCCCATGCAGCAACAAGGCTCAGAAGAGCCCACACACTCAGATCTTAACCCCAGTGTGCTGAAAGTGTCAAAACTTGTTTTTCAGCAGAAATAAACATGTTTCTGCAAGTTTGGTCAACCCCATGTAAGTTATGGGGCAGTAACAGTACACTTTTCAAAACGTGTTTTTCAGCCCGAAATAAACGCGTTTTTTCAGACAACTGAATACCCATGTAGCAGCAAGGCTCAGAAGAGCCCACACACTCAGATCTTAACCCCAGTGTGCTGAAAGTGTCAAAACATGTTTTTCAGCAGAAATAAACATGTTTCTGCAAGTTTGGTCAACCCCATGTAAGTTATGGGGCAGTAACAGTACACTTTTCAAAACGTGTTTTTCAGCCCGAAATAAACGCGTTTTTTCAGACAACTGAATCCCCATGTAGCAACAAGGCTCAGAAGAGCCCACACACTCAGATCTTAACCCCAGTGTGCTGAAAGTGTCAAAACATGTTTTTCAGCAGAAATAAACATGTTTCTGCAAGTTTGGTCAACCCCATGTAAGTTATGGGGCAGTAACAGTACACTTTTCAAAACGTGTTTTTCAGCCCGAAATAAACGCGTTTTTTCAGACAACTGAATACCCATGTAGCAGCAAGTCTCAGAAGAGCCCACACACTCAGCTCTTAACCCCAGTGTGCAGAAAGGGTCAAAACGTGTTTTTCAGCAGAAATAAACATGTTTCTGCAAGTTTGGTCAACCCCATGTAAGTTATGGGGCAGTAACAGTACACTCTGCAAAACGTGTTTTTCAGCCCGAAATAAACGCGTTTTTTCAGACAACTGAATCCCCATGTAGCAGCAAGGCTCAGAAGAGCCCACACACTCAGATCTTAACCCCAGTGTGCAGAAAGGTTCAAAACATGTTTTTCAGCAGAAATAAACATGTTTCTGCAAGTTTGGTCAACCCCATGTAAGTTATGGGGCAGTAACAGTACACTTTTCAAAACGTGTTTTTCAGCCCGAAATAAACGCGTTTTTTCAGACAACTGAATCCCCATGTAGCAACAAGGCTCAGCAGAGCCCACACACTCAGATCTTAACCCCAGTGTGCAGAAAGGGTCAAAACTTGTTTTTCAGCAGAAATAAACATGTTTCTGCAAGTTTGGTCAACCCCATGTAAGTTATGGGGCAGTAACAGTACACTCTGCAAAACGTGTTTTTCAGCCCGAAATAAACGCGTTTTTTCAGACAACTGAATCCCCATGTAGCAACAAGGCTCAGAAGAGCCCACACACTCAGATCTTAACCCCAGTGTGCTGAAAGTGTCAAAACATGTTTTTCAGCAGAAATAAACATGTTTCTGCAAGTTTGGTCAACCCCATGTAAGTTATGGGGCAGTAACAGTACACTTTTCAAAACGTGTTTTTCAGCCCGAAATAAACGCGTTTTTTCAGACAACTGAATACCCATGTAGCAGCAAGTCTCAGAAGAGCCCACACACTCAGCTCTTAACCCCAGTGTGCAGAAAGGGTCAAAACGTGTTTTTCAGCAGACATAAACATGTTTCTGCAAGTTTGGTCAACCCCATGTAAGTTATGGGGCAGTAACAGTACACTCTGCAAAACGTGTTTTTCAGCCCGAAATAAACGCGTTTTTTCAGACAACTGAATCCCCATGTAGCAGCAAGGCTCAGAAGAGCCCACACACTCAGATCTTAACCCCAGTGTGCTGAAAGTGTCAAAACATGTTTTTCAGCAGAAATAAACATGTTTCTGCAAGTTTGGTCAACCCCATGTAAGTTATGGGGCAGTAACAGTACACTTTTCAAAACGTGTTTTTCAGCCCGAAATAAACGCGTTTTTTCAGACAACTGAATCCCCATGTAGCAGCAAGGCTCAGAAGAGCCCACACACTCAGATCTTAACCCCAGTGTGCTGAAAGTGTCAAAACATGTTTTTCAGCAGAAATAAACATGTTTCTGCAAGTTTGGTCAACCCCATGTAAGTTATGGGGCAGTAACAGTACACTTTTCAAAACGTGTTTTTCAGCCCGAAATAAACGCGTTTTTTCAGACAACTGAATCCCCATGTAGCAACAAGGCTCAGAAGAGCCCACACACTCAGATCTTAACCCCAGTGTGCTGAAAGTGTCAAAACATGTTTTTCAGCAGAAATAAACATGTTTCTGCAAGTTTGGTCAACCCCATGTAAGTTATGGGGCAGTAACAGTACACTTTTCAAAACGTGTTTTTCAGCCCGAAATAAACGCGTTTTTTCAGACAACTGAATCCCCATGTAGCAACAAGGCTCAGAAGAGCCCACACACTCAGATCTTAACCCCAGTGTGCTGAAAGTGTCAAAACATGTTTTTCAGCAGAAATAAACATGTTTCTGCAAGTTTGGTCAACCCCATGTAAGTTATGGGGCAGTAACAGTACACTTTTCAAAACGTGTTTTTCAGCCCGAAATAAACGCGTTTTTTCAGACAACTGAATCCCCATGTAGCAGCAAGGCTCAGAAGAGCCCACACACTCAGATCTTAACCCCAGTGTGCTGAAAGTGTCAAAACATGTTTTTCAGCAGAAATAAACATGTTTCTGCAAGTTTGGTCAACCCCATGTAAGTTATGGGGCAGTAACAGTACACTTTTCAAAACGTGTTTTTCAGCCCGAAATAAACGCGTTTTTTCAGACAACTGAATCCCCATGTAGCAACAAGGCTCAGAAGAGCCCACACACTCAGATCTTAACCCCAGTGTGCTGAAAGTGTCAAAACATGTTTTTCAGCAGAAATAAACATGTTTCTGCAAGTTTGGTCAACCCCATGTAAGTTATGGGGCAGTAACAGTACACTTTTCAAAACGTGTTTTTCAGCCCGAAATAAACGCGTTTTTTCAGACAACTGAATACCCATGTAGCAGCAAGTCTCAGAAGAGCCCACACACTCAGCTCTTAACCCCAGTGTGCAGAAAGGGTCAAAACGTGTTTTTCAGCAGAAATAAACATGTTTCTGCAAGTTTGGTCAACCCCATGTAAGTTATGGGGCAGTAACAGTACACTTTTCAAAACGTGTTTTTCAGCCCGAAATAAACGCGTTTTTTCAGACAACGGAATACCCATGTAGCAGCAAGGCTCAGAAGAGCCCACACACTCAGATCTTAACCCCAGTGTGCTGAAAGTGTCAAAACATGTTTTTCAGCAGAAATAAACATGTTTCTGCAAGTTTGGTCAACCCCATGTAAGTTATGGGGCAGTAACAGTACACTTTTCAAAACGTGTTTTTCAGCCCGAAATAAGCGCGTTTTTTCAGACAACTGAATCCCCATGTAGCAACAAGGCTCAGAAGAGCCCACACACTCAGATCTTAACCCCAGTGTGCTGAAAGTGTCAAAACATGTTTTTCAGCAGAAATAAACATGTTTCTGCAAGTTTGGTCAACCCCATGTAAGTTATGGGGCAGTAACAGTACACTTTTCAAAACGTGTTTTTCAGCCCGAAATAAACGCGTTTTTTCAGACAACTGAATCCCCATGTAGCAACAAGGCTCAGAAGAGCCCACACACTCAGATCTTAACCCCAGTGTGCTGAAAGTGTCAAAACATGTTTTTCAGCAGAAATAAACATGTTTCTGCAAGTTTGGTCAACCCCATGTAAGTTATGGGGCAGTAACAGTACACTTTTCAAAACGTGTTTTTCAGCCCGAAATAAACGCGTTTTTTCAGACAACTGAATCCCCATGCAGCAACAAGGCTCAGAAGAGCCCACACACTCAGATCTTAACCCCAGTGTGCTGAAAGTGTCAAAACTTGTTTTTCAGCAGAAATAAACATGTTTCTGCAAGTTTGGTCAACCCCATGTAAGTTATGGGGCAGTAACAGTACACTTTTCAAAACGTGTTTTTCAGCCCGAAATAAACGCGTTTTTTCAGACAACTGAATACCCATGTAGCAGCAAGGCTCAGAAGAGCCCACACACTCAGATCTTAACCCCAGTGTGCAGAAAGGGTCAAAACTTGTTTTTCAGCAGAAATAAACATGTTTCTGCAAGTTTGGTCAACCCCATGTAAGTTATGGGGCAGTAACAGTACACTTTTCAAAACGTGTTTTTCAGCCCGAAATAAACGCGTTTTTTCAGACAACTGAATCCCCATGTAGCAGCAAGGCTCAGAAGAGCCCACACACTCAGATCTTAACCCCAGTGTGCAGAAAGGTTCAAAACATGTTTTTCAGCAGAAATAAACATGTTTCTGCAAGTTTGGTCAACCCCATGTAAGTTATGGGGCAGTAACAGTACACTTTTCAAAACGTGTTTTTCAGCCCGAAATAAACGCGTTTTTTCAGACAACTGAATCCCCATGTAGCAACAAGGCTCAGAAGAGCCCACACACTCAGATCTTAACCCCAGTGTGCTGAAAGTGTCAAAACATGTTTTTCAGCAGAAATAAACATGTTTCTGCAAGTTTGGTCAACCCCATGTAAGTTATGGGGCAGTAACAGTACACTTTTCAAAACGTGTTTTTCAGCCCGAAATAAACGCGTTTTTTCAGACAACTGAATCCCCATGTAGCAACAAGGCTCAGAAGAGCCCACACACTCAGATCTTAACCCCAGTGTGCTGAAAGTGTCAAAACATGTTTTTCAGCAGAAATAAACATGTTTCTGCAAGTTTGGTCAACCCCATGTAAGTTATGGGGCAGTAACAGTACACTTTTCAAAACGTGTTTTTCAGCCCGAAATAAACGCGTTTTTTCAGACAACTGAATACCCATGTAGCAGCAAGTCTCAGAAGAGCCCACACACTCAGCTCTTAACCCTAGTGTGCAGAAAGGGTCAAAACGTGTTTTTCAGCAGAAATAAACATGTTTCTGCAAGTTTGGTCAACCCCATGTAAGTTATGGGGCAGTAACAGTACACTCTGCAAAACGTGTTTTTCAGCCCGAAATAAACGCGTTTTTTCAGACAACTGAATCCCCATGTAGCAGCAAGGCTCAGAAGAGCCCACACACTCAGCTCTTAACCCCAGTGTGCAGAAAGGGTCAAAACGTGTTTTTCAGCAGAAATAAACATGTTTCTGCAAGTTTGGTCAACCCCATGTAAGTTATGGGGCAGTAACAGTACACTCTGCAAAACGTGTTTTTCAGCCCGAAATAAACGCGTTTTTTCAGACAACTGAATCCCCATGTACCAGCAAGGCTCAGAAGAGCCCACACACTCAGATCTTAACCCCAGTGTGCAGAAAGGTTCAAAACATGTTTTTCAGCAGAAATAAACATGTTTCTGCAAGTTTGGTCAACCCCATGTAAGTTATGGGGCAGTAACAGTACACTTTTCAAAACGTGTTTTTCAGCCCGAAATAAACGTGTTTTTTCAGACAACTGAATCCCCATGTAGCAACAAGGCTCAGAAGAGCCCACACACTCAGATCTTAACCCCAGTGTGCTGAAAGTGTCAAAACATGTTTTTCAGCAGAAATAAACATGTTTCTGCAAGTTTGGTCAACCCCATGTAAGTTATGGGGCAGTAACAGTACACTTTTCAAAACGTGTTTTTCAGCCCGAAATAAACGCGTTTTTTCAGACAACTGAATCCCCATGTAGCAACAAGGCTCAGAAGAGCCCACACACTCAGATCTTAACCCCAGTGTGCTGAAGGTGTCAAAACATGTTTTTCAGCAGAAATAAACATGTTTCTGCAAGTTTGGTCAACCCCATGTAAGTTATGGGGCAGTAACAGTACACTTTTCAAAACGTGTTTTTCAGCCCGAAATAAACGCGTTTTTTCAGACAACTGAATCCCCATGTAGCAACAAGGCTCAGAAGAGCCCACACACTCAGATCTTAACCCCAGTGTGCTGAAAGTGTCAAAACATGTTTTTCAGCAGAAATAAACATGTTTCTGCAAGTTTGGTCAACCCCATGTAAGTTATGGGGCAGTAACAGTACACTTTTCAAAACGTGTTTTTCAGCCCGAAATAAACGCGTTTTTTCAGACAACTGAATCCCCAGGTAGCAACAAGGCTCAGAAGAGCCCACACACTCAGATCTTAACCCCAGTGTGCTGAAAGTGTCAAAACATGTTTTTCAGCAGAAATAAACATGTTTCTGCAAGTTTGGTCAACCCCATGTAAGTTATGGGGCAGTAACAGTACACTTTTCAAAACGTGTTTTTCAGCCCGAAATAAACGCGTTTTTTCAGACAACTGAATACCCATGTAGCAGCAAGTCTCAGAAGAGCCAACACACTCAGCTCTTAACCCCAGTGTGCAGAAAGGGTCAAAACGTGTTTTTCAGCAGACATAAACATGTTTCTGCAAGTTTGGTCAACCCCATGTAAGTTATGGGGCAGTAACAGTACACTCTGCAAAACGTGTTTTTCAGCACGAAATAAACGCGTTTTTTCAGACAACTGAATCCCCATGTAGCAGCAAGGCTCAGAAGAGCCCACACACTCAGATCTTAACCCCAGTGTGCTGAAAGTGTCAAAACATGTTTTTCAGCAGAAATAAACATGTTTCTGCAAGTTTGGTCAACCCCATGTAAGTTATGGGGCAGTAACAGTACACTTTTCAAAACGTGTTTTTCAGCCCGAAATAAACGCGTTTTTTCAGACAACTGAATCCCCATGTAGCAGCAAGGCTCAGAAGAGCCCACACACTCAGATCTTAACCCCAGTGTGCTGAAAGTGTCAAAACATGTTTTTCAGCAGAAATAAACATGTTTCTGCAAGTTTGGTCAACCCCATGTAAGTTATGGGGCAGTAACAGTACACTTTTCAAAACGTGTTTTTCAGCCCGAAATAAACGCGTTTTTTCAGACATCTGAATCCCCATGTAGCAGCAAGGCTCAGAAGAGCCCACACACTCAGATCTTAACCCCAGTGTGCAGAAAGGTTCAAAACATGTTTTTCAGCAGAAATAAACATGTTTCTGCAAGTTTGGTCAACCCCATGTAAGTTATGGGGCAGTAACAGTACACTTTTCAAAACGTGTTTTTCAGCCCGAAATAAACGCGTTTTTTCAGACAACTGAATCCCCATGTAGCAACAAGGCTCAGAAGAGCCCACACACTCAGATCTTAACCCCAGTGTGCTGAAAGTGTCAAAACATGTTTTTCAGCAGAAATAAACATGTTTCTGCAAGTTTGGTCAACCCCATGTAAGTTATGGGGCAGTAACAGTACACTTTTCAAAACGTGTTTTTCAGCCCGAAATAAACGCGTTTTTTCAGACAACTGAATACCCATGTAGCAGCAAGTCTCAGAAGAGCCCACACACTCAGCTCTTAACCCCAGTGTGCAGAAAGGGTCAAAACGTGTTTTTCAGCAGAAATAAACATGTTTCTGCAAGTTTGGTCAACCCCATGTAAGTTATGGGGCAGTAACAGTACACTCTGCAAAACGTGTTTTTCAGCCCGAAATAAACGCGTTTTTTCAGACAACTGAATCCCCATGTAGCAGCAAGGCTCAGAAGAGCCCACACACTCAGATCTTAACCCCAGTGTGCTGAAAGTGTCAAAACATGTTTTTCAGCAGCAATAAACATGTTTCTGCAAGTTTGGTCAACCCCATGTAAGTTATGGGGCAGTAACAGTACACTTTTCAAAACGTGTTTTTCAGCCCGAAATAAACGCGTTTTTTCAGACAACTGAATCCCCATGTAGCAACAAGGCTCAGAAGAGCCCACACACTCAGATCTTAACCCCAGTGTGCTGAAAGTGTCAAAACATGTTTTTCAGCAGAAATAAACATGTTTCTGCATGTTTGGTCAACCCCATGTAAGTTATGGGGCAGTAACAGTACACTTTTCAAAACGTGTTTTTCAGCCCGAAATAAACGCGTTTTTTCAGACAACTGAATCCCCATGCAGCAACAAGGCTCAGAAGAGCCCACACACTCAGATCTTAACCCCAGTGTGCTGAAAGTGTCAAAACTTGTTTTTCAGCAGAAATAAACATGTTTCTGCAAGTTTGGTCAACCCCATGTAAGTTATGGGGCAGTAACAGTACACTTTTCAAAACGTGTTTTTCAGCCCGAAATAAACGCGTTTTTTCAGACAACTGAATACCCATGTAGCAGCAAGGCTCAGAAGAGCCCACACACTCAGATCTTAACCCCAGTGTGCTGAAAGTGTCAAAACATGTTTTTCAGCAGAAATAAACATGTTTCTGCAAGTTTGGTCAACCCCATGTAAGTTATGGGGCAGTAACAGTACACTTTTCAAAACGTGTTTTTCAGCCCGAAATAAGCGCGTTTTTTCAGACAACTGAATCCCCATGTAGCAACAAGGCTCAGAAGAGCCCACACACTCAGATCTTAACCCCAGTGTGCTGAAAGTGTCAAAACATGTTTTTCAGCAGAAATAAACATGTTTCTGCAAGTTTGGTCAACCCCATGTAAGTTATGGGGCAGTAACAGTACACTTTTCAAAACGTGTTTTTCAGCCCGAAATAAACGCGTTTTTTCAGACAACTGAATACCCATGTAGCAGCAAGTCTCAGAAGAGCCCACACACTCAGCTCTTAACCCCAGTGTGCAGAAAGGGTCAAAACGTGTTTTTCAGCAGAAATAAACATGTTTCTGCAAGTTTGGTCAACCCCATGTAAGTTATGGGGCAGTAACAGTACACTCTGCAAAACGTGTTTTTCAGCCCGAAATAAACGCGTTTTTTCAGACAACTGAATCCCCATGTAGCAGCAAGGCTCAGAAGAGCCCACACACTCAGATCTTAACCCCAGTGTGCAGAAAGGTTCAAAACATGTTTTTCAGCAGAAATAAACATGTTTCTGCAAGTTTGGTCAACCCCATGTAAGTTATGGGGCAGTAACAGTACACTTTTCAAAACGTGTTTTTCAGTCCGAAATAAACGCGTTTTTTCAGACAACTGAATCCCCATGTAGCAACAAGGCTCAGAAGAGCCCACACACTCAGATCTTAACCCCAGTGTGCTGAAAGTGTCAAAACATGTTTTTCAGCAGAAATAAACATGTTTCTGCAAGTTTGGTCAACCCCATGTAAGTTATGGGGCAGTAACAGTACACTTTTCAAAACGTGTTTTTCAGCCCGAAATAAACGCGTTTTTTCAGACAACTGAATCCCCATGCAGCAACAAGGCTCAGAAGAGCCCACACACTCAGATCTTAACCCCAGTGTGCTGAAAGTGTCAAAACTTGTTTTTCAGCAGAAATAAACATGTTTCTGCAAGTTTGGTCAACCCCATGTAAGTTATGGGGCAGTAACAGTACACTTTTCAAAACGTGTTTTTCAGCCCGAAATAAACGCGTTTTTTCAGACAACTGAATACCCATGTAGCAGCAAGGCTCAGAAGAGCCCACACACTCAGATCTTAACCCCAGTGTGCTGAAAGTGTCAAAACATGTTTTTCAGCAGAAATAAACATGTTTCTGCAAGTTTGGTCAACCCCATGTAAGTTATGGGGCAGTAACAGTACACTTTTCAAAACGTGTTTTTCAGCCCGAAATAAACGCGTTTTTTCAGACACCTGAATCCCCATGTAGCAACAAGGCTCAGAAGAGCCCACACACTCAGATCTTAACCCCAGTGTGCTGAAAGTGTCAAAACGTTTTTCAGCAGAAATAAACATGTTTCTGCAAGTTTGGTCAACCCCATGTAAGTTATGGGGCAGTAACAGTACACTTTTCAAAACGTGTTTTTCAGCCCGAAATAAACGCGTTTTTTCAGACAACTGAATACCCATGTAGCAGCAAGTCTCAGAAGAGCCCACACACTCAGCTCTTAACCCCAGTGTGCAGAAAGGTTCAAAACATGTTTTTCAGCAGAAATAAACATGTTTCTGCAAGTTTGGTCAACCCCATGTAAGTTATGGGGCAGTAACAGTACACTTTTCAAAACGTGTTTTTCAGCCCGAAATAAACGCGTTTTTTCAGACAACTGAATCCCCATGTAGCAACAAGGCTCAGAAGAGCCCACACACTCAGATCTTAACCCCAGTGTGCTGAAAGTGTCAAAACATGTTTTTCAGCAGAAATAAACATGTTTCTGCAAGTTTGGTCAACCCCATGTAAGTTATGGGGCAGTAACAGTACACTTTTCAAAACGTGTTTTTCAGCCCGAAATAAACGCGTTTTTTCAGACAACTGAATCCCCATGTAGCAGCAAGGCTCAGACGAGCCCACACACTCAGATCTTAACCCCAGTGTGCAGAAAGGGTCAAAACGTGTTTTTCAGCAGAAATAAACATGTTTCTGCAAGTTTGGTCAACCCCATGTAAGTTATGGGGCAGTAACAGTACACTTTTCAAAACGTGTTTTTCAGCCCGAAATAAACGCGTTTTTTCAGACAACTGAATCCCCATGTAGCAACAAGGCTCAGAAGAGCCCACACACTCAGATCTTAACCCCAGTGTTCTGAAAGTGTCAAAACATGTTTTTCAGCAGAAATAAACATGTTTCTGCAAGTTTGGTCAACCCCATGTAAGTTATGGGGCAGTAACAGTACACTCTGCAAAACGTGTTTTTCAGCCCGAAATAAACGCGTTTTTTCAGAAAACTGAATACCCATGTAGCAGCAAGGCTCAGAAGAGCCCACACACTCAGATCTTAACCCCAGTGTGCTGAAAGTGTCAAAACATGTTTTTCAGCAGAAATAAACATGTTTCTGCAAGTTTGGTCAACCCCATGTAAGTTATGGGGCAGTAACAGTACACTTTTCAAAACGTGTTTTTCAGCCCGAAATAAACGCGTTTTTTCAGACAACTGAATCCCCATGTAGCAGCAAGGCTCAGAAGAGCCCACACACTCAGATCTTAACCCCAGTGTGCTGAAAGTGTCAAAACATGTTTTTCAGCAGAAATAAACATGTTTCTGCAAGTTTGGTCAACCCCATGTAAGTTATGGGGCAGTAACAGTACACTTTTCAAAACGTGTTTTTCAGCCCGAAATAAACGCGTTTTTTCAGACAACTGAATCCCCATGTAGCAACAAGGCTCAGAAGAGCCCACACACTCAGATCTTAACCCCAGTGTGCTGACAGTGTCAAAACATGTTTTTCAGCAGAAATAAACATGTTTCTGCAAGTTTGGTCAACCCCATGTAAGTTATGGGGCAGTAACAGTACACTTTTCAAAACGTGTTTTTCAGCCCGAAATAAACGCGTTTTTTCAGACAACTGAATCCCCATGCAGCAACAAGGCTCAGAAGAGCCCACACACTCAGATCTTAACCCCAGTGTGCTGAAAGTGTCAAAACTTGTTTTTCAGCAGAAATAAACATGTTTCTGCAAGTTTGGTCAACCCCATGTAAGTTATGGGGCAGTAACAGTACACTTTTCAAAACGTGTTTTTCAGCCCGAAATAAACGCGTTTTTTCAGACAACTGAATACCCATGTAGCAGCAAGGCTCAGAAGAGCCCACACACTCAGATCTTAACCCCAGTGTGCTGAAAGTGTCAAAACATGTTTTTCAGCAGAAATAAACATGTTTCTGCAAGTTTGGTCAACCCCATGTAAGTTATGGGGCAGTAACAGTACACTTTTCAAAACGTGTTTTTCAGCCCGAAATAAACGCGTTTTTTCAGACAACTGAATACCCATGTAGCAGCAAGTCTCAGAAGAGCCCACACACTCAGCTCTTAACCCCAGTGTGCAGAAAGGGTCAAAACGTGTTTTTCAGCAGAAATAAACATGTTTCTGCAAGTTTGGTCAACCCCATGTAAGTTATGGGGCAGTAACAGTACACTCTGCAAAACGTGTTTTTCAGCCCGAAATAAACGCGTTTTTTCAGACAACTGAATCCCCATGTAGCAGCAAGGCTCAGAAGAGCCCACACACTCAGATCTTAACCCCAGTGTGCAGAAAGGTTCAAAACATGTTTTTCAGCAGAAATAAACATGTCTCTGCAAGTTTGGTCAACCCCATGTAAGTTATGGGGCAGTAACAGTACACTTTTCAAAACGTGTTTTTCAGCCCGAAATAAACGCGTTTTTTCAGACAACTGAATCCCCATGTAGCAACAAGGCTCAGAAGAGCCCACACACTCAGATCTTAACCCCAGTGTGCTGAAAGTGTCAAAACATGTTTTTCAGCAGAAATAAACATGTTTCTGCAAGTTTGGTCAACCCCATGTAAGTTATGGGGCAGTAACAGTACACTTTTCAAAACGTGTTTTTCAGCCCGAAATAAACGCGTTTTTTCAGACAACTGAATCCCCATGTAGCAGCAAGGCTCAGACGAGCCCACACACTCAGATCTTAACCCCAGTGTGCAGAAAGGGTCAAAACGTGTTTTTCAGCAGAAATAAACATGTTTCTGCAAGTTTGGTCAACCCCATGTAAGTTATGGGGCAGTAACAGTACACTCTGCAAAACGTGTTTTTCAGCCCGAAATAAACGCGTTTTTTCAGACAACTGAATCCCCATGTAGCAGCAAGGCTCAGAAGAGCCCACACACTCAGATCTTAACCCCAGTGTGCTGAAAGTGTCAAAACATGTTTTTCAGCAGAAATAAACATGTTTCTGCAAGTTTGGTCAACCCCATGTAAGTTATGGGGCAGTAACAGTACACTTTTCAAAACGTGTTTTTCAGCCCGAAATAAACGCGTTTTTTCAGACAACTGAATCCCCATGTAGCAACAAGGCTCAGAAGAGCCCACACACTCAGATCTTAACCCCAGTGTGCTGAAAGTGTCAAAACATGTTTTTCAGCAGAAATAAACATGTTTCTGCAAGTTTGGTCAACCCCATGTAAGTTATGGGGCAGTAACAGTACACTTTTCAAAACGTGTTTTTCAGCCCGAAATAAACGCGTTTTTTCAGACAACTGAATACCCATGTAGCAGCAAGGCTCAGAAGAGCCCACACACTCAGATCTTAACCCCAGTGTGCTGAAAGTGTCAAAACATGTTTTTCAGCAGAAATAAACATGTTTCTGCAAGTTTGGTCAACCCCATGTAAGTTATGGGGCAGTAACAGTACACTTTTCAAAACGTGTTTTTCAGCCCGAAATAAACGCGTTTTTTCAGACAACTGAATCCCCATGTAGCAACAAGGCTCAGAAGAGCCCACACACTCAGATCTTAACCCCAGTGTGCTGAAAGTGTCAAAACATGTTTTTCAGCAGAAATAAACATGTTTCTGCAAGTTTGGTCAACCCCATGTAAGTTATGGGGCAGTAACAGTACACTTTTCAAAACGTGTTTTTCAGCCCGAAATAAACGCGTTTTTTCAGACAACTGAATACCCATGTAGCAGCAAGTCTCAGAAGAGCCCACACACTCAGCTCTTAACCCCAGTGTGCAGAAAGGGTCAAAACGTGTTTTTCAGCAGAAATAAACATGTTTCTGCAAGTTTGGTCAACCCCATGTAAGTTATGGGGCAGTAACAGTACACTCTGCAAAACGTGTTTTTCAGCCCGAAATAAACGCGTTTTTTCAGACAACTGAATCCCCATGTAGCAGCAAGGCTCAGAAGAGCCCACACACTCAGATCTTAACCCCAGTGTGCAGAAAGGTTCAAAACATGTTTTTCAGCAGAAATAAACATGTTTCTGCAAGTTTGGTCAACCCCATGTAAGTTATGGGGCAGTAACAGTACACTTTTCAAAACGTGTTTTTCAGCCCGAAATAAACGCGTTTTTTCAGACAACTGAATCCCCATGTAGCAACAAGGCTCAGCAGAGCCCACACACTCAGATCTTAACCCCAGTGTGCAGAAAGGGTCAAAACTTGTTTTTCAGCAGAAATAAACATGTTTCTGCAAGTTTGGTCAACCCCATGTAAGTTATGCGGCAGTAACAGTACACTTTTCAAAACGTGTTTTTCAGCCCGAAATAAACGCGTTTTTTCAGACAACTGAATCCCCATGTAGCAACAAGGCTCAGAAGAGCCCACACACTCAGATCTTAACCCCAGTGTGCTGAAAGTGTCAAAACATGTTTTTCAGCAGAAATAAACATGTTTCTGCAAGTTTGGTCAACCCCATGTAAGTTATGGGGCAGTAACAGTACACTTTTCAAAACGTTTTTTTCAGCCCGAAATAAACGCGTTTTTTCAGACAACTGAATACCCATGTAGCAGCAAGTCTCAGAAGAGCCCACACACTCAGCTCTTAACCCCAGTGTGCAGAAAGGGTCAAAACGTGTTTTTCAGCAGAAATAAACATGTTTCTGCAAGTTTGGTCAACCCCATGTAAGTTATGGGGCAGTAACAGTACACTCTGCAAAACGTGTTTTTCAGCCCGAAATAAACGCGTTTTTTCAGACAACTGAATCCCCATGTAGCAGCAAGGCTCAGAAGAGCCCACACACTCAGCTCTTAACCCCAGTGTGCAGAAAGGGTCAAAACGTGTTTTTCAGCAGAAATAAACATGTTTCTGCAAGTTTGGTCAACCCCATGTAAGTTATGGGGCAGTAACAGTACACTCTGCAAAACGTGTTTTTCAGCCCGAAATAAACGCGTTTTTTCAGACAACTGAATCCCCATGTAGCAACAAGGCTCAGAAGAGCCCACACACTCAGATCTTAACCCCAGTGTGCTGAAAGTGTCAAAACATGTTTTTCAGCAGAAATAAACATGTTTCTGCAAGTTTGGTCAACCCCATGTAAGTTATGGGGCAGTAACAGTACACTTTTCAAAACGTGTTTTTCAGCCCGAAATAAACGCGTTTTTTCAGACAACTGAATCCCCATGTAGCAACAAGGCTCAGAAGAGCCCACACACTCAGATCTTAACCCCAGTGTGCTGAAAGTGTCAAAACATGTTTTTCAGCAGAAATAAACATGTTTCTGCAAGTTTGGTCAACCCCATGTAAGTTATGGGGCAGTAACAGTACACTTTTCAAAACGTGTTTTTCAGCCCGAAATAAACGCGTTTTTTCAGACAACTGAATCCCCATGTAGCAACAAGGCTCAGAAGAGCCCACACACTCAGATCTTAACCCCAGTGTGCTGAAAGTGTCAAAACATGTTTTTCAGCAGAAATAAACATGTTTCTGCAAGTTTGGTCAACCCCATGTAAGTTATGGGGCAGTAACAGTACACTATGCAAAACGTGTTTTTCAGCCCCAAATAAACGCGTTTTTTCAGACAACTGAATACCCATGTAGCAGCAAGGCTCAGAAGAGCCCACACACTCAGATCTTAACCCCAGTGTGCTGAAAGTGTCAAAACATGTTTTTCAGCAGAAATAAACATGTTTCTGCAAGTTTGGTCAACCCCATGTAAGTTATGGGGCAGTAACAGTACACTTTTCAAAACGTGTTTTTCAGCCCGAAATAAACGCGTTTTTTCAGACAACTGAATCCCCATGTAGCAGCAAGGCTCAGAAGAGCCCACACACTCAGATCTTAACCCCAGTGTGCTGAAAGTGTCAAAACATGTTTTTCAGCAGAAATAAACATGTTTCTGCAATTTTGGTCAACCCCATGTAAGTTATGGGGCAGTAACAGTACACTTTTCAAAACGTGTTTTTCAGCCCGAAATAAACGCGTTTTTTCAGACAACTGAATCCCCATGTAGCAGCAAGGCTCAGAAGAGCCCACACACTCAGATCTTAACCCCAGTGTGCTGAAAGTGTCAAAACATGATTTTCAGCAGAAATAAACATGTTTCTGCAATTTTGGTCAACCCCATGTAAGTTATGGGGCAGTAACAGTACACTTTTCAAAACGTGTTTTTCAGCCCGAAATAAACGCGTTTTTTCAGACAACTGAATCCCCATGTAGCAACAAGGCTCAGAAGAGCCCACACACTCAGATCTTAACCCCAGTGTGCTGAAAGTGTCAAAACATGTTTTTCAGCAGAAATAAACATGTTTCTGCAAGTTTGGTCAACCCCATGTAAGTTATGGGGCAGTAACAGTACACTTTTCAAAACGTGTTTTTCAGCCCGAAATAAACGCGTTTTTTCAGACAACTGAATCCCCATGCAGCAACAAGGCTCAGAAGAGCCCACACACTCAGATCTTAACCCCAGTGTGCTGAAAGTGTCAAAACTTGTTTTTCAGCAGAAATAAACATGTTTCTGCAAGTTTGGTCAACCCCATGTAAGTTATGGGGCAGTAACAGTACACTTTTCAAAACGTGTTTTTCAGCCCGAAATAAACGCGTTTTTTCAGACAACTGAATTCCCATGTAGCAGCAAGGCTCAGAAGAGCCCACACACTCAGATCTTAACCCCAGTGTGCTGAAAGTGTCAAAACATGTTTTTCAGCAGAAATAAACATGTTTCTGCAAGTTTGGTCAACCCCATGTAAGTTATGGGGCAGTAACAGTACACTTTTCAAAACGTGTTTTTCAGCCCGAAATAAACGCATTTTTTCAGACAACTGAATCCCCATGTAGCAACAAGGCTCAGAAGAGCCCACACACTCAGATCTTAACCCCAGTGTGCTGAAAGTGTCAAAACATGTTTTTCAGCAGAAATAAACATGTTTCTGCAAGTTTGGTCAACCCCATGTAAGTTATGGGGCAGTAACAGTACACTTTTCAAAACGTGTTTTTCAGCCCGAAATAAACGCGTTTTTTCAGACAACTGAATACCCATGTAGCAGCAAGTCTCAGAAGAGCCCACACACTCAGCTCTTAACCCCAGTGTGCAGAAAGGGTCAAAACGTGTTTTTCAGCAGAAATAAACATGTTTCTGCAAGTTTGGTCAACCCCATGTAAGTTATGGGGCAGTAACAGTACACTCTGCAAAACGTGTTTTTCAGCCCGAAATAAACGCGTTTTTTCAGTCAACTGAATCCCCATGTAGCAGCAAGGCTCAGAAGAGCCCACACACTCAGATCTTAACCCCAGTGTGCAGAAAGGTTCAAAACATGTTTTTCAGCAGAAATAAACATGTTTCTGCAAGTTTGGTCAACCCCATGTAAGTTATGGGGCAGTAACAGTACACTTTTCAAAACGTGTTTTTCAGCCCGAAATAAACGCGTTTTTTCAGACAACTGAATCCCCATGTAGCAACAAGGCTCAGCAGAGCCCACACACTCAGATCTTAACCCCAGTGTGCAGAAAGGGTCAAAACTTGTTTTTCAGCAGAAATAAACATGTTTCTGCAAGTTTGGTCAACCCCATGTAAGTTATGGGGCAGTAACAGTACACTTTTCAAAACGTGTTTTTCAGCCCGAAATAAACGCGTTTTTTCAGACAACTGAATCCCCATGTAGCAACAAGGCTCAGAAGAGCCCACACACTCAGCTCTTAACCCCAGTGTGCAGAAAGGGTCAAAACGTGTTTTTCAGCAGAAATAAACATGTTTCTGCAAGTTTGGTCAACCCCATGTAAGTTATGGGGCAGTAACAGTACACTCTGCAAAACGTGTTTTTCAGCCCGAAATAAACGCGTTTTTTCAGACAACTGAATCCCCATGTAGCAACAAGGCTCAGAAGAGCCCACACACTCAGATCTTAACCCCAGTGTGCTGAAAGTGTCAAAACATGTTTTTCAGCAGAAATAAACATGTTTCTGCAAGTTTGGTCAACCCCATGTAAGTTATGGGGCAGTAACAGTACACTTTTCAAAACGTGTTTTTCAGCCCGAAATAAACGCGTTTTTTCAGACAACTGAATCCCCATGTAGCAACAAGGCTCAGAAGAGCCCACACACTCAGATCTTAACCCCAGTGTGCTGAAAGTGTCAAAACATGTTTTTCAGCAGAAATAAACATGTTTCTGCAAGTTTGGTCAACCCCATGTAAGTTATGGGGCAGTAACAGTACACTTTTCAAAACGTGTTTTTCAGCCCGAAATAAACGCGTTTTTTCAGACAACTGAATCCCCATGCAGCAACAAGGCTCAGAAGAGCCCACACACTCAGATCTTAACCCCAGTGTGCTGAAAGTGTCAAAACTTGTTTTTCAGCAGAAATAAACATGTTTCTGCAAGTTTGGTCAACCCCATGTAAGTTATGGGGCAGTAACAGTACACTTTTCAAAACGTGTTTTTCAGCCCGAAATAAACGCGTTTTTTCAGACAACTCAATACCCATGTAGCAGCAAGGCTCAGAAGAGCCCACACACTCAGATCTTAACCCCAGTGTGCTGAAAGTGTCAAAACATGTTTTTCAGCAGAAATAAACATGTTTCTGCAAGTTTGGTCAACCCCATGTAAGTTATGGGGCAGTAACAGTACACTTTTCAAAACGTGTTTTTCAGCCCGAAATAAACGCGTTTTTTCAGACAACTGAATCCCCATGTAGCAACAAGGCTCAGAAGAGCCCACACACTCAGATCTTAACCCCAGTGTGCTGAAAGTGTCAAAACATGTTTTTCAGCAGAAATAAACATGTTTCTGCAAGTTTGGTCAACCCCATGTAAGTTATGGGGCAGTAACAGTACACTTTTCAAAACGTGTTTTTCAGCCCGAAATAAACGCGTTTTTTCAGACAACTGAATCCCCATGCAGCAACAAGGCTCAGAAGAGCCCACACACTCAGATCTTAACCCCAGTGTGCTGAAAGTGTCAAAACTTGTTTTTCAGCAGAAATAAACATGTTTCTGCAAGTTTGGTCAACCCCATGTAAGTTATGGGGCAGTAACAGTACACTTTTCAAAACGTGTTTTTCAGCCCGAAATAAACGCGTTTTTTCAGACAACTCAATACCCATGTAGCAGCAAGGCTCAGAAGAGCCCACACACTCAGATCTTAACCCCAGTGTGCTGAAAGTGTCAAAACATGTTTTTCAGCAGAAATAAACATGTTTCTGCAAGTTTGGTCAACCCCATGTAAGTTATGGCGCAGTAACAGTACACTTTTCAAAACGTGTTTTTCAGCCCGAAATAAACGCGTTTTTTCAGACAACTGAATCCCCATGTAGCAGCAAGGCTCAGAAGAGCCCACACACTCAGATCTTAACCCCAGTGTGCTGAAAGTGTCAAAACATGTTTTTCAGCAGAAATAAACATGTTTCTGCAATTTTGGTCAACCCCATGTAAGTTATGGGGCAGTAACAGTACACTTTTCAAAACGTGTTTTTCAGCCCGAAATAAACGCGTTTTTTCAGACAACTGAATCCCCATGTAGCAGCAAGGCTCAGAAGAGCCCACACACTCAGATCTTAACCCCAGTGTGCTGAAAGTGTCAAAACATGTTTTTCAGCAGAAATAAACATGTTTCTGCAATTTTGGTCAACCCCATGTAAGTTATGGGGCAGTAACAGTACACTTTTCAAAACGTGTTTTTCAGCCCGAAATAAACGCGTTTTTTCAGACAACTGAATCCCCATGTAGCAACAAGGCTCAGAAGAGCCCACACACTCAGATCTTAACCCCAGTGTGCTGAAAGTGTCAAAACATGTTTTTCAGCAGAAATAAACATGTTTCTGCAAGTTTGGTCAACCCCATGTAAGTTATGGGGCAGTAACAGTACACTTTTCAAAACGTGTTTTTCAGCCCGAAATAAACGCGTTTTTTCAGACAACTGAATCCCCATGCAGCAACAAGGCTCAGAAGAGCCCACACACTCAGATCTTAACCCCAGTGTGCTGAAAGTGTCAAAACTTGTTTTTCAGCAGAAATAAACATGTTTCTGCAAGTTTGGTCAACCCCATGTAAGTTATGGGGCAGTAACAGTACACTTTTCAAAACGTGTTTTTCAGCCCGAAATAAACGCGTTTTTTCAGACAACTCAATACCCATGTAGCAGCAAGGCTCAGAAGAGCCCACACACTCAGATCTTAACCCCAGTGTGCTGAAAGTGTCAAAACATGTTTTTCAGCAGAAATAAACATGTTTCTGCAAGTTTGGTCAACCCCATGTAAGTTATGGCGCAGTAACAGTACACTTTTCAAAACGTGTTTTTCAGCCCGAAATAAACGCGTTTTTTCAGACAACTGAATCCCCATGTAGCAACAAGGCTCAGAAGAGCCCACACACTCAGCTCTTAACCCCAGTGTGCAGAAAGGGTCAAAACGTGTTTTTCAGCAGAAATAAACATGTTTCTGCAAGTTTGGTCAACCCCATGTAAGTTATGGGGCAGTAACAGTACACTCTGCAAAACGTGTTTTTCAGCCCGAAATAAACGCGTTTTTTCAGACAACTGAATCCCCATGTAGCAACAAGGCTCAGAAGAGCCCACACACTCAGATCTTAACCCCAGTGTGCAGAAAGGTTCAAAACATGTTTTTCAGCAGAAATAAACATGTTTCTGCAAGTTTGGTCAACCCCATGTAAGTTATGGGGCAGTAACAGTACACTTTTCAAAACGTGTTTTTCAGCCCGAAATAAACGTGTTTTTTCAGACAACTGAATCCCCATGTAGCAACAAGGCTCAGAAGAGCCCACACACTCAGATCTTAACCCCAGTGTGCTGAAGGTGTCAAAACATGTTTTTCAGCAGAAATAAACATGTTTCTGCAAGTTTGGTCAACCCCATGTAAGTTATGGGGCAGTAACAGTACACTTTTCAAAACGTGTTTTTCAGCCCGAAATAAACGCGTTTTTTCAGACAACTGAATACCCATGTAGCAGCAAGTCTCAGAAGAGCCCACACACTCAGATCTTAACCCCAGTGTGCAGAAAGGGTCAAAACGTGTTTTTCAGCAGAAATAAACATGTTTCTGCAAGTTTGGTCAACCCCATGTAAGTTATGGGGCAGTAACAGTACACTCTGCAAAACGTGTTTTTCAGCCCGAAATAAACGCGTTTTTTCAGACAACTGAATCCCCATGTAGCAGCAAGGCTCAGAAGAGCCCACACACTCAGATCTTAACCCCAGTGTGCAGAAAGGTTCAAAACATGTTTTTCAGCAGAAATAAACATGTCTCTGCAAGTTTGGTCAACCCCATGTAAGTTATGGGGCAGTAACAGTACACTTTTCAAAACGTGTTTTTCAGCCCGAAATAAACGCGTTTTTTCAGACAACTGAATCCCCATGTAGCAACAAGGCTCAGAAGAGCCCACACACTCAGATCTTAACCCCAGTGTGCTGAAAGTGTCAAAACATGTTTTTCAGCAGAAATAAACATGTTTCTGCAAGTTTGGTCAACCCCATGTAAGTTATGGGGCAGTAACAGTACACTTTTCAAAACGTGTTTTTCAGCCCGAAATAAACGCGTTTTTTCAGACAACTGAATCCCCATGTAGCAGCAAGGCTCAGACGAGCCCACACACTCAGATCTTAACCCCAGTGTGCAGAAAGGGTCAAAACGTGTTTTTCAGCAGAAATAAACATGTTTCTGCAAGTTTGGTCAACCCCATGTAAGTTATGGGGCAGTAACAGTACACTCTGCAAAACGTGTTTTTCAGCCCGAAATAAACGCGTTTTTTCAGACAACTGAATCCCCATGTAGCAACAAGGCTCAGAAGAGCCCACACACTCAGATCTTAACCCCAGTGTGCTGAAAGTGTCAAAACATGTTTTTCAGCAGAAATAAACATGTTTCTGCAAGTTTGGTCAACCCCATGTAAGTTATGGGGCAGTAACAGTACACTCTGCAAAACGTGTTTTTCAGCCCCAAATAAACGCGTTTTTTCAGACAACTGAATACCCATGTAGCAGCAAGGCTCAGAAGAGCCCACACACTCAGATCTTAACCCCAGTGTGCTGAAAGTGTCAAAACATGTTTTTCAGCAGAAATAAACATGTTTCTGCAAGTTTGGTCAACCCCATGTAAGTTATGGGGCAGTAACAGTACACTTTTCAAAACGTGTTTTTCAGCCCGAAATAAACGCGTTTTTTCAGACAACTGAATCCCCATGTAGCAGCAAGGCTCAGAAGAGCCCACACACTCAGATCTTAACCCCAGTGTGCTGAAAGTGTCAAAACATGTTTTTCAGCAGAAATAAACATGTTTCTGCAAGTTTGGTCAACCCCATGTAAGTTATGGGGCAGTAACAGTACACTCTGCAAAACGTGTTTTTCAGCCCGAAATAAACGCGTTTTTTCAGACAACTGAATCCCCATGTAGCAACAAGGCTCAGAAGAGCCCACACACTCAGATCTTAACCCCAGTGTGCAGAAAGGTTCAAAACATGTTTTTCAGCAGAAATAAACATGTTTCTGCAAGTTTGGTCAACCCCATGTAAGTTATGGGGCAGTAACAGTACACTTTTCAAAACGTGTTTTTCAGCCCGAAATAAACGTGTTTTTTCAGACAACTGAATCCCCATGTAGCAACAAGGCTCAGAAGAGCCCACACACTCAGATCTTAACCCCAGTGTGCTGAAGGTGTCAAAACATGTTTTTCAGCAGAAATAAACATGTTTCTGCAAGTTTGGTCAACCCCATGTAAGTTATGGGGCAGTAACAGTACACTTTTCAAAACGTGTTTTTCAGCCCGAAATAAACGCGTTTTTTCAGACAACTGAATACCCATGTAGCAGCAAGTCTCAGAAGAGCCCACACACTCAGATCTTAACCCCAGTGTGCAGAAAGGGTCAAAACGTGTTTTTCAGCAGAAATAAACATGTTTCTGCAAGTTTGGTCAACCCCATGTAAGTTATGGGGCAGTAACAGTACACTCTGCAAAACGTGTTTTTCAGCCCGAAATAAACGCGTTTTTTCAGACAACTGAATCCCCATGTAGCAGCAAGGCTCAGAAGAGCCCACACACTCAGATCTTAACCCCAGTGTGCAGAAAGGTTCAAAACATGTTTTTCAGCAGAAATAAACATGTCTCTGCAAGTTTGGTCAACCCCATGTAAGTTATGGGGCAGTAACAGTACACTTTTCAAAACGTGTTTTTCAGCCCGAAATAAACGCGTTTTTTCAGACAACTGAATCCCCATGTAGCAACAAGGCTCAGAAGAGCCCACACACTCAGATCTTAACCCCAGTGTGCTGAAAGTGTCAAAACATGTTTTTCAGCAGAAATAAACATGTTTCTGCAAGTTTGGTCAACCCCATGTAAGTTATGGGGCAGTAACAGTACACTTTTCAAAACGTGTTTTTCAGCCCGAAATAAACGCGTTTTTTCAGACAACTGAATCCCCATGTAGCAGCAAGGCTCAGACGAGCCCACACACTCAGATCTTAACCCCAGTGTGCAGAAAGGGTCAAAACGTGTTTTTCAGCAGAAATAAACATGTTTCTGCAAGTTTGGTCAACCCCATGTAAGTTATGGGGCAGTAACAGTACACTTTTCAAAACGTGTTTTTCAGCCCGAAATAAACGCGTTTTTTCAGACAACTGAATCCCCATGTAGCAGCAAGGCTCAGACGAGCCCACACACTCAGATCTTAACCCCAGTGTGCAGAAAGGGTCAAAACGTGTTTTTCAGCAGAAATAAACATGTTTCTGCAAGTTTGGTCAACCCCATGTAAGTTATGGGGCAGTAACAGTACACTCTGCAAAACGTGTTTTTCAGCCCGAAATAAACGCGTTTTTTCAGACAACTGAATCCCCATGTAGCAGCCAGGCTCAGAAGAGCCCACACACTCAGATCTTAACCCCAGTGTGCTGAAAGTGTCAAAACATGTTTTTCAGCAGAAATAAACATGTTTCTGCAAGTTTGGTCAACCCCATGTAAGTTATGGGGCAGTAACAGTACACTTTTCAAAACGTGTTTTTCAGCCCGAAATAAACGCGTTTTTTCAGACAACTGAATCCCCATGTAGCAACAAGGCTCAGAAGAGCCCACACACTCAGATCTTAACCCCAGTGTGCTGAAAGTGTCAAAACATGTTTTTCAGCAGAAATAAACATGTTTCTGCAAGTTTGGTCAACCCCATGTAAGTTATGGGGCAGTAACAGTACACTCTGCAAAACGTGTTTTTCAGCCCCAAATAAACGCGTTTTTTCAGACAACTGAATACCCATGTAGCAGCAAGGCTCAGAAGAGCCCACACACTCAGATCTTAACCCCAGTGTGCTGAAAGTGTCAAAACATGTTTTTCAGCAGAAATAAACATGTTTCTGCAAGTTTGGTCAACCCCATGTAAGTTATGGGGCAGTAACAGTACACTTTTCAAAACGTGTTTTTCAGCCCGAAATAAACGCGTTTTTTCAGACAACTGAATCCCCATGTAGCAGCAAGGCTCAGAAGAGCCCACACACTCAGATCTTAACCCCAGTGTGCTGAAAGTGTCAAAACATGTTTTTCAGCAGAAATAAACATGTTTCTGCAAGTTTGGTCAACCCCATGTAAGTTATGGGGCAGTAACAGTACACTCTGCAAAACGTGTTTTTCAGCCCGAAATAAACGCGTTTTTTCAGACAACTGAATCCCCATGTAGCAACAAGGCTCAGAAGAGCCCACACACTCAGATCTTAACCCCAGTGTGCAGAAAGGTTCAAAACATGTTTTTCAGCAGAAATAAACATGTTTCTGCAAGTTTGGTCAACCCCATGTAAGTTATGGGGCAGTAACAGTACACTTTTCAAAACGTGTTTTTCAGCCCGAAATAAACGTGTTTTTTAAGACAACTGAATCCCCATGTAGCAACAAGGCTCAGAAGAGCCCACACACTCAGATCTTAACCCCAGTGTGCTGAAGGTGTCAAAACATGTTTTTCAGCAGAAATAAACATGTTTCTGCAAGTTTGGTCAACCCCATGTAAGTTATGGGGCAGTAACAGTACACTTTTCAAAACGTGTTTTTCAGCCCGAAATAAACGCGTTTTTTCAGACAACTGAATACCCATGTAGCAGCAAGTCTCAGAAGAGCCCACACACTCAGATCTTAACCCCAGTGTGCAGAAAGGGTCAAAACGTGTTTTTCAGCAGAAATAAACATGTTTCTGCAAGTTTGGTCAACCCCATGTAAGTTATGGGGCAGTTACAGTACACTCTGCAAAACGTGTTTTTCAGCCCGAAATAAACGCGTTTTTTCAGACAACTGAATCCCCATGTAGCAGCAAGGCTCAGAAGAGCCCACACACTCAGATCTTAACCCCAGTGTGCAGAAAGGTTCAAAACATGTTTTTCAGCAGAAATAAACATGTCTCTGCAAGTTTGGTCAACCCCATGTAAGTTATGGGGCAGTAACAGTACACTTTTCAAAACGTGTTTTTCAGCCCGAAATAAACGCGTTTTTTCAGACAACTGAATCCCCATGTAGCAACAAGGCTCAGAAGAGCCCACACACTCAGATCTTAACCCCAGTGTGCTGAAAGTGTCAAAACATGTTTTTCAGCAGAAATAAACATGTTTCTGCAAGTTTGGTCAACCCCATGTAAGTTATGGGGCAGTAACAGTACACTTTTCAAAACGTGTTTTTCAGCCCGAAATAAACGCGTTTTTTCAGACAACTGAATCCCCATGTAGCAGCAAGGCTCAGACGAGCCCACACACTCAGATCTTAACCCCAGTGTGCAGAAAGGGTCAAAACGTGTTTTTCAGCAGAAATAAACATGTTTCTGCAAGTTTGGTCAACCCCATGTAAGTTATGGGGCAGTAACAGTACACTCTGCAAAACGTGTTTTTCAGCCCGAAATAAACGCGTTTTTTCAGACAACTGAATCCCCATGTAGCAGCCAGGCTCAGAAGAGCCCACACACTCAGATCTTAACCCCAGTGTGCTGAAAGTGTCAAAACATGTTTTTCAGCAGAAATAAACATGTTTCTGCAAGTTTGGTCAACCCCATGTAAGTTATGGGGCAGTAACAGTACACTTTTCAAAACGTGTTTTTCAGCCCGAAATAAACGCGTTTTTTCAGACAACTGAATCCCCATGTAGCAACAAGGCTCAGAAGAGCCTACACACTCAGATCTTAACCCCAGTGTGCTGAAAGTGTCAAAACATGTTTTTCAGCAGAAATAAACATGTTTCTGCAAGTTTGGTCAACCCCATGTAAGTTATGGGGCAGTAACAGTACACTCTGCAAAACGTGTTTTTCAGCCCCAAATAAACGCGTTTTTTCAGACAACTGAATACCCATGTAGCAGCAAGGCTCAGAAGAGCCCACACACTCAGATCTTAACCCCAGTGTGCTGAAAGTGTCAAAACATGTTTTTCAGCAGAAATAAACATGTTTCTGCAAGTTTGGTCAACCCCATGTAAGTTATGGGGCAGTAACAGTACACTTTTCAAAACGTGTTTTTCAGCCCGAAATAAACGCGTTTTTTCATACAACTGAATCCCCATGTAGCAGCAAGGCTCAGAAGAGCCCACACACTCAGATCTTAACCCCAGTGTGCTGAAAGTGTCAAAACATGTTTTTCAGCAGAAATAAACATGTTTCTGCAAGTTTGGTCAACCCCATGTAAGTTATGGGGCAGTAACAGTACACTTTTCAAAACGTGTTTTTCAGCCCGAAATAAACGCGTTTTTTCAGACAACTGAATCCCCATGTAGCAACAAGGCTCAGAAGAGCCCACACACTCAGATCTTAACCCCAGTGTGCTGAAAGTGTCAAAACATGTTTTTCAGCAGAAATAAACATGTTTCTGCAAGTTTGGTCAACCCCATGTAAGTTATGGGGCAGTAACAGTACACTTTTCAAAACGTGTTTTTCAGCCCGAAATAAACGCGTTTTTTCAGACAACTGAATCCCCATGTAGCAGCAAGGCTCAGACGAGCCCACACACTCAGATCTTAACCCCAGTGTGCAGAAAGGGTCAAAACGTGTTTTTCAGCAGAAATAAACATGTTTCTGCAAGTTTGGTCAACCCCATGTAAGTTATGGGGCAGTAACAGTACACTCTGCAGAACGTGTTTTTCAGCCCGAAATAAACGCGTTTTTTCAGACAACTGAATCCCCATGTAGCAGCAAGGCTCAGAAGAGCCCACACACTCAGATCTTAACCCCAGTGTGCTGAAAGTGTCAAAACATGTTTTTCAGCAGAAATAAACATATTTCTGCAAGTTTGGTCAACCCCATGTAAGTTATGGGGCAGTAACAGTACACTTTTCAAAACGTGTTTTTCAGCCCGAAATAAACGCGTTTTTTCAGACAACTGAATCCCCATGTAGCAACAAGGCTCAGAAGAGCCCACACACTCAGATCTTAACCCCAGTGTGCTGAAAGTGTCAAAACATGTTTTTCAGCAGAAATAAACATGTTTCTGCAAGTTTGGTCAACCCCATGTAAGTTATGGGGCAGTAACAGTACACTATGCAAAACGTGTTTTTCAGCCCGAAATAAACGCGTTTTTTCAGACAACTGAATACCCATGTAGCAGCAAGGCTCAGAAGAGCCCACACACTCAGATCTTAACCCCAGTGTGCTGAAAGTGTCAAAACATGTTTTTCAGCAGAAATAAACATGTTTCTGCAAGTTTGGTCAACCCCATGTAAGTTATGGGGCAGTAACAGTACACTTTTCAAAACGTGTTTTTCAGCCCGAAATAAACGCGTTTTTTCAGACAACTGAATCCCCATGTAGCAGCAAGGCTCAGAAGAGCCCACACACTCAGATCTTAACCCCAGTGTGCAGAAAGGTTCAAAACATGTTTTTCAGCAGAAATAAACATGTTTCTGCAAGTTTGGTCAACCCCATGTAAGTTATGGGGCAGTAACAGTACACTTTTCAAAACGTGTTTTTCAGCCCGAAATAAACGTGTTTTTTCAGACAACTGAATCCCCATGTAGCAACAAGGCTCAGAAGAGCCCACACACTCAGATCTTAACCCCAGTGTGCTGAAGGTGTCAAAACATGTTTTTCAGCAGAAATAAACATGTTTCTGCAAGTTTGGTCAACCCCATGTAAGTTATGGCGCAGTAACAGTACACTTTTCAAAACGTGTTTTTCAGCCCGAAATAAACGCGTTTTTTCAGACAACTGAATCCCCATGTAGCAACAAGGCTCAGAAGAGCCCACACACTCAGCTCTTAACCCCAGTGTGCAGAAAGGGTCAAAACGTGTTTTTCAGCAGAAATAAACATGTTTCTGCAAGTTTGGTCAACCCCATGTAAGTTATGGGGCAGTAACAGTACACTCTGCAAAACGTGTTTTTCAGCCCGAAATAAACGCGTTTTTTCAGACAACTGAATCCCCATGTAGCAACAAGGCTCAGAAGAGCCCACACACTCAGATCTTAACCCCAGTGTGCAGAAAGGTTCAAAACATGTTTTTCAGCAGAAATAAACATGTTTCTGCAAGTTTGGTCAACCCCATGTAAGTTATGGGGCAGTAACAGTACACTCTGCAAAACGTGTTTTTCAGCCCGAAATAAACGCGTTTTTTCAGTCAACTGAATCCCCATGTAGCAGCAAGGCTCAGAAGAGCCCACACACTCAGATCTTAACCCCAGTGTGCAGAAAGGTTCAAAACATGTTTTTCAGCAGAAATAAACATGTTTCTGCAAGTTTGGTCAACCCCATGTAAGTTATGGGGCAGTAACAGTACACTTTTCAAAACGTGTTTTTCAGCCCGAAATAAACGCGTTTTTTCAGACAACTGAATCCCCATGTAGCAACAAGGCTCAGCAGAGCCCACACACTCAGATCTTAACCCCAGTGTGCAGAAAGGGTCAAAACTTGTTTTTCAGCAGAAATAAACATGTTTCTGCAAGTTTGGTCAACCCCATGTAAGTTATGGGGCAGTAACAGTACACTTTTCAAAACGTGTTTTTCAGCCCGAAATAAACGCGTTTTTTCAGACAACTGAATCCCCATGTAGCAACAAGGCTCAGAAGAGCCCACACACTCAGCTCTTAACCCCAGTGTGCAGAAAGGGTCAAAACGTGTTTTTCAGCAGAAATAAACATGTTTCTGCAAGTTTGGTCAACCCCATGTAAGTTATGGGGCAGTAACAGTACACTCTGCAAAACGTGTTTTTCAGCCCGAAATAAACGCGTTTTTTCAGACAACTGAATCCCCATGTAGCAACAAGGCTCAGAAGAGCCCACACACTCAGATCTTAACCCCAGTGTGCTGAAAGTGTCAAAACATGTTTTTCAGCAGAAATAAACATGTTTCTGCAAGTTTGGTCAACCCCATGTAAGTTATGGGGCAGTAACAGTACACTTTTCAAAACGTGTTTTTCAGCCCGAAATAAACGCGTTTTTTCAGACAACTGAATCCCCATGTAGCAACAAGGCTCAGAAGAGCCCACACACTCAGATCTTAACCCCAGTGTGCTGAAAGTGTCAAAACATGTTTTTCAGCAGAAATAAACATGTTTCTGCAAGTTTGGTCAACCCCATGTAAGTTATGGGGCAGTAACAGTACACTTTTCAAAACGTGTTTTTCAGCCCGAAATAAACGCGTTTTTTCAGACAACTGAATCCCCATGCAGCAACAAGGCTCAGAAGAGCCCACACACTCAGATCTTAACCCCAGTGTGCTGAAAGTGTCAAAACTTGTTTTTCAGCAGAAATAAACATGTTTCTGCAAGTTTGGTCAACCCCATGTAAGTTATGGGGCAGTAACAGTACACTTTTCAAAACGTGTTTTTCAGCCCGAAATAAACGCGTTTTTTCAGACAACTCAATACCCATGTAGCAGCAAGGCTCAGAAGAGCCCACACACTCAGATCTTAACCCCAGTGTGCTGAAAGTGTCAAAACATGTTTTTCAGCAGAAATAAACATGTTTCTGCAAGTTTGGTCAACCCCATGTAAGTTATGGGGCAGTAACAGTACACTTTTCAAAACGTGTTTTTCAGCCCGAAATAAACGCGTTTTTTCAGACAACTGAATCCCCATGTAGCAACAAGGCTCAGAAGAGCCCACACACTCAGATCTTAACCCCAGTGTGCTGAAAGTGTCAAAACATGTTTTTCAGCAGAAATAAACATGTTTCTGCAAGTTTGGTCAACCCCATGTAAGTTATGGGGCAGTAACAGTACACTTTTCAAAACGTGTTTTTCAGCCCGAAATAAACGCGTTTTTTCAGACAACTGAATCCCCATGCAGCAACAAGGCTCAGAAGAGCCCACACACTCAGATCTTAACCCCAGTGTGCTGAAAGTGTCAAAACTTGTTTTTCAGCAGAAATAAACATGTTTCTGCAAGTTTGGTCAACCCCATGTAAGTTATGGGGCAGTAACAGTACACTTTTCAAAACGTGTTTTTCAGCCCGAAATAAACGCGTTTTTTCAGACAACTCAATACCCATGTAGCAGCAAGGCTCAGAAGAGCCCACACACTCAGATCTTAACCCCAGTGTGCTGAAAGTGTCAAAACATGTTTTTCAGCAGAAATAAACATGTTTCTGCAAGTTTGGTCAACCCCATGTAAGTTATGGCGCAGTAACAGTACACTTTTCAAAACGTGTTTTTCAGCCCGAAATAAACGCGTTTTTTCAGACAACTGAATCCCCATGTAGCAGCAAGGCTCAGAAGAGCCCACACACTCAGATCTTAACCCCAGTGTGCTGAAAGTGTCAAAACATGTTTTTCAGCAGAAATAAACATGTTTCTGCAATTTTGGTCAACCCCATGTAAGTTATGGGGCAGTAACAGTACACTTTTCAAAACGTGTTTTTCAGCCCGAAATAAACGCGTTTTTTCAGACAACTGAATCCCCATGTAGCAGCAAGGCTCAGAAGAGCCCACACACTCAGATCTTAACCCCAGTGTGCTGAAAGTGTCAAAACATGTTTTTCAGCAGAAATAAACATGTTTCTGCAATTTTGGTCAACCCCATGTAAGTTATGGGGCAGTAACAGTACACTTTTCAAAACGTGTTTTTCAGCCCGAAATAAACGCGTTTTTTCAGACAACTGAATCCCCATGTAGCAACAAGGCTCAGAAGAGCCCACACACTCAGATCTTAACCCCAGTGTGCTGAAAGTGTCAAAACATGTTTTTCAGCAGAAATAAACATGTTTCTGCAAGTTTGGTCAACCCCATGTAAGTTATGGGGCAGTAACAGTACACTTTTCAAAACGTGTTTTTCAGCCCGAAATAAACGCGTTTTTTCAGACAACTGAATCCCCATGCAGCAACAAGGCTCAGAAGAGCCCACACACTCAGATCTTAACCCCAGTGTGCTGAAAGTGTCAAAACTTGTTTTTCAGCAGAAATAAACATGTTTCTGCAAGTTTGGTCAACCCCATGTAAGTTATGGGGCAGTAACAGTACACTTTTCAAAACGTGTTTTTCAGCCCGAAATAAACGCGTTTTTTCAGACAACTCAATACCCATGTAGCAGCAAGGCTCAGAAGAGCCCACACACTCAGATCTTAACCCCAGTGTGCTGAAAGTGTCAAAACATGTTTTTCAGCAGAAATAAACATGTTTCTGCAAGTTTGGTCAACCCCATGTAAGTTATGGCGCAGTAACAGTACACTTTTCAAAACGTGTTTTTCAGCCCGAAATAAACGCGTTTTTTCAGACAACTGAATCCCCATGTAGCAACAAGGCTCAGAAGAGCCCACACACTCAGCTCTTAACCCCAGTGTGCAGAAAGGGTCAAAACGTGTTTTTCAGCAGAAATAAACATGTTTCTGCAAGTTTGGTCAACCCCATGTAAGTTATGGGGCAGTAACAGTACACTCTGCAAAACGTGTTTTTCAGCCCGAAATAAACGCGTTTTTTCAGACAACTGAATCCCCATGTAGCAACAAGGCTCAGAAGAGCCCACACACTCAGATCTTAACCCCAGTGTGCAGAAAGGTTCAAAACATGTTTTTCAGCAGAAATAAACATGTTTCTGCAAGTTTGGTCAACCCCATGTAAGTTATGGGGCAGTAACAGTACACTTTTCAAAACGTGTTTTTCAGCCCGAAATAAACGTGTTTTTTCAGACAACTGAATCCCCATGTAGCAACAAGGCTCAGAAGAGCCCACACACTCAGATCTTAACCCCAGTGTGCTGAAGGTGTCAAAACATGTTTTTCAGCAGAAATAAACATGTTTCTGCAAGTTTGGTCAACCCCATGTAAGTTATGGGGCAGTAACAGTACACTTTTCAAAACGTGTTTTTCAGCCCGAAATAAACGCGTTTTTTCAGACAACTGAATACCCATGTAGCAGCAAGTCTCAGAAGAGCCCACACACTCAGATCTTAACCCCAGTGTGCAGAAAGGGTCAAAACGTGTTTTTCAGCAGAAATAAACATGTTTCTGCAAGTTTGGTCAACCCCATGTAAGTTATGGGGCAGTAACAGTACACTCTGCAAAACGTGTTTTTCAGCCCGAAATAAACGCGTTTTTTCAGACAACTGAATCCCCATGTAGCAGCAAGGCTCAGAAGAGCCCACACACTCAGATCTTAACCCCAGTGTGCAGAAAGGTTCAAAACATGTTTTTCAGCAGAAATAAACATGTCTCTGCAAGTTTGGTCAACCCCATGTAAGTTATGGGGCAGTAACAGTACACTTTTCAAAACGTGTTTTTCAGCCCGAAATAAACGCGTTTTTTCAGACAACTGAATCCCCATGTAGCAACAAGGCTCAGAAGAGCCCACACACTCAGATCTTAACCCCAGTGTGCTGAAAGTGTCAAAACATGTTTTTCAGCAGAAATAAACATGTTTCTGCAAGTTTGGTCAACCCCATGTAAGTTATGGGGCAGTAACAGTACACTTTTCAAAACGTGTTTTTCAGCCCGAAATAAACGCGTTTTTTCAGACAACTGAATCCCCATGTAGCAGCAAGGCTCAGACGAGCCCACACACTCAGATCTTAACCCCAGTGTGCAGAAAGGGTCAAAACGTGTTTTTCAGCAGAAATAAACATGTTTCTGCAAGTTTGGTCAACCCCATGTAAGTTATGGGGCAGTAACAGTACACTCTGCAAAACGTGTTTTTCAGCCCGAAATAAACGCGTTTTTTCAGACAACTGAATCCCCATGTAGCAACAAGGCTCAGAAGAGCCCACACACTCAGATCTTAACCCCAGTGTGCTGAAAGTGTCAAAACATGTTTTTCAGCAGAAATAAACATGTTTCTGCAAGTTTGGTCAACCCCATGTAAGTTATGGGGCAGTAACAGTACACTCTGCAAAACGTGTTTTTCAGCCCCAAATAAACGCGTTTTTTCAGACAACTGAATACCCATGTAGCAGCAAGGCTCAGAAGAGCCCACACACTCAGATCTTAACCCCAGTGTGCTGAAAGTGTCAAAACATGTTTTTCAGCAGAAATAAACATGTTTCTGCAAGTTTGGTCAACCCCATGTAAGTTATGGGGCAGTAACAGTACACTTTTCAAAACGTGTTTTTCAGCCCGAAATAAACGCGTTTTTTCAGACAACTGAATCCCCATGTAGCAGCAAGGCTCAGAAGAGCCCACACACTCAGATCTTAACCCCAGTGTGCTGAAAGTGTCAAAACATGTTTTTCAGCAGAAATAAACATGTTTCTGCAAGTTTGGTCAACCCCATGTAAGTTATGGGGCAGTAACAGTACACTCTGCAAAACGTGTTTTTCAGCCCGAAATAAACGCGTTTTTTCAGACAACTGAATCCCCATGTAGCAACAAGGCTCAGAAGAGCCCACACACTCAGATCTTAACCCCAGTGTGCAGAAAGGTTCAAAACATGTTTTTCAGCAGAAATAAACATGTTTCTGCAAGTTTGGTCAACCCCATGTAAGTTATGGGGCAGTAACAGTACACTTTTCAAAACGTGTTTTTCAGCCCGAAATAAACGTGTTTTTTCAGACAACTGAATCCCCATGTAGCAACAAGGCTCAGAAGAGCCCACACACTCAGATCTTAACCCCAGTGTGCTGAAGGTGTCAAAACATGTTTTTCAGCAGAAATAAACATGTTTCTGCAAGTTTGGTCAACCCCATGTAAGTTATGGGGCAGTAACAGTACACTTTTCAAAACGTGTTTTTCAGCCCGAAATAAACGCGTTTTTTCAGACAACTGAATACCCATGTAGCAGCAAGTCTCAGAAGAGCCCACACACTCAGATCTTAACCCCAGTGTGCAGAAAGGGTCAAAACGTGTTTTTCAGCAGAAATAAACATGTTTCTGCAAGTTTGGTCAACCCCATGTAAGTTATGGGGCAGTAACAGTACACTCTGCAAAACGTGTTTTTCAGCCCGAAATAAACGCGTTTTTTCAGACAACTGAATCCCCATGTAGCAGCAAGGCTCAGAAGAGCCCACACACTCAGATCTTAACCCCAGTGTGCAGAAAGGTTCAAAACATGTTTTTCAGCAGAAATAAACATGTCTCTGCAAGTTTGGTCAACCCCATGTAAGTTATGGGGCAGTAACAGTACACTTTTCAAAACGTGTTTTTCAGCCCGAAATAAACGCGTTTTTTCAGACAACTGAATCCCCATGTAGCAACAAGGCTCAGAAGAGCCCACACACTCAGATCTTAACCCCAGTGTGCTGAAAGTGTCAAAACATGTTTTTCAGCAGAAATAAACATGTTTCTGCAAGTTTGGTCAACCCCATGTAAGTTATGGGGCAGTAACAGTACACTTTTCAAAACGTGTTTTTCAGCCCGAAATAAACGCGTTTTTTCAGACAACTGAATCCCCATGTAGCAGCAAGGCTCAGACGAGCCCACACACTCAGATCTTAACCCCAGTGTGCAGAAAGGGTCAAAACGTGTTTTTCAGCAGAAATAAACATGTTTCTGCAAGTTTGGTCAACCCCATGTAAGTTATGGGGCAGTAACAGTACACTTTTCAAAACGTGTTTTTCAGCCCGAAATAAACGCGTTTTTTCAGACAACTGAATCCCCATGTAGCAGCAAGGCTCAGACGAGCCCACACACTCAGATCTTAACCCCAGTGTGCAGAAAGGGTCAAAACGTGTTTTTCAGCAGAAATAAACATGTTTCTGCAAGTTTGGTCAACCCCATGTAAGTTATGGGGCAGTAACAGTACACTCTGCAAAACGTGTTTTTCAGCCCGAAATAAACGCGTTTTTTCAGACAACTGAATCCCCATGTAGCAGCCAGGCTCAGAAGAGCCCACACACTCAGATCTTAACCCCAGTGTGCTGAAAGTGTCAAAACATGTTTTTCAGCAGAAATAAACATGTTTCTGCAAGTTTGGTCAACCCCATGTAAGTTATGGGGCAGTAACAGTACACTTTTCAAAACGTGTTTTTCAGCCCGAAATAAACGCGTTTTTTCAGACAACTGAATCCCCATGTAGCAACAAGGCTCAGAAGAGCCCACACACTCAGATCTTAACCCCAGTGTGCTGAAAGTGTCAAAACATGTTTTTCAGCAGAAATAAACATGTTTCTGCAAGTTTGGTCAACCCCATGTAAGTTATGGGGCAGTAACAGTACACTCTGCAAAACGTGTTTTTCAGCCCCAAATAAACGCGTTTTTTCAGACAACTGAATACCCATGTAGCAGCAAGGCTCAGAAGAGCCCACACACTCAGATCTTAACCCCAGTGTGCTGAAAGTGTCAAAACATGTTTTTCAGCAGAAATAAACATGTTTCTGCAAGTTTGGTCAACCCCATGTAAGTTATGGGGCAGTAACAGTACACTTTTCAAAACGTGTTTTTCAGCCCGAAATAAACGCGTTTTTTCAGACAACTGAATCCCCATGTAGCAGCAAGGCTCAGAAGAGCCCACACACTCAGATCTTAACCCCAGTGTGCTGAAAGTGTCAAAACATGTTTTTCAGCAGAAATAAACATGTTTCTGCAAGTTTGGTCAACCCCATGTAAGTTATGGGGCAGTAACAGTACACTCTGCAAAACGTGTTTTTCAGCCCGAAATAAACGCGTTTTTTCAGACAACTGAATCCCCATGTAGCAACAAGGCTCAGAAGAGCCCACACACTCAGATCTTAACCCCAGTGTGCAGAAAGGTTCAAAACATGTTTTTCAGCAGAAATAAACATGTTTCTGCAAGTTTGGTCAACCCCATGTAAGTTATGGGGCAGTAACAGTACACTTTTCAAAACGTGTTTTTCAGCCCGAAATAAACGTGTTTTTTAAGACAACTGAATCCCCATGTAGCAACAAGGCTCAGAAGAGCCCACACACTCAGATCTTAACCCCAGTGTGCTGAAGGTGTCAAAACATGTTTTTCAGCAGAAATAAACATGTTTCTGCAAGTTTGGTCAACCCCATGTAAGTTATGGGGCAGTAACAGTACACTTTTCAAAACGTGTTTTTCAGCCCGAAATAAACGCGTTTTTTCAGACAACTGAATACCCATGTAGCAGCAAGTCTCAGAAGAGCCCACACACTCAGATCTTAACCCCAGTGTGCAGAAAGGGTCAAAACGTGTTTTTCAGCAGAAATAAACATGTTTCTGCAAGTTTGGTCAACCCCATGTAAGTTATGGGGCAGTAACAGTACACTCTGCAAAACGTGTTTTTCAGCCCGAAATAAACGCGTTTTTTCAGACAACTGAATCCCCATGTAGCAGCAAGGCTCAGAAGAGCCCACACACTCAGATCTTAACCCCAGTGTGCAGAAAGGTTCAAAACATGTTTTTCAGCAGAAATAAACATGTCTCTGCAAGTTTGGTCAACCCCATGTAAGTTATGGGGCAGTAACAGTACACTTTTCAAAACGTGTTTTTCAGCCCGAAATAAACGCGTTTTTTCAGACAACTGAATCCCCATGTAGCAACAAGGCTCAGAAGAGCCCACACACTCAGATCTTAACCCCAGTGTGCTGAAAGTGTCAAAACATGTTTTTCAGCAGAAATAAACATGTTTCTGCAAGTTTGGTCAACCCCATGTAAGTTATGGGGCAGTAACAGTACACTTTTCAAAACGTGTTTTTCAGCCCGAAATAAACGCGTTTTTTCAGACAACTGAATCCCCATGTAGCAGCAAGGCTCAGACGAGCCCACACACTCAGATCTTAACCCCAGTGTGCAGAAAGGGTCAAAACGTGTTTTTCAGCAGAAATAAACATGTTTCTGCAAGTTTGGTCAACCCCATGTAAGTTATGGGGCAGTAACAGTACACTCTGCAAAACGTGTTTTTCAGCCCGAAATAAACGCGTTTTTTCAGACAACTGAATCCCCATGTAGCAGCCAGGCTCAGAAGAGCCCACACACTCAGATCTTAACCCCAGTGTGCTGAAAGTGTCAAAACATGTTTTTCAGCAGAAATAAACATGTTTCTGCAAGTTTGGTCAACCCCATGTAAGTTATGGGGCAGTAACAGTACACTTTTCAAAACGTGTTTTTCAGCCCGAAATAAACGCGTTTTTTCAGACAACTGAATCCCCATGTAGCAACAAGGCTCAGAAGAGCCTACACACTCAGATCTTAACCCCAGTGTGCTGAAAGTGTCAAAACATGTTTTTCAGCAGAAATAAACATGTTTCTGCAAGTTTGGTCAACCCCATGTAAGTTATGGGGCAGTAACAGTACACTCTGCAAAACGTGTTTTTCAGCCCCAAATAAACGCGTTTTTTCAGACAACTGAATACCCATGTAGCAGCAAGGCTCAGAAGAGCCCACACACTCAGATCTTAACCCCAGTGTGCTGAAAGTGTCAAAACATGTTTTTCAGCAGAAATAAACATGTTTCTGCAAGTTTGGTCAACCCCATGTAAGTTATGGGGCAGTAACAGTACACTTTTCAAAACGTGTTTTTCAGCCCGAAATAAACGCGTTTTTTCATACAACTGAATCCCCATGTAGCAGCAAGGCTCAGAAGAGCCCACACACTCAGATCTTAACCCCAGTGTGCTGAAAGTGTCAAAACATGTTTTTCAGCAGAAATAAACATGTTTCTGCAAGTTTGGTCAACCCCATGTAAGTTATGGGGCAGTAACAGTACACTTTTCAAAACGTGTTTTTCAGCCCGAAATAAACGCGTTTTTTCAGACAACTGAATCCCCATGTAGCAACAAGGCTCAGAAGAGCCCACACACTCAGATCTTAACCCCAGTGTGCTGAAAGTGTCAAAACATGTTTTTCAGCAGAAATAAACATGTTTCTGCAAGTTTGGTCAACCCCATGTAAGTTATGGGGCAGTAACAGTACACTTTTCAAAACGTGTTTTTCAGCCCGAAATAAACGCGTTTTTTCAGACAACTGAATCCCCATGTAGCAGCAAGGCTCAGACGAGCCCACACACTCAGATCTTAACCCCAGTGTGCAGAAAGGGTCAAAACGTGTTTTTCAGCAGAAATAAACATGTTTCTGCAAGTTTGGTCAACCCCATGTAAGTTATGGGGCAGTAACAGTACACTCTGCAGAACGTGTTTTTCAGCCCGAAATAAACGCGTTTTTTCAGACAACTGAATCCCCATGTAGCAGCAAGGCTCAGAAGAGCCCACACACTCAGATCTTAACCCCAGTGTGCTGAAAGTGTCAAAACATGTTTTTCAGCAGAAATAAACATATTTCTGCAAGTTTGGTCAACCCCATGTAAGTTATGGGGCAGTAACAGTACACTTTTCAAAACGTGTTTTTCAGCCCGAAATAAACGCGTTTTTTCAGACAACTGAATCCCCATGTAGCAACAAGGCTCAGAAGAGCCCACACACTCAGATCTTAACCCCAGTGTGCTGAAAGTGTCAAAACATGTTTTTCAGCAGAAATAAACATGTTTCTGCAAGTTTGGTCAACCCCATGTAAGTTATGGGGCAGTAACAGTACACTATGCAAAACGTGTTTTTCAGCCCGAAATAAACGCGTTTTTTCAGACAACTGAATACCCATGTAGCAGCAAGGCTCAGAAGAGCCCACACACTCAGATCTTAACCCCAGTGTGCTGAAAGTGTCAAAACATGTTTTTCAGCAGAAATAAACATGTTTCTGCAAGTTTGGTCAACCCCATGTAAGTTATGGGGCAGTAACAGTACACTTTTCAAAACGTGTTTTTCAGCCCGAAATAAACGCGTTTTTTCAGACAACTGAATCCCCATGTAGCAGCAAGGCTCAGAAGAGCCCACACACTCAGATCTTAACCCCAGTGTGCAGAAAGGTTCAAAACATGTTTTTCAGCAGAAATAAACATGTTTCTGCAAGTTTGGTCAACCCCATGTAAGTTATGGGGCAGTAACAGTACACTTTTCAAAACGTGTTTTTCAGCCCGAAATAAACGTGTTTTTTCAGACAACTGAATCCCCATGTAGCAACAAGGCTCAGAAGAGCCCACACACTCAGATCTTAACCCCAGTGTGCTGAAGGTGTCAAAACATGTTTTTCAGCAGAAATAAACATGTTTCTGCAAGTTTGGTCAACCCCATGTAAGTTATGGCGCAGTAACAGTACACTTTTCAAAACGTGTTTTTCAGCCCGAAATAAACGCGTTTTTTCAGACAACTGAATCCCCATGTAGCAACAAGGCTCAGAAGAGCCCACACACTCAGCTCTTAACCCCAGTGTGCAGAAAGGGTCAAAACGTGTTTTTCAGCAGAAATAAACATGTTTCTGCAAGTTTGGTCAACCCCATGTAAGTTATGGGGCAGTAACAGTACACTCTGCAAAACGTGTTTTTCAGCCCGAAATAAACGCGTTTTTTCAGACAACTGAATCCCCATGTAGCAACAAGGCTCAGAAGAGCCCACACACTCAGATCTTAACCCCAGTGTGCAGAAAGGTTCAAAACATGTTTTTCAGCAGAAATAAACATGTTTCTGCAAGTTTGGTCAACCCCATGTAAGTTATGGGGCAGTAACAGTACACTTTTCAAAACGTGTTTTTCAGCCCGAAATAAATGTGTTTTTTCAGACAACTGAATCCCCATGTAGCAACAAGGCTCAGAAGAGCCCACACACTCAGATCTTAACCCCAGTGTGCTGAAGGTGTCAAAACATGTTTTTCAGCAGAAATAAACATGTTTCTGCAAGTTTGGTCAACCCCATGTAAGTTATGGGGCAGTAACAGTACACTTTTCAAAACGTGTTTTTCAGCCCGAAATAAACGCGTTTTTTCAGACAACTGAATACCCATGTAGCAGCAAGTCTCAGAAGAGCCCACACACTCAGATCTTAACCCCAGTGTGCAGAAAGGGTCAAAACGTGTTTTTCAGCAGAAATAAACATGTTTCTGCAAGTTTGGTCAACCCCATGTAAGTTATGGGGCAGTAACAGTACACTCTGCAAAACGTGTTTTTCAGCCCGAAATAAACGCGTTTTTTCAGACAACTGAATCCCCATGTAGCAGCAAGGCTCAGAAGAGCCCACACACTCAGATCTTAACCCCAGTGTGCAGAAAGGTTCAAAACATGTTTTTCAGCAGAAATAAACATGTCTCTGCAAGTTTGGTCAACCCCATGTAAGTTATGGGGCAGTAACAGTACACTTTTCAAAACGTGTTTTTCAGCCCGAAATAAACGCGTTTTTTCAGACAACTGAATCCCCATGTAGCAGCAAGGCTCAGACGAGCCCACACACTCAGATCTTAACCCCAGTGTGCAGAAAGGGTCAAAACGTGTTTTTCAGCAGAAATAAACATGTTTCTGCAAGTTTGGTCAACCCCATGTAAGTTATGGGGCAGTAACAGTACACTCTGCAAAACGTGTTTTTCAGCCCGAAATAAACGCGTTTTTTCAGACAACTGAATCCCCATGTAGCAGCCAGGCTCAGAAGAGCCCACACACTCAGATCTTAACCCCAGTGTGCTGAAAGTGTCAAAACATGTTTTTCAGCAGAAATAAACATGTTTCTGCAAGTTTGGTCAACCCCATGTAAGTTATGGGGCAGTAACAGTACACTTTTCAAAACGTGTTTTTCAGCCCGAAATAAACGCGTTTTTTCAGACAACTGAATCCCATTGTAGCAACAAGGCTCAGAAGAGCCCACACACTCAGATCTTAACCCCAGTGTGCAGAAAGGTTCAAAACATGTTTTTCAGCAGAAATAAACATGTTTCTGCAAGTTTGGTCAACCCCATGTAAGTTATGGGGCAGTAACAGTACACTTTTCAAAACGTGTTTTTCAGCCCGAAATAAACGTGTTTTTTCAGACAACTGAATCCCCATGTAGCAACAAGGCTCAGAAGAGCCCACACACTCAGATCTTAACCCCAGTGTGCTGAAGGTGTCAAAACATGTTTTTCAGCAGAAATAAACATGTTTCTGCAAGTTTGGTCAACCCCATGTAAGTTATGGGGCAGTAACAGTACACTTTTCAAAACGTGTTTTTCAGCCCGAAATAAACGCGTTTTTTCAGACAACTGAATACCCATGTAGCAGCAAGTCTCAGAAGAGCCCACACACTCAGATCTTAACCCCAGTGTGCAGAAAGGGTCAAAACGTGTTTTTCAGCAGAAATAAACATGTTTCTGCAAGTTTGGTCAACCCCATGTAAGTTATGGGGCAGTAACAGTACACTCTGCAAAACGTGTTTTTCAGCCCGAAATAAACGCGTTTTTTCAGACAACTGAATCCCCATGTAGCAGCAAGGCTCAGAAGAGCCCACACACTCAGATCTTAACCCCAGTGTGCTGAAGGTGTCAAAACATGTTTTTCAGCAGAAATAAACATGTTTCTGCAAGTTTGGTCAACCCCATGTAAGTTATGGCGCAGTAACAGTACACTTTTCAAAACGTGTTTTTCAGCCCGAAATAAACGCGTTTTTTCAGACAACTGAATCCCCATGTAGCAACAAGGCTCAGAAGAGCCCACACACTCAGCTCTTAACCCCAGTGTGCAGAAAGGGTCAAAACGTGTTTTTCAGCAGAAATAAACATGTTTCTGCAAGTTTGGTCAACCCCATGTAAGTTATGGGGCAGTAACAGTACACTCTGCAAAACGTGTTTTTCAGCCCGAAATAAACGCGTTTTTTCAGACAACTGAATCCCCATGTAGCAACAAGGCTCAGAAGAGCCCACACACTCAGATCTTAACCCCAGTGTGCAGAAAGGTTCAAAACATGTTTTTCAGCAGAAATAAACATGTTTCTGCAAGTTTGGTCAACCCCATGTAAGTTATGGGGCAGTAACAGTACACTTTTCAAAACGTGTTTTTCAGCCCGAAATAAACGTGTTTTTTCAGACAACTGAATCCCCATGTAGCAACAAGGCTCAGAAGAGCCCACACACTCAGATCTTAACCCCAGTGTGCTGAAGGTGTCAAAACATGTTTTTCAGCAGAAATAAACATGTTTCTGCAAGTTTGGTCAACCCCATGTAAGTTATGGGGCAGTAACAGTACACTTTTCAAAACGTGTTTTTCAGCCCGAAATAAACGCGTTTTTTCAGACAACTGAATACCCATGTAGCAGCAAGTCTCAGAAGAGCCCACACACTCAGATCTTAACCCCAGTGTGCAGAAAGGGTCAAAACGTGTTTTTCAGCAGAAATAAACATGTTTCTGCAAGTTTGGTCAACCCCATGTAAGTTATGGGGCAGTAACAGTACACTCTGCAAAACGTGTTTTTCAGCCCGAAATAAACGCGTTTTTTCAGACAACTGAATCCCCATGTAGCAGCAAGGCTCAGAAGAGCCCACACACTCAGATCTTAACCCCAGTGTGCAGAAAGGTTCAAAACATGTTTTTCAGCAGAAATAAACATGTCTCTGCAAGTTTGGTCAACCCCATGTAAGTTATGGGGCAGTAACAGTACACTTTTCAAAACGTGTTTTTCAGCCCGAAATAAACGCGTTTTTTCAGACAACTGAATCCCCATGTAGCAGCAAGGCTCAGACGAGCCCACACACTCAGATCTTAACCCCAGTGTGCAGAAAGGGTCAAAACGTGTTTTTCAGCAGAAATAAACATGTTTCTGCAAGTTTGGTCAACCCCATGTAAGTTATGGGGCAGTAACAGTACACTCTGCAGAACGTGTTTTTCAGCCCGAAATAAACGCGTTTTTTCAGACAACTGAATCCCCATGTAGCAGCAAGGCTCAGAAGAGCCCACACACTCAGATCTTAACCCCAGTGTGCTGAAAGTGTCAAAACATGTTTTTCAGCAGAAATAAACATGTTTCTGCAAGTTTGGTCAACCCCATGTAAGTTATGGGGCAGTAACAGTACACTTTTCAAAACGTGTTTTTCAGCCCGAAATAAACGCGTTTTTTCAGACAACTGAATCCCCATGTAGCAACAAGGCTCAGAAGAGCCCACACACTCAGATCTTAACCCCAGTGTGCTGAAAGTGTCAAAACATGTTTTTCAGCAGAAATAAACATGTTTCTGCAAGTTTGGTCAACCCCATGTAAGTTATGGGGCAGTAACAGTACACTATGCAAAACGTGTTTTTCAGCCCGAAATAAACGCGTTTTTTCAGACAACTGAATACCCATGTAGCAGCAAGGCTCAGAAGAGCCCACACACTCAGATCTTAACCCCAGTGTGCTGAAAGTGTCAAAACATGTTTTTCAGCAGAAATAAACATGTTTCTGCAAGTTTGGTCAACCCCATGTAAGTTATGGGGCAGTAACAGTACACTTTTCAAAACGTGTTTTTCAGCCCGAAATAAACGCGTTTTTTCAGACAACTGAATCCCCATGTAGCAGCAAGGCTCAGAAGAGCCCACACACTCAGATCTTAACCCCAGTGTGCAGAAAGGTTCAAAACATGTTTTTCAGCAGAAATAAACATGTTTCTGCAAGTTTGGTCAACCCCATGTAAGTTATGGGGCAGTAACAGTACACTTTTCAAAACGTGTTTTTCAGCCCGAAATAAACGCGTTTTTTCAGACAACTGAATCCCCATGTAGCAGCAAGGCTCAGAAGAGCCCACACACTCAGATCTTAACCCCAGTGTGCAGAAAGTGTCAAAACATGTTTTTCCGCAGAAATAAACATGTTTCTGCAATTTTGGTCAACCCCATGTAAGTTATGGGGCAGTAACAGTACACTTTTCAAAACGTGTTTTTCAGCCCGAAATAAACGCGTTTTTTCAGACAACTGAATCCCCATGTAGCAACAAGGCTCAGAAGAGCCCACACACTCAGATCTTAACCCCAGTGTGCTGAAAGTGTCAAAACATGTTTTTCAGCAGAAATAAACATGTTTCTGCAAGTTTGGTCAACCCCATGTAAGTTATGGGGCAGTAACAGTACACTTTTCAAAACGTGTTTTTCAGCCCGAAATAAACGCGTTTTTTCAGACAACTGAATCCCCATGCAGCAACAAGGCTCAGAAGAGCCCACACACTCAGATCTTAACCCCAGTGTGCTGAAAGTGTCAAAACTTGTTTTTCAGCAGAAATAAACATGTTTCTGCAAGTTTGGTCAACCCCATGTAAGTTATGGGGCAGTAACAGTACACTTTTCAAAACGTGTTTTTCAGCCCGAAATAAACGCGTTTTTTCAGACAACTGAATACCCATGTAGCAGCAAGGCTCAGAAGAGCCCACACACTCAGATCTTAACCCCAGTGTGCTGAAAGTGTCAAAACATGTTTTTCAGCAGAAATAAACATGTTTCTGCAAGTTTGGTCAACCCCATGTAAGTTATGGGGCAGTAACAGTACACTTTTCAAAACGTGTTTTTCAGCCCGAAATAAACGCGTTTTTTCAGACAACTGAATCCCCATGTAGCAACAAGGCTCAGAAGAGCCCACACACTCAGCTCTTAACCCCAGTGTGCAGAAAGGGTCAAAACGTGTTTTTCAGCAGAAATAAACATGTTTCTGCAAGTTTGGTCAACCCCATGTAAGTTATGGGGCAGTAACAGTACACTCTGCAAAACGTGTTTTTCAGCCCGAAATAAACGCGTTTTTTCAGACAACTGAATCCCCATGTAGCAACAAGGCTCAGAAGAGCCCACACACTCAGATCTTAACCCCAGTGTGCAGAAAGGTTCAAAACATGTTTTTCAGCAGAAATAAACATGTTTCTGCAAGTTTGGTCAACCCCATGTAAGTTATGGGGCAGTAACAGTACACTTTTCAAAACGTGTTTTTCAGCCCGAAATAAACGTGTTTTTTCAGACAACTGAATCCCCATGTAGCAACAAGGCTCAGAAGAGCCCACACACTCAGATCTTAACCCCAGTGTGCTGAAGGTGTCAAAACATGTTTTTCAGCAGAAATAAACATGTTTCTGCAAGTTTGGTCAACCCCATGTAAGTTATGGCGCAGTAACAGTACACTTTTCAAAACGTGTTTTTCAGCCCGAAATAAACGCGTTTTTTCAGACAACTGAATCCCCATGTAGCAACAAGGCTCAGAAGAGCCCACACACTCAGCTCTTAACCCCAGTGTGCAGAAAGGGTCAAAACGTGTTTTTCAGCAGAAATAAACATGTTTCTGCAAGTTTGGTCAACCCCATGTAAGTTATGGGGCAGTAACAGTACACTCTGCAAAACGTGTTTTTCAGCCCGAAATAAACGCGTTTTTTCAGACAACTGAATCCCCATGTAGCAACAAGGCTCAGAAGAGCCCACACACTCAGATCTTAACCCCAGTGTGCAGAAAGGTTCAAAACATGTTTTTCAGCAGAAATAAACATGTTTCTGCAAGTTTGGTCAACCCCATGTAAGTTATGGGGCAGTAACAGTACACTTTTCAAAACGTGTTTTTCAGCCCGAAATAAACGTGTTTTTTCAGACAACTGAATCCCCATGTAGCAACAAGGCTCAGAAGAGCCCACACACTCAGATCTTAACCCCAGTGTGCTGAAGGTGTCAAAACATGTTTTTCAGCAGAAATAAACATGTTTCTGCAAGTTTGGTCAACCCCATGTAAGTTATGGGGCAGTAACAGTACACTTTTCAAAACGTGTTTTTCAGCCCGAAATAAACGCGTTTTTTCAGACAACTGAATACCCATGTAGCAGCAAGTCTCAGAAGAGCCCACACACTCAGATCTTAACCCCAGTGTGCAGAAAGGGTCAAAACGTGTTTTTCAGCAGAAATAAACATGTTTCTGCAAGTTTGGTCAACCCCATGTAAGTTATGGGGCAGTAACAGTACACTCTGCAAAACGTGTTTTTCAGCCCGAAATAAACGCGTTTTTTCAGACAACTGAATCCCCATGTAGCAGCAAGGCTCAGAAGAGCCCACACACTCAGATCTTAACCCCAGTGTGCAGAAAGGTTCAAAACATGTTTTTCAGCAGAAATAAACATGTCTCTGCAAGTTTGGTCAACCCCATGTAAGTTATGGGGCAGTAACAGTACACTTTTCAAAACGTGTTTTTCAGCCCGAAATAAACGCGTTTTTTCAGACAACTGAATCCCCATGTAGCAGCAAGGCTCAGACGAGCCCACACACTCAGATCTTAACCCCAGTGTGCAGAAAGGGTCAAAACGTGTTTTTCAGCAGAAATAAACATGTTTCTGCAAGTTTGGTCAACCCCATGTAAGTTATGGGGCAGTAACAGTACACTCTGCAAAACGTGTTTTTCAGCCCGAAATAAACGCGTTTTTTCAGACAACTGAATCCCCATGTAGCAGCCAGGCTCAGAAGAGCCCACACACTCAGATCTTAACCCCAGTGTGCTGAAAGTGTCAAAACATGTTTTTCAGCAGAAATAAACATGTTTCTGCAAGTTTGGTCAACCCCATGTAAGTTATGGGGCAGTAACAGTACACTTTTCAAAACGTGTTTTTCAGCCCGAAATAAACGCGTTTTTTCAGACAACTGAATCCCATTGTAGCAACAAGGCTCAGAAGAGCCCACACACTCAGATCTTAACCCCAGTGTGCAGAAAGGTTCAAAACATGTTTTTCAGCAGAAATAAACATGTTTCTGCAAGTTTGGTCAACCCCATGTAAGTTATGGGGCAGTAACAGTACACTTTTCAAAACGTGTTTTTCAGCCCGAAATAAACGTGTTTTTTCAGACAACTGAATCCCCATGTAGCAACAAGGCTCAGAAGAGCCCACACACTCAGATCTTAACCCCAGTGTGCTGAAGGTGTCAAAACATGTTTTTCAGCAGAAATAAACATGTTTCTGCAAGTTTGGTCAACCCCATGTAAGTTATGGGGCAGTAACAGTACACTTTTCAAAACGTGTTTTTCAGCCCGAAATAAACGCGTTTTTTCAGACAACTGAATACCCATGTAGCAGCAAGTCTCAGAAGAGCCCACACACTCAGATCTTAACCCCAGTGTGCAGAAAGGGTCAAAACGTGTTTTTCAGCAGAAATAAACATGTTTCTGCAAGTTTGGTCAACCCCATGTAAGTTATGGGGCAGTAACAGTACACTCTGCAAAACGTGTTTTTCAGCCCGAAATAAACGCGTTTTTTCAGACAACTGAATCCCCATGTAGCAGCAAGGCTCAGAAGAGCCCACACACTCAGATCTTAACCCCAGTGTGCAGAAAGGTTCAAAACATGTTTTTCAGCAGAAATAAACATGTCTCTGCAAGTTTGGTCAACCCCATGTAAGTTATGGGGCAGTAACAGTACACTTTTCAAAACGTGTTTTTCAGCCCGAAATAAACGCGTTTTTTCAGACAACTGAATCCCCATGTAGCAACAAGGCTCAGAAGAGCCCACACACTCAGATCTTAACCCCAGTGGGCTGAAAGTGTCAAAACATGTTTTTCAGCAGAAATAAACATGTTTCTGCAAGTTTGGTCAACCCCATGTAAGTTATGGGGCAGTAACAGTACACTTTTCAAAACGTGTTTTTCAGCCCGAAATAAACGCGTTTTTTCAGACAACTGAATCCCCATGTAGCAGCAAGGCTCAGACGAGCCCACACACTCAGATCTTAACCCCAGTGTGCAGAAAGGGTCAAAACGTGTTTTTCAGCAGAAATAAACATGTTTCTGCAAGTTTGGTCAACCCCATGTAAGTTATGGGGCAGTAACAGTACACTCTGCAAAACGTGTTTTTCAGCCCGAAATAAACGCGTTTTTTCAGACAACTGAATCCCCATGTAGCAGCCAGGCTCAGAAGAGCCCACACACTCAGATCTTAACCCCAGTGTGCTGAAAGTGTCAAAACATGTTTTTCAGCAGAAATAAACATGTTTCTGCAAGTTTGGTCAACCCCATGTAAGTTATGGGGCAGTAACAGTACACTTTTCAAAACGTGTTTTTCAGCCCGAAATAAACGCGTTTTTTCAGACAACTGAATCCCCATGTAGCAACAAGGCTCAGAAGAGCCCACACACTCAGATCTTAACCCCAGTGTGCTGAAAGTGTCAAAACATGTTTTTCAGCAGAAATAAACATGTTTCTGCAAGTTTGGTCAACCCCATGTAAGTTATGGGGCAGTAACAGTACACTTTTCAAAACGTGTTTTTCAGCCCGAAATAAACGCGTTTTTTCAGACAACTGAATCCCCATGTAGCAGCAAGGCTCAGAAGAGCCCACACACTCAGATCTTAACCCCAGTGTGCTGAAAGTGTCAAAACATGTTTTTCAGCAGAAATAAACATGTTTCTGCAATTTTGGTCAACCCCATGTAAGTTATGGGGCAGTAACAGTACACTTTTCAAAACGTGTTTTTCAGCCCGAAATAAACGCGTTTTTTCAGACAACTGAATCCCCATGTAGCAACAAGGCTCAGAAGAGCCCACACACTCAGATCTTAACCCCAGTGTGCTGAAAGTGTCAAAACATGTTTTTCAGCAGAAATAAACATGTTTCTGCAAGTTTGGTCAACCCCATGTAAGTTATGGGGCAGTAACAGTACACTTTTCAAAACGTGTTTTTCAGCCCGAAATAAACGCGTTTTTTCAGACAACTGAATCCCCATGCAGCAACAAGGCTCAGAAGAGCCCACACACTCAGATCTTAACCCCAGTGTGCTGAAAGTGTCAAAACTTGTTTTTCAGCAGAAATAAACATGTTTCTGCAAGTTTGGTCAACCCCATGTAAGTTATGGGGCAGTAACAGTACACTTTTCAAAACGTGTTTTTCAGCCCGAAATAAACGCGTTTTTTCAGACAACTGAATACCCATGTAGCAGCAAGGCTCAGAAGAGCCCACACACTCAGATCTTAACCCCAGTGTGCAGAAAGGTTCAAAACATGTTTTTCAGCAGAAATAAACATGTTTCTGCAAGTTTGGTCAACCCCATGTAAGTTATGGGGCAGTAACAGTACACTTTTCAAAACGTGTTTTTCAGCCCGAAATAAACGTGTTTTTTCAGACAACTGAATCCCCATGTAGCAACAAGGCTCAGAAGAGCCCACACACTCAGATCTTAACCCCAGTGTGCTGAAGGTGTCAAAACATGTTTTTCAGCAGAAATAAACATGTTTCTGCAAGTTTGGTCAACCCCATGTAAGTTATGGCGCAGTAACAGTACACTTTTCAAAACGTGTTTTTCAGCCCGAAATAAACGCGTTTTTTCAGACAACTGAATCCCCATGTAGCAACAAGGCTCAGAAGAGCCCACACACTCAGCTCTTAACCCCAGTGTGCAGAAAGGGTCAAAACGTGTTTTTCAGCAGAAATAAACATGTTTCTGCAAGTTTGGTCAACCCCATGTAAGTTATGGGGCAGTAACAGTACACTCTGCAAAACGTGTTTTTCAGCCCGAAATAAACGCGTTTTTTCAGACAACTGAATCCCCATGTAGCAACAAGGCTCAGAAGAGCCCACACACTCAGATCTTAACCCCAGTGTGCAGAAAGGTTCAAAACATGTTTTTCAGCAGAAATAAACATGTTTCTGCAAGTTTGGTCAACCCCATGTAAGTTATGGGGCAGTAACAGTACACTTTTCAAAACGTGTTTTTCAGCCCGAAATAAACGTGTTTTTTCAGACAACTGAATCCCCATGTAGCAGCAAGGCTCAGAAGAGCCCACACACTCAGATCTTAACCCCAGTGTGCAGAAAGGTTCAAAACATGTTTTTCAGCAGAAATAAACATGTCTCTGCAAGTTTGGTCAACCCCATGTAAGTTATGGGGCAGTAACAGTACACTTTTCAAAACGTGTTTTTCAGCCCGAAATAAACGCGTTTTTTCAGACAACTGAATCCCCATGTAGCAACAAGGCTCAGAAGAGCCCACACACTCAGATCTTAACCCCAGTGTGCTGAAAGTGTCAAAACATGTTTTTCAGCAGAAATAAACATGTTTCTGCAAGTTTGGTCAACCCCATGTAAGTTATGGGGCAGTAACAGTACACTTTTCAAAACGTGTTTTTCAGCCCGAAATAAACGCGTTTTTTCAGACAACTGAATCCCCATGTAGCAGCAAGGCTCAGACGAGCCCACACACTCAGATCTTAACCCCAGTGTGCAGAAAGGGTCAAAACGTGTTTTTCAGCAGAAATAAACATGTTTCTGCAAGTTTGGTCAACCCCATGTAAGTTATGGGGCAGTAACAGTACACTCTGCAAAACGTGTTTTTCAGCCCGAAATAAACGCGTTTTTTCAGACAACTGAATCCCCATGTAGCAGCCAGGCTCAGAAGAGCCCACACACTCAGATCTTAACCCCAGTGTGCTGAAAGTGTCAAAACATGTTTTTCAGCAGAAATAAACATGTTTCTGCAAGTTTGGTCAACCCCATGTAAGTTATGGGGCAGTAACAGTACACTTTTCAAAACGTGTTTTTCAGCCCGAAATAAACGCGTTTTTTCAGACAACTGAATCCCATTGTAGCAACAAGGCTCAGAAGAGCCCACACACTCAGATCTTAACCCCAGTGTGCAGAAAGGTTCAAAACATGTTTTTCAGCAGAAATAAACGTTTCTGCAAGTTTGGTCAACCCCATGTAAGTTATGGGGCAGTAACAGTACACTTTTCAAAACGTGTTTTTCAGCCCGAAATAAACGTGTTTTTTCAGACAACTGAATCCCCATGTAGCAACAAGGCTCAGAAGAGCCCACACACTCAGATCTTAACCCCAGTGTGCTGAAGGTGTCAAAACGTGTTTTTCAGCAGAAATAAACATGTTTCTGCAAGTTTGGTCAACCCCATGTAAGTTATGGGGCAGTAACAGTACACTCTGCAAAACGTGTTTTTCAGCCCGAAATAAACGCGTTTTTTCAGACAACTGAATCCCCATGTAGCAGCAAGGCTCAGAAGAGCCCACACACTCAGATCTTAACCCCAGTGTGCAGAAAGGTTCAAAACATGTTTTTCAGCAGAAATAAACATGTCTCTGCAAGTTTGGTCAACCCCATGTAAGTTATGGGGCAGTAACAGTACACTTTTCAAAACGTGTTTTTCAGCCCGAAATAAACGCGTTTTTTCAGACAACTGAATCCCCATGTAGCAACAAGGCTCAGAAGAGCCCACACACTCAGATCTTAACCCCAGTGTGCTGAAAGTGTCAAAACATGTTTTTCAGCAGAAATAAACATGTTTCTGCAAGTTTGGTCAACCCCATGTAAGTTATGGGGCAGTAACAGTACACTTTTCAAAACGTGTTTTTCAGCCCGAAATAAACGCGTTTTTTCAGACAACTGAATCCCCATGTAGCAGCAAGGCTCAGACGAGCCCACACACTCAGATCTTAACCCCAGTGTGCAGAAAGGGTCAAAACGTGTTTTTCAGCAGAAATAAACATGTTTCTGCAAGTTTGGTCAACCCCATGTAAGTTATGGGGCAGTAACAGTACACTCTGCAAAACGTGTTTTTCAGCCCGAAATAAACGCGTTTTTTCAGACAACTGAATCCCCATGTAGCAGCCAGGCTCAGAAGAGCCCACACACTCAGATCTTAACCCCAGTGTGCTGAAAGTGTCAAAACATGTTTTTCAGCAGAAATAAACATGTTTCTGCAAGTTTGGTCAACCCCATGTAAGTTATGGGGCAGTAACAGTACACTTTTCAAAACGTGTTTTTCAGCCCGAAATAAACGCGTTTTTTCAGACAACTGAATCCCATTGTAGCAACAAGGCTCAGAAGAGCCCACACACTCAGATCTTAACCCCAGTGTGCAGAAAGGTTCAAAACATGTTTTTCAGCAGAAATAAACATGTTTCTGCAAGTTTGGTCAACCCCATGTAAGTTATGGGGCAGTAACAGTACACTTTTCAAAACGTGTTTTTCAGCCCGAAATAAACGTGTTTTTTCAGACAACTGAATCCCCATGTAGCAACAAGGCTCAGAAGAGCCCACACACTCAGATCTTAACCCCAGTGTGCTGAAGGTGTCAAAACATGTTTTTCAGCAGAAATAAACATGTTTCTGCAAGTTTGGTCAACCCCATGTAAGTTATGGGGCAGTAACAGTACACTTTTCAAAACGTGTTTTTCAGCCCGAAATAAACGCGTTTTTTCAGACAACTGAATACCCATGTAGCAGCAAGTCTCAGAAGAGCCCACACACTCAGATCTTAACCCCAGTGTGCAGAAAGGGTCAAAACGTGTTTTTCAGCAGAAATAAACATGTTTCTGCAAGTTTGGTCAACCCCATGTAAGTTATGGGGCAGTAACAGTACACTCTGCAAAACGTGTTTTTCAGCCCGAAATAAACGCGTTTTTTCAGACAACTGAATCCCCATGTAGCAGCAAGGCTCAGAAGAGCCCACACACTCAGATCTTAACCCCAGTGTGCAGAAAGGTTCAAAACATGTTTTTCAGCAGAAATAAACATGTCTCTGCAAGTTTGGTCAACCCCATGTAAGTTATGGGGCAGTAACAGTACACTTTTCAAAACGTGTTTTTCAGCCCGAAATAAACGCGTTTTTTCAGACAACTGAATCCCCATGTAGCAACAAGGCTCAGAAGAGCCCACACACTCAGATCTTAACCCCAGTGGGCTGAAAGTGTCAAAACATGTTTTTCAGCAGAAATAAACATGTTTCTGCAAGTTTGGTCAACCCCATGTAAGTTATGGGGCAGTAACAGTACACTTTTCAAAACGTGTTTTTCAGCCCGAAATAAACGCGTTTTTTCAGACAACTGAATCCCCATGTAGCAGCAAGGCTCAGACGAGCCCACACACTCAGATCTTAACCCCAGTGTGCAGAAAGGGTCAAAACGTGTTTTTCAGCAGAAATAAACATGTTTCTGCAAGTTTGGTCAACCCCATGTAAGTTATGGGGCAGTAACAGTACACTCTGCAAAACGTGTTTTTCAGCCCGAAATAAACGCGTTTTTTCAGACAACTGAATCCCCATGTAGCAGCCAGGCTCAGAAGAGCCCACACACTCAGATCTTAACCCCAGTGTGCTGAAAGTGTCAAAACATGTTTTTCAGCAGAAATAAACATGTTTCTGCAAGTTTGGTCAACCCCATGTAAGTTATGGGGCAGTAACAGTACACTTTTCAAAACGTGTTTTTCAGCCCGAAATAAACGCGTTTTTTCAGACAACTGAATCCCCATGTAGCAACAAGGCTCAGAAGAGCCTACACACTCAGATCTTAACCCCAGTGTGCTGAAAGTGTCAAAACATGTTTTTCAGCAGAAATAAACATGTTTCTGCAAGTTTGGTCAACCCCATGTAAGTTATGGGGCAGTAACAGTACACTCTGCAAAACGTGTTTTTCAGCCCCAAATAAACGCGTTTTTTCAGACAACTGAATACCCATGTAGCAGCAAGGCTCAGAAGAGCCCACACACTCAGATCTTAACCCCAGTGTGCTGAAAGTGTCAAAACATGTTTTTCAGCAGAAATAAACATGTTTCTGCAAGTTTGGTCAACCCCATGTAAGTTATGGGGCAGTAACAGTACACTTTTCAAAACGTGTTTTTCAGCCCGAAATAAACGCGTTTTTTCAGACAACTGAATCCCCATGTAGCAGCAAGGCTCAGAAGAGCCCACACACTCAGATCTTAACCCCAGTGTGCTGAAAGTGTCAAAACATGTTTTTCAGCAGAAATAAACATGTTTCTGCAAGTTTGGTCAACCCCATGTAAGTTATGGGGCAGTAACAGTACACTCTGCAGAACGTGTTTTTCAGCCCGAAATAAACGCGTTTTTTCAGACAACTGAATCCCCATGTAGCAGCAAGGCTCAGAAGAGCCCACACACTCAGATCTTAACCCCAGTGTGCTGAAAGTGTCAAAACATGTTTTTCAGCAGAAATAAACATGTTTCTGCAAGTTTGGTCAACCCCATGTAAGTTATGGGGCAGTAACAGTACACTTTTCAAAACGTGTTTTTCAGCCCGAAATAAACGCGTTTTTTCAGACAACTGAATCCCCATGTAGCAACAAGGCTCAGAAGAGCCCACACACTCAGATCTTAACCCCAGTGTGCTGAAAGTGTCAAAACATGTTTTTCAGCAGAAATAAACATGTTTCTGCAAGTTTGGTCAACCCCATGTAAGTTATGGGGCAGTAACAGTACACTATGCAAAACGTGTTTTTCAGCCCGAAATAAACGCGTTTTTTCAGACAACTGAATACCCATGTAGCAGCAAGGCTCAGAAGAGCCCACACACTCAGATCTTAACCCCAGTGTGCTGAAAGTGTCAAAACATGTTTTTCAGCAGAAATAAACATGTTTCTGCAAGTTTGGTCAACCCCATGTAAGTTATGGGGCAGTAACAGTACACTTTTCAAAACGTGTTTTTCAGCCCGAAATAAACGCGTTTTTTCAGACAACTGAATCCCCATGTAGCAGCAAGGCTCAGAAGAGCCCACACACTCAGATCTTAACCCCAGTGTGCTGAAAGTGTCAAAACATGTTTTTCAGCAGAAATAAACATGTTTCTGCAATTTTGGTCAACCCCATGTAAGTTATGGGGCAGTAACAGTACACTTTTCAAAACGTGTTTTTCAGCCCGAAATAAACGCGTTTTTTCAGACAACTGAATCCCCATGTAGCAGCAAGGCTCAGAAGAGCCCACACACTCAGATCTTAACCCCAGTGTGCTGAAAGTGTCAAAACATGTTTTTCAGCAGAAATAAACATGTTTCTGCAATTTTGGTCAACCCCATGTAAGTTATGGGGCAGTAACAGTACACTTTTCAAAACGTGTTTTTCAGCCCGAAATAAACGCGTTTTTTCAGACAACTGAATCCCCATGTAGCAACAAGGCTCAGAAGAGCCCACACACTCAGATCTTAACCCCAGTGTGCTGAAAGTGTCAAAACATGTTTTTCAGCAGAAATAAACATGTTTCTGCAAGTTTGGTCAACCCCATGTAAGTTATGGGGCAGTAACAGTACACTTTTCAAAACGTGTTTTTCAGCCCGAAATAAACGCGTTTTTTCAGACAACTGAATCCCCATGCAGCAACAAGGCTCAGAAGAGCCCACACACTCAGATCTTAACCCCAGTGTGCTGAAAGTGTCAAAACTTGTTTTTCAGCAGAAATAAACATGTTTCTGCAAGTTTGGTCAACCCCATGTAAGTTATGGGGCAGTAACAGTACACTTTTCAAAACGTGTTTTTCAGCCCGAAATAAACGCGTTTTTTCAGACAACTGAATACCCATGTAGCAGCAAGGCTCAGAAGAGCCCACACACTCAGATCTTAACCCCAGTGTGCTGAAAGTGTCAAAACATGTTTTTCAGCAGAAATAAACATGTTTCTGCAAGTTTGGTCAACCCCATGTAAGTTATGGGGCAGTAACAGTACACTTTTCAAAACGTGTTTTTCAGCCCGAAATAAACGCGTTTTTTCAGACAACTGAATCCCCATGTAGCAACAAGGCTCAGAAGAGCCCACACACTCAGCTCTTAACCCCAGTGTGCAGAAAGGGTCAAAACGTGTTTTTCAGCAGAAATAAACATGTTTCTGCAAGTTTGGTCAACCCCATGTAAGTTATGGGGCAGTAACAGTACACTCTGCAAAACGTGTTTTTCAGCCCGAAATAAACGCGTTTTTTCAGACAACTGAATCCCCATGTAGCAACAAGGCTCAGAAGAGCCCACACACTCAGATCTTAACCCCAGTGTGCAGAAAGGTTCAAAACATGTTTTTCAGCAGAAATAAACATGTTTCTGCAAGTTTGGTCAACCCCATGTAAGTTATGGGGCAGTAACAGTACACTTTTCAAAACGTGTTTTTCAGCCCGAAATAAACGTGTTTTTTCAGACAACTGAATCCCCATGTAGCAACAAGGCTCAGAAGAGCCCACACACTCAGATCTTAACCCCAGTGTGCTGAAGGTGTCAAAACATGTTTTTCAGCAGAAATAAACATGTTTCTGCAAGTTTGGTCAACCCCATGTAAGTTATGGGGCAGTAACAGTACACTTTTCAAAACGTGTTTTTCAGCCCGAAATAAACGCGTTTTTTCAGACAACTGAATACCCATGTAGCAGCAAGTCTCAGAAGAGCCCACACACTCAGATCTTAACCCCAGTGTGCAGAAAGGGTCAAAACGTGTTTTTCAGCAGAAATAAACATGTTTCTGCAAGTTTGGTCAACCCCATGTAAGTTATGGGGCAGTAACAGTACACTCTGCAAAACGTGTTTTTCAGCCCGAAATAAACGCGTTTTTTCAGACAACTGAATCCCCATGTAGCAGCAAGGCTCAGAAGAGCCCACACACTCAGATCTTAACCCCAGTGTGCAGAAAGGTTCAAAACATGTTTTTCAGCAGAAATAAACATGTCTCTGCAAGTTTGGTCAACCCCATGTAAGTTATGGGGCAGTAACAGTACACTTTTCAAAACGTGTTTTTCAGCCCGAAATAAACGCGTTTTTTCAGACAACTGAATCCCCATGTAGCAACAAGGCTCAGAAGAGCCCACACACTCAGATCTTAACCCCAGTGTGCTGAAAGTGTCAAAACATGTTTTTCAGCAGAAATAAACATGTTTCTGCAAGTTTGGTCAACCCCATGTAAGTTATGGGGCAGTAACAGTACACTTTTCAAAACGTGTTTTTCAGCCCGAAATAAACGCGTTTTTTCAGACAACTGAATCCCCATGTAGCAGCAAGGCTCAGACGAGCCCACACACTCAGATCTTAACCCCAGTGTGCAGAAAGGGTCAAAACGTGTTTTTCAGCAGAAATAAACATGTTTCTGCAAGTTTGGTCAACCCCATGTAAGTTATGGGGCAGTAACAGTACACTCTGCAAAACGTGTTTTTCAGCCCGAAATAAACGCGTTTTTTCAGACAACTGAATCCCCATGTAGCAGCCAGGCTCAGAAGAGCCCACACACTCAGATCTTAACCCCAGTGTGCTGAAAGTGTCAAAACATGTTTTTCAGCAGAAATAAACATGTTTCTGCAAGTTTGGTCAACCCCATGTAAGTTATGGGGCAGTAACAGTACACTTTTCAAAACGTGTTTTTCAGCCCGAAATAAACGCGTTTTTTCAGACAACTGAATCCCCATGTAGCAACAAGGCTCAGAAGAGCCCACACACTCAGATCTTAACCCCAGTGTGCTGAAAGTGTCAAAACATGTTTTTCAGCAGAAATAAACATGTTTCTGCAAGTTTGGTCAACCCCATGTAAGTTATGGGGCAGTAACAGTACACTCTGCAAAACGTGTTTTTCAGCCCCAAATAAACGCGTTTTTTCAGACAACTGAATACCCATGTAGCAGCAAGGCTCAGAAGAGCCCACACACTCAGATCTTAACCCCAGTGTGCTGAAAGTGTCAAAACATGTTTTTCAGCAGAAATAAACATGTTTCTGCAAGTTTGGTCAACCCCATGTAAGTTATGGGGCAGTAACAGTACACTTTTCAAAACGTGTTTTTCAGCCCGAAATAAACGCGTTTTTTCAGACAACTGAATCCCCATGTAGCAGCAAGGCTCAGAAGAGCCCACACACTCAGATCTTAACCCCAGTGTGCTGAAAGTGTCAAAACATGTTTTTCAGCAGAAATAAACATGTTTCTGCAAGTTTGGTCAACCCCATGTAAGTTATGGGGCAGTAACAGTACACTTTTCAAAACGTGTTTTTCAGCCCGAAATAAACGCGTTTTTTCAGACAACTGAATCCCCATGTAGCAACAAGGCTCAGAAGAGCCCACACACTCAGATCTTAACCCCAGTGTGCTGAAAGTGTCAAAACATGTTTTTCAGCAGAAATAAACATGTTTCTGCAAGTTTGGTCAACCCCATGTAAGTTATGGGGCAGTAACAGTACACTTTTCAAAACGTGTTTTTCAGCCCGAAATAAACGCGTTTTTTCAGACAACTGAATCCCCATGTAGCAGCAAGGCTCAGACGAGCCCACACACTCAGATCTTAACCCCAGTGTGCAGAAAGGGTCAAAACGTGTTTTTCAGCAGAAATAAACATGTTTCTGCAAGTTTGGTCAACCCCATGTAAGTTATGGGGCAGTAACAGTACACTCTGCAAAACGTGTTTTTCAGCCCGAAATAAACGCGTTTTTTCAGACAACTGAATCCCCATGTAGCAGCCAGGCTCAGAAGAGCCCACACACTCAGATCTTAACCCCAGTGTGCTGAAAGTGTCAAAACATGTTTTTCAGCAGAAATAAACATGTTTCTGCAAGTTTGGTCAACCCCATGTAAGTTATGGGGCAGTAACAGTACACTTTTCAAAACGTGTTTTTCAGCCCGAAATAAACGCGTTTTTTCAGACAACTGAATCCCCATGTAGCAACAAGGCTCAGAAGAGCCCACACACTCAGATCTTAACCCCAGTGTGCTGAAAGTGTCAAAACATGTTTTTCAGCAGAAATAAACATGTTTCTGCAAGTTTGGTCAACCCCATGTAAGTTATGGGGCAGTAACAGTACACTCTGCAAAACGTGTTTTTCAGCCCCAAATAAACGCGTTTTTTCAGACAACTGAATACCCATGTAGCAGCAAGGCTCAGAAGAGCCCACACACTCAGATCTTAACCCCAGTGTGCTGAAAGTGTCAAAACATGTTTTTCAGCAGAAATAAACATGTTTCTGCAAGTTTGGTCAACCCCATGTAAGTTATGGGGCAGTAACAGTACACTTTTCAAAACGTGTTTTTCAGCCCGAAATAAACGCGTTTTTTCAGACAACTGAATCCCCATGTAGCAGCAAGGCTCAGAAGAGCCCACACACTCAGATCTTAACCCCAGTGTGCTGAAAGTGTCAAAACATGTTTTTCAGCAGAAATAAACATGTTTCTGCAAGTTTGGTCAACCCCATGTAAGTTATGGGGCAGTAACAGTACACTTTTCAACACGTGTTTTTCAGCCCGAAATAAACGCGTTTTTTCAGACAACTGAATCCCCATGTAGCAACAAGGCTCAGAAGAGCCCACACACTCAGATCTTAACCCCAGTGTGCTGAAAGTGTCAAAACATGTTTTTCAGCAGAAATAAACATGTTTCTGCAAGTTTGGTCAACCCCATGTAAGTTATGGGGCAGTAACAGTACACTTTTCAAAACGTGTTTTTCAGCCCGAAATAAACGCGTTTTTTCAGACAACTGAATCCCCATGCAGCAACAAGGCTCAGAAGAGCCCACACACTCAGATCTTAACCCCAGTGTGCTGAAAGTGTCAAAACTTGTTTTTCAGCAGAAATAAACATGTTTCTGCAAGTTTGGTCAACCCCATGTAAGTTATGGGGCAGTAACAGTACACTTTTCAAAACGTGTTTTTCAGCCCGAAATAAACGCGTTTTTTCAGACAACTGAATACCCATGTAGCAGCAAGGCTCAGAAGAGCCCACACACTCAGATCTTAACCCCAGTGTGCTGAAAGTATCAAAACATGTTTTTCAGCAGAAATAAACATGTTTCTGCAAGTTTGGTCAACCCCATGTAAGTTATGGGGCAGTAACAGTACACTTTTCAAAACGTGTTTTTCAGCCCGAAATAAACGCGTTTTTTCAGACAACTGAATCCCCATGTAGCAACAAGGCTCAGAAGAGCCCACACACTCAGATCTTAACCCCAGTGTGCTGAAAGTGTCAAAACATGTTTTTCAGCAGAAATAAACATGTTTCTGCAAGTTTGGTCAACCCCATGTAAGTTATGGGGCAGTAACAGTACACTTTTCAAAACGTGTTTTTCAGCCCGAAATAAACGCGTTTTTTCAGACAACTGAATACCCATGTAGCAGCAAGTCTCAGAAGAGCCCACACACTCAGCTCTTAACCCCAGTGTGCAGAAAGGGTCAAAACGTGTTTTTCAGCAGAAATAAACATGTTTCTGCAAGTTTGGTCAACCCCATGTAAGTTATGGGGCAGTAACAGTACACTCTGCAAAACGTGTTTTTCAGCCCGAAATAAACGCGTTTTTTCAGACAACTGAATCCCCATGTAGCAGCAAGGCTCAGAAGAGCCCACACACTCAGATCTTAACCCCAGTGTGCAGAAAGGTTCAAAACATGTTTTTCAGCAGAAATAAACATGTTTCTGCAAGTTTGGTCAACCCCATGTAAGTTATGGGGCAGTAACAGTACACTTTTCAAAACGTGTTTTTCAGCCCGAAATAAACGCGTTTTTTCAGACAACTGAATCCCCATGTAGCAACAAGGCTCAGAAGAGCCCACACACTCAGATCTTAACCCCAGTGTGCTGAAAGTGTCAAAACGTTTTTCAGCAGAAATAAACATGTTTCTGCAAGTTTGGTCAACCCCATGTAAGTTATGGGGCAGTAACAGTACACTTTTCAAAACGTGTTTTTCAGCCCGAAATAAACGCGTTTTTTCAGACAACTGAATCCCCATGCAGCAACAAGGCTCAGAAGAGCCCACACACTCAGATCTTAACCCCAGTGTGCTGAAAGTGTCAAAACTTGTTTTTCAGCAGAAATAAACATGTTTCTGCAAGTTTGGTCAACCCCATGTAAGTTATGGGGCAGTAACAGTACACTTTTCAAAACGTGTTTTTCAGCCCGAAATAAACGCGTTTTTTCAGACAACTGAATACCCATGTAGCAGCAAGGCTCAGAAGAGCCCACACACTCAGATCTTAACCCCAGTGTGCTGAAAGTATCAAAACATGTTTTTCAGCAGAAATAAACATGTTTCTGCAAGTTTGGTCAACCCCATGTAAGTTATGGGGCAGTAACAGTACACTTTTCAAAACGTGTTTTTCAGCCCGAAATAAACGCGTTTTTTCAGACAACTGAATCCCCATGTAGCAACAAGGCTCAGAAGAGCCCACACACTCAGATCTTAACCCCAGTGTGCTGAAAGTGTCAAAACATGTTTTTCAGCAGAAATAAACATGTTTCTGCAAGTTTGGTCAACCCCATGTAAGTTATGGGGCAGTAACAGTACACTTTTCAAAACGTGTTTTTCAGCCCGAAATAAACGCGTTTTTTCAGACAACTGAATACCCATGTAGCAGCAAGTCTCAGAAGAGCCCACACACTCAGCTCTTAACCCCAGTGTGCAGAAAGGGTCAAAACGTGTTTTTCAGCAGAAATAAACATGTTTCTGCAAGTTTGGTCAACCCCATGTAAGTTATGGGGCAGTAACAGTACACTCTGCAAAACGTGTTTTTCAGCCCGAAATAAACGCGTTTTTTCAGACAACTGAATCCCCATGTAGCAGCAAGGCTCAGAAGAGCCCACACACTCAGATCTTAACCCCAGTGTGCAGAAAGGTTCAAAACATGTTTTTCAGCAGAAATAAACATGTTTCTGCAAGTTTGGTCAACCCCATGTAAGTTATGGGGCAGTAACAGTACACTTTTCAAAACGTGTTTTTCAGCCCGAAATAAACGCGTTTTTTCAGACAACTGAATCCCCATGTAGCAACAAGGCTCAGAAGAGCCCACACACTCAGATCTTAACCCCAGTGTGCAGAAAGGGTCAAAACTTGTTTTTCAGCAGAAATAAACATGTTTCTGCAAGTTTGGTCAACCCCATGTAAGTTATGGGGCAGTAACAGTACACTTTTCAAAACGTGTTTTTCAGCCCGAAATAAACGCGTTTTTTCAGACAACTGAATCCCCATGTAGCAGCAAGGCTCAGAAGAGCCCACACACTCAGATCTTAACCCCAGTGTGCAGAAAGGTTCAAAACATGTTTTTCAGCAGAAATAAACATGTTTCTGCAAGTTTGGTCAACCCCATGTAAGTTATGGGGCAGTAACAGTACACTTTTCAAAACGTGTTTTTCAGCCCGAAATAAACGCGTTTTTTCAGACAACTGAATCCCCATGTAGCAACAAGGCTCAGAAGAGCCCACACACTCAGATCTTAACCCCAGTGTGCTGAAAGTGTCAAAACATGTTTTTCAGCAGAAATAAACATGTTTCTGCAAGTTTGGTCAACCCCATGTAAGTTATGGGGCAGTAACAGTACACTTTTCAAAACGTGTTTTTCAGCCCGAAATAAACGCGTTTTTTCAGACAACTGAATCCCCATGTAGCAACAAGGCTCAGAAGAGCCCACACACTCAGATCTTAACCCCAGTGTGCTGAAAGTGTCAAAACATGTTTTTCAGCAGAAATAAACATGTTTCTGCAAGTTTGGTCAACCCCATGTAAGTTATGGGGCAGTAACAGTACACTTTTCAAAACGTGTTTTTCAGCCCGAAATAAACGCGTTTTTTCAGACAACTGAATCCCCATGTAGCAACAAGGCTCAGAAGAGCCCACACACTCAGATCTTAACCCCAGTGTGCTGAAAGTGTCAAAACATGTTTTTCAGCAGAAATAAACATGTTTCTGCAAGTTTGGTCAACCCCATGTAAGTTATGGGGCAGTAACAGTACACTTTTCAAAACGTGTTTTTCAGCCCGAAATAAACGCGTTTTTTCAGACAACTGAATACCCATGTAGCAGCAAGTCTCAGAAGAGCCCACACACTCAGCTCTTAACCCCAGTGTGCAGAAAGGGTCAAAACGTGTTTTTCAGCAGAAATAAACATGTTTCTGCAAGTTTGGTCAACCCCATGTAAGTTATGGGGCAGTAACAGTACACTCTGCAAAACGTGTTTTTCAGCCCGAAATAAACGCGTTTTTTCAGACAACTGAATCCCCATGTAGCAGCAAGGCTCAGAAGAGCCCACACACTCAGATCTTAACCCCAGTGTGCTGAAAGTGTCAAAACATGTTTTTCAGCAGAAATAAACATGTTTCTGCAAGTTTGGTCAACCCCATGTAAGTTATGGGGCAGTAACAGTACACTTTTCAAAACGTGTTTTTCAGCCCGAAATAAACGCGTTTTTTCAGACAACTGAATCCCCATGTAGCAGCAAGGCTCAGAAGAGCCCACACACTCAGATCTTAACCCCAGTGTGCTGAAAGTGTCAAAACATGTTTTTCAGCAGAAATAAACATGTTTCTGCAAGTTTGGTCAACCCCATGTAAGTTATGGGGCAGTAACAGTACACTCTGCAAAACGTGTTTTTCAGCCCGAAATAAACGCGTTTTTTTCAGACAACTGAATCCCCATGTAGCAGCAAGGCTCAGAAGAGCCCACACACTCAGATCTTAACCCCAGTGTGCTGAAAGTGTCAAAACATGTTTTTCAGCAGAAATAAACATGTTTCTGCAAGTTTGGTCAACCCCTTGTAAGTTATGGGGCAGTAACAGTACACTTTTCAAAACGTGTTTTTCAGCCCGAAATAAACGCGTTTTTTCAGACAACTGAATCCCCATGTAGCAGCAAGGCTCAGAAGAGCCCACACACTCAGATCTTAACCCCAGTGTGCTGACAGTGTCAAAACATGTTTTTCAGCAGAAATAAACATGTTTCTGCAAGTTTGGTCAACCCCATGTAAGTTATGGGGCAGTAACAGTACACTTTTCAAAACGTGTTTTTCAGCCCGAAATAAACGCGTTTTTTCAGACAACTGAATCCCCATGCAGCAACAAGGCTCAGAAGAGCCCACACACTCAGATCTTAACCCCAGTGTGCTGAAAGTGTCAAAACTTGTTTTTCAGCAGAAATAAACATGTTTCTGCAAGTTTGGTCAACCCCATGTAAGTTATGGGGCAGTAACAGTACACTTTTCAAAACGTGTTTTTCAGCCCGAAATAAACGCGTTTTTTCAGACAACTGAATACCCATGTAGCAGCAAGGCTCAGAAGAGCCCACACACTCAGATCTTAACCCCAGTGTGCTGAAAGTGTCAAAACATGTTTTTCAGCAGATATAAACATGTTTCTGCAAGTTTGGTCAACCCCATGTAAGTTATGGGGCAGTAACAGTACACTTTTCAAAACGTGTTTTTCAGCCCGAAATAAACGCGTTTTTTCAGACAACTGAATACCCATGTAGCAGCAAGTCTCAGAAGAGCCCACACACTCAGCTCTTAACCCCAGTGTGCAGAAAGGGTCAAAACGTGTTTTTCAGCAGAAATAAACATGTTTCTGCAAGTTTGGTCAACCCCATGTAAGTTATGGGGCAGTAACAGTACACTCTGCAAAACGTGTTTTTCAGCCCGAAATAAACGCGTTTTTTCAGACAACTGAATCCCCATGTAGCAACAAGGCTCAGAAGAGCCCACACACTCAGATCTTAACCCCAGTGTGCTGAAAGTGTCAAAACATGTTTTTCAGCAGAAATAAACATGTTTCTGCAAGTTTGGTCAACCCCATGTAAGTTATGGGGCAGTAACAGTACACTTTTCAAAACGTGTTTTTCAGCCCGAAATAAACGCGTTTTTTCAGACAACTGAATCCCCATGTAGCAGCAAGGCTCAGACGAGCCCACACACTCAGATCTTAACCCCAGTGTGCAGAAAGGGTCAAAACGTGTTTTTCAGCAGAAATAAACATGTTTCTGCAAGTTTGGTCAACCCCATGTAAGTTATGGGGCAGTAACAGTACACTCTGCAAAACGTGTTTTTCAGCCCGAAATAAACGCGTTTTTTCAGACAACTGAATCCCCATGTAGCAGCAAGGCTCAGACGAGCCCACACACTCAGATCTTAACCCCAGTGTGCTGAAAGTGTCAAAACATGTTTTTCAGCAGAAATAAACATGTTTCTGCAAGTTTGGTCAACCCCATGTAAGTTATGGGGCAGTAACAGTACACTTTTCAAAACGTGTTTTTCAGCCCGAAATAAACGCGTTTTTTCAGACAACTGAATCCCCATGTAGCAACAAGGCTCAGAAGAGCCCACACACTCAGATCTTAACCCCAGTGTGCTGAAAGTGTCAAAACATGTTTTTCAGCAGAAATAAACATGTTTCTGCAAGTTTGGTCAACCCCATGTAAGTTATGGGGCAGTAACAGTACACTATGCAAAACGTGTTTTTCAGCCCGAAATAAATGCGTTTTTTCAGACAACTGAATACCCATGTAGCAGCAAGGCTCAGAAGAGCCCACACACTCAGATCTTAACCCCAGTGTGCTGAAAGTGTCAAAACATGTTTTTCAGCAGAAATAAACATGTTTCTGCAAGTTTGGTCAACCCCATGTAAGTTATGGGGCAGTAACAGTACACTTTTCAAAACGTGTTTTTCAGCCCGAAATAAACGCGTTTTTTCAGACAACTGAATCCCCATGTAGCAGCAAGGCTCAGAAGAGCCCACACACTCAGATCTTAACCCCAGTGTGCTGAAAGTGTCAAAACATGTTTTTCAGCAGAAATAAACATGTTTCTGCAATTTTGGTCAACCCCATGTAAGTTATGGGGCAGTAACAGTACACTTTTCAAAACGTGTTTTTCAGCCCGAAATAAACGCGTTTTTTCAGACAACTGAATCCCCATGTAGCAGCAAGGCTCAGAAGAGCCCACACACTCAGATCTTAACCCCAGTGTGCTGAAAGTGTCAAAACATGTTTTTCAGCAGAAATAAACATGTTTCTGCAATTTTGGTCAACCCCATGTAAGTTATGGGGCAGTAACAGTACACTTTTCAAAACGTGTTTTTCAGCCCGAAATAAACGCGTTTTTTCAGACAACTGAATCCCCATGTAGCAACAAGGCTCAGAAGAGCCCACACACTCAGATCTTAACCCCAGTGTGCTGAAAGTGTCAAAACATGTTTTTCAGCAGAAATAAACATGTTTCTGCAAGTTTGGTCAACCCCATGTAAGTTATGGGGCAGTAACAGTACACTTTTCAAAACGTGTTTTTCAGCCCGAAATAAACGCGTTTTTTCAGACAACTGAATCCCCATGTAGCAACAAGGCTCAGAAGAGCCCACACACTCAGATCTTAACCCCAGTGTGCTGAAAGTGTCAAAACATGTTTTTCAGCAGAAATAAACATGTTTCTGCAAGTTTGGTCAACCCCATGTAAGTTATGGGGCAGTAACAGTACACTTTTCAAAACGTGTTTTTCAGCCCGAAATAAACGCGTTTTTTCAGACAACTGAATACCCATGTAGCAGCAAGTCTCAGAAGAGCCCACACACTCAGCTCTTAACCCCAGTGTGCAGAAAGGGTCAAAACGTGTTCTTCAGCAGAAATAAACATGTTTCTGCAAGTTTGGTCAACCCCATGTAAGTTATGGGGCAGTAACAGTACACTCTGCAAAACGTGTTTTTCAGCCCGAAATAAACGCGTTTTTTCAGACAACTGAATCCCCATGTAGCAGCAAGGCTCAGAAGAGCCCACACACTCAGATCTTAACCCCAGTGTGCAGAAAGGTTCAAAACATGTTTTTCAGCAGAAATAAACATGTTTCTGCAAGTTTGGTCAACCCCATGTAAGTTATGGGGCAGTAACAGTACACTTTTCAAAACGTGTTTTTCAGCCCGAAATAAACGCGTTTTTTCAGACAACTGAAACCCCATGTAGCAACAAGGCTCAGCAGAGCCCACACACTCAGATCTTAACCCCAGTGTGCAGAAAGGGTCAAAACTTGTTTTTCAGCAGAAATAAACATGTTTCTGCAAGTTTGGTCAACCCCATGTAAGTTATGGGGCAGTAACAGTACACTTTTCAAAACGTGTTTTTCAGCCCGAAATAAACGCGTTTTTTCAGACAACTGAATCCCCATGTAGCAACAAGGCTCAGAAGAGCCCACACACTCAGATCTTAACCCCAGTGTGCTGAAAGTGTCAAAACATGTTTTTCAGCAGAAATAAACATGTTTCTGCAAGTTTGGTCAACCCCATGTAAGTTATGGGGCAGTAACAGTACACTTTTCAAAACGTTTTTTTCAGCCCGAAATAAACGCGTTTTTTCAGACAACTGAATACCCATGTAGCAGCAAGTCTCAGAAGAGCCCACACACTCAGCTCTTAACCCCAGTGTGCAGAAAGGGTCAAAACGTGTTTTTCAGCAGAAATAAACATGTTTCTGCAAGTTTGGTCAACCCCATGTAAGTTATGGGGCAGTAACAGTACACTCTGCAAAACGTGTTTTTCAGCCCGAAATAAACGCGTTTTTTCAGACAACTGAATCCCCATGTAGCAGCAAGGCTCAGAAGAGCCCACACACTCAGCTCTTAACTCCAGTGTGCAGAAAGGGTCAAAACGTGTTTTTCAGCAGAAATAAACATGTTTCTGCAAGTTTGGTCAACCCCATGTAAGTTATGGGGCAGTAACAGTACACTCTGCAAAACGTGTTTTTCAGCCCGAAATAAACGCGTTTTTTCAGACAACTGAATCCCCATGTAGCAACAAGGCTCAGAAGAGCCCACACACTCAGATCTTAACCCCAGTGTGCTGAAAGTGTCAAAACATGTTTTTCAGCAGAAATAAACATGTTTCTGCAAGTTTGGTCAACCCCATGTAAGTTATGGGGCAGTAACAGTACACTTTTCAAAACGTGTTTTTCAGCCCGAAATAAACGCGTTTTTTCAGACAACTGAATCCCCATGTAGCAACAAGGCTCAGAAGAGCCCACACACTCAGATCTTAACCCCAGTGTGCTGAAAGTGTCAAAACATGTTTTTCAGCAGAAATAAACATGTTTCTGCAAGTTTGGTCAACCCCATGTAAGTTATGGGGCAGTAACAGTACACTTTTCAAAACGTGTTTTTCAGCCCGAAATAAACGCGTTTTTTCAGACAACTGAATCCCCATGTAGCAACAAGGCTCAGAAGAGCCCACACACTCAGATCTTAACCCCAGTGTGCTGAAAGTGTCAAAACATGTTTTTCAGCAGAAATAAACATGTTTCTGCAAGTTTGGTCAACCCCATGTAAGTTATGGGGCAGTAACAGTACACTTTTCAAAACGTGTTTTTCAGCCCGAAATAAACGCGTTTTTTCAGACAACTGAATACCCATGTAGCAGCAAGTCTCAGAAGAGCCCACACACTCAGCTCTTAACCCCAGTGTGCAGAAAGGGTCAAAACGTGTTTTTCAGCAGAAATAAACATGTTTCTGCAAGTTTGGTCAACCCCATGTAAGTTATGGGGCAGTAACAGTACACTCTGCAAAACGTGTTTTTCAGCCCGAAATAAACGCGTTTTTTCAGACAACTGAATCCCCATGTACCAGCAAGGCTCAGAAGAGCCCACACACTCAGATCTTAACCCCAGTGTGCTGAAAGTGTCAAAACATGTTTTTCAGCAGAAATAAACATGTTTCTGCAAGTTTGGTCAACCCCATGTAAGTTATGGGGCAGTAACAGTACACTTTTCAAAACGTGTTTTTCAGCCCGAAATAAACGCGTTTTTTCAGACAACTGAATCCCCATGTAGCAGCAAGGCTCAGAAGAGCCCACACACTCAGATCTTAACCCCAGTGTGCTGAAAGTGTCAAAACATGTTTTTCAGCAGAAATAAACATGTTTCTGCAAGTTTGGTCAACCCCATGTAAGTTATGGGGCAGTAACAGTACACTTTTCAAAACGTGTTTTTCAGCCCGAAATAAACGCGTTTTTTCAGACAACTGAATCCCCATGCAGCAACAAGGCTCAGAAGAGCCCACACACTCAGATCTTAACCCCAGTGTGCTGAAAGTGTCAAAACTTGTTTTTCAGCAGAAATAAACATGTTTCTGCAAGTTTGGTCAACCCCATGTAAGTTATGGGGCAGTAACAGTACACTTTTCAAAACGTGTTTTTCAGCCCGAAATAAACGCGTTTTTTCAGACAACTGAATACCCATGTAGCAGCAAGGCTCAGAAGAGCCCACACACTCAGATCTTAACCCCAGTGTGCTGAAAGTGTCAAAACATGTTTTTCAGCAGAAATAAACATGTTTCTGCAAGTTTGGTCAACCCCATGTAAGTTATGGGGCAGTAACAGTACACTTTTCAAAACGTGTTTTTCAGCCCGAAATAAACGCGTTTTTTCAGACAACTGAATACCCATGTAGCAGCAAGTCTCAGAAGAGCCCACACACTCAGCTCTTAACCCCAGTGTGCAGAAAGGGTCAAAACGTGTTTATCAGCAGAAATAAACATGTTTCTGCAAGTTTGGTCAACCCCATGTAAGTTATGGGGCAGTAACAGTACACTCTGCAAAACGTGTTTTTCAGCCCGAAATAAACGCGTTTTTTCAGACAACTGAATCCCCATGTAGCAGCAAGGCTCAGAAGAGCCCACACACTCAGATCTTAACCCCAGTGTGCTGAAAGTGTCAAAACATGTTTTTCAGCAGAAATAAACATGTTTCTGCAAGTTTGGTCAACCCCATGTAAGTTATGGGGCAGTAACAGTACACTTTTCAAAACGTGTTTTTCAGCCCGAAATAAACGCGTTTTTTCAGACAACTGAATACCCATGTAGCAGCAAGGCTCAGAAGAGCCCACACACTCAGATCTTAACCCCAGTGTGCTGAAAGTGTCAAAACATGTTTTTCAGCAGAAATAAACATGTTTCTGCAAGTTTGGTCAACCCCATGTAAGTTATGGGGCAGTAACAGTACACTTTTCAAAACGTGTTTTTCAGCCCGAAATAAACGCGTTTTTTCAGACAACTGAATCCCCATGTAGCAGCAAGGCTCAGAAGAGCCCACACACTCAGATCTTAACCCCAGTGTGCTGAAAGTGTCAAAACATGTTTTTCAGCAGAAATAAACATGTTTCTGCAATTTTGGTCAACCCCATGTAAGTTATGGGGCAGTAACAGTACACTTTTCAAAACGTGTTTTTCAGCCCGAAATAAACGCGTTTTTTCAGACAACTGAATCCCCATGTAGCAGCAAGGCTCAGAAGAGCCCACACACTCAGATCTTAACCCCAGTGTGCTGAAAGTGTCAAAACATGTTTTTCAGCAGAAATAAACATGTTTCTGCAATTTTGGTCAACCCCATGTAAGTTATGGGGCAGTAACAGTACACTTTTCAAAACGTGTTTTTCAGCCCGAAATAAACGCGTTTTTTCAGACAACTGAATCCCCATGTAGCAACAAGGCTCAGAAGAGCCCACACACTCAGATCTTAACCCCAGTGTGCTGAAAGTGTCAAAACATGTTTTTCAGCAGAAATAAACATGTTTCTGCAAGTTTGGTCAACCCCATGTAAGTTATGGGGCAGTAACAGTACACTTTTCAAAACGTGTTTTTCAGCCCGAAATAAACGCGTTTTTTCAGACAACTGAATACCCATGTAGCAGCAAGTCTCAGAAGAGCCCACACACTCAGCTCTTAACCCCAGTGTGCAGAAAGGGTCAAAACGTGTTTTTCAGCAGAAATAAACATGTTTCTGCAAGTTTGGTCAACCCCATGTAAGTTATGGGGCAGTAACAGTACACTCTGCAAAACGTGTTTTTCAGCCCGAAATAAACGCGTTTTTTCAGACAACTGAATCCCCATGTAGCAGCAAGGCTCAGAAGAGCCCACACACTCAGATCTTAACCCCAGTGTGCAGAAAGGTTCAAAACATGTTTTTCAGCAGAAATAAACATGTTTCTGCAAGTTTGGTCAACCCCATGTAAGTTATGGGGCAGTAACAGTACACTTTTCAAAACGTGTTTTTCAGCCCGAAATAAACGCGTTTTTTCAGACAACTGAATCCCCATGTAGCAACAAGGCTCAGCAGAGCCCACACACTCAGATCTTAACCCCAGTGTGCAGAAAGGGTCAAAACTTGTTTTTCAGCAGAAATAAACATGTTTCTGCAAGTTTGGTCAACCCCATGTAAGTTATGGGGCAGTAACAGTACACTTTTCAAAACGTGTTTTTCAGCCCGAAATAAACGCGTTTTTTCAGACAACTGAATCCCCATGTAGCAACAAGGCTCAGAAGAGCCCACACACTCAGATCTTAACCCCAGTGTGCTGAAAGTGTCAAAACATGTTTTTCAGCAGAAATAAACATGTTTCTGCAAGTTTGGTCAACCCCATGTAAGTTATGGGGCAGTAACAGTACACTTTTCAAAACGTTTTTTTCAGCCCGAAATAAACGCGTTTTTTCAGACAACTGAATACCCATGTAGCAGCAAGTCTCAGAAGAGCCCACACACTCAGCTCTTAACCCCAGTGTGCAGAAAGGGTCAAAACGTGTTTTTCAGCAGAAATAAACATGTTTCTTCAAGTTTGGTCAACCCCATGTAAGTTATGGGGCAGTAACAGTACACTCTGCAAAACGTGTTTTTCAGCCCGAAATAAACGCGTTTTTTCAGACAACTGAATCCCCATGTAGCAGCAAGGCTCAGAAGAGCCCACACACTCAGCTCTTAACCCCAGTGTGCAGAAAGGGTCAAAACGTGTTTTTCAGCAGAAATAAACATGTTTCTGCAAGTTTGGTCAACCCCATGTAAGTTATGGGGCAGTAACAGTACACTCTGCAAAACGTGTTTTTCAGCCCGAAATAAACGCGTTTTTTCAGACAACTGAATCCCCATGTAGCAACAAGGCTCAGAAGAGCCCACACACTCAGATCTTAACCCCAGTGTGCTGAAAGTGTCAAAACATGTTTTTCAGCAGAAATAAACATGTTTCTGCAAGTTTGGTCAACCCCATGTAAGTTATGGGGCAGTAACAGTACACTTTTCAAAACGTGTTTTTCAGCCCGAAATAAACGCGTTTTTTCAGACAACTGAATCCCCATGTAGCAACAAGGCTCAGAAGAGCCCACACACTCAGATCTTAACCCCAGTGTGCTGAAAGTGTCAAAACATGTTTTTCAGCAGAAATAAACATGTTTCTGCAAGTTTGGTCAACCCCATGTAAGTTATGGGGCAGTAACAGTACACTTTTCAAAACGTGTTTTTCAGCCCGAAATAAACGCGTTTTTTCAGACAACTGAATCCCCATGTAGCAACAAGGCTCAGAAGAGCCCACACACTCAGATCTTAACCCCAGTGTGCTGAAAGTGTCAAAACATGTTTTTCAGCAGAAATAAACATGTTTCTGCAAGTTTGGTCAACCCCATGTAAGTTATGGGGCAGTAACAGTACACTTTTCAAAACGTGTTTTTCAGCCCGAAATAAACGCGTTTTTTCAGACAACTGAATCCCCATGTAGCAACAAGGCTCAGAAGAGCCCACACACTCAGATCTTAACCCCAGTGTGCTGACAGTGTCAAAACATGTTTTTCAGCAGAAATAAACATGTTTCTGCAAGTTTGGTCAACCCCATGTAAGTTATGGGGCAGTAACAGTACACTTTTCAAAACGTGTTTTTCAGCCCGAAATAAACGCGTTTTTTCAGACAACTGAATACCCATGTAGCAGCAAGGCTCAGAAGAGCCCACACACTCAGATCTTAACCCCAGTGTGCTGAAAGTGTCAAAACATGTTTTTCAGCAGAAATAAACATGTTTCTGCAAGTTTGGTCAACCCCATGTAAGTTATGGGGCAGTAACAGTACACTTTTCAAAACGTGTTTTTCAGCCCGAAATAAACGCGTTTTTTCAGACAACTGAATACCCATGTAGCAGCAAGTCTCAGAAGAGCCCACACACTCAGCTCTTAACCCCAGTGTGCAGAAAGGGTCAAAACGTGTTTTTCAGCAGAAATAAACATGTTTCTGCAAGTTTGGTCAACCCCATGTAAGTTATGGGGCAGTAACAGTACACTCTGCAAAACGTGTTTTTCAGCCCGAAATAAACGCGTTTTTTCAGACAACTGAATCCCCATGTAGCAGCAAGGCTCAGAAGAGCCCACACACTCAGATCTTAACCCCAGTGTGCAGAAAGGTTCAAAACATGTTTTTCAGCAGAAATAAACATGTCTCTGCAAGTTTGGTCAACCCCATGTAAGTTATGGGGCAGTAACAGTACACTTTTCAAAACGTGTTTTTCAGCCCGAAATAAACGCGTTTTTTCAGACAACTGAATCCCCATGTAGCAACAAGGCTCAGAAGAGCCCACACACTCAGATCTTAACCCCAGTGTGCTGAAAGTGTCAAAACATGTTTTTCAGCAGAAATAAACATGTTTCTGCAAGTTTGGTCAACCCCATGTAAGTTATGGGGCAGTAACAGTACACTTTTCAAAACGTGTTTTTCAGCCCGAAATAAACACGTTTTTTCAGACAACTGAATCCCCATGTAGCAGCAAGGCTCAGACGAGCCCACACACTCAGATCTTAACCCCAGTGTGCAGAAAGGGTCAAAACGTGTTTTTCAGCAGAAATAAACATGTTTCTGCAAGTTTGGTCAACCCCATGTAAGTTATGGGGCAGTAACAGTACACTCTGCAAAACGTGTTTTTCAGCCCGAAATAAACGCGTTTTTTCAGACAACTGAATCCCCATGTAGCAGCAAGGCTCAGAAGAGCCCACACACTCAGATCTTAACCCCAGTGTGCTGAAAGTGTCAAAACATGTTTTTCAGCAGAAATAAACATGTTTCTGCAAGTTTGGTCAACCCCATGTAAGTTATGGGGCAGTAACAGTACACTTTTCAAAACGTGTTTTTCAGCCCGAAATAAACGCGTTTTTTCAGACAACTGAATCCCCATGTAGCAACAAGGCTCAGAAGAGCCCACACACTCAGATCTTAACCCCAGTGTGCTGAAAGTGTCAAAACATGTTTTTCAGCAGAAATAAACATGTTTCTGCAAGTTTGGTCAACCCCATGTAAGTTATGGGGCAGTAACAGTACACTATGCAAAACGTGTTTTTCAGCCCGAAATAAACGCGTTTTTTCAGACAACTGAATACCCATGTAGCAGCAAGGCTCAGAAGAGCCCACACACTCAGATCTTAACCCCAGTGTGCTGAAAGTGTCAAAACATGTTTTTCAGCAGAAATAAACATGTTTCTGCAAGTTTGGTCAACCCCATGTAAGTTATGGGGCAGTAACAGTACACTTTTCAAAACGTGTTTTTCAGCCCGAAATAAACGCGTTTTTTCAGACAACTGAATCCCCATGTAGCAGCAAGGCTCAGAAGAGCCCACACACTCAGATCTTAACCCCAGTGTGCTGAAAGTGTCAAAACATGTTTTTCAGCAGAAATAAACATGTTTCTGCAATTTTGGTCAACCCCATGTAAGTTATGGGGCAGTAACAGTACACTTTTCAAAACGTGTTTTTCAGCCCGAAATAAACGCGTTTTTTCAGACAACTGAATCCCCATGTAGCAGCAAGGCTCAGAAGAGCCCACACACTCAGATCTTAACCCCAGTGTGCTGAAAGTGTCAAAACATGTTTTTCAGCAGAAATAAACATGTTTCTGCAATTTTGGTCAACCCCATGTAAGTTATGGGGCAGTAACAGTACACTTTTCAAAACGTGTTTTTCAGCCCGAAATAAACGCGTTTTTTCAGACAACTGAATCCCCATGTAGCAACAAGGCTCAGAAGAGCCCACACACTCAGATCTTAACCCCAGTGTGCTGAAAGTGTCAAAACATGTTTTTCAGCAGAAATAAACATGTTTCTGCAAGTTTGGTCAACCCCATGTAAGTTATGGGGCAGTAACAGTACACTTTTCAAAACGTGTTTTTCAGCCCGAAATAAACGCGTTTTTTCAGACAACTGAATACCCATGTAGCAGCAAGTCTCAGAAGAGCCCACACACTCAGCTCTTAACCCCAGTGTGCAGAAAGGGTCAAAACGTGTTTTTCAGCAGAAATAAAAATGTTTCTGCAAGTTTGGTCAACCCCATGTAAGTTATGGGGCAGTAACAGTACACTCTGCAAAACGTGTTTTTCAGCCCGAAATAAACGCGTTTTTTCAGAAAACTGAATACCCATGTAGCAGCAAGGCTCAGAAGAGCCCACACACTCAGATCTTAACCCCAGTGTGCTGAAAGTGTCAAAACATGTTTTTCAGCAGAAATAAACATGTTTCTGCAAGTTTGGTCAACCCCATGTAAGTTATGGGGCAGTAACAGTACACTTTTCAAAACGTGTTTTTCAGCCCGAAATAAACGCGTTTTTTCAGACAACTGAATCCCCATGTAGCAGCAAGGCTCAGAAGAGCCCACACACTCAGATCTTAACCCCAGTGTGCTGAAAGTGTCAAAACATGTTTTTCAGCAGAAATAAACATGTTTCTGCAAGTTTGGTCAACCCCATGTAAGTTATGGGGCAGTAACAGTACACTTTTCAAAACGTGTTTTTCAGCCCGAAATAAACGCGTTTTTTCAGACAACTGAATCCCCATGTAGCAACAAGGCTCAGAAGAGCCCACACACTCAGATCTTAACCCCAGTGTGCTGACAGTGTCAAAACATGTTTTTCAGCAGAAATAAACATGTTTCTGCAAGTTTGGTCAACCCCATGTAAGTTATGGGGCAGTAACAGTACACTTTTCAAAACGTGTTTTTCAGCCCGAAATAAACGCGTTTTTTCAGACAACTGAATCCCCATGCAGCAACAAGGCTCAGAAGAGCCCACACACTCAGATCTTAACCCCAGTGTGCTGAAAGTGTCAAAACTTGTTTTTCAGCAGAAATAAACATGTTTCTGCAAGTTTGGTCAACCCCATGTAAGTTATGGGGCAGTAACAGTACACTTTTCAAAACGTGTTTTTCAGCCCGAAATAAACGCGTTTTTTCAGACAACTGAATCCCCATGTAGCAACAAGGCTCAGCAGAGCCCACACACTCAGATCTTAACCCCAGTGTGCAGAAAGGGTCAAAACTTGTTTTTCAGCAGAAATAAACATGTTTCTGCAAGTTTGGTCAACCCCATGTAAGTTATGGGGCAGTAACAGTACACTTTTCAAAACGTGTTTTTCAGCCCGAAATAAACGCGTTTTTTCAGACAACTGAATCCCCATGTAGCAACAAGGCTCAGAAGAGCCCACACACTCAGATCTTAACCCCAGTGTGCTGAAAGTGTCAAAACATGTTTTTCAGCAGAAATAAACATGTTTCTGCAAGTTTGGTCAACCCCATGTAAGTTATGGGGCAGTAACAGTACACTTTTCAAAACGTTTTTTTCAGCCCGAAATAAACGCGTTTTTTCAGACAACTGAATACCCATGTAGCAGCAAGTCTCAGAAGAGCCCAGACACTCAGCTCTTAACCCCAGTGTGCAGAAAGGGTCAAAACGTGTTTTTCAGCAGAAATAAACATGTTTCTGCAAGTTTGGTCAACCCCATGTAAGTTATGGGGCAGTAACAGTACACTCAGCAAAACGTGTTTTTCAGCCCGAAATAAACGCGTTTTTTCAGACAACTGAATCCCCATGTAGCAGCAAGGCTCAGAAGAGCCCACACACTCAGCTCTTAACCCCAGTGTGCAGAAAGGGTCAAAACGTGTTTTTCAGCAGAAATAAACATGTTTCTGCAAGTTTGGTCAACCCCATGTAAGTTATGGGGCAGTAACAGTACACTCTGCAAAACGTGTTTTTCAGCCCGAAATAAACGCGTTTTTTCAGACAACTGAATCCCCATGTAGCAACAAGGCTCAGAAGAGGCCACACACTCAGATCTTAACCCCAGTGTGCTGAAAGTGTCAAAACATGTTTTTCAGCAGAAATAAACATGTTTCTGCAAGTTTGGTCAACCCCATGTAAGTTATGGGGCAGTAACAGTACACTTTTCAAAACGTGTTTTTCAGCCCGAAATAAACGCGTTTTTTCAGACAACTGAATCCCCATGTAGCAACAAGGCTCAGAAGAGCCCACACACTCAGATCTTAACCCCAGTGTGCTGAAAGTGTCAAAACATGTTTTTCAGCAGAAATAAACATGTTTCTGCAAGTTTGGTCAACCCCATGTAAGTTATGGGGCAGTAACAGTACACTTTTCAAAACGTGTTTTTCAGCCCGAAATAAACGCGTTTTTTCAGACAACTGAATCCCCATGTAGCAACAAGGCTCAGAAGAGCCCACACACTCAGATCTTAACCCCAGTGTGCTGAAAGTGTCAAAACATGTTTTTCAGCAGAAATAAACATGTTTCTGCAAGTTTGGTCAACCCCATGTAAGTTATGGGGCAGTAACAGTACACTTTTCAAAACGTGTTTTTCAGCCCGAAATAAACGCGTTTTTTCAGACAACTGAATACCCATGTAGCAGCAAGTCTCAGAAGAGCCCACACACTCAGCTCTTAACCCCAGTGTGCAGAAAGGGTCAAAACGTGTTTTTCAGCAGAAATAAACATGTTTCTGCAAGTTTGGTCAACCCCATGTAAGTTATGGGGCAGTAACAGTACACTCTGCAAAACGTGTTTTTCAGCCCGAAATAAACGCGTTTTTTCAGACAACTGAATCCCCATGTAGCAGCAAGGCTCAGAAGAGCCCACACACTCAGATCTTAACCCCAGTGTGCTGAAAGTGTCAAAACATGTTTTTCAGCAGAAATAAACATGTTTCTGCAAGTTTGGTCAACCCCATGTAAGTTATGGGGCAGTAACAGTACACTTTTCAAAACGTGTTTTTCAGCCCGAAATAAACGCGTTTTTTCAGACAACTGAATCCCCATGTAGCAGCAAGGCTCAGAAGAGCCCACACACTCAGATCTTAACCCCAGTGTGCTGAAAGTGTCAAAACATGTTTTTCAGCAGAAATAAACATGTTTCTGCAAGTTTGGTCAACCCCATGTAAGTTATGGGGCAGTAACAGTACACTCTGCAAAACGTGTTTTTCAGCCCGAAATAAACGCGTTTTTTCAGAAAACTGAATACCCATGTAGCAGCAAGGCTCAGAAGAGCCCACACACTCAGATCTTAACCCCAGTGTGCTGAAAGTGTCAAAACATGTTTTTCAGCAGAAATAAACATGTTTCTGCAAGTTTGGTCAACCCCATGTAAGTTATGGGGCAGTAACAGTACACTTTTCAAAACGTGTTTTTCAGCCCGAAATAAACGCGTTTTTTCAGACAACTGAATCCCCATGTAGCAGCAAGGCTCAGAAGAGCCCACACACTCAGATCTTAACCCCAGTGTGCTGAAAGTGTCAAAACATGTTTTTCAGCAGAAATAAACATGTTTCTGCAAGTTTGGTCAACCCCATGTAAGTTATGGGGCAGTAACAGTACACTTTTCAAAACGTGTTTTTCAGCCCGAAATAAACGCGTTTTTTCAGACAACTGAATCCCCATGTAGCAACAAGGCTCAGAAGAGCCCACACACTCAGATCTTAACCCCAGTGTGCTGACAGTGTCAAAACATGTTTTTCAGCAGAAATAAACATGTTTCTGCAAGTTTGGTCAACCCCATGTAAGTTATGGGGCAGTAACAGTACACTTTTCAAAACGTGTTTTTCAGCCCGAAATAAACGCGTTTTTCAGACAACTGAATCCCCATGCAGCAACAAGGCTCAGAAGAGCCCACACACTCAGATCTTAACCCCAGTGTGCTGAAAGTGTCAAAACTTGTTTTTCAGCAGAAATAAACATGTTTCTGCAAGTTTGGTCAACCCCATGTAAGTTATGGGGCAGTAACAGTACACTTTTCAAAACGTGTTTTTCAGCCCGAAATAAACGCGTTTTTTCAGACAACTGAATACCCATGTAGCAGCAAGGCTCAGAAGAGCCCACACACTCAGATCTTAACCCCAGTGTGCTGAAAGTGTCAAAACATGTTTTTCAGCAGAAATAAACATGTTTCTGCAAGTTTGGTCAACCCCATGTAAGTTATGGGGCAGTAACAGTACACTTTTCAAAACGTGTTTTTCAGCCCGAAATAAACGCGTTTTTTCAGACAACTGAATACCCATGTAGCAGCAAGTCTCAGAAGAGCCCACACACTCAGCTCTTAACCCCAGTGTGCAGAAAGGGTCAAAACGTGTTTTTCAGCAGAAATAAACATGTTTCTGCAAGTTTGGTCAACCCCATGTAAGTTATGGGGCAGTAACAGTACACTCTGCAAAACGTGTTTTTCAGCCCGAAATAAACGCGTTTTTTCAGACAACTGAATCCCCATGTAGCAGCAAGGCTCAGAAGAGCCCACACACTCAGATCTTAACCCCAGTGTGCTGAAAGTGTCAAAACTTGTTTTTCAGCAGAAATAAACATGTTTCTGCAAGTTTGGTCAACCCCATGTAAGTTATGGGGCAGTAACAGTACACTTTTCAAAACGTGTTTTTCAGCCCGAAATAAACGCGTTTTTTCAGACAACTGAATCCCCATGTAGCAACAAGGCTCAGAAGAGCCCACACACTCAGATCTTAACCCCAGTGTGCTGAAAGTGTCAAAACATGTTTTTCAGCAGAAATAAACATGTTTCTGCAAGTTTGGTCAACCCCATGTAAGTTATGGGGCAGTAACAGTACACTTTTCAAAACGTGTTTTTCAGCCCGAAATAAACGCGTTTTTTCAGACAACTGAATCCCCATCCAGCAACAAGGCTCAGAAGAGCCCACACACTCAGATCTTAACCCCAGTGTGCTGAAAGTGTCAAAACTTGTTTTTCAGCAGAAATAAACATGTTTCTGCAAGTTTGGTCAACCCCATGTAAGTTATGGGGCAGTAACAGTACACTTTTCAAAACGTGTTTTTCAGCCCGAAATAAACGCGTTTTTTCAGACAACTGAATACCCATGTAGCAGCAAGGCTCAGAAGAGCCCACACACTCAGATCTTAACCCCAGTGTGCTGAAAGTATCAAAACATGTTTTTCAGCAGAAATAAACATGTTTCTGCAAGTTTGGTCAACCCCATGTAAGTTATGGGGCAGTAACAGTACACTTTTCAAAACGTGTTTTTCAGCCCGAAATAAACGCGTTTTTTCAGACAACTGAATCCCCATGTAGCAACAAGGCTCAGAAGAGCCCACACACTCAGATCTTAACCCCAGTGTGCTGAAAGTGTCAAAACATGTTTTTCAGCAGAAATAAACATGTTTCTGCAAGTTTGGTCAACCCCATGTAAGTTATGGGGCAGTAACAGTACACTTTTCAAAACGTGTTTTTCAGCCCGAAATAAACGCGTTTTTTCAGACAACTGAATACCCATGTAGCAGCAAGTCTCAGAAGAGCCCACACACTCAGCTCTTAACCCCAGTGTGCAGAAAGGGTCAAAACGTGTTTTTCAGCAGAAATAAACATGTTTCTGCAAGTTTGGTCAACCCCATGTAAGTTATGGGGCAGTAACAGTACACTCTGCAAAACGTGTTTTTCAGCCCGAAATAAACGCGTTTTTTCAGACAACTGAATCCCCATGTAGCAGCAAGGCTCAGAAGAGCCCACACACTCAGATCTTAACCCCAGTGTGCAGAAAGGTTCAAAACATGTTTTTCAGCAGAAATAAACATGTTTCTGCAAGTTTGGTCAACCCCATGTAAGTTATGGGGCAGTAACAGTACACTTTTCAAAACGTGTTTTTCAGCCCGAAATAAACGCGTTTTTTCAGACAACTGAATCCCCATGTAGCAACAAGGCTCAGAAGAGCCCACACACTCAGATCTTAACCCCAGTGTGCAGAAAGGGTCAAAACTTGTTTTTCAGCAGAAATAAACATGTTTCTGCAAGTTTGGTCAACCCCATGTAAGTTATGGGGCAGTAACAGTACACTTTTCAAAACGTGTTTTTCAGCCCGAAATAAACGCGTTTTTTCAGACAACTGAATCCCCATGTAGCAGCAAGGCTCAGAAGAGCCCACACACTCAGATCTTAACCCCAGTGTGCAGAAAGGTTCAAAACATGTTTTTCAGCAGAAATAAACATGTTTCTGCAAGTTTGGTCAACCCCATGTAAGTTATGGGGCAGTAACAGTACACTTTTCAAAACGTGTTTTTCAGCCCGAAATAAACGCGTTTTTTCAGACAACTGAATCCCCATGTAGCAACAAGGCTCAGAAGAGCCCACACACTCAGATCTTAACCCCAGTGTGCTGAAAGTGTCAAAACATGTTTTTCAGCAGAAATAAACATGTTTCTGCAAGTTTGGTCAACCCCATGTAAGTTATGGGGCAGTAACAGTACACTTTTCAAAACGTGTTTTTCAGCCCGAAATAAACGCGTTTTTTCAGACAACTGAATCCCCATGTAGCAACAAGGCTCAGAAGAGCCCACACACTCAGATCTTAACCCCAGTGTGCTGAAAGTGTCAAAACATGTTTTTCAGCAGAAATAAACATGTTTCTGCAAGTTTGGTCAACCCCATGTAAGTTATGGGGCAGTAACAGTACACTTTTCAAAACGTGTTTTTCAGCCCGAAATAAACGCGTTTTTTCAGACAACTGAATCCCCATGTAGCAACAAGGCTCAGAAGAGCCCACACACTCAGATCTTAACCCCAGTGTGCTGAAAGTGTCAAAACATGTTTTTCAGCAGAAATAAACATGTTTCTGCAAGTTTGGTCAACCCCATGTAAGTTATGGGGCAGTAACAGTACACTCTGCAAAACGTGTTTTTCAGCCCGAAATAAACGCGTTTTTTCAGACAACTGAATACCCATGTAGCAACAAGGCTCAGAAGAGCCCACACACTCAGATCTTAACCCCAGTGTGCTGAAAGTGTCAAAACATGTTTTTCAGCAGAAATAAACATGTTTCTGCAAGTTTGGTCAACCCCATGTAAGTTATGGGGCAGTAACAGTACACTCTGCAAAACGTGTTTTTCAGCCCGAAATAAACGCGTTTTTTCAGACAACTGAATCCCCATGTAGCAGCAAGGCTCAGAAGAGCCCACACACTCAGATCTTAACCCCAGTGTGCTGAAAGTGTCAAAACATGTTTTTCAGCAGAAATAAACATGTTTCTGCAAGTTTGGTCAACCCCATGTAAGTTATGGGGCAGTAACAGTACACTTTTCAAAACGTGTTTTTCAGCCCGAAATAAACGCGTTTTTTCAGACAACTGAATACCCATGTAGCAGCAAGTCTCAGAAGAGCCCACACACTCAGCTCTTAACCCCAGTGTGCAGAAAGGGTCAAAACGTGTTTTTCAGCAGAAATAAACATGTTTCTGCAAGTTTGGTCAACCCCATGTAAGTTATGGGGCAGTAACAGTACACTCTGCAAAACGTGTTTTTCAGCCCGAAATAAACGCGTTTTTTCAGACAACTGAATCCCCATGTAGCAGCAAGGCTCAGAAGAGCCCACACACTCAGATCTTAACCCCAGTGTGCAGAAAGGTTCAAAACATGTTTTTCAGCAGAAATAAACATGTCTCTGCAAGTTTGGTCAACCCCATGTAAGTTATGGGGCAGTAACAGTACACTTTTCAAAACGTGTTTTTCAGCCCGAAATAAACGCGTTTTTTCAGACAACTGAATCCCCATGTAGCAACAAGGCTCAGAAGAGCCCACACACTCAGATCTTAACCCCAGTGTGCTGAAAGTGTCAAAACATGTTTTTCAGCAGAAATAAACATGTTTCTGCAAGTTTGGTCAACCCCATGTAAGTTATGGGGCAGTAACAGTACACTTTTCAAAACGTGTTTTTCAGCCCGAAATAAACGCGTTTTTTCAGACAACTGAATCCCCATGTAGCAGCAAGGCTCAGACGAGCCCACACACTCAGATCTTAACCCCAGTGTGCAGAAAGGGTCAAAACGTGTTTTTCAGCAGAAATAAACATGTTTCTGCAAGTTTGGTCAACCCCATGTAAGTTATGGGGCAGTAACAGTACACTCTGCAAAACGTGTTTTTCAGCCCGAAATAAACGCGTTTTTTCAGACAACTGAATCCCCATGTAGCAGCAAGGCTCAGAAGAGCCCACACACTCAGATCTTAACCCCAGTGTGCTGAAAGTGTCAAAACATGTTTTTCAGCAGAAATAAACATGTTTCTGCAAGTTTGGTCAACCCCATGTAAGTTATGGGGCAGTAACAGTACACTTTTCAAAACGTGTTTTTCAGCCCGAAATAAACGCGTTTTTTCAGACAACTGAATCCCCATGTAGCAACAAGGCTCAGAAGAGCCCACACACTCAGATCTTAACCCCAGTGTGCTGAAAGTGTCAAAACATGTTTTTCAGCAGAAATAAACATGTTTCTGCAAGTTTGGTCAACCCCATGTAAGTTATGGGGCAGTAACAGTACACTATGCAAAACGTGTTTTTCAGCCCGAAATAAACGCGTTTTTTCAGACAACTGAATACCCATGTAGCAGCAAGGCTCAGAAGAGCCCACACACTCAGATCTTAACCCCAGTGTGCTGAAAGTGTCAAAACATGTTTTTCAGCAGAAATAAACATGTTTCTGCAAGTTTGGTCAACCCCATGTAAGTTATGGGGCAGTAACAGTACACTCTGCAAAACGTGTTTTTCAGCCCGAAATAAACGCGTTTTTTCAGACAACTGAATCCCCATGTAGCAACAAGGCTCAGAAGAGCCCACACACTCAGATCTTAACCCCAGTGTGCTGAAAGTGTCAAAACATGTTTTTCAGCAGAAATAAACATGTTTCTGCAAGTTTGGTCAACCCCATGTAAGTTATGGGGCAGTAACAGTACACTTTTCAAAACGTGTTTTTCAGCCCGAAATAAACGCGTTTTTTCAGACAACTGAATCCCCATGTAGCAGCAAGGCTCAGAAGAGCCCACACACTCAGATCTTAACCCCAGTGTGCTGAAAGTGTCAAAACATGTTTTTCAGCAGAAATAAACATGTTTCTGCAATTTTGGTCAACCCCATGTAAGTTATGGGGCAGTAACAGTACACTTTTCAAAACGTGTTTTTCAGCCCGAAATAAACGCGTTTTTTCAGACAACTGAATCCCCATGTAGCAACAAGGCTCAGAAGAGCCCACACACTCAGATCTTAACCCCAGTGTGCTGAAAGTGTCAAAACATGTTTTTCAGCAGAAATAAACATGTTTCTGCAAGTTTGGTCAACCCCATGTAAGTTATGGGGCAGTAACAGTACACTTTTCAAAACGTGTTTTTCAGCCCGAAATAAACGCGTTTTTTCAGACAACTGAATACCCATGTAGCAGCAAGTCTCAGAAGAGCCCACACACTCAGCTCTTAACCCCAGTGTGCAGAAAGGGTCAAAACGTGTTTTTCAGCAGAAATAAAAATGTTTCTGCAAGTTTGGTCAACCCCATGTAAGTTATGGGGCAGTAACAGTACACTCTGCAAAACGTGTTTTTCAGCCCGAAATAAACGCGTTTTTTCAGAAAACTGAATACCCATGTAGCAGCAAGGCTCAGAAGAGCCCACACACTCAGATCTTAACCCCAGTGTGCTGAAAGTGTCAAAACATGTTTTTCAGCAGAAATAAACATGTTTCTGCAAGTTTGGTCAACCCCATGTAAGTTATGGGGCAGTAACAGTACACTTTTCAAAACGTGTTTTTCAGCCCGAAATAAACGCGTTTTTTCAGACAACTGAATCCCCATGTAGCAGCAAGGCTCAGAAGAGCCCACACACTCAGATCTTAACCCCAGTGTGCTGAAAGTGTCAAAACATGTTTTTCAGCAGAAATAAACATGTTTCTGCAAGTTTGGTCAACCCCATGTAAGTTATGGGGCAGTAACAGTACACTTTTCAAAACGTGTTTTTCAGCCCGAAATAAACGCGTTTTTTCAGACAACTGAATCCCCATGTAGCAACAAGGCTCAGAAGAGCCCACACACTCAGATCTTAACCCCAGTGTGCTGACAGTGTCAAAACATGTTTTTCAGCAGAAATAAACATGTTTCTGCAAGTTTGGTCAACCCCATGTAAGTTATGGGGCAGTAACAGTACACTTTTCAAAACGTGTTTTTCAGCCCGAAATAAACGCGTTTTTTCAGACAACTGAATCCCCATGCAGCAACAAGGCTCAGAAGAGCCCACACACTCAGATCTTAACCCCAGTGTGCTGAAAGTGTCAAAACTTGTTTTTCAGCAGAAATAAACATGTTTCTGCAAGTTTGGTCAACCCCATGTAAGTTATGGGGCAGTAACAGTACACTTTTCAAAACGTGTTTTTCAGCCCGAAATAAACGCGTTTTTTCAGACAACTGAATCCCCATGTAGCAACAAGGCTCAGCAGAGCCCACACACTCAGATCTTAACCCCAGTGTGCAGAAAGGGTCAAAACTTGTTTTTCAGCAGAAATAAACATGTTTCTGCAAGTTTGGTCAACCCCATGTAAGTTATGGGGCAGTAACAGTACACTTTTCAAAACGTGTTTTTCAGCCCGAAATAAACGCGTTTTTTCAGACAACTGAATCCCCATGTAGCAACAAGGCTCAGAAGAGCCCACACACTCAGATCTTAACCCCAGTGTGCTGAAAGTGTCAAAACATGTTTTTCAGCAGAAATAAACATGTTTCTGCAAGTTTGGTCAACCCCATGTAAGTTATGGGGCAGTAACAGTACACTTTTCAAAACGTTTTTTTCAGCCCGAAATAAACGCGTTTTTTCAGACAACTGAATACCCATGTAGCAGCAAGTCTCAGAAGAGCCCACACACTCAGCTCTTAACCCCAGTGTGCAGAAAGGGTCAAAACGTGTTTTTCAGCAGAAATAAACATGTTTCTGCAAGTTTGGTCAACCCCATGTAAGTTATGGGGCAGTAACAGTACACTCTGCAAAACGTGTTTTTCAGCCCGAAATAAACGCGTTTTTTCAGACAACTGAATCCCCATGTAGCAGCAAGGCTCAGAAGAGCCCACACACTCAGATCTTAACCCCAGTGTGCTGAAAGTGTCAAAACATGTTTTTCAGCAGAAATAAACATGTTTCTGCAAGTTTGGTCAACCCCATGTAAGTTATGGGGCAGTAACAGTACACTTTTCAAAACGTGTTTTTCAGCCCGAAATAAACGCGTTTTTTCAGACAACTGAATCCCCATGTAGCAGCAAGGCTCAGAAGAGCCCACACACTCAGATCTTAACCCCAGTGTGCTGAAAGTGTCAAAACATGTTTTTCAGCAGAAATAAACATGTTTCTGCAAGTTTGGTCAACCCCATGTAAGTTATGGGGCAGTAACAGTACACTCTGCAAAACGTGTTTTTCAGCCCGAAATAAACGCGTTTTTTCAGAAAACTGAATACCCATGTAGCAGCAAGGCTCAGAAGAGCCCACACACTCAGATCTTAACCCCAGTGTGCTGAAAGTGTCAAAACATGTTTTTCAGCAGAAATAAACATGTTTCTGCAAGTTTGGTCAACCCCATGTAAGTTATGGGGCAGTAACAGTACACTTTTCAAAACGTGTTTTTCAGCCCGAAATAAACGCGTTTTTTCAGACAACTGAATCCCCATGTAGCAGCAAGGCTCAGAAGAGCCCACACACTCAGATCTTAACCCCAGTGTGCTGAAAGTGTCAAAACATGTTTTTCAGCAGAAATAAACATGTTTCTGCAAGTTTGGTCAACCCCATGTAAGTTATGGGGCAGTAACAGTACACTTTTCAAAACGTGTTTTTCAGCCCGAAATAAACGCGTTTTTTCAGACAACTGAATCCCCATGTAGCAACAAGGCTCAGAAGAGCCCACACACTCAGATCTTAACCCCAGTGTGCTGACAGTGTCAAAACATGTTTTTCAGCAGAAATAAACATGTTTCTGCAAGTTTGGTCAACCCCATGTAAGTTATGGGGCAGTAACAGTACACTTTTCAAAACGTGTTTTTCAGCCCGAAATAAACGCGTTTTTCAGACAACTGAATCCCCATGCAGCAACAAGGCTCAGAAGAGCCCACACACTCAGATCTTAACCCCAGTGTGCTGAAAGTGTCAAAACTTGTTTTTCAGCAGAAATAAACATGTTTCTGCAAGTTTGGTCAACCCCATGTAAGTTATGGGGCAGTAACAGTACACTTTTCAAAACGTGTTTTTCAGCCCGAAATAAACGCGTTTTTTCAGACAACTGAATACCCATGTAGCAGCAAGGCTCAGAAGAGCCCACACACTCAGATCTTAACCCCAGTGTGCTGAAAGTGTCAAAACATGTTTTTCAGCAGAAATAAACATGTTTCTGCAAGTTTGGTCAACCCCATGTAAGTTATGGGGCAGTAACAGTACACTTTTCAAAACGTGTTTTTCAGCCCGAAATAAACGCGTTTTTTCAGACAACTGAATACCCATGTAGCAGCAAGTCTCAGAAGAGCCCACACACTCAGCTCTTAACCCCAGTGTGCAGAAAGGGTCAAAACGTGTTTTTCAGCAGAAATAAACATGTTTCTGCAAGTTTGGTCAACCCCATGTAAGTTATGGGGCAGTAACAGTACACTCTGCAAAACGTGTTTTTCAGCCCGAAATAAACGCGTTTTTTCAGACAACTGAATCCCCATGTAGCAGCAAGGCTCAGAAGAGCCCACACACTCAGATCTTAACCCCAGTGTGCTGAAAGTGTCAAAACTTGTTTTTCAGCAGAAATAAACATGTTTCTGCAAGTTTGGTCAACCCCATGTAAGTTATGGGGCAGTAACAGTACACTTTTCAAAACGTGTTTTTCAGCCCGAAATAAACGCGTTTTTTCAGACAACTGAATCCCCATGTAGCAACAAGGCTCAGAAGAGCCCACACACTCAGATCTTAACCCCAGTGTGCTGAAAGTGTCAAAACATGTTTTTCAGCAGAAATAAACATGTTTCTGCAAGTTTGGTCAACCCCATGTAAGTTATGGGGCAGTAACAGTACACTTTTCAAAACGTGTTTTTCAGCCCGAAATAAACGCGTTTTTTCAGACAACTGAATCCCCATCCAGCAACAAGGCTCAGAAGAGCCCACACACTCAGATCTTAACCCCAGTGTGCTGAAAGTGTCAAAACTTGTTTTTCAGCAGAAATAAACATGTTTCTGCAAGTTTGGTCAACCCCATGTAAGTTATGGGGCAGTAACAGTACACTTTTCAAAACGTGTTTTTCAGCCCGAAATAAACGCGTTTTTTCAGACAACTGAATACCCATGTAGCAGCAAGGCTCAGAAGAGCCCACACACTCAGATCTTAACCCCAGTGTGCTGAAAGTATCAAAACATGTTTTTCAGCAGAAATAAACATGTTTCTGCAAGTTTGGTCAACCCCATGTAAGTTATGGGGCAGTAACAGTACACTTTTCAAAACGTGTTTTTCAGCCCGAAATAAACGCGTTTTTTCAGACAACTGAATCCCCATGTAGCAACAAGGCTCAGAAGAGCCCACACACTCAGATCTTAACCCCAGTGTGCTGAAAGTGTCAAAACATGTTTTTCAGCAGAAATAAACATGTTTCTGCAAGTTTGGTCAACCCCATGTAAGTTATGGGGCAGTAACAGTACACTTTTCAAAACGTGTTTTTCAGCCCGAAATAAACGCGTTTTTTCAGACAACTGAATACCCATGTAGCAGCAAGTCTCAGAAGAGCCCACACACTCAGCTCTTAACCCCAGTGTGCAGAAAGGGTCAAAACGTGTTTTTCAGCAGAAATAAACATGTTTCTGCAAGTTTGGTCAACCCCATGTAAGTTATGGGGCAGTAACAGTACACTCTGCAAAACGTGTTTTTCAGCCCGAAATAAACGCGTTTTTTCAGACAACTGAATCCCCATGTAGCAGCAAGGCTCAGAAGAGCCCACACACTCAGATCTTAACCCCAGTGTGCAGAAAGGTTCAAAACATGTTTTTCAGCAGAAATAAACATGTTTCTGCAAGTTTGGTCAACCCCATGTAAGTTATGGGGCAGTAACAGTACACTTTTCAAAACGTGTTTTTCAGCCCGAAATAAACGCGTTTTTTCAGACAACTGAATCCCCATGTAGCAACAAGGCTCAGAAGAGCCCACACACTCAGATCTTAACCCCAGTGTGCAGAAAGGGTCAAAACTTGTTTTTCAGCAGAAATAAACATGTTTCTGCAAGTTTGGTCAACCCCATGTAAGTTATGGGGCAGTAACAGTACACTTTTCAAAACGTGTTTTTCAGCCCGAAATAAACGCGTTTTTTCAGACAACTGAATCCCCATGTAGCAGCAAGGCTCAGAAGAGCCCACACACTCAGATCTTAACCCCAGTGTGCAGAAAGGTTCAAAACATGTTTTTCAGCAGAAATAAACATGTTTCTGCAAGTTTGGTCAACCCCATGTAAGTTATGGGGCAGTAACAGTACACTTTTCAAAACGTGTTTTTCAGCCCGAAATAAACGCGTTTTTTCAGACAACTGAATCCCCATGTAGCAACAAGGCTCAGAAGAGCCCACACACTCAGATCTTAACCCCAGTGTGCTGAAAGTGTCAAAACATGTTTTTCAGCAGAAATAAACATGTTTCTGCAAGTTTGGTCAACCCCATGTAAGTTATGGGGCAGTAACAGTACACTTTTCAAAACGTGTTTTTCAGCCCGAAATAAACGCGTTTTTTCAGACAACTGAATCCCCATGTAGCAACAAGGCTCAGAAGAGCCCACACACTCAGATCTTAACCCCAGTGTGCTGAAAGTGTCAAAACATGTTTTTCAGCAGAAATAAACATGTTTCTGCAAGTTTGGTCAACCCCATGTAAGTTATGGGGCAGTAACAGTACACTTTTCAAAACGTGTTTTTCAGCCCGAAATAAACGCGTTTTTTCAGACAACTGAATCCCCATGTAGCAACAAGGCTCAGAAGAGCCCACACACTCAGATCTTAACCCCAGTGTGCTGAAAGTGTCAAAACATGTTTTTCAGCAGAAATAAACATGTTTCTGCAAGTTTGGTCAACCCCATGTAAGTTATGGGGCAGTAACAGTACACTCTGCAAAACGTGTTTTTCAGCCCGAAATAAACGCGTTTTTTCAGACAACTGAATACCCATGTAGCAACAAGGCTCAGAAGAGCCCACACACTCAGATCTTAACCCCAGTGTGCTGAAAGTGTCAAAACATGTTTTTCAGCAGAAATAAACATGTTTCTGCAAGTTTGGTCAACCCCATGTAAGTTATGGGGCAGTAACAGTACACTCTGCAAAACGTGTTTTTCAGCCCGAAATAAACGCGTTTTTTCAGACAACTGAATCCCCATGTAGCAGCAAGGCTCAGAAGAGCCCACACACTCAGATCTTAACCCCAGTGTGCTGAAAGTGTCAAAACATGTTTTTCAGCAGAAATAAACATGTTTCTGCAAGTTTGGTCAACCCCATGTAAGTTATGGGGCAGTAACAGTACACTTTTCAAAACGTGTTTTTCAGCCCGAAATAAACGCGTTTTTTCAGACAACTGAATACCCATGTAGCAGCAAGTCTCAGAAGAGCCCACACACTCAGCTCTTAACCCCAGTGTGCAGAAAGGGTCAAAACGTGTTTTTCAGCAGAAATAAACATGTTTCTGCAAGTTTGGTCAACCCCATGTAAGTTATGGGGCAGTAACAGTACACTCTGCAAAACGTGTTTTTCAGCCCGAAATAAACGCGTTTTTTCAGACAACTGAATCCCCATGTAGCAGCAAGGCTCAGAAGAGCCCACACACTCAGATCTTAACCCCAGTGTGCAGAAAGGTTCAAAACATGTTTTTCAGCAGAAATAAACATGTCTCTGCAAGTTTGGTCAACCCCATGTAAGTTATGGGGCAGTAACAGTACACTTTTCAAAACGTGTTTTTCAGCCCGAAATAAACGCGTTTTTTCAGACAACTGAATCCCCATGTAGCAACAAGGCTCAGAAGAGCCCACACACTCAGATCTTAACCCCAGTGTGCTGAAAGTGTCAAAACATGTTTTTCAGCAGAAATAAACATGTTTCTGCAAGTTTGGTCAACCCCATGTAAGTTATGGGGCAGTAACAGTACACTTTTCAAAACGTGTTTTTCAGCCCGAAATAAACGCGTTTTTTCAGACAACTGAATCCCCATGTAGCAGCAAGGCTCAGACGAGCCCACACACTCAGATCTTAACCCCAGTGTGCAGAAAGGGTCAAAACGTGTTTTTCAGCAGAAATAAACATGTTTCTGCAAGTTTGGTCAACCCCATGTAAGTTATGGGGCAGTAACAGTACACTCTGCAAAACGTGTTTTTCAGCCCGAAATAAACGCGTTTTTTCAGACAACTGAATCCCCATGTAGCAGCAAGGCTCAGAAGAGCCCACACACTCAGATCTTAACCCCAGTGTGCTGAAAGTGTCAAAACATGTTTTTCAGCAGAAATAAACATGTTTCTGCAAGTTTGGTCAACCCCATGTAAGTTATGGGGCAGTAACAGTACACTTTTCAAAACGTGTTTTTCAGCCCGAAATAAACGCGTTTTTTCAGACAACTGAATCCCCATGTAGCAACAAGGCTCAGAAGAGCCCACACACTCAGATCTTAACCCCAGTGTGCTGAAAGTGTCAAAACATGTTTTTCAGCAGAAATAAACATGTTTCTGCAAGTTTGGTCAACCCCATGTAAGTTATGGGGCAGTAACAGTACACTATGCAAAACGTGTTTTTCAGCCCGAAATAAACGCGTTTTTTCAGACAACTGAATACCCATGTAGCAGCAAGGCTCAGAAGAGCCCACACACTCAGATCTTAACCCCAGTGTGCTGAAAGTGTCAAAACATGTTTTTCAGCAGAAATAAACATGTTTCTGCAAGTTTGGTCAACCCCATGTAAGTTATGGGGCAGTAACAGTACACTCTGCAAAACGTGTTTTTCAGCCCGAAATAAACGCGTTTTTTCAGACAACTGAATCCCCATGTAGCAACAAGGCTCAGAAGAGCCCACACACTCAGATCTTAACCCCAGTGTGCTGAAAGTGTCAAAACATGTTTTTCAGCAGAAATAAACATGTTTCTGCAAGTTTGGTCAACCCCATGTAAGTTATGGGGCAGTAACAGTACACTTTTCAAAACGTGTTTTTCAGCCCGAAATAAACGCGTTTTTTCAGACAACTGAATCCCCATGTAGCAACAAGGCTCAGAAGAGCCCACACACTCAGATCTTAACCCCAGTGTGCTGAAAGTGTCAAAACATGTTTTTCAGCAGAAATAAACATGTTTCTGCAAGTTTGGTCAACCCCATGTAAGTTATGGGGCAGTAACAGTACACTTTTCAAAACGTGTTTTTCAGCCCGAAATAAACGCGTTTTTTCAGACAACTGAATCCCCATGTAGCAACAAGGCTCAGAAGAGCCCACACACTCAGATCTTAACCCCAGTGTGCTGAAAGTGTCAAAACATGTTTTTCAGCAGAAATAAACATGTTTCTGCAAGTTTGGTCAACCCCATGTAAGTTATGGGGCAGTAACAGTACACTTTTCAAAACGTGTTTTTCAGCCCGAAATAAACGCGTTTTTTCAGACAACTGAATACCCATGTAGCAGCAAGTCTCAGAAGAGCCCACACACTCAGCTCTTAACCCCAGTGTGCAGAAAGGGTCAAAACGTGTTTTTCAGCAGAAATAAACATGTTTCTGCAAGTTTGGTCAACCCCATGTAAGTTATGGGGCAGTAACAGTACACTCTGCAAAACGTGTTTTTCAGCCCGAAATAAACGCGTTTTTTCAGACAACTGAATCCCCATGTAGCAGCAAGGCTCAGAAGAGCCCACACACTCAGATCTTAACCCCAGTGTGCTGAAAGTGTCAAAACATGTTTTTCAGCAGAAATAAACATGTTTCTGCAAGTTTGGTCAACCCCATGTAAGTTATGGGGCAGTAACAGTACACTTTTCAAAACGTGTTTTTCAGCCCGAAATAAACGCGTTTTTTCAGACAACTGAATCCCCATGTAGCAGCAAGGCTCAGAAGAGCCCACACACTCAGATCTTAACCCCAGTGTGCTGAAAGTGTCAAAACATGTTTTTCAGCAGAAATAAACATGTTTCTGCAAGTTTGGTCAACCCCATGTAAGTTATGGGGCAGTAACAGTACACTCTGCAAAACGTGTTTTTCAGCCCGAAATAAACGCGTTTTTTCAGAAAACTGAATACCCATGTAGCAGCAAGGCTCAGAAGAGCCCACACACTCAGATCTTAACCCCAGTGTGCTGAAAGTGTCAAAACATGTTTTTCAGCAGAAATAAACATGTTTCTGCAATTTTTTTCAACCCCATGTAAGTTATGGGGCAGTAACAGTACACTTTTCAAAACGTGTTTTTCAGCCCGAAATAAACGCGTTTTTTCAGACAACTGAATCCCCATGTAGCAGCAAGGCTCAGAAGAGCCCACACACTCAGATCTTAACCCCAGTGTGCTGAAAGTGTCAAAACATGTTTTTCAGCAGAAATAAACATGTTTCTGCAAGTTTGGTCAACCCCATGTAAGTTATGGGGCAGTAACAGTACACTTTTCAAAACGTGTTTTTCAGCCCGAAATAAACGCGTTTTTTCAGACAACTGAATCCCCATGTAGCAACAAGGCTCAGAAGAGCCCACACACTCAGATCTTAACCCCAGTGTGCTGACAGTGTCAAAACATGTTTTTCAGCAGAAATAAACATGTTTCTGCAAGTTTGGTCAACCCCATGTAAGTTATGGGGCAGTAACAGTACACTTTTCAAAACGTGTTTTTCAGCCCGAAATAAACGCGTTTTTTCAGACAACTGAATCCCCATGCAGCAACAAGGCTCAGAAGAGCCCACACACTCAGATCTTAACCCCAGTGTGCTGAAAGTGTCAAAACTTGTTTTTCAGCAGAAATAAACATGTTTCTGCAAGTTTGGTCAACCCCATGTAAGTTATGGGGCAGTAACAGTACACTTTTCAAAACGTGTTTTTCAGCCCGAAATAAACGCGTTTTTTCAGACAACTGAATCCCCATGTAGCAACAAGGCTCAGAAGAGCCCACACACTCAGATCTTAACCCCAGTGTGCTGAAAGTGTCAAAACATGTTTTTCAGCAGAAATAAACATGTTTCTGCAAGTTTGGTCAACCCCATGTAAGTTATGGGGCAGTAACAGTACACTTTTCAAAACGTGTTTTTCAGCCCGAAATAAACGCGTTTTTTCAGACAACTGAATCCCCATGTAGCAACAAGGCTCAGAAGAGCCCACACACTCAGATCTTAACCCCAGTGTGCTGAAAGTGTCAAAACATGTTTTTCAGCAGAAATAAACATGTTTCTGCAAGTTTGGTCAACCCCATGTAAGTTATGGGGCAGTAACAGTACACTTTTCAAAACGTGTTTTTCAGCCCGAAATAAACGCGTTTTTTCAGACAACTGAATCCCCATGTAGCAACAAGGCTCAGAAGAGCCCACACACTCAGATCTTAACCCCAGTGTGCTGAAAGTGTCAAAACATGTTTTTCAGCAGAAATAAACATGTTTCTGCAAGTTTGGTCAACCCCATGTAAGTTATGGGGCAGTAACAGTACACTTTTCAAAACGTGTTTTTCAGCCCGAAATAAACGCGTTTTTTCAGACAACTGAATACCCATGTAGCAGCAAGTCTCAGAAGAGCCCACACACTCAGCTCTTAACCCCAGTGTGCAGAAAGGGTCAAAACGTGTTTTTCAGCAGAAATAAACATGTTTCTGCAAGTTTGGTCAACCCCATGTAAGTTATGGGGCAGTAACAGTACACTCTGCAAAACGTGTTTTTCAGCCCGAAATAAACGCGTTTTTTCAGACAACTGAATCCCCATGTAGCAGCAAGGCTCAGAAGAGCCCACACACTCAGATCTTAACCCCAGTGTGCTGAAAGTGTCAAAACATGTTTTTCAGCAGAAATAAACATGTTTCTGCAAGTTTGGTCAACCCCATGTAAGTTATGGGGCAGTAACAGTACACTTTTCAAAACGTGTTTTTCAGCCCGAAATAAACGCGTTTTTTCAGACAACTGAATCCCCATGTAGCAACAAGGCTCAGAAGAGCCCACACACTCAGATCTTAACCCCAGTGTGCTGAAAGTGTCAAAACATGTTTTTCAGCAGAAATAAACATGTTTCTGCAAGTTTGGTCAACCCCATGTAAGTTATGGGGCAGTAACAGTACACTCTGCAAAACGTGTTTTTCAGCCCGAAATAAACGCGTTTTTTCAGACAACTGAATACCCATGTAGCAACAAGGCTCAGAAGAGCCCACACACTCAGATCTTAACCCCAGTGTGCAGAAAGGTTCAAAACATGTTTTTCAGCAGAAATAAACATGTCTCTGCAAGTTTGGTCAACCCCATGTAAGTTATGGGGCAGTAACAGTACACTTTTCAAAACGTGTTTTTCAGCCCGAAATAAACGCGTTTTTTCAGACAACTGAATCCCCATGTAGCAACAAGGCTCAGAAGAGCCCACACACTCAGATCTTAACCCCAGTGTGCTGAAAGTGTCAAAACATGTTTTTCAGCAGAAATAAACATGTTTCTGCAAGTTTGGTCAACCCCATGTAAGTTATGGGGCAGTAACAGTACACTTTTCAAAACGTGTTTTTCAGCCCGAAATAAACGCGTTTTTTCAGACAACTGAATCCCCATGTAGCAGCAAGGCTCAGACGAGCCCACACACTCAGATCTTAACCCCAGTGTGCAGAAAGGGTCAAAACGTGTTTTTCAGCAGAAATAAACATGTTTCTGCAAGTTTGGTCAACCCCATGTAAGTTATGGGGCAGTAACAGTACACTCTGCAAAACGTGTTTTTCAGCCCGAAATAAACGCGTTTTTTCAGACAACTGAATCCCCATGTAGCAGCAAGGCTCAGAAGAGCCCACACACTCAGATCTTAACCCCAGTGTGCTGAAAGTGTCAAAACATGTTTTTCAGCAGAAATAAACATGTTTCTGCAAGTTTGGTCAACCCCATGTAAGTTATGGGGCAGTAACAGTACACTTTTCAAAACGTGTTTTTCAGCCCGAAATAAACGCGTTTTTTCAGACAACTGAATCCCCATGTAGCAACAAGGCTCAGAAGAGCCCACACACTCAGATCTTAACCCCAGTGTGCTGAAAGTGTCAAAACATGTTTTTCAGCAGAAATAAACATGTTTCTGCAAGTTTGGTCAACCCCATGTAAGTTATGGGGCAGTAACAGTACACTATGCAAAACGTGTTTTTCAGCCCGAAATAAACGCGTTTTTTCAGACAACTGAATACCCATGTAGCAGCAAGGCTCAGAAGAGCCCACACACTCAGATCTTAACCCCAGTGTGCTGAAAGTGTCAAAACATGTTTTTCAGCAGAAATAAACATGTTTCTGCAAGTTTGGTCAACCCCATGTAAGTTATGGGGCAGTAACAGTACACTCTGCAAAACGTGTTTTTCAGCCCGAAATAAACGCGTTTTTTCAGACAACTGAATCCCCATGTAGCAACAAGGCTCAGAAGAGCCCACACACTCAGATCTTAACCCCAGTGTGCTGAAAGTGTCAAAACATGTTTTTCAGCAGAAATAAACATGTTTCTGCAAGTTTGGTCAACCCCATGTAAGTTATGGGGCAGTAACAGTACACTTTTCAAAACGTGTTTTTCAGCCCGAAATAAACGCGTTTTTTCAGACAACTGAATCCCCATGTAGCAACAAGGCTCAGAAGAGCCCACACACTCAGATCTTAACCCCAGTGTGCTGAAAGTGTCAAAACATGTTTTTCAGCAGAAATAAACATGTTTCTGCAAGTTTGGTCAACCCCATGTAAGTTATGGGGCAGTAACAGTACACTTTTCAAAACGTGTTTTTCAGCCCGAAATAAACGCGTTTTTTCAGACAACTGAATCCCCATGTAGCAACAAGGCTCAGAAGAGCCCACACACTCAGATCTTAACCCCAGTGTGCTGAAAGTGTCAAAACATGTTTTTCAGCAGAAATAAACATGTTTCTGCAAGTTTGGTCAACCCCATGTAAGTTATGGGGCAGTAACAGTACACTTTTCAAAACGTGTTTTTCAGCCCGAAATAAACGCGTTTTTTCAGACAACTGAATACCCATGTAGCAGCAAGTCTCAGAAGAGCCCACACACTCAGCTCTTAACCCCAGTGTGCAGAAAGGGTCAAAACGTGTTTTTCAGCAGAAATAAACATGTTTCTGCAAGTTTGGTCAACCCCATGTAAGTTATGGGGCAGTAACAGTACACTCTGCAAAACGTGTTTTTCAGCCCGAAATAAACGCGTTTTTTCAGACAACTGAATCCCCATGTAGCAGCAAGGCTCAGAAGAGCCCACACACTCAGATCTTAACCCCAGTGTGCTGAAAGTGTCAAAACATGTTTTTCAGCAGAAATAAACATGTTTCTGCAAGTTTGGTCAACCCCATGTAAGTTATGGGGCAGTAACAGTACACTTTTCAAAACGTGTTTTTCAGCCCGAAATAAACGCGTTTTTTCAGACAACTGAATCCCCATGTAGCAGCAAGGCTCAGAAGAGCCCACACACTCAGATCTTAACCCCAGTGTGCTGAAAGTGTCAAAACATGTTTTTCAGCAGAAATAAACATGTTTCTGCAAGTTTGGTCAACCCCATGTAAGTTATGGGGCAGTAACAGTACACTCTGCAAAACGTGTTTTTCAGCCCGAAATAAACGCGTTTTTTCAGAAAACTGAATACCCATGTAGCAGCAAGGCTCAGAAGAGCCCACACACTCAGATCTTAACCCCAGTGTGCTGAAAGTGTCAAAACATGTTTTTCAGCAGAAATAAACATGTTTCTGCAATTTTTTTCAACCCCATGTAAGTTATGGGGCAGTAACAGTACACTTTTCAAAACGTGTTTTTCAGCCCGAAATAAACGCGTTTTTTCAGACAACTGAATCCCCATGTAGCAGCAAGGCTCAGAAGAGCCCACACACTCAGATCTTAACCCCAGTGTGCTGAAAGTGTCAAAACATGTTTTTCAGCAGAAATAAACATGTTTCTGCAAGTTTGGTCAACCCCATGTAAGTTATGGGGCAGTAACAGTACACTTTTCAAAACGTGTTTTTCAGCCCGAAATAAACGCGTTTTTTCAGACAACTGAATCCCCATGTAGCAACAAGGCTCAGAAGAGCCCACACACTCAGATCTTAACCCCAGTGTGCTGACAGTGTCAAAACATGTTTTTCAGCAGAAATAAACATGTTTCTGCAAGTTTGGTCAACCCCATGTAAGTTATGGGGCAGTAACAGTACACTTTTCAAAACGTGTTTTTCAGCCCGAAATAAACGCGTTTTTTCAGACAACTGAATCCCCATGCAGCAACAAGGCTCAGAAGAGCCCACACACTCAGATCTTAACCCCAGTGTGCTGAAAGTGTCAAAACTTGTTTTTCAGCAGAAATAAACATGTTTCTGCAAGTTTGGTCAACCCCATGTAAGTTATGGGGCAGTAACAGTACACTTTTCAAAACGTGTTTTTCAGCCCGAAATAAACGCGTTTTTTCAGACAACTGAATACCCATGTAGCAGCAAGGCTCAGAAGAGCCCACACACTCAGATCTTAACCCCAGTGTGCTGAAAGTGTCAAAACATGTTTTTCAGCAGAAATAAACATGTTTCTGCAAGTTTGGTCAACCCCATGTAAGTTATGGGGCAGTAACAGTACACTTTTCAAAACGTGTTTTTCAGCCCGAAATAAACGCGTTATTTCAGACAACTGAATACCCATGTAGCAGCAAGTCTCAGAAGAGCCCACACACTCAGCTCTTAACCCCAGTGTGCAGAAAGGGTCAAAACGTGTTTTTCAGCAGAAATAAACATGTTTCTGCAAGTTTGGTCAACCCCATGTAAGTTATGGGGCAGTAACAGTACACTCTGCAAAACGTGTTTTTCAGCCCGAAATAAACGCGTTTTTTCAGACAACTGAATCCCCATGTAGCAGCAAGGCTCAGAAGAGCCCACACACTCAGATCTTAACCCCAGTGTGCAGAAAGGTTCAAAACATGTTTTTCAGCAGAAATAAACATGTTTCTGCAAGTTTGGTCAACCCCATGTAAGTTATGGGGCAGTAACAGTACACTTTTCAAAACGTGTTTTTCAGCCCGAAATAAACGCGTTTTTTCAGACAACTGAATCCCCATGCAGCAACAAGGCTCAGAAGAGCCCACACACTCAGATCTTAACCCCAGTGTGCTGAAAGTGTCAAAACTTGTTTTTCAGCAGAAATAAACATGTTTCTGCAAGTTTGGTCAACCCCATGTAAGTAATGGGGCAGTAACAGTACACTTTTCAAAACGTGTTTTTCAGCCCGAAATAAACGCGTTTTTTCAGACAACTGAATACCCATGTAGCAGCAAGGCTCAGAAGAGCCCACACACTCAGATCTTAACCCCAGTGTGCTGAAAGTATCAAAACATGTTTTTCAGCAGAAATAAACATGTTTCTGCAAGTTTGGTCAACCCCATGTAAGTTATGGGGCAGTAACAGTACACTTTTCAAAACGTGTTTTTCAGCCCGAAATAAACGCGTTTTTTCAGACAACTGAATCCCCATGTAGCAACAAGGCTCAGAAGAGCGCACACACTCAGATCTTAACCCCAGTGTGCTGAAAGTGTCAAAACATGTTTTTCAGCAGAAATAAACATGTTTCTGCAAGTTTGGTCAACCCCATGTAAGTTATGGGGCAGTAACAGTACACTTTTCAAAACGTGTTTTTCAGCCCGAAATAAACGCGTTTTTTCAGACAACTGAATACCCATGTAGCAGCAAGTCTCAGAAGAGCCCACACACTCAGCTCTTAACCCCAGTGTGCAGAAAGGGTCAAAACGTGTTTTTCAGCAGAAATAAACATGTTTCTGCAAGTTTGGTCAACCCCATGTAAGTTATGGGGCAGTAACAGTACACTCTGCAAAACGTGTTTTTCAGCCCGAAATAAACGCGTTTTTTCAGACAACTGAATCCCCATGTAGCAGCAAGGCTCAGAAGAGCCCACACACTCAGATCTTAACCCCAGTGTGCAGAAAGTTTCAAAACATGTTTTTCAGCAGAAATAAACATGTTTCTGCAAGTTTGGTCAACCCCATGTAAGTTATGGGGCAGTAACAGTACACTTTTCAAAACGTGTTTTTCAGCCCGAAATAAACGCGTTTTTTCAGACAACTGAATCCCCATGTAGCAGCAAGGCTCAGAAGAGCCCACACACTCAGATCTTAACCCCAGTGTGCAGAAAGGTTCAAAACATGTTTTTCAGCAGAAATAAACATGTTTCTGCAAGTTTGGTCAACCCCATGTAAGTTATGGGGCAGTAACAGTACACTTTTCAAAACGTGTTTTTCAGCCCGAAATAAACGCGTTTTTTCAGACAACTGAATCCCCATGTAGCAACAAGGCTCAGAAGAGCCCACACACTCAGATCTTAACCCCAGTGTGCTGAAAGTGTCAAAACATGTTTTTCAGCAGAAATAAACATGTTTCTGCAAGTTTGGTCAACCCCATGTAAGTTATGGGGCAGTAACAGTACACTTTTCAAAACGTGTTTTTCAGCCCGAAATAAACGCGTTTTTTCAGACAACTGAATCCCCATGTAGCAACAAGGCTCAGAAGAGCCCACACACTCAGATCTTAACCCCAGTGTGCTGAAAGTGTCAAAACATGTTTTTCAGCAGAAATAAACATGTTTCTGCAAGTTTGGTCAACCCCATGTAAGTTATGGGGCAGTAACAGTACACTTTTCAAAACGTGTTTTTCAGCCCGAAATAAACGCGTTTTTTCAGACAACTGAATCCCCATGTAGCAACAAGGCTCAGAAGAGCCCACACACTCAGATCTTAACCCCAGTGTGCTGAAAGTGTCAAAACATGTTTTTCAGCAGAAATAAACATGTTTCTGCAAGTTTGGTCAACCCCATGTAAGTTATGGGGCAGTAACAGTACACTTTTCAAAACGTGTTTTTCAGCCCGAAATAAACGCGTTTTTTCAGACAACTGAATCCCCATGTAGCAACAAGGCTCAGAAGAGCCCACACACTCAGATCTTAACCCCAGTGTGCTGAAAGTGTCAAAACATGTTTTTCAGCAGAAATAAACATGTTTCTGCAAGTTTGGTCAACCCCATGTAAGTTATGGGGCAGTAACAGTACACTTTTCAAAACGTGTTTTTCAGCCCGAAATAAACGCGTTTTTTCAGACAACTGAATACCCATGTAGCAGCAAGTCTCAGAAGAGCCCACACACTCAGCTCTTAACCCCAGTGTGCAGAAAGGGTCAAAACGTGTTTTTCAGCAGAAATAAACATGTTTCTGCAAGTTTGGTCAACCCCATGTAAGTTATGGGGCAGTAACAGTACACTCTGCAAAACGTGTTTTTCAGCCCGAAATAAACGCGTTTTTTCAGACAACTGAATCCCCATGTAGCAGCAAGGCTCAGAAGAGCCCACACACTCAGATCTTAACCCCAGTGTGCTGAAAGTGTCAAAACATGTTTTTCAGCAGAAATAAACATGTTTCTGCAAGTTTGGTCAACCCCATGTAAGTTATGGGGCAGTAACAGTACACTTTTCAAAACGTGTTTTTCAGCCCGAAATAAACGCGTTTTTTCAGACAACTGAATACCCATGTAGCAGCAAGTCTCAGAAGAGCCCACACACTCAGCTCTTAACCCCAGTGTGCAGAAAGGGTCAAAACGTGTTTTTCAGCAGAAATAAACATGTTTCTGCAAGTTTGGTCAACCCCATGTAAGTTATGGGGCAGTAACAGTACACTTTTCAAAACGTGTTTTTCAGCCCGAAATAAACGCGTTTTTTCAGACAACTGAATCCCCATGTAGCAACAAGGCTCAGAAGAGCCCACACACTCAGATCTTAACCCCAGTGTGCTGAAAGTGTCAAAACATGTTTTTCAGCAGAAATAAACATGTTTCTGCAAGTTTGGTCAACCCCATGTAAGTTATGGGGCAGTAACAGTACACTTTTCAAAACGTGTTTTTCAGCCCCAAATAAACGCGTTTTTTCAGACAACTGAATACCCATGTAGCAACAAGGCTCAGAAGAGCCCACACACTCAGATCTTAACCCCAGTGTGCTGAAAGTGTCAAAACATGTTTTTCAGCAGAAATAAACATGTTTCTGCAAGTTTGGTCAACCCCATGTAAGTTATGGGGCAGTAACAGTACACTTTTCAAAACGTGTTTTTCAGCCCGAAATAAACGCGTTTTTTCAGACAACTGAATCCCCATGTAGCAACAAGGCTCAGAAGAGCCCACACACTCAGATCTTAACCCCAGTGTGCTGAAAGTGTCAAAACATGTTTTTCAGCAGAAATAAACATGTTTCTGCAAGTTTGGTCAACCCCATGTAAGTTATGGGGCAGTAACAGTACACTTTTCAAAACGTGTTTTTCAGCCCGAAATAAACGCGTTTTTTCAGACAACTGAATACCCATGTAGCAGCAAGTCTCAGAAGAGCCCACACACTCAGCTCTTAACCCCAGTGTGCAGAAAGGGTCAAAACGTGTTTTTCAGCAGAAATAAACATGTTTCTGCAAGTTTGGTCAACCCCATGTAAGTTATGGGGCAGTAACAGTACACTCTGCAAAACGTGTTTTTCAGCCCGAAATAAACGCGTTTTTTCAGACAACTGAATCCCCATGTAGCAGCAAGGCTCAGAAGAGCCCACACACTCAGATCTTAACCCCAGTGTGCAGAAAGGTTCAAAACATGTTTTTCAGCAGAAATAAACATGTTTCTGCAAGTTTGGTCAACCCCATGTAAGTTATGGGGCAGTAACAGTACACTTTTCAAAACGTGTTTTTCAGCCCGAAATAAACGCGTTTTTTCAGACAACTGAATCCCCATGTAGCAACAAGGCTCAGAAGAGCCCACACACTCAGATCTTAACCCCAGTGTGCTGAAAGTGTCAAAACATGTTTTTCAGCAGAAATAAACATGTTTCTGCAAGTTTGGTCAACCCCATGTAAGTTATGGGGCAGTAACAGTACACTTTTCAAAACGTGTTTTTCAGCCCGAAATAAACGCGTTTTTTCAGACAACTGAATCCCCATGTAGCAACAAGGCTCAGAAGAGCCCACACACTCAGATCTTAACCCCAGTGTGCTGAAAGTGTCAAAACATGTTTTTCAGCAGAAATAAACATGTTTCTGCAAGTTTGGTCAACCCCATGTAAGTTATGGGGCAGTAACAGTACACTTTTCAAAACGTGTTTTTCAGCCCGAAATAAACGCGTTTTTTCAGACAACTGAATCCCCATGTAGCAACAAGGCTCAGAAGAGCCCACACACTCAGATCTTAACCCCAGTGTGCTGAAAGTGTCAAAACATGTTTTTCAGCAGAAATAAACATGTTTCTGCAAGTTTGGTCAACCCCATGTAAGTTATGGGGCAGTAACAGTACACTTTTCAAAACGTGTTTTTCAGCCCGAAATAAACGCGTTTTTTCAGACAACTGAATACCCATGTAGCAGCAAGTCTCAGAAGAGCCCACACACTCAGCTCTTAACCCCAGTGTGCAGAAAGGGTCAAAACGTGTTTTTCAGCAGAAATAAACATGTTTCTGCAAGTTTGGTCAACCCCATGTAAGTTATGGGGCAGTAACAGTACACTCTGCAAAACGTGTTTTTCAGCCCGAAATAAACGCGTTTTTTCAGACAACTGAATCCCCATGTAGCAGCAAGGCTCAGAAGAGCCCACACACTCAGATCTTAACCCCAGTGTGCTGAAAGTGTCAAAACATGTTTTTCAGCAGAAATAAACATGTTTCTGCAAGTTTGGTCAACCCCATGTAAGTTATGGGGCAGTAACAGTACACTTTTCAAAACGTGTTTTTCAGCCCGAAATAAACGCGTTTTTTCAGACAACTGAATCCCCATGTAGCAGCAAGGCTCAGAAGAGCCCACACACTCAGATCTTAACCCCAGTGTGCTGAAAGTGTCAAAACATGTTTTTCAGCAGAAATAAACATGTTTCTGCAAGTTTGGTCAACCCCATGTAAGTTATGGGGCAGTAACAGTACACTCTGCAAAACGTGTTTTTCAGCCCGAAATAAACGCGTTTTTTCAGAAAACTGAATACCCATGTAGCAGCAAGGCTCAGAAGAGCCCACACACTCAGATCTTAACCCCAGTGTGCTGAAAGTGTCAAAACATGTTTTTCAGCAGAAATAAACATGTTTCTGCAATTTTTTTCAACCCCATGTAAGTTATGGGGCAGTAACAGTACACTTTTCAAAACGTGTTTTTCAGCCCGAAATAAACGCGTTTTTTCAGACAACTGAATCCCCATGTAGCAGCAAGGCTCAGAAGAGCCCACACACTCAGATCTTAACCCCAGTGTGCTGAAAGTGTCAAAACATGTTTTTCAGCAGAAATAAACATGTTTCTGCAAGTTTGGTCAACCCCATGTAAGTTATGGGGCAGTAACAGTACACTTTTCAAAACGTGTTTTTCAGCCCGAAATAAACGCGTTTTTTCAGACAACTGAATCCCCATGTAGCAACAAGGCTCAGAAGAGCCCACACACTCAGATCTTAACCCCAGTGTGCTGACAGTGTCAAAACATGTTTTTCAGCAGAAATAAACATGTTTCTGCAAGTTTGGTCAACCCCATGTAAGTTATGGGGCAGTAACAGTACACTTTTCAAAACGTGTTTTTCAGCCCGAAATAAACGCGTTTTTTCAGACAACTGAATCCCCATGCAGCAACAAGGCTCAGAAGAGCCCACACACTCAGATCTTAACCCCAGTGTGCTGAAAGTGTCAAAACTTGTTTTTCAGCAGAAATAAACATGTTTCTGCAAGTTTGGTCAACCCCATGTAAGTTATGGGGCAGTAACAGTACACTTTTCAAAACGTGTTTTTCAGCCCGAAATAAACGCGTTTTTTCAGACAACTGAATACCCATGTAGCAGCAAGGCTCAGAAGAGCCCACACACTCAGATCTTAACCCCAGTGTGCTGAAAGTGTCAAAACATGTTTTTCAGCAGAAATAAACATGTTTCTGCAAGTTTGGTCAACCCCATGTAAGTTATGGGGCAGTAACAGTACACTTTTCAAAACGTGTTTTTCAGCCCGAAATAAACGCGTTATTTCAGACAACTGAATACCCATGTAGCAGCAAGTCTCAGAAGAGCCCACACACTCAGCTCTTAACCCCAGTGTGCAGAAAGGGTCAAAACGTGTTTTTCAGCAGAAATAAACATGTTTCTGCAAGTTTGGTCAACCCCATGTAAGTTATGGGGCAGTAACAGTACACTCTGCAAAACGTGTTTTTCAGCCCGAAATAAACGCGTTTTTTCAGACAACTGAATCCCCATGTAGCAGCAAGGCTCAGAAGAGCCCACACACTCAGATCTTAACCCCAGTGTGCAGAAAGGTTCAAAACATGTTTTTCAGCAGAAATAAACATGTTTCTGCAAGTTTGGTCAACCCCATGTAAGTTATGGGGCAGTAACAGTACACTTTTCAAAACGTGTTTTTCAGCCCGAAATAAACGCGTTTTTTCAGACAACTGAATCCCCATGCAGCAACAAGGCTCAGAAGAGCCCACACACTCAGATCTTAACCCCAGTGTGCTGAAAGTGTCAAAACTTGTTTTTCAGCAGAAATAAACATGTTTCTGCAAGTTTGGTCAACCCCATGTAAGTTATGGGGCAGTAACAGTACACTTTTCAAAACGTGTTTTTCAGCCCGAAATAAACGCGTTTTTTCAGACAACTGAATACCCATGTAGCAGCAAGGCTCAGAAGAGCCCACACACTCAGATCTTAACCCCAGTGTGCTGAAAGTATCAAAACATGTTTTTCAGCAGAAATAAACATGTTTCTGCAAGTTTGGTCAACCCCATGTAAGTTATGGGGCAGTAACAGTACACTTTTCAAAACGTGTTTTTCAGCCCGAAATAAACGCGTTTTTTCAGACAACTGAATCCCCATGTAGCAACAAGGCTCAGAAGAGCGCACACACTCAGATCTTAACCCCAGTGTGCTGAAAGTGTCAAAACATGTTTTTCAGCAGAAATAAACATGTTTCTGCAAGTTTGGTCAACCCCATGTAAGTTATGGGGCAGTAACAGTACACTTTTCAAAACGTGTTTTTCAGCCCGAAATAAACGCGTTTTTTCAGACAACTGAATACCCATGTAGCAGCAAGTCTCAGAAGAGCCCACACACTCAGCTCTTAACCCCAGTGTGCAGAAAGGGTCAAAACGTGTTTTTCAGCAGAAATAAACATGTTTCTGCAAGTTTGGTCAACCCCATGTAAGTTATGGGGCAGTAACAGTACACTCTGCAAAACGTGTTTTTCAGCCCGAAATAAACGCGTTTTTTCAGACAACTGAATCCCCATGTAGCAGCAAGGCTCAGAAGAGCCCACACACTCAGATCTTAACCCCAGTGTGCAGAAAGTTTCAAAACATGTTTTTCAGCAGAAATAAACATGTTTCTGCAAGTTTGGTCAACCCCATGTAAGTTATGGGGCAGTAACAGTACACTTTTCAAAACGTGTTTTTCAGCCCGAAATAAACGCGTTTTTTCAGACAACTGAATCCCCATGTAGCAGCAAGGCTCAGAAGAGCCCACACACTCAGATCTTAACCCCAGTGTGCAGAAAGGTTCAAAACATGTTTTTCAGCAGAAATAAACATGTTTCTGCAAGTTTGGTCAACCCCATGTAAGTTATGGGGCAGTAACAGTACACTTTTCAAAACGTGTTTTTCAGCCCGAAATAAACGCGTTTTTTCAGACAACTGAATCCCCATGTAGCAACAAGGCTCAGAAGAGCCCACACACTCAGATCTTAACCCCAGTGTGCTGAAAGTGTCAAAACATGTTTTTCAGCAGAAATAAACATGTTTCTGCAAGTTTGGTCAACCCCATGTAAGTTATGGGGCAGTAACAGTACACTTTTCAAAACGTGTTTTTCAGCCCGAAATAAACGCGTTTTTTCAGACAACTGAATCCCCATGTAGCAACAAGGCTCAGAAGAGCCCACACACTCAGATCTTAACCCCAGTGTGCTGAAAGTGTCAAAACATGTTTTTCAGCAGAAATAAACATGTTTCTGCAAGTTTGGTCAACCCCATGTAAGTTATGGGGCAGTAACAGTACACTTTTCAAAACGTGTTTTTCAGCCCGAAATAAACGCGTTTTTTCAGACAACTGAATCCCCATGTAGCAACAAGGCTCAGAAGAGCCCACACACTCAGATCTTAACCCCAGTGTGCTGAAAGTGTCAAAACATGTTTTTCAGCAGAAATAAACATGTTTCTGCAAGTTTGGTCAACCCCATGTAAGTTATGGGGCAGTAACAGTACACTTTTCAAAACGTGTTTTTCAGCCCGAAATAAACGCGTTTTTTCAGACAACTGAATCCCCATGTAGCAACAAGGCTCAGAAGAGCCCACACACTCAGATCTTAACCCCAGTGTGCTGAAAGTGTCAAAACATGTTTTTCAGCAGAAATAAACATGTTTCTGCAAGTTTGGTCAACCCCATGTAAGTTATGGGGCAGTAACAGTACACTTTTCAAAACGTGTTTTTCAGCCCGAAATAAACGCGTTTTTTCAGACAACTGAATACCCATGTAGCAGCAAGTCTCAGAAGAGCCCACACACTCAGCTCTTAACCCCAGTGTGCAGAAAGGGTCAAAACGTGTTTTTCAGCAGAAATAAACATGTTTCTGCAAGTTTGGTCAACCCCATGTAAGTTATGGGGCAGTAACAGTACACTCTGCAAAACGTGTTTTTCAGCCCGAAATAAACGCGTTTTTTCAGACAACTGAATCCCCATGTAGCAGCAAGGCTCAGAAGAGCCCACACACTCAGATCTTAACCCCAGTGTGCTGAAAGTGTCAAAACATGTTTTTCAGCAGAAATAAACATGTTTCTGCAAGTTTGGTCAACCCCATGTAAGTTATGGGGCAGTAACAGTACACTTTTCAAAACGTGTTTTTCAGCCCGAAATAAACGCGTTTTTTCAGACAACTGAATACCCATGTAGCAGCAAGTCTCAGAAGAGCCCACACACTCAGCTCTTAACCCCAGTGTGCAGAAAGGGTCAAAACGTGTTTTTCAGCAGAAATAAACATGTTTCTGCAAGTTTGGTCAACCCCATGTAAGTTATGGGGCAGTAACAGTACACTTTTCAAAACGTGTTTTTCAGCCCGAAATAAACGCGTTTTTTCAGACAACTGAATCCCCATGTAGCAACAAGGCTCAGAAGAGCCCACACACTCAGATCTTAACCCCAGTGTGCTGAAAGTGTCAAAACATGTTTTTCAGCAGAAATAAACATGTTTCTGCAAGTTTGGTCAACCCCATGTAAGTTATGGGGCAGTAACAGTACACTCTGCAAAACGTGTTTTTCAGCCCCAAATAAACGCGTTTTTTCAGACAACTGAATACCCATGTAGCAGCAAGGCTCAGAAGAGCCCACACACTCAGATCTTAACCCCAGTGTGCTGAAAGTGTCAAAACATGTTTTTCAGCAGAAATAAACATGTTTCTGCAAGTTTGGTCAACCCCATGTAAGTTATGGGGCAGTAACAGTACACTTTTCAAAACGTGTTTTTCAGCCCGAAATAAACGCGTTTTTTCAGACAACTGAATCCCCATGTAGCAGCAAGGCTCAGAAGAGCCCACACACTCAGATCTTAACCCCAGTGTGCTGAAAGTGTCAAAACATGTTTTTCAGCAGAAATAAACATGTTTCTGCAAGTTTGGTCAACCCCATGTAAGTTATGGGGCAGTAACAGTACACTTTTCAAAACGTGTTTTTCAGCCCGAAATAAACGCGTTTTTTCAGACAACTGAATCCCCATGTAGCAACAAGGCTCAGAAGAGCCCACACACTCAGATCTTAACCCCAGTGTGCTGAAAGTGTCAAAACATGTTTTTCAGCAGAAATAAACATGTTTCTGCAACTTTGGTCAACCCCATGTAAGTTATGGGGCAGTAACAGTACACTTTTCAAAACGTGTTTTTCAGCCCGAAATAAACGCGTTTTTTCAGACAACTGAATCCCCATGCAGCAACAAGGCTCAGAAGAGCCCACACACTCAGATCTTAACCCCAGTGTGCTGAAAGTGTCAAAACTTGTTTTTCAGCAGAAATAAACATGTTTCTGCAAGTTTGGTCAACCCCATGTAAGTTATGGGGCAGTAACAGTACACTTTTCAAAACGTGTTTTTCAGCCCGAAATAAACGCGTTTTTTCAGACAACTGAATCCCCATGTAGCAACAAGGCTCAGAAGAGCCCACACACTCAGATCTTAACCCCAGTGTGCTGAAAGTGTCAAAACATGTTTTTCAGCAGAAATAAACATGTTTCTGCAAGTTTGGTCAACCCCATGTAAGTTATGGGGCAGTAACAGTACACTTTTCAAAACGTGTTTTTCAGCCCGAAATAAACGCGTTTTTTCAGACAACTGAATACCCATGTAGCAGCAAGTCTCAGAAGAGCCCACACACTCAGCTCTTAACCCCAGTGTGCAGAAAGGGTCAAAACGTGTTTTTCAGCAGAAATAAACATGTTTCTGCAAGTTTGGTCAACCCCATGTAAGTTATGGGGCAGTAACAGTACACTCTGCAAAACGTGTTTTTCAGCCCGAAATAAACGCGTTTTTTCAGACAACTGAATCCCCATGTAGCAGCAAGGCTCAGAAGAGCCCACACACTCAGATCTTAACCCCAGTGTGCAGAAAGGTTCAAAACATGTTTTTCAGCAGAAATAAACATGTTTCTGCAAGTTTGGTCAACCCCATGTAAGTTATGGGGCAGTAACAGTACACTTTTCAAAACGTGTTTTTCAGCCCGAAATAAACGCGTTTTTTCAGACAACTGAATCCCCATGTAGCAACAAGGCTCAGAAGAGCCCACACACTCAGATCTTAACCCCAGTGTGCTGAAAGTGTCAAAACATGTTTTTCAGCAGAAATAAACATGTTTCTGCAAGTTTGGTCAACCCCATGTAAGTTATGGGGCAGTAACAGTACACTTTTCAAAACGTGTTTTTCAGCCCGAAATAAACGCGTTTTTTCAGACAACTGAATCCCCATGTAGCAACAAGGCTCAGAAGAGCCCACACACTCAGATCTTAACCCCAGTGTGCTGAAAGTGTCAAAACATGTTTTTCAGCAGAAATAAACATGTTTCTGCAAGTTTGGTCAACCCCATGTAAGTTATGGGGCAGTAACAGTACACTTTTCAAAACGTGTTTTTCAGCCCGAAATAAACGCGTTTTTTCAGACAACTGAATCCCCATGTAGCAACAAGGCTCAGAAGAGCCCACACACTCAGATCTTAACCCCAGTGTGCTGAAAGTGTCAAAACATGTTTTTCAGCAGAAATAAACATGTTTCTGCAAGTTTGGTCAACCCCATGTAAGTTATGGGGCAGTAACAGTACACTTTTCAAAACGTGTTTTTCAGCCCGAAATAAACGCGTTTTTTCAGACAACTGAATACCCATGTAGCAGCAAGTCTCAGAAGAGCCCACACACTCAGCTCTTAACCCCAGTGTGCAGAAAGGGTCAAAACGTGTTTTTCAGCAGAAATAAACATGTTTCTGCAAGTTTGGTCAACCCCATGTAAGTTATGGGGCAGTAACAGTACACTCTGCAAAACGTGTTTTTCAGCCCGAAATAAACGCGTTTTTTCAGACAACTGAATCCCCATGTAGCAGCAAGGCTCAGAAGAGCCCACACACTCAGATCTTAACCCCAGTGTGCTGAAAGTGTCAAAACATGTTTTTCAGCAGAAATAAACATGTTTCTGCAAGTTTGGTCAACCCCATGTAAGTTATGGGGCAGTAACAGTACACTTTTCAAAACGTGTTTTTCAGCCCGAAATAAACGCGTTTTTTCAGACAACTGAATCCCCATGTAGCAACAAGGCTCAGAAGAGCCCACACACTCAGATCTTAACCCCAGTGTGCTGAAAGTGTCAAAACATGTTTTTCAGCAGAAATAAACATGTTTCTGCAAGTTTGGTCAACCCCATGTAAGTTATGGGGCAGTAACAGTACACTCTGCAAAACGTGTTTTTCAGCCCGAAATAAACGCGTTTTTTCAGACAACTGAATACCCATGTAGCAACAAGGCTCAGAAGAGCCCACACACTCAGATCTTAACCCCAGTGTGCTGAAAGTGTCAAAACATGTTTTTCAGCAGAAATAAACATGTTTCTGCAAGTTTGGTCAACCCCATGTAAGTTATGGGGCAGTAACAGTACACTCTGCAAAACGTGTTTTTCAGCCCGAAATAAACGCGTTTTTTCAGACAACTGAATCCCCATGTAGCAGCAAGGCTCAGAAGAGCCCACACACTCAGATCTTAACCCCAGTGTGCTGAAAGTGTCAAAACATGTTTTTCAGCAGAAATAAACATGTTTCTGCAAGTTTGGTCAACCCCATGTAAGTTATGGGGCAGTAACAGTACACTTTTCAAAACGTGTTTTTCAGCCCGAAATAAACGCGTTTTTTCAGACAACTGAATACCCATGTAGCAGCAAGTCTCAGAAGAGCCCACACACTCAGCTCTTAACCCCAGTGTGCAGAAAGGGTCAAAACGTGTTTTTCAGCAGAAATAAACATGTTTCTGCAAGTTTGGTCAACCCCATGTAAGTTATGGGGCAGTAACAGTACACTCTGCAAAACGTGTTTTTCAGCCCGAAATAAACGCGTTTTTTCAGACAACTGAATCCCCATGTAGCAGCAAGGCTCAGAAGAGCCCACACACTCAGATCTTAACCCCAGTGTGCAGAAAGGTTCAAAACATGTTTTTCAGCAGAAATAAACATGTCTCTGCAAGTTTGGTCAACCCCATGTAAGTTATGGGGCAGTAACAGTACACTTTTCAAAACGTGTTTTTCAGCCCGAAATAAACGCGTTTTTTCAGACAACTGAATCCCCATGTAGCAACAAGGCTCAGAAGAGCCCACACACTCAGATCTTAACCCCAGTGTGCTGAAAGTGTCAAAACATGTTTTTCAGCAGAAATAAACATGTTTCTGCAAGTTTGGTCAACCCCATGTAAGTTATGGGGCAGTAACAGTACACTTTTCAAAACGTGTTTTTCAGCCCGAAATAAACGCGTTTTTTCAGACAACTGAATCCCCATGTAGCAGCAAGGCTCAGACGAGCCCACACACTCAGATCTTAACCCCAGTGTGCAGAAAGGGTCAAAACGTGTTTTTCAGCAGAAATAAACATGTTTCTGCAAGTTTGGTCAACCCCATGTAAGTTATGGGGCAGTAACAGTACACTCTGCAAAACGTGTTTTTCAGCCCGAAATAAACGCGTTTTTTCAGACAACTGAATCCCCATGTAGCAGCAAGGCTCAGAAGAGCCCACACACTCAGATCTTAACCCCAGTGTGCTGAAAGTGTCAAAACATGTTTTTCAGCAGAAATAAACATGTTTCTGCAAGTTTGGTCAACCCCATGTAAGTTATGGGGCAGTAACAGTACACTTTTCAAAACGTGTTTTTCAGCCCGAAATAAACGCGTTTTTTCAGACAACTGAATCCCCATGTAGCAACAAGGCTCAGAAGAGCCCACACACTCAGATCTTAACCCCAGTGAGCTGAAAGTGTCAAAACATGTTTTTCAGCAGAAATAAACATGTTTCTGCAAGTTTGGTCAACCCCATGTAAGTTATGGGGCAGTAACAGTACACTATGCAAAACGTGTTTTTCAGCCCGAAATAAACGCGTTTTTTCAGACAACTGAATACCCATGTAGCAGCAAGGCTCAGAAGAGCCCACACACTCAGATCTTAACCCCAGTGTGCTGAAAGTGTCAAAACATGTTTTTCAGCAGAAATAAACATGTTTCTGCAAGTTTGGTCAACCCCATGTAAGTTATGGGGCAGTAACAGTACACTTTTCAAAACGTGTTTTTCAGCCCGAAATAAACGCGTTTTTTCAGACAACTGAATCCCCATGTAGCAACAAGGCTCAGAAGAGCCCACACACTCAGATCTTAACCCCAGTGTGCTGAAAGTGTCAAAACATGTTTTTCAGCAGAAATAAACATGTTTCTGCAAGTTTGGTCAACCCCATGTAAGTTATGGGGCAGTAACAGTACACTTTTCAAAACGTGTTTTTCAGCCCGAAATAAACGCGTTTTTTCAGACAACTGAATACCCATGTAGCAGCAAGTCTCAGAAGAGCCCACACACTCAGCTCTTAACCCCAGTGTGCAGAAAGGGTCAAAACGTGTTTTTCAGCAGAAATAAACATGTTTCTGCAAGTTTGGTCAACCCCATGTAAGTTATGGGGCAGTAACAGTACACTCTGCAAAACGTGTTTTTCAGCCCGAAATAAACGCGTTTTTTCAGACAACTGAATCCCCATGTAGCAGCAAGGCTCAGAAGAGCCCACACACTCAGATCTTAACCCCAGTGTGCTGAAAGTGTCAAAACATGTTTTTCAGCAGAAATAAACATGTTTCTGCAAGTTTGGTCAACCCCATGTAAGTTATGGGGCAGTAACAGTACACTTTTCAAAACGTGTTTTTCAGCCCGAAATAAACGCGTTTTTTCAGACAACTGAATCCCCATGTAGCAGCAAGGCTCAGAAGAGCCCACACACTCAGATCTTAACCCCAGTGTGCTGAAAGTGTCAAAACATGTTTTTCAGCAGAAATAAACATGTTTCTGCAAGTTTGGTCAACCCCATGTAAGTTATGGGGCAGTAACAGTACACTCTGCAAAACGTGTTTTTCAGCCCGAAATAAACGCGTTTTTTCAGAAAACTGAATACCCATGTAGCAGCAAGGCTCAGAAGAGCCCACACACTCAGATCTTAACCCCAGTGTGCTGAAAGTGTCAAAACATGTTTTTCAGCAGAAATAAACATGTTTCTGCAATTTTTTTCAACCCCATGTAAGTTATGGGGCAGTAACAGTACACTTTTCAAAACGTGTTTTTCAGCCCGAAATAAACGCGTTTTTTCAGACAACTGAATCCCCATGTAGCAGCAAGGCTCAGAAGAGCCCACACACTCAGATCTTAACCCCAGTGTGCTGAAAGTGTCAAAACATGTTTTTCAGCAGAAATAAACATGTTTCTGCAAGTTTGGTCAACCCCATGTAAGTTATGGGGCAGTAACAGTACACTTTTCAAAACGTGTTTTTCAGCCCGAAATAAACGCGTTTTTTCAGACAACTGAATCCCCATGTAGCAACAAGGCTCAGAAGAGCCCACACACTCAGATCTTAACCCCAGTGTGCTGACAGTGTCAAAACATGTTTTTCAGCAGAAATAAACATGTTTCTGCAAGTTTGGTCAACCCCATGTAAGTTATGGGGCAGTAACAGTACACTTTTCAAAACGTGTTTTTCAGCCCGAAATAAACGCGTTTTTTCAGACAACTGAATCCCCATGCAGCAACAAGGCTCAGAAGAGCCCACACACTCAGATCTTAACCCCAGTGTGCTGAAAGTGTCAAAACTTGTTTTTCAGCAGAAATAAACATGTTTCTGCAAGTTTGGTCAACCCCATGTAAGTTATGGGGCAGTAACAGTACACTTTTCAAAACGTGTTTTTCAGCCCGAAATAAACGCGTTTTTTCAGACAACTGAATACCCATGTAGCAGCAAGTCTCAGAAGAGCCCACACACTCAGCTCTTAACCCCAGTGTGCAGAAAGGGTCAAAACGTGTTTTTCAGCAGAAATAAACATGTTTCTGCAAGTTTGGTCAACCCCATGTAAGTTATGGGGCAGTAACAGTACACTCTGCAAAACGTGTTTTTCAGCCCGAAATAAACGCGTTTTTTCAGACAACTGAATCCCCATGTAGCAGCAAGGCTCAGAAGAGCCCACACACTCAGATCTTAACCCCAGTGTGCTGAAAGTGTCAAAACATGTTTTTCAGCAGAAATAAACATGTTTCTGCAAGTTTGGTCAACCCCATGTAAGTTATGGGGCAGTAACAGTACACTTTTCAAAACGTGTTTTTCAGACCGAAATAAACGCGTTTTTTCAGACAACTGAATCCCCATGTAGCAGCAAGGCTCAGAAGAGCCCACACACTCAGATCTTAACCCCAGTGTGCTGAAAGTGTCAAAACATGTTTTTCAGCAGAAATAAACATGTTTCTGCAAGTTTGGTCAACCCCATGTAAGTTATGGGGCAGTAACAGTACACTTTTCAAAACGTGTTTTTCAGCCCGAAATAAACGCGTTTTTTCAGACAACTGAATCCCCATGTAGCAACAAGGCTCAGAAGAGCCCACACACTCAGATCTTAACCCCAGTGTGCTGAAAGTGTCAAAACATGTTTTTCAGCAGAAATAAACATGTTTCTGCAAGTTTGGTCAACCCCATGTAAGTTATGGGGCAGTAACAGTACACTTTTCAAAACGTGTTTTTCAGCCCGAAATAAACGCGTTTTTTCAGACAACTGAATCCCCATGCAGCAACAAGGCTCAGAAGAGCCCACACACTCAGATCTTAACCCCAGTGTGCTGAAAGTGTCAAAACTTGTTTTTCAGCAGAAATAAACATGTTTCTGCAAGTTTGGTCAACCCCATGTAAGTTATGGGGCAGTAACAGTACACTTTTCAAAACGTGTTTTTCAGCCCGAAATAAACGCGTTTTTTCAGACAACTGAATACCCATGTAGCAGCAAGGCTCAGAAGAGCCCACACACTCAGATCTTAACCCCAGTGTGCTGAAAGTATCAAAACATGTTTTTCAGCAGAAATAAACATGTTTCTGCAAGTTTGGTCAACCCCATGTAAGTTATGGGGCAGTAACAGTACACTTTTCAAAACGTGTTTTTCAGCCCGAAATAAACGCGTTTTTTCAGACAACTGAATCCCCATGTAGCAACAAGGCTCAGAAGAGCCCACACACTCAGATCTTAACCCCAGTGTGCTGAAAGTGTCAAAACATGTTTTTCAGCAGAAATAAACATGTTTCTGCAAGTTTGGTCAACCCCATGTAAGTTATGGGGCAGTAACATTACACTTTTCAAAACGTGTTTTTCAGCCCGAAATAAACGCGTTTTTTCAGACAACTGAATACCCATGTAGCAGCAAGTCTCAGAAGAGCCCACACACTCAGCTCTTAACCCCAGTGTGCAGAAAGGGTCAAAACGTGTTTTTCAGCAGAAATAAACATGTTTCTGCAAGTTTGGTCAACCCCATGTAAGTTATGGGGCAGTAACAGTACACTCTGCAAAACGTGTTTTTCAGCCCGAAATAAACGCGTTTTTTCAGACAACTGAATCCCCATGTAGCAGCAAGGCTCAGAAGAGCCCACACACTCAGATCTTAACCCCAGTGTGCAGAAAGGTTCAAAACATGTTTTTCAGCAGAAATAAACATGTTTCTGCAAGTTTGGTCAACCCCATGTAAGTTATGGGGCAGTAACAGTACACTTTTCAAAACGTGTTTTTCAGCCCGAAATAAACGCGTTTTTTCAGACAACTGAATCCCCATGTAGCAACAAGGCTCAGAAGAGCCCACACACTCAGATCTTAACCCCAGTGTGCAGAAAGGGTCAAAACTTGTTTTTCAGCAGAAATAAACATGTTTCTGCAAGTTTGGTCAACCCCATGTAAGTTATGGGGCAGTAACAGTACACTTTTCAAAACGTGTTTTTCAGCCCGAAATAAACGCGTTTTTTCAGACAACTGAATCCCCATGTAGCAGCAAGGCTCAGAAGAGCCCACACACTCAGATCTTAACCCCAGTGTGCAGAAAGGTTCAAAACATGTTTTTCAGCAGAAATAAACATGTTTCTGCAAGTTTGGTCAACCCCATGTAAGTTATGGGGCAGTAACAGTACACTTTTCAAAACGTGTTTTTCAGCCCGAAATAAACGCGTTTTTTCAGACAACTGAATCCCCATGTAGCAACAAGGCTCAGAAGAGCCCACACACTCAGATCTTAACCCCAGTGTGCTGAAAGTGTCAAAACATGTTTTTCAGCAGAAATAAACATGTTTCTGCAAGTTTGGTCAACCCCATGTAAGTTATGGGGCAGTAACAGTACACTTTTCAAAACGTGTTTTTCAGCCCGAAATAAACGCGTTTTTTCAGACAACTGAATCCCCATGTAGCAACAAGGCTCAGAAGAGCCCACACACTCAGATCTTAACCCCAGTGTGCTGAAAGTGTCAAAACATGTTTTTCAGCAGAAATAAACATGTTTCTGCAAGTTTGGTCAACCCCATGTAAGTTATGGGGCAGTAACAGTACACTTTTCAAAACGTGTTTTTCAGCCCGAAATAAACGCGTTTTTTCAGACAACTGAATCCCCATGTAGCAACAAGGCTCAGAAGAGCCCACACACTCAGATCTTAACCCCAGTGTGCTGAAAGTGTCAAAACATGTTTTTCAGCAGAAATAAACATGTTTCTGCAAGTTTGGTCAACCCCATGTAAGTTATGGGGCAGTAACAGTACACTTTTCAAAACGTGTTTTTCAGCCCGAAATAAACGCGTTTTTTCAGACAACTGAATACCCATGTAGCAGCAAGTCTCAGAAGAGCCCACACACTCAGCTCTTAACCCCAGTGTGCAGAAAGGGTCAAAACGTGTTTTTCAGCAGAAATAAACATGTTTCTGCAAGTTTGGTCAACCCCATGTAAGTTATGGGGCAGTAACAGTACACTCTGCAAAACGTGTTTTTCAGCCCGAAATAAACGCGTTTTTTCAGACAACTGAATCCCCATGTAGCAGCAAGGCTCAGAAGAGCCCACACACTCAGATCTTAACCCCAGTGTGCTGAAAGTGTCAAAACATGTTTTTCAGCAGAAATAAACATGTTTCTGCAAGTTTGGTCAACCCCATGTAAGTTATGGGGCAGTAACAGTACACTTTTCAAAACGTGTTTTTCAGCCCGAAATAAACGCGTTTTTTCAGACAACTGAATCCCCATGTAGCAACAAGGCTCAGAAGAGCCCACACACTCAGATCTTAACCCCAGTGTGCTGAAAGTGTCAAAACATGTTTTTCAGCAGAAATAAACATGTTTCTGCAAGTTTGGTCAACCCCATGTAAGTTATGGGGCAGTAACAGTACACTCTGCAAAACGTGTTTTTCAGCCCGAAATAAACGCGTTTTTTCAGACAACTGAATACCCATGTAGCAACAAGGCTCAGAAGAGCCCACACACTCAGATCTTAACCCCAGTGTGCTGAAAGTGTCAAAACATGTTTTTCAGCAGAAATAAACATGTTTCTGCAAGTTTGGTCAACCCCATGTAAGTTATGGGGCAGTAACAGTACACTCTGCAAAACGTGTTTTTCAGCCCGAAATAAACGCGTTTTTTCAGACAACTGAATCCCCATGTAGCAGCAAGGCTCAGAAGAGCCCACACACTCAGATCTTAACCCCAGTGTGCTGAAAGTGTCAAAACATGTTTTTCAGCAGAAATAAACATGTTTCTGCAAGTTTGGTCAACCCCATGTAAGTTATGGGGCAGTAACAGTACACTTTTCAAAACGTGTTTTTCAGCCCGAAATAAACGCGTTTTTTCAGACAACTGAATACCCATGTAGCAGCAAGTCTCAGAAGAGCCCACACACTCAGCTCTTAACCCCAGTGTGCAGAAAGGGTCAAAACGTGTTTTTCAGCAGAAATAAACATGTTTCTGCAAGTTTGGTCAACCCCATGTAAGTTATGGGGCAGTAACAGTACACTCTGCAAAACGTGTTTTTCAGCCCGAAATAAACGCGTTTTTTCAGACAACTGAATCCCCATGTAGCAGCAAGGCTCAGAAGAGCCCACACACTCAGATCTTAACCCCAGTGTGCAGAAAGGTTCAAAACATGTTTTTCAGCAGAAATAAACATGTTTCTGCAAGTTTGGTCAACCCCATGTAAGTTATGGGGCAGTAACAGTACACTTTTCAAAACGTGTTTTTCAGCCCGAAATAAACGCGTTTTTTCAGACAACTGAATCCCCATGTAGCAACAAGGCTCAGAAGAGCCCACACACTCAGATCTTAACCCCAGTGTGCTGAAAGTGTCAAAACATGTTTTTCAGCAGAAATAAACATGTTTCTGCAAGTTTGGTCAACCCCATGTAAGTTATGGGGCAGTAACAGTACACTTTTCAAAACGTGTTTTTCAGCCCGAAATAAACGCGTTTTTTCAGACAACTGAATCCCCATGTAGCAGCAAGGCTCAGACGAGCCCACACACTCAGATCTTAACCCCAGTGTGCAGAAAGGGTCAAAACGTGTTTTTCAGCAGAAATAAACATGTTTCTGCAAGTTTGGTCAACCCCATGTAAGTTATGGGGCAGTAACAGTACACTCTGCAAAACGTGTTTTTCAGCCCGAAATAAACGCGTTTTTTCAGACAACTGAATCCCCATGTAGCAGCAAGGCTCAGAAGAGCCCACACACTCAGATCTTAACCCCAGTGTGCTGAAAGTGTCAAAACATGTTTTTCAGCAGAAATAAACATGTTTCTGCAAGTTTGGTCAACCCCATGTAAGTTATGGGGCAGTAACAGTACACTTTTCAAAACGTGTTTTTCAGCCCGAAATAAACGCGTTTTTTCAGACAACTGAATCCCCATGTAGCAACAAGGCTCAGAAGAGCCCACACACTCAGATCTTAACCCCAGTGTGCTGAAAGTGTCAAAACATGTTTTTCAGCAGAAATAAACATGTTTCTGCAAGTTTGGTCAACCCCATGTAAGTTATGGGGCAGTAACAGTACACTATGCAAAACGTGTTTTTCAGCCCGAAATAAACGCGTTTTTTCAGACAACTGAATACCCATGTAGCAGCAAGGCTCAGAAGAGCCCACACACTCAGATCTTAACCCCAGTGTGCTGAAAGTGTCAAAACATGTTTTTCAGCAGAAATAAACATGTTTCTGCAAGTTTGGTCAACCCCATGTAAGTTATGGGGCAGTAACAGTACACTCTGCAAAACGTGTTTTTCAGCCCGAAATAAACGCGTTTTTTCAGACAACTGAATCCCCATGTAGCAACAAGGCTCAGAAGAGCCCACACACTCAGATCTTAACCCCAGTGTGCTGAAAGTGTCAAAACATGTTTTTCAGCAGAAATAAACATGTTTCTGCAAGTTTGGTCAACCCCATGTAAGTTATGGGGCAGTAACAGTACACTTTTCAAAACGTGTTTTTCAGCCCGAAATAAACGCGTTTTTTCAGACAACTGAATCCCCATGTAGCAACAAGGCTCAGAAGAGCCCACACACTCAGATCTTAACCCCAGTGTGCTGAAAGTGTCAAAACATGTTTTTCAGCAGAAATAAACATGTTTCTGCAAGTTTGGTCAACCCCATGTAAGTTATGGGGCAGTAACAGTACACTTTTCAAAACGTGTTTTTCAGCCCGAAATAAACGCGTTTTTTCAGACAACTGAATCCCCATGTAGCAACAAGGCTCAGAAGAGCCCACACACTCAGATCTTAACCCCAGTGTGCTGAAAGTGTCAAAACATGTTTTTCAGCAGAAATAAACATGTTTCTGCAAGTTTGGTCAACCCCATGTAAGTTATGGGGCAGTAACAGTACACTTTTCAAAACGTGTTTTTCAGCCCGAAATAAACGCGTTTTTTCAGACAACTGAATACCCATGTAGCAGCAAGTCTCAGAAGAGCCCACACACTCAGCTCTTAACCCCAGTGTGCAGAAAGGGTCAAAACGTGTTTTTCAGCAGAAATAAACATGTTTCTGCAAGTTTGGTCAACCCCATGTAAGTTATGGGGCAGTAACAGTACACTCTGCAAAACGTGTTTTTCAGCCCGAAATAAACGCGTTTTTTCAGACAACTGAATCCCCATGTAGCAGCAAGGCTCAGAAGAGCCCACACACTCAGATCTTAACCCCAGTGTGCTGAAAGTGTCAAAACATGTTTTTCAGCAGAAATAAACATGTTTCTGCAAGTTTGGTCAACCCCATGTAAGTTATGGGGCAGTAACAGTACACTTTTCAAAACGTGTTTTTCAGCCCGAAATAAACGCGTTTTTTCAGACAACTGAATCCCCATGTAGCAGCAAGGCTCAGAAGAGCCCACACACTCAGATCTTAACCCCAGTGTGCTGAAAGTGTCAAAACATGTTTTTCAGCAGAAATAAACATGTTTCTGCAAGTTTGGTCAACCCCATGTAAGTTATGGGGCAGTAACAGTACACTTTTCAAAACGTGTTTTTCAGCCCGAAATAAACGCGTTTTTTCAGACAACTGAATCCCCATGTAGCAACAAGGCTCAGAAGAGCCCACACACTCAGATCTTAACCCCAGTGTGCTGACAGTGTCAAAACATGTTTTTCAGCAGAAATAAACATGTTTCTGCAAGTTTGGTCAACCCCATGTAAGTTATGGGGCAGTAACAGTACACTTTTCAAAACGTGTTTTTCAGCCCGAAATAAACGCGTTTTTTCAGACAACTGAATCCCCATGCAGCAACAAGGCTCAGAAGAGCCCACACACTCAGATCTTAACCCCAGTGTGCTGAAAGTGTCAAAACTTGTTTTTCAGCAGAAATAAACATGTTTCTGCAAGTTTGGTCAACCCCATGTAAGTTATGGGGCAGTAACAGTACACTTTTCAAAACGTGTTTTTCAGCCCGAAATAAACGCGTTTTTTCAGACAACTGAATACCCATGTAGCAGCAAGGCTCAGAAGAGCCCACACACTCAGATCTTAACCCCAGTGTGCTGAAAGTGTCAAAACATGTTTTTCAGCAGAAATAAACATGTTTCTGCAAGTTTGGTCAACCCCATGTAAGTTATGGGGCAGTAACAGTACACTTTTCAAAACGTGTTTTTCAGCCCGAAATAAACGCGTTTTTTCAGACAACTGAATACCCATGTAGCAGCAAGTCTCAGAAGAGCCCACACACTCAGCTCTTAACCCCAGTGTGCAGAAAGGGTCAAAACGTGTTTTTCAGCAGAAATAAACATGTTTCTGCAAGTTTGGTCAACCCCATGTAAGTTATGGGGCAGTAACAGTACACTCTGCAAAACGTGTTTTTCAGCCCGAAATAAACGCGTTTTTTCAGACAACTGAATCCCCATGTAGCAGCAAGGCTCAGAAGAGCCCACACACTCAGATCTTAACCCCAGTGTGCAGAAAGGTTCAAAACATGTTTTTCAGCAGAAATAAACATGTTTCTGCAAGTTTGGTCAACCCCATGTAAGTTATGGGGCAGTAACAGTACACTTTTCAAAACGTGTTTTTCAGCCCGAAATAAACGCGTTTTTTCAGACAACTGAATCCCCATGCAGCAACAAGGCTCAGAAGAGCCCACACACTCAGATCTTAACCCCAGTGTGCTGAAAGTGTCAAAACTTGTTTTTCAGCAGAAATAAACATGTTTCTGCAAGTTTGGTCAACCCCATGTAAGTTATGGGGCAGTAACAGTACACTTTTCAAAACGTGTTTTTCAGCCCGAAATAAACGCGTTTTTTCAGACAACTGAATACCCATGTAGCAGCAAGTCTCAGAAGAGCCCACACACTCAGCTCTTAACCCCAGTGTGCAGAAAGGGTCAAAACGTGTTTTTCAGCAGAAATAAACATGTTTCTGCAAGTTTGGTCAACCCCATGTAAGTTATGGGGCAGTAACAGTACACTCTGCAAAACGTGTTTTTCAGCCCGAAATAAACGCGTTTTTTCAGACAACTGAATCCCCATGTAGCAGCAAGGCTCAGAAGAGCCCACACACTCAGATCTTAACCCCAGTGTGCAGAAAGTTTCAAAACATGTTTTTCAGCAGAAATAAACATGTTTCTGCAAGTTTGGTCAACCCCATGTAAGTTATGGGGCAGTAACAGTACACTTTTCAAAACGTGTTTTTCAGCCCGAAATAAACGCGTTTTTTCAGACAACTGAATCCCCATGTAGCAGCAAGGCTCAGAAGAGCCCACACACTCAGATCTTAACCCCAGTGTGCAGAAAGGTTCAAAACATGTTTTTCAGCAGAAATAAACATGTTTCTGCAAGTTTGGTCAACCCCATGTAAGTTATGGGGCAGTAACAGTACACTTTTCAAAACGTGTTTTTCAGCCCGAAATAAACGCGTTTTTTCAGACAACTGAATCCCCATGTAGCAACAAGGCTCAGAAGAGCCCACACACTCAGATCTTAACCCCAGTGTGCTGAAAGTGTCAAAACATGTTTTTCAGCAGAAATAAACATGTTTCTGCAAGTTTGGTCAACCCCATGTAAGTTATGGGGCAGTAACAGTACACTTTTCAAAACGTGTTTTTCAGCCCGAAATAAACGCGTTTTTTCAGACAACTGAATCCCCATGTAGCAACAAGGCTCAGAAGAGCCCACACACTCAGATCTTAACCCCAGTGTGCTGAAAGTGTCAAAACATGTTTTTCAGCAGAAATAAACATGTTTCTGCAAGTTTGGTCAACCCCATGTAAGTTATGGGGCAGTAACAGTACACTTTTCAAAACGTGTTTTTCAGCCCGAAATAAACGCGTTTTTTCAGACAACTGAATCCCCATGTAGCAACAAGGCTCAGAAGAGCCCACACACTCAGATCTTAACCCCAGTGTGCTGAAAGTGTCAAAACATGTTTTTCAGCAGAAATAAACATGTTTCTGCAAGTTTGGTCAACCCCATGTAAGTTATGGGGCAGTAACAGTACACTTTTCAAAACGTGTTTTTCAGCCCGAAATAAACGCGTTTTTTCAGACAACTGAATCCCCATGTAGCAACAAGGCTCAGAAGAGCCCACACACTCAGATCTTAACCCCAGTGTGCTGAAAGTGTCAAAACATGTTTTTCAGCAGAAATAAACATGTTTCTGCAAGTTTGGTCAACCCCATGTAAGTTATGGGGCAGTAACAGTACACTTTTCAAAACGTGTTTTTCAGCCCGAAATAAACGCGTTTTTTCAGACAACTGAATACCCATGTAGCAGCAAGTCTCAGAAGAGCCCACACACTCAGCTCTTAACCCCAGTGTGCAGAAAGGGTCAAAACGTGTTTTTCAGCAGAAATAAACATGTTTCTGCAAGTTTGGTCAACCCCATGTAAGTTATGGGGCAGTAACAGTACACTCTGCAAAACGTGTTTTTCAGCCCGAAATAAACGCGTTTTTTCAGACAACTGAATCCCCATGTAGCAGCAAGGCTCAGAAGAGCCCACACACTCAGATCTTAACCCCAGTGTGCTGAAAGTGTCAAAACATGTTTTTCAGCAGAAATAAACATGTTTCTGCAAGTTTGGTCAACCCCATGTAAGTTATGGGGCAGTAACAGTACACTTTTCAAAACGTGTTTTTCAGCCCGAAATAAACGCGTTTTTTCAGACAACTGAATACCCATGTAGCAGCAAGTCTCAGAAGAGCCCACACACTCAGCTCTTAACCCCAGTGTGCAGAAAGGGTCAAAACGTGTTTTTCAGCAGAAATAAACATGTTTCTGCAAGTTTGGTCAACCCCATGTAAGTTATGGGGCAGTAACAGTACACTTTTCAAAACGTGTTTTTCAGCCCGAAATAAACGCGTTTTTTCAGACAACTGAATCCCCATGTAGCAACAAGGCTCAGAAGAGCCCACACACTTAGATCTTAACCCCAGTGTGCTGAAAGTGTCAAAACATGTTTTTCAGCAGAAATAAACATGTTTCTGCAAGTTTGGTCAACCCCATGTAAGTTATGGGGCAGTAACAGTACACTCTGCAAAACGTGTTTTTCAGCCCCAAATAAACGCGTTTTTTCAGACAACTGAATACCCATGTAGCAGCAAGGCTCAGAAGAGCCCACACACTCAGATCTTAACCCCAGTGTGCTGAAAGTGTCAAAACATGTTTTTCAGCAGAAATAAACATGTTTCTGCAAGTTTGGTCAACCCCATGTAAGTTATGGGGCAGTAACAGTACACTTTTCAAAACGTGTTTTTCAGCCTGAAATAAACGCGTTTTTTCAGACAACTGAATCCCCATGTAGCAGCAAGGCTCAGAAGAGCCCACACACTCAGATCTTAACCCCAGTGTGCTGAAAGTGTCAAAACATGTTTTTCAGCAGAAATAAACATGTTTCTGCAAGTTTGGTCAACCCCATGTAAGTTATGGGGCAGTAACAGTACACTTTTCAAAACGTGTTTTTCAGCCTGAAATAAACGCGTTTTTTCAGACAACTGAATCCCCATGTAGCAGCAAGGCTCAGAAGAGCCCACACACTCAGATCTTAACCCCAGTGTGCTGAAAGTGTCAAAACATGTTTTTCAGCAGAAATAAACATGTTTCTGCAAGTTTGGTCAACCCCATGTAAGTTATGGGGCAGTAACAGTACACTTTTCAAAACGTGTTTTTCAGCCCGAAATAAACGCGTTTTTTCAGACAACTGAATCCCCATGTAGCAACAAGGCTCAGAAGAGCCCACACACTCAGATCTTAACCCCAGTGTGCTGAAAGTGTCAAAACATGTTTTTCAGCAGAAATAAACATGTTTCTGCAAGTTTGGTCAACCCCATGTAAGTTATGGGGCAGTAACAGTACACTTTTCAAAACGTGTTTTTCAGCCCGAAATAAACGCGTTTTTTCAGACAACTGAATCCCCATGCAGCAACAAGGCTCAGAAGAGCCCACACACTCAGATCTTAACCCCAGTGTGCTGAAAGTGTCAAAACTTGTTTTTCAGCAGAAATAAACATGTTTCTGCAAGTTTGGTCAACCCCATGTAAGTTATGGGGCAGTAACAGTACACTTTTCAAAACGTGTTTTTCAGCCCGAAATAAACGCGTTTTTTCAGACAACTGAATACCCATGTAGCAGCAAGGCTCAGAAGAGCCCACACACTCAGATCTTAACCCCAGTGTGCTGAAAGTATCAAAACATGTTTTTCAGCAGAAATAAACATGTTTCTGCAAGTTTGGTCAACCCCATGTAAGTTATGGGGCAGTAACAGTACACTTTTCAAAACGTGTTTTTCAGCCCGAAATAAACGCGTTTTTTCAGACAACTGAATCCCCATGTAGCAACAAGGCTCAGAAGAGCCCACACACTCAGATCTTAACCCCAGTGTGCTGAAAGTGTCAAAACATGTTTTTCAGCAGAAATAAACATGTTTCTGCAAGTTTGGTCAACCCCATGTAAGTTATGGGGCAGTAACAGTACACTTTTCAAAACGTGTTTTTCAGCCCGAAATAAACGCGTTTTTTCAGACAACTGAATACCCATGTAGCAGCAAGTCTCAGAAGAGCCCACACACTCAGCTCTTAACCCCAGTGTGCAGAAAGGGTCAAAACGTGTTTTTCAGCAGAAATAAACATGTTTCTGCAAGTTTGGTCAACCCCATGTAAGTTATGGGGCAGTAACAGTACACTCTGCAAAACGTGTTTTTCAGCCCGAAATAAACGCGTTTTTTCAGACAACTGAATCCCCATGTAGCAGCAAGGCTCAGAAGAGCCCACACACTCAGATCTTAACCCCAGTGTGCTGAAAGTGTCAAAACATGTTTTTCAGCAGAAATAAACATGTTTCTGCAAGTTTGGTCAACCCCATGTAAGTTATGGGGCAGTAACAGTACACTTTTCAAAACGTGTTTTTCAGCCCGAAATAAACGCGTTTTTTCAGACAACTGAATACCCATGTAGCAGCAAGTCTCAGAAGAGCCCACACACTCAGCTCTTAACCCCAGTGTGCAGAAAGGGTCAAAACGTGTTTTTCAGCAGAAATAAACATGTTTCTGCAAGTTTGGTCAACCCCATGTAAGTTATGGGGCAGTAACAGTACACTTTTCAAAACGTGTTTTTCAGCCCGAAATAAACGCGTTTTTTCAGACAACTGAATCCCCATGTAGCAACAAGGCTCAGAAGAGCCCACACACTTAGATCTTAACCCCAGTGTGCTGAAAGTGTCAAAACATGTTTTTCAGCAGAAATAAACATGTTTCTGCAAGTTTGGTCAACCCCATGTAAGTTATGGGGCAGTAACAGTACACTCTGCAAAACGTGTTTTTCAGCCCCAAATAAACGCGTTTTTTCAGACAACTGAATACCCATGTAGCAGCAAGGCTCAGAAGAGCCCACACACTCAGATCTTAACCCCAGTGTGCTGAAAGTGTCAAAACATGTTTTTCAGCAGAAATAAACATGTTTCTGCAAGTTTGGTCAACCCCATGTAAGTTATGGGGCAGTAACAGTACACTTTTCAAAACGTGTTTTTCAGCCTGAAATAAACGCGTTTTTTCAGACAACTGAATCCCCATGTAGCAGCAAGGCTCAGAAGAGCCCACACACTCAGATCTTAACCCCAGTGTGCTGAAAGTGTCAAAACATGTTTTTCAGCAGAAATAAACATGTTTCTGCAAGTTTGGTCAACCCCATGTAAGTTATGGGGCAGTAACAGTACACTTTTCAAAACGTGTTTTTCAGCCCGAAATAAACGCGTTTTTTCAGACAACTGAATCCCCATGTAGCAACAAGGCTCAGAAGAGCCCACACACTCAGATCTTAACCCCAGTGTGCTGAAAGTGTCAAAACATGTTTTTCAGCAGAAATAAACATGTTTCTGCAAGTTTGGTCAACCCCATGTAAGTTATGGGGCAGTAACAGTACACTTTTCAAAACGTGTTTTTCAGCCCGAAATAAACGCGTTTTTTCAGACAACTGAATCCCCATGCAGCAACAAGGCTCAGAAGAGCCCACACACTCAGATCTTAACCCCAGTGTGCTGAAAGTGTCAAAACTTGTTTTTCAGCAGAAATAAACATGTTTCTGCAAGTTTGGTCAACCCCATGTAAGTTATGGGGCAGTAACAGTACACTTTTCAAAACGTGTTTTTCAGCCCGAAATAAACGCGTTTTTTCAGACAACTGAATACCCATGTAGCAGCAAGGCTCAGAAGAGCCCACACACTCAGATCTTAACCCCAGTGTGCTGAAAGTATCAAAACATGTTTTTCAGCAGAAATAAACATGTTTCTGCAAGTTTGGTCAACCCCATGTAAGTTATGGGGCAGTAACAGTACACTTTTCAAAACGTGTTTTTCAGCCCGAAATAAACGCGTTTTTTCAGACAACTGAATCCCCATGTAGCAACAAGGCTCAGAAGAGCCCACACACTCAGATCTTAACCCCAGTGTGCTGAAAGTGTCAAAACATGTTTTTCAGCAGAAATAAACATGTTTCTGCAAGTTTGGTCAACCCCATGTAAGTTATGGGGCAGTAACAGTACACTTTTCAAAACGTGTTTTTCAGCCCGAAATAAACGCGTTTTTTCAGACAACTGAATACCCATGTAGCAGCAAGTCTCAGAAGAGCCCACACACTCAGCTCTTAACCCCAGTGTGCAGAAAGGGTCAAAACGTGTTTTTCAGCAGAAATAAACATGTTTCTGCAAGTTTGGTCAACCCCATGTAAGTTATGGGGCAGTAACAGTACACTCTGCAAAACGTGTTTTTCAGCCCGAAATAAACGCGTTTTTTCAGACAACTGAATCCCCATGTAGCAGCAAGGCTCAGAAGAGCCCACACACTCAGATCTTAACCCCAGTGTGCAGAAAGGTTCAAAACATGTTTTTCAGCAGAAATAAACATGTTTCTGCAAGTTTGGTCAACCCCATGTAAGTTATGGGGCAGTAACAGTACACTTTTCAAAACGTGTTTTTCAGCCCGAAATAAACGCGTTTTTTCAGACAACTGAATCCCCATGTAGCAACAAGGCTCAGAAGAGCCCACACACTCAGATCTTAACCCCAGTGTGCTGAAAGTGTCAAACATGTTTTTCAGCAGAAATAAACATGTTTCTGCAAGTTTGGTCAACCCCATGTAAGTTATGGGGCAGTAACAGTACACTTTTCAAAACGTGTTTTTCAGCCCGAAATAAACGCGTTTTTTCAGACAACTGAATCCCCATGCAGCAACAAGGCTCAGAAGAGCCCACACACTCAGATCTTAACCCCAGTGTGCTGAAAGTGTCAAAACTTGTTTTTCAGCAGAAATAAACATGTTTCTGCAAGTTTGGTCAACCCCATGTAAGTTATGGGGCAGTAACAGTACACTTTTCAAAACGTGTTTTTCAGCCCGAAATAAACGCGTTTTTTCAGACAACTGAATACCCATGTAGCAGCAAGGCTCAGAAGAGCCCACACACTCAGATCTTAACCCCAGTGTGCTGAAAGTATCAAAACATGTTTTTCAGCAGAAATAAACATGTTTCTGCAAGTTTGGTCAACCCCATGTCAGTTATGGGGCAGTAACAGTACACTTTTCAAAACGTGTTTTTCAGCCCGAAATAAACGCGTTTTTTCAGACAACTGAATCCCCATGTAGCAACAAGGCTCAGAAGAGCCCACACACTCAGATCTTAACCCCAGTGTGCTGAAAGTGTCAAAACATGTTTTTCAGCAGAAATAAACATGTTTCTGCAAGTTTGGTCAACCCCATGTAAGTTATGGGGCAGTAACAGTACACTTTTCAAAACGTGTTTTTCAGCCCGAAATAAACGCGTTTTTTCAGACAACTGAATACCCATGTAGCAGCAAGTCTCAGAAGAGCCCACACACTCAGCTCTTAACCCCAGTGTGCAGAAAGGGTCAAAACGTGTTTTTCAGCAGAAATAAACATGTTTCTGCAAGTTTGGTCAACCCCATGTAAGTTATGGGGCAGTAACAGTACACTCTGCAAAACGTGTTTTTCAGCCCGAAATAAACGCGTTTCTTCAGACAACTGAATCCCCATGTAGCAGCAAGGCTCAGAAGAGCCCACACACTCAGATCTTAACCCCAGTGTGCAGAAAGGTTCAAAACATGTTTTTCAGCAGAAATAAACATGTTTCTGCAAGTTTGGTCAACCCCATGTAAGTTATGGGGCAGTAACAGTACACTTTTCAAAACGTGTTTTTCAGCCCGAAATAAACGCGTTTTTTCAGACAACTGAATCCCCATGTAGCAACAAGGCTCAGAAGAGCCCACACACTCAGATCTTAACCCCAGTGTGCAGAAAGGGTCAAAACTTGTTTTTCAGCAGAAATAAACATGTTTCTGCAAGTTTGGTCAACCCCATGTAAGTTATGGGGCAGTAACAGTACACTTTTCAAAACGTGTTTTTCAGCCCGAAATAAACGCGTTTTTTCAGACAACTGAATCCCCATGTAGCAGCAAGGCTCAGAAGAGCCCACACACTCAGATCTTAACCCCAGTGTGCAGAAAGGTTCAAAACATGTTTTTCAGCAGAAATAAACATGTTTCTGCAAGTTTGGTCAACCCCATGTAAGTTATGGGGCAGTAACAGTACACTTTTCAAAACGTGTTTTTCAGCCCGAAATAAACGCGTTTTTTCAGACAACTGAATCCCCATGTAGCAACAAGGCTCAGAAGAGCCCACACACTCAGATCTTAACCCCAGTGTGCTGAAAGTGTCAAAACATGTTTTTCAGCAGAAATAAACATGTTTCTGCAAGTTTGGTCAACCCCATGTAAGTTATGGGGCAGTAACAGTACACTTTTCAAAACGTGTTTTTCAGCCCGAAATAAACGCGTTTTTTCAGACAACTGAATCCCCATGTAGCAACAAGGCTCAGAAGAGCCCACACACTCAGATCTTAACCCCAGTGTGCTGAAAGTGTCAAAACATGTTTTTCAGCAGAAATAAACATGTTTCTGCAAGTTTGGTCAACCCCATGTAAGTTATGGGGCAGTAACAGTACACTTTTCAAAACGTGTTTTTCAGCCCGAAATAAACGCGTTTTTTCAGACAACTGAATACCCATGTAGCAGCAAGTCTCAGAAGAGCCCACACACTCAGCTCTTAACCCCAGTGTGCAGAAAGGGTCAAAACGTGTTTTTCAGCAGAAATAAACATGTTTCTGCAAGTTTGGTCAACCCCATGTAAGTTATGGGGCAGTAACAGTACACTCTGCAAAACGTGTTTTTCAGCCCGAAATAAACGCGTTTTTTCAGACAACTGAATCCCCATGTAGCAGCAAGGCTCAGAAGAGCCCACACACTCAGATCTTAACCCCAGTGTGCTGAAAGTGTCAAAACATGTTTTTCAGCAGAAATAAACATGTTTCTGCAAGTTTGGTCAACCCCATGTAAGTTATGGGGCAGTAACAGTACACTTTTCAAAACGTGTTTTTCAGCCCGAAATAAACGCGTTTTTTCAGACAACTGAATCCCCATATAGCAACAAGGCTCAGAAGAGCCCACACACTCAGATCTTAACCCCAGTGTGCTGAAAGTGTCAAAACATGTTTTTCAGCAGAAATAAACATGTTTCTGCAAGTTTGGTCAACCCCATGTAAGTTATGGGGCAGTAACAGTACACTCTGCAAAACGTGTTTTTCAGCCCGAAATAAACGCGTTTTTTCAGACAACTGAATACCCATGTAGCAGCAAGGCTCAGAAGAGCCCACACACTCAGATCTTAACCCCAGTGTGCTGAAAGTGTCAAAACATGTTTTTCAGCAGAAATAAACATGTTTCTGCAAGTTTGGTCAACCCCATGTAAGTTATGGGGCAGTAACAGTACACTCTGCAAAACGTGTTTTTCAGCCCGAAATAAACGCGTTTTTTCAGACAACTGAATCCCCATGTAGCAGCAAGGCTCAGAAGAGCCCACACACTCAGATCTTAACCCCAGTGTGCTGAAAGTGTCAAAACATGTTTTTCAGCAGAAATAAACATGTTTCTGCAAGTTTGGTCAACCCCATGTAAGTTATGGGGCAGTAACAGTACACTTTTCAAAACGTGTTTTTCAGCCCGAAATAAACGCGTTTTTTCAGACAACTAAATCCCCATGTAGCAACAAGGCTCAGAAGAGCCCACACACTCAGATCTTAACCCCAGTGTGCTGAAAGTGTCAAAACATGTTTTTCAGCAGAAATAAACATGTTTCTGCAAGTTTGGTCAACCCCATGTAAGTTATGGGGCAGTAACAGTACACTCTGCAAAACGTGTTTTTCAGCCCCAAATAAACGCGTTTTTTCAGACAACTGAATACCCATGTAGCAGCAAGGCTCAGAAGAGCCCACACACTCAGATCTTAACCCCAGTGTGCTGAAAGTGTCAAAACATGTTTTTCAGCAGAAATAAACATGTTTCTGCAAGTTTGGTCAACCCCATGTAAGTTATGGGGCAGTAGCAGTACACTTTTCAAAACGTGTTTTTCAGCCCGAAATAAACGCGTTTTTTCAGACAACTGAATCCCCATGTAGCAGCAAGGCTCAGAAGAGCCCACACACTCAGATCTTAACCCCAGTGTGCTGAAAGTGTCAAAACATGTTTTTCAGCAGAAATAAACATGTTTCTGCAAGTTTGGTCAACCCCATGTAAGTTATGGGGCAGTAACAGTACACTTTTCAAAACGTGTTTTTCAGCCCGAAATAAACGCGTTTTTTCAGACAACTGAATCCCCATGTAGCAACAAGGCTCAGAAGAGCCCACACACTCAGATCTTAACCCCAGTGTGCTGAAAGTGTCAAAACATGTTTTTCAGCAGAAATAAACATGTTTCTGCAAGTTTGGTCAACCCCATGTAAGTTATGGGGCAGTAACAGTACACTTTTCAAAACGTGTTTTTCAGCCCGAAATAAACGCGTTTTTTCAGACAACTGAATCCCCATGTAGCAACAAGGCTCAGAAGAGCCCACACACTCAGATCTTAACCCCAGTGTGCTGAAAGTGTCAAAACATGTTTTTCAGCAGAAATAAACATGTTTCTGCAAGTTTGGTCAACCCCATGTAAGTTATGGGGCAGTAACAGTACACTTTTCAAAACGTGTTTTTCAGCCCGAAATAAACGCGTTTTTTCAGACAACTGAATACCCATGTAGCAGCAAGTCTCAGAAGAGCCCACACACTCAGCTCTTAACCCCAGTGTGCAGAAAGGGTCAAAACGTGTTTTTCAGCAGAAATAAACATGTTTCTGCAAGTTTGGTCAACCCCATGTAAGTTATGGGGCAGTAACAGTACACTCTGCAAAACGTGTTTTTCAGCCCGAAATAAACGCGTTTTTTCAGACAACTGAATCCCCATGTAGCAGCAAGGCTCAGAAGAGCCCACACACTCAGATCTTAACCCCAGTGTGCTGAAAGTGTCAAAACATGTTTTTCAGCAGAAATAAACATGTTTCTGCAAGTTTGGTCAACCCCATGTAAGTTATGGGGCAGTAACAGTACACTTTTCAAAACGTGTTTTTCAGCCCGAAATAAACGCGTTTTTTCAGACAACTGAATCCCCATATAGCAACAAGGCTCAGAAGAGCCCACACACTCAGATCTTAACCCCAGTGTGCTGAAAGTGTCAAAACATGTTTTTCAGCAGAAATAAACATGTTTCTGCAAGTTTGGTCAACCCCATGTAAGTTATGGGGCAGTAACAGTACACTCTGCAAAACGTGTTTTTCAGCCCGAAATAAACGCGTTTTTTCAGACAACTGAATACCCATGTAGCAGCAAGGCTCAGAAGAGCCCACACACTCAGATCTTAACCCCAGTGTGCTGAAAGTGTCAAAACATGTTTTTCAGCAGAAATAAACATGTTTCTGCAAGTTTGGTCAACCCCATGTAAGTTATGGGGCAGTAACAGTACACTCTGCAAAACGTGTTTTTCAGCCCGAAATAAACGCGTTTTTTCAGACAACTGAATCCCCATGTAGCAGCAAGGCTCAGAAGAGCCCACACACTCAGATCTTAACCCCAGTGTGCTGAAAGTGTCAAAACATGTTTTTCAGCAGAAATAAACATGTTTCTGCAAGTTTGGTCAACCCCATGTAAGTTATGGGGCAGTAACAGTACACTTTTCAAAACGTGTTTTTCAGCCCGAAATAAACGCGTTTTTTCAGACAACTAAATCCCCATGTAGCAACAAGGCTCAGAAGAGCCCACACACTCAGATCTTAACCCCAGTGTGCTGAAAGTGTCAAAACATGTTTTTCAGCAGAAATAAACATGTTTCTGCAAGTTTGGTCAACCCCATGTAAGTTATGGGGCAGTAACAGTACACTCTGCAAAACGTGTTTTTCAGCCCCAAATAAACGCGTTTTTTCAGACAACTGAATACCCATGTAGCAGCAAGGCTCAGAAGAGCCCACACACTCAGATCTTAACCCCAGTGTGCTGAAAGTGTCAAAACATGTTTTTCAGCAGAAATAAACATGTTTCTGCAAGTTTGGTCAACCCCATGTAAGTTATGGGGCAGTAGCAGTACACTTTTCAAAACGTGTTTTTCAGCCCGAAATAAACGCGTTTTTTCAGACAACTGAATCCCCATGTAGCAGCAAGGCTCAGAAGAGCCCACACACTCAGATCTTAACCCCAGTGTGCTGAAAGTGTCAAAACATGTTTTTCAGCAGAAATAAACATGTTTCTGCAAGTTTGGTCAACCCCATGTAAGTTATGGGGCAGTAACAGTACACTTTTCAAAACGTGTTTTTCAGCCCGAAATAAACGCGTTTTTTCAGACAACTGAATCCCCATGTAGCAACAAGGCTCAGAAGAGCCCACACACTCAGATCTTAACCCCAGTGTGCTGAAAGTGTCAAAACATGTTTTTCAGCAGAAATAAACATGTTTCTGCAAGTTTGGTCAACCCCATGTAAGTTATGGGGCAGTAACAGTACACTTTTCAAAACGTGTTTTTCAGCCCGAAATAAACGCGTTTTTTCAGACAACTGAATCCCCATGCAGCAACAAGGCTCAGAAGAGCCCACACACTCAGATCTTAACCCCAGTGTGCTGAAAGTGTCAAAACTTGTTTTTCAGCAGAAATAAACATGTTTCTGCAAGTTTGGTCAACCCCATGTAAGTTATGGGGCAGTAACAGTACACTTTTCAAAACGTGTTTTTCAGCCCGAAATAAACGCGTTTTTTCAGACAACTGAATACCCATGTAGCAGCAAGGCTCAGAAGAGCCCACACACTCAGATCTTAACCCCAGTGTGCTGAAAGTATCAAAACATGTTTTTCAGCAGAAATAAACATGTTTCTGCAAGTTTGGTCAACCCCATGTAAGTTATGGGGCAGTAACAGTACACTTTTCAAAACGTGTTTTTCAGCCCGAAATAAACGCGTTTTTTCAGACAACTGAATCCCCATGTAGCAACAAGGCTCAGAAGAGCCCACACACTCAGATCTTAACCCCAGTGTGCTGAAAGTGTCAAAACATGTTTTTCAGCAGAAATAAACATGTTTCTGCAAGTTTGGTCAACCCCATGTAAGTTATGGGGCAGTAACAGTACACTTTTCAAAACGTGTTTTTCAGCCCGAAATAAACGCGTTTTTTCAGACAACTGAATACCCATGTAGCAGCAAGTCTCAGAAGAGCCCACACACTCAGCTCTTAACCCCAGTGTGCAGAAAGGGTCAAAACGTGTTTTTCAGCAGAAATAAACATGTTTCTGCAAGTTTGGTCAACCCCATGTAAGTTATGGGGCAGTAACAGTACACTCTGCAAAACGTGTTTTTCAGCCCGAAATAAACGCGTTTTTTCAGACAACTGAATCCCCATGTAGCAGCAAGGCTCAGAAGAGCCCACACACTCAGATCTTAACCCCAGTGTGCAGAAAGGTTCAAAACATGTTTTTCAGCAGAAATAAACATGTTTCTGCAAGTTTGGTCAACCCCATGTAAGTTATGGGGCAGTAACAGTACACTTTTCAAAACGTGTTTTTCAGCCCGAAATAAACGCGTTTTTTCAGACAACTGAATCCCCATGTAGCAACAAGGCTCAGAAGAGCCCACACACTCAGATCTTAACCCCAGTGTGCTGAAAGTGTCAAAACTTGTTTTTCAGCAGAAATAAACATGTTTCTGCAAGTTTGGTCAACCCCATGTAAGTTATGGGGCAGTAACAGTACACTTTTCAAAACGTGTTTTTCAGCCCGAAATAAACGCGTTTTTTCAGACAACTGAATACCCATGTAGCAACAAGGCTCAGAAGAGCCCACACACTCAGATCTTAACCCCAGTGTGCTGAAAGTGTCAAAACATGTTTTTCAGCAGAAATAAACATGTTTCTGCAAGTTTGGTCAACCCCATGTAAGTTATGGGGCAGTAACAGTACACTTTTCAAAACGTGTTTTTCAGCCCGAAATAAACGCGTTTTTTCAGACAACTGAATACCCATGTAGCAGCAAGTCTCAGAAGAGCCCACACACTCAGCTCTTAACCCCAGTGTGCAGAAAGGGTCAAAACGTGTTTTTCAGCAGAAATAAACATGTTTCTGCAAGTTTGGTCAACCCCATGTAAGTTATGGGGCAGTAACAGTACACTCTGCAAAACGTGTTTTTCAGCCCGAAATAAACGCGTTTTTTCAGACAACTGAATCCCCATGTAGCAGCAAGGCTCAGAAGAGCCCACACACTCAGATCTTAACCCCAGTGTGCAGAAAGGTTCAAAACATGTTTTTCAGCAGAAATAAACATGTTTCTGCAAGTTTGGTCAACCCCATGTAAGTTATGGGGCAGTAACAGTACACTTTTCAAAACGTGTTTTTCAGCCCGAAATAAACGCGTTTTTTCAGACAACTGAATCGCCATGTAGCAACAAGGCTCAGAAGAGCCCACACACTCAGATCTTAACCCCAGTGTGCAGAAAGGGTCAAAACTTGTTTTTCAGCAGAAATAAACATGTTTCTGCAAGTTTGGTCAACCCCATGTAAGTTATGGGGCAGTAACAGTACACTTTTCAAAACGTGTTTTTCAGCCCGAAATAAACGCGTTTTTTCAGACAACTGAATCCCCATGTAGCAGCAAGGCTCAGAAGAGCCCACACACTCAGATCTTAACCCCAGTGTGCAGAAAGGTTCAAAACATGTTTTTCAGCAGAAATAAACATGTTTCTGCAAGTTTGGTCAACCCCATGTAAGTTATGGGGCAGTAACAGTACACTTTTCAAAACGTGTTTTTCAGCCCGAAATAAACGCGTTTTTTCAGACAACTGAATCCCCATGTAGCAACAAGGCTCAGAAGAGCCCACACACTCAGATCTTAACCCCAGTGTGCTGAAAGTGTCAAAACATGTTTTTCAGCAGAAATAAACATGTTTCTGCAAGTTTGGTCAACCCCATGTAAGTTATGGGGCAGTAACAGTACACTTTTCAAAACGTGTTTTTCAGCCCGAAATAAACGCGTTTTTTCAGACAACTGAATCCCCATGTAGCAACAAGGCTCAGAAGAGCCCACACACTCAGATCTTAACCCCAGTGTGCTGAAAGTGTCAAAACATGTTTTTCAGCAGAAATAAACATGTTTCTGCAAGTTTGGTCAACCCCATGTAAGTTATGGGGCAGTAACAGTACACTTTTCAAAACGTGTTTTTCAGCCCGAAATAAACGCGTTTTTTCAGACAACTGAATACCCATGTAGCAGCAAGTCTCAGAAGAGCCCACACACTCAGCTCTTAACCCCAGTGTGCAGAAAGGGTCAAAACGTGTTTTTCAGCAGAAATAAACATGTTTCTGCAAGTTTGGTCAACCCCATGTAAGTTATGGGGCAGTAACAGTACACTCTGCAAAACGTGTGTTTCAGCCCGAAATAAACGCGTTTTTTCAGACAACTGAATCCCCATGTAGCAGCAAGGCTCAGAAGGGCCCACACACTCAGATCTTAACCCCAGTGTGCTGAAAGTGTCAAAACATGTTTTTCAGCAGAAATAAACATGTTTCTGCAAGTTTGGTCAACCCCATGTAAGTTATGGGGCAGTAACAGTACACTTTTCAAAACGTGTTTTTCAGCCCGAAATAAACGCGTTTTTTCAGACAACTGAATCCCCATGTAGCAACAAGGCTCAGAAGAGCCCACACACTCAGATCTTAACCCCAGTGTGCTGAAAGTGACAAAACATGTTTTTCAGCAGAAATAAACATGTTTCTGCAAGTTTGGTCAACCCCATGTAAGTTATGGGGCAGTAACAGTACACTCTGCAAAACGTGTTTTTCAGCCCGAAATAAACGCGTTTTTTCAGACAACTGAATACCCATGTAGCAGCAAGGCTCAGAAGAGCCCACACACTCAGATCTTAACCCCAGTGTGCTGAAAGTGTCAAAACATGTTTTTCAGCAGAAATAAACATGTTTCTGCAAGTTTGGTCAACCCCATGTAAGTTATGGGGCAGTAACAGTACACTCTGCAAAACGTGTTTTTCAGCCCGAAATAAACGCGTTTTTTCAGACAACTGAATCCCCATGTAGCAGCAAGGCTCAGAAGAGCCCACACACTCAGATCTTAACCCCAGTGTGCTGAAAGTGTCAAAACATGTTTTTCAGCAGAAATAAACATGTTTCTGCAAGTTTGGTCAACCCCATGTAAGTTATGGGGCAGTAACAGTACACTTTTCAAAACGTGTTTTTCAGCCCGAAATAAACGCGTTTTTTCAGACAACTAAATCCCCATGTAGCAACAAGGCTCAGAAGAGCCCACACACTCAGATCTTAACCCCAGTGTGCTGAAAGTGTCAAAACATGTTTTTCAGCAGAAATAAACATGTTTCTGCAAGTTTGGTCAACCCCATGTAAGTTATGGGGCAGTAACAGTACACTTTTCAAAACGTGTTTTTCAGCCCGAAATAAACGCGTTTTTTCAGACAACTGAATCCCCATGCAGCAACAAGGCTCAGAAGAGCCCACACACTCAGATCTTAACCCCAGTGTGCTGAAAGTGTCAAAACTTGTTTTTCAGCAGAAATAAACATGTTTCTGCAAGTTTGGTCAACCCCATGTAAGTTATGGGGCAGTAACAGTACACTTTTCAAAACGTGTTTTTCAGCCCGAAATAAACGCGTTTTTTCAGACAACTGAATACCCATGTAGCAGCAAGGCTCAGAAGAGCCCACACACTCTGATCTTAACCCCAGTGTGCTGAAAGTGTCAAAACATGTTTTTCAGCAGAAATAAACATGTTTCTGCAAGTTTGGTCAACCCCATGTAAGTTATGGGGCAGTAACAGTACACTTTTCAAAACGTGTTTTTCAGCCCGAAATAAACGCGTTTTTTCAGACAACTGAATCCCCATGTAGCAACAAGGCTCAGAAGAGCCCACACACTCAGATCTTAACCCCAGTGTGCTGAAAGTGTCAAAACATGTTTTTCAGCAGAAATAAACATGTTTCTCCAAGTTTGGTCAACCCCATGTAAGTTATGGGGCAGTAACAGTACACTTTTCAAAACGTGTTTTTCAGCCCGAAATAAACGCGTTTTTTCAGACAACTGAATACCCATGTAGCAGCAAGTCTCAGAAGAGCCCACACACTCAGCTCTTAACCCCAGTGTGCAGAAAGGGTCAAAACGTGTTTTTCAGCAGAAATAAACATGTTTCTGCAAGTTTGGTCAACCCCATGTAAGTTATGGGGCAGTAACAGTACACTCTGCAAAACGTGTTTTTCAGCCCGAAATAAACGCGTTTTTTCAGACAACTGAATCCCCATGTAGCAGCAAGGCTCAGAAGAGCCCACACACTCAGATCTTAACCCCAGTGTGCAGAAAGGTTCAAAACATGTTTTTCAGCAGAAATAAACATGTTTCTGCAAGTTTGGTCAACCCCATGTAAGTTATGGGGCAGTAACAGTACACTTTTCAAAACGTGTTTTTCAGCCCGAAATAAACGCGTTTTTTCAGACAACTGAATCCCCATGTAGCAACAAGGCTCAGAAGAGCCCACACACTCAGATCTTAACCCCAGTGTGCAGAAAGGGTCAAAACTTGTTTTTCAGCAGAAATAAACATGTTTCTGCAAGTTTGGTCAACCCCATGTAAGTTATGGGGCAGTAACAGTACACTTTTCAAAACGTGTTTTTCAGCCCGAAATAAACGCGTTTTTTCAGACAACTGAATCCCCATGTAGCAGCAAGGCTCAGAAGAGCCCACACACTCAGATCTTAACCCCAGTGTGCAGAAAGGTTCAAAACATGTTTTTCAGCAGAAATAAACATGTTTCTGCAAGTTTGGTCAACCCCATGTAAGTTATGGGGCAGTAACAGTACACTTTTCAAAACGTGTTTTTCAGCCCGAAATAAACGCGTTTTTTCAGACAACTGAATCCCCATGTAGCAACAAGGCTCAGAAGAGCCCACACACTCAGATCTTAACCCCAGTGTGCTGAAAGTGTCAAAACATGTTTTTCAGCAGAAATAAACATGTTTCTGCAAGTTTGGTCAACCCCATGTAAGTTATGGGGCAGTAACAGTACACTTTTCAAAACGTGTTTTTCAGCCCGAAATAAACGCGTTTTTTCAGACAACTGAATCCCCATGTAGCAGCAAGGCTCAGAAGAGCCCACACACTCAGATCTTAACCCCAGTGTGCTGAAAGTGTCAAAACATGTTTTTCAGCAGAAATAAACATGTTTCTGCAAGTTTGGTCAACCCCATGTAAGTTATGGGGCAGTAACAGTACACTTTTCAAAACGTGTTTTTCAGCCCGAAATAAACGCGTTTTTTCAGACAACTAAATCCCCATGTAGCAACAAGGCTCAGAAGAGCCCACACACTCAGATCTTAACCCCAGTGTGCTGAAAGTGTCAAAACATGTTTTTCAGCAGAAATAAACATGTTTCTGCAAGTTTGGTCAACCCCATGTAAGTTATGGGGCAGTAACAGTACACTTTTCAAAACGTGTTTTTCAGCCCGAAATAAACGCGTTTTTTCAGACAACTGAATCCCCATGCAGCAACAAGGCTCAGAAGAGCCCACACACTCAGATCTTAACCCCAGTGTGCTGAAAGTGTCAAAACTTGTTTTTCAGCAGAAATAAACATGTTTCTGCAAGTTTGGTCAACCCCATGTAAGTTATGGGGCAGTAACAGTACACTTTTCAAAACGTGTTTTTCAGCCCGAAATAAACGCGTTTTTTCAGACAACTGAATCCCCATGTAGCAACAAGGCTCAGAAGAGCCCACACACTCAGATCTTAACCCCAGTGTGCAGAAAGGGTCAAAACTTGTTTTTCAGCAGAAATAAACATGTTTCTGCAAGTTTGGTCAACCCCATGTAAGTTATGGGGCAGTAACAGTACACTTTTCAAAACGTGTTTTTCAGCCCGAAATAAACGCGTTTTTTCAGACAACTGAATCCCCATGTAGCAGCAAGGCTCAGAAGAGCCCACACACTCAGATCTTAACCCCAGTGTGCAGAAAGGTTCAAAACATGTTTTTCAGCAGAAATAAACATGTTTCTGCAAGTTTGGTCAACCCCATGTAAGTTATGGGGCAGTAACAGTACACTTTTCAAAACGTGTTTTTCAGCCCGAAATAAACGCGTTTTTTCAGACAACTGAATCCCCATGTAGCAACAAGGCTCAGAAGAGCCCACACACTCAGATCTTAACCCCAGTGTGCTGAAAGTGTCAAAACATGTTTTTCAGCAGAAATAAACATGTTTCTGCAAGTTTGGTCAACCCCATGTAAGTTATGGGGCAGTAACAGTACACTTTTCAAAACGTGTTTTTCAGCCCGAAATAAACGCGTTTTTTCAGACAACTGAATCCCCATGTAGCAACAAGGCTCAGAAGAGCCCACACACTCAGATCTTAACCCCAGTGTGCTGAAAGTGTCAAAACATGTTTTTCAGCAGAAATAAACATGTTTCTGCAAGTTTGGTCAACCCCATGTAAGTTATGGGGCAGTAACAGTACACTTTTCAAAACGTGTTTTTCAGCCCGAAATAAACGCGTTTTTTCAGACAACTGAATCCCCATGTAGCAGCAAGGCTCAGAAGAGCCCACACACTCAGATCTTAACCCCAGTGTGCTGAAAGTGTCAAAACATGTTTTTCAGCAGAAATAAACATGTTTCTGCAAGTTTGGTCAACCCCATGTAAGTTATGGGGCAGTAACAGTACACTTTTCAAAACGTGTTTTTCAGCCCGAAATAAACGCGTTTTTTCAGACAACTAAATCCCCATGTAGCAACAAGGCTCAGAAGAGCCCACACACTCAGATCTTAACCCCAGTGTGCTGAAAGTGTCAAAACATGTTTTTCAGCAGAAATAAACATGTTTCTGCAAGTTTGGTCAACCCCATGTAAGTTATGGGGCAGTAACAGTACACTTTTCAAAACGTGTTTTTCAGCCCCAAATAAACGCGTTTTTTCAGACAACTGAATCCCCATGCAGCAACAAGGCTCAGAAGAGCCCACACACTCAGATCTTAACCCCAGTGTGCTGAAAGTGTCAAAACTTGTTTTTCAGCAGAAATAAACATGTTTCTGCAAGTTTGGTCAACCCCATGTAAGTTATGGGGCAGTAACAGTACACTTTTCAAAACGTGTTTTTCAGCCCGAAATAAACGCGTTTTTTCAGACAACTGAATACCCATGTAGCAGCAAGGCTCAGAAGAGCCCACACACTCTGATCTTAACCCCAGTGTGCTGAAAGTGTCAAAACATGTTTTTCAGCAGAAATAAACATGTTTCTGCAAGTTTGGTCAACCCCATGTAAGTTATGGGGCAGTAACAGTACACTTTTCAAAACGTGTTTTTCAGCCCGAAATAAACGCGTTTTTTCAGACAACTGAATCCCCATGTAGCAACAAGGCTCAGAAGAGCCCACACACTCAGATCTTAACCCCAGTGTGCTGAAAGTGTCAAAACATGTTTTTCAGCAGAAATAAACATGTTTCTCCAAGTTTGGTCAACCCCATGTAAGTTATGGGGCAGTAACAGTACACTTTTCAAAACGTGTTTTTCAGCCCGAAATAAACGCGTTTTTTCAGACAACTGAATACCCATGTAGCAGCAAGTCTCAGAAGAGCCCACACACTCAGCTCTTAACCCCAGTGTGCAGAAAGGGTCAAAACGTGTTTTTCAGCAGAAATAAACATGTTTCTGCAAGTTTGGTCAACCCCATGTAAGTTATGGGGCAGTAACAGTACACTCTGCAAAACGTGTTTTTCAGCCCGAAATAAACGCGTTTTTTCAGACAACTGAATCCCCATGTAGCAGCAAGGCTCAGAAGAGCCCACACACTCAGATCTTAACCCCAGTGTGCAGAAAGGTTCAAAACATGTTTTTCAGCAGAAATAAACATGTTTCTGCAAGTTTGGTCAACCCCATGTAAGTTATGGGGCAGTAACAGTACACTTTTCAAAACGTGTTTTTCAGCCCGAAATAAACGCGTTTTTTCAGACAACTGAATCCCCATGTAGCAACAAGGCTCAGAAGAGCCCACACACTCAGATCTTAACCCCAGTGTGCAGAAAGGGTCAAAACTTGTTTTTCAGCAGAAATAAACATGTTTCTGCAAGTTTGGTCAACCCCATGTAAGTTATGGGGCAGTAACAGTACACTTTTCAAAACGTGTTTTTCAGCCCGAAATAAACGCGTTTTTTCAGACAACTGAATCCCCATGTAGCAGCAATGCTCAGAAGAGCCCACACACTCAGATCTTAACCCCAGTGTGCAGAAAGGTTCAAAACATGTTTTTCAGCAGAAATAAACATGTTTCTGCAAGTTTGGTCAACCCCATGTAAGTTATGGGGCAGTAACAGTACACTTTTCAAAACGTGTTTTTCAGCCCGAAATAAACGCGTTTTTTCAGACAACTGAATCCCCATGTAGCAACAAGGCTCAGAAGAGCCCACACACTCAGATCTTAACCCCAGTGTGCTGAAAGTGTCAAAACATGTTTTTCAGCAGAAATAAACATGTTTCTGCAAGTTTGGTCAACCCCATGTAAGTTATGGGGCAGTAACAGTACACTTTTCAAAACGTGTTTTTCAGCCCGAAATAAACGCGTTTTTTCAGACAACTGAATCCCCATGTAGCAACAAGGCTCAGAAGAGCCCACACACTCAGATCTTAACCCCAGTGTGCTGAAAGTGTCAAAACATGTTTTTCAGCAGAAATAAACATGTTTCTGCAAGTTTGGTCAACCCCATGTAAGTTATGGGGCAGTAACAGTACACTTTTCAAAACGTGTTTTTCAGCCCGAAATAAACGCGTTTTTTCAGACAACTGAATCCCCATGTAGCAACAAGGCTCAGAAGAGCCCACACACTCAGATCTTAACCCCAGTGTGCTGAAAGTGTCAAAACATGTTTTTTAGCAGAAATAAACATGTTTCTGCAAGTTTGGTCAACCTCATGTAAGTTATGGGGCAGTAACAGTACACTTTTCAAAACGTGTTTTTCAGCCCGAAATAAACGCGTTTTTTCAGACAACTGAATACCCATGTAGCAGCAAGTCTCAGAAGAGCCCACACACTCAGCTCTTAACCCCAGTGTGCAGAAAGGGTCAAAACGTGTTTTTCAGCAGAAATAAACATGTTTCTGCAAGTTTGGTCAACCCCATGTAAGTTATGGGGCAGTAACAGTACACTCTGCAAAACGTGTTTTTCAGCCCGAAATAAACGCGTTTTTTCAGACAACTGAATCCCCATGTAGCAGCAAGGCTCAGAAGAGCCCACACACTCAGCTCTTAACCCCAGTGTGCAGAAAGGGTCAAAACGTGTTTTTCAGCAGAAATAAACATGTTTCTGCAAGTTTGGTCAACCCCATGTAAGTTATGGGGCAGTAACAGTACACTCTGCAAAACGTGTTTTTCAGCCCGAAATAAACGCGTTTTTTCAGACAACTGAATCCCCATGTAGCAGCAAGGCTCAGAAGAGCCCACACACTCAGATCTTAACCCCAGTGTGCAGAAAGGTTCAAAACATGTTTTTCAGCAGAAATAAACATGTTTCTGCAAGTTTGGTCAACCCCATGTAAGTTATGGGGCAGTAACAGTACACTTTTCAAAACGTGTTTTTCAGCCCGAAATAAACGTGTTTTTTCAGACAACTGAATCCCCATGTAGCAACAAGGCTCAGAAGAGCCCACACACTCAGATCTTAACCCCAGTGTGCTGAAAGTGTCAAAACATGTTTTTCAGCAGAAATAAACATGTTTCTGCAAGTTTGGTCAACCCCATGTAAGTTATGGGGCAGTAACAGTACACTTTTCAAAACGTGTTTTTCAGCCCGAAATAAACGCGTTTTTTCAGACAACTGAATCCCAATGTAGCAACAAGGCTCAGAAGAGCCCACACACTCAGATCTTAACCCCAGTGTGCTGAAGGTGTCAAAACATGTTTTTCAGCAGAAATAAACATGTTTCTGCAAGTTTGGTCAACCCCATGTAAGTTATGGGGCAGTAACAGTACACTTTTCAAAACGTGTTTTTCAGCCCGAAATAAACGCGTTTTTTCAGACAACTGAATACCCATGTAGCAGCAAGTCTCAGAAGAGCCCACACACTCAGCTCTTAACCCCAGTGTGCAGAAAGGGTCAAAACGTGTTTTTCAGCAGAAATAAACATGTTTCTGCAAGTTTGGTCAACCCCATGTAAGTTATGGGGCAGTAACAGTACACTCTGCAAAACGTGTTTTTCAGCCCGAAATAAACGCGTTTTTTCAGACAACTGAATCCCCATGTAGCAGCAAGGCTCAGAAGAGCCCACACACTCAGATCTTAACCCCAGTGTGCAGAAAGGTTCAAAACATGTTTTTCAGCAGAAATAAACATGTTTCTGCAAGTTTGGTCAACCCCATGTAAGTTATGGGGCAGTAACAGTACACTTTTCAAAACGTGTTTTTCAGCCCGAAATAAACGCGTTTTTTCAGACAACTGAATCCCCATGTAGCAACAAGGCTCAGAAGAGCCCACACACTCAGATCTTAACCCCAGTGTGCAGAAAGGGTCAAAACTTGTTTTTCAGCAGAAATAAACATGTTTCTGCAAGTTTGGTCAACCCCATGTAAGTTATGGGGCAGTAACAGTACACTTTTCAAAACGTGTTTTTCAGCCCGAAATAAACGCGTTTTTTCAGACAACTGAATCCCCATGTAGCAGCAAGGCTCAGAAGAGCCCACACACTCAGATCTTAACCCCAGTGTGCAGAAAGGTTCAAAACATGTTTTTCAGCAGAAATAAACATGTTTCTGCAAGTTTGGTCAACCCCATGTAAGTTATGGGGCAGTAACAGTACACTTTTCAAAACGTGTTTTTCAGCCCGAAATAAACGCGTTTTTTCAGACAACTGAATCCCCATGTAGCAACAAGGCTCAGAAGAGCCCACACACTCAGATCTTAACCCCAGTGTGCTGAAAGTGTCAAAACATGTTTTTCAGCAGAAATAAACATGTTTCTGCAAGTTTGGTCAACCCCATGTAAGTTATGGGGCAGTAACAGTACACTTTTCAAAACGTGTTTTTCAGCCCGAAATAAACGCGTTTTTTCAGACAACTGAATCCCCATGTAGCAACAAGGCTCAGAAGAGCCCACACACTCAGATCTTAACCCCAGTGTGCTGAAAGTGTCAAAACATGTTTTTCAGCAGAAATAAACATGTTTCTGCAAGTTTGGTCAACCCCATGTAAGTTATGGGGCAGTAACAGTACACTTTTCAAAACGTGTTTTTCAGCCCGAAATAAACGCGTTTTTTCAGACAACTGAATCCCCATGTAGCAGCAAGGCTCAGAAGAGCCCACACACTCAGATCTTAACCCCAGTGTGCTGAAAGTGTCAAAACATGTTTTTCAGCAGAAATAAACATGTTTCTGCAAGTTTGGTCAACCCCATGTAAGTTATGGGGCAGTAACAGTACACTTTTCAAAACGTGTTTTTCAGCCCGAAATAAACGCGTTTTTTCAGACAACTAAATCCCCATGTAGCAACAAGGCTCAGAAGAGCCCACACACTCAGATCTTAACCCCAGTGTGCTGAAAGTGTCAAAACATGTTTTTCAGCAGAAATAAACATGTTTCTGCAAGTTTGGTCAACCCCATGTAAGTTATGGGGCAGTAACAGTACACTTTTCAAAACGTGTTTTTCAGCCCGAAATAAACGCGTTTTTTCAGACAACTGAATCCCCATGCAGCAACAAGGCTCAGAAGAGCCCACACACTCAGATCTTAACCCCAGTGTGCTGAAAGTGTCAAAACTTGTTTTTCAGCAGAAATAAACATGTTTCTGCAAGTTTGGTCAACCCCATGTAAGTTATGGGGCAGTAACAGTACACTTTTCAAAACGTGTTTTTCAGCCCGAAATAAACGCGTTTTTTCAGACAACTGAATACCCATGTAGCAGCAAGGCTCAGAAGAGCCCACACACTCTGATCTTAACCCCAGTGTGCTGAAAGTGTCAAAACATGTTTTTCAGCAGAAATAAACATGTTTCTGCAAGTTTGGTCAACCCCATGTAAGTTATGGGGCAGTAACAGTACACTTTTCAAAACGTGTTTTTCAGCCCGAAATAAACGCGTTTTTTCAGACAACTGAATCCCCATGTAGCAACAAGGCTCAGAAGAGCCCACACACTCAGATCTTAACCCCAGTGTGCTGAAAGTGTCAAAACATGTTTTTCAGCAGAAATAAACATGTTTCTCCAAGTTTGGTCAACCCCATGTAAGTTATGGGGCAGTAACAGTACACTTTTCAAAACGTGTTTTTCAGCCCGAAATAAACGCGTTTTTTCAGACAACTGAATACCCATGTAGCAGCAAGTCTCAGAAGAGCCCACACACTCAGCTCTTAACCCCAGTGTGCAGAAAGGGTCAAAACGTGTTTTTCAGCAGAAATAAACATGTTTCTGCAAGTTTGGTCAACCCCATGTAAGTTATGGGGCAGTAACAGTACACTCTGCAAAACGTGTTTTTCAGCCCGAAATAAACGCGTTTTTTCAGACAACTGAATCCCCATGTAGCAGCAAGGCTCAGAAGAGCCCACACACTCAGATCTTAACCCCAGTGTGCAGAAAGGTTCAAAACATGTTTTTCAGCAGAAATAAACATGTTTCTGCAAGTTTGGTCAACCCCATGTAAGTTATGGGGCAGTAACAGTACACTTTTCAAAACGTGTTTTTCAGCCCGAAATAAACGCGTTTTTTCAGACAACTGAATCCCCATGTAGCAACAAGGCTCAGAAGAGCCCACACACTCAGATCTTAACCCCAGTGTGCAGAAAGGGTCAAAACTTGTTTTTCAGCAGAAATAAACATGTTTCTGCAAGTTTGGTCAACCCCATGTAAGTTATGGGGCAGTAACAGTACACTTTTCAAAACGTGTTTTTCAGCCCGAAATAAACGCGTTTTTTCAGACAACTGAATCCCCATGTAGCAGCAAGGCTCAGAAGAGCCTACACACTCAGATCTTAACCCCAGTGTGCAGAAAGGTTCAAAACATGTTTTTCAGCAGAAATAAACATGTTTCTGCAAGTTTGGTCAACCCCATGTAAGTTATGGGGCAGTAACAGTACACTTTTCAAAACGTGTTTTTCAGCCCGAAATAAACGCGTTTTTTCAGACAACTGAATCCCCATGTAGCAACAAGGCTCAGAAGAGCCCACACACTCAGATCTTAACCCCAGTGTGCTGAAAGTGTCAAAACATGTTTTTCAGCAGAAATAAACATGTTTCTGCAAGTTTGGTCAACCCCATGTAAGTTATGGGGCAGTAACAGTACACTTTTCAAAACGTGTTTTTCAGCCCGAAATAAACGCGTTTTTTCAGACAACTGAATCCCCATGTAGCAACAAGGCTCAGAAGAGCCCACACACTCAGATCTTAACCCCAGTGTGCTGAAAGTGTCAAAACATGTTTTTCAGCAGAAATAAACATGTTTCTGCAAGTTTGGTCAACCCCATGTAAGTTATGGGGCAGTAACAGTACACTTTTCAAAACGTGTTTTTCAGCCCGAAATAAACGCGTTTTTTCAGACAACTGAATCCCCATGTAGCAACAAGGCTCAGAAGAGCCCACACACTCAGATCTTAACCCCAGTGTGCTGAAAGTGTCAAAACATGTTTTTTAGCAGAAATAAACATGTTTCTGCAAGTTTGGTCAACCTCATGTAAGTTATGGGGCAGTAACAGTACACTTTTCAAAACGTGTTTTTCAGCCCGAAATAAACGCGTTTTTTCAGACAACTGAATACCCATGTAGCAGCAAGTCTCAGAAGAGCCCACACACTCAGCTCTTAACCCCAGTGTGCAGAAAGGGTCAAAACGTGTTTTTCAGCAGAAATAAACATGTTTCTGCAAGTTTGGTCAACCCCATGTAAGTTATGGGGCAGTAACAGTACACTCTGCAAAACGTGTTTTTCAGCCCGAAATAAACGCGTTTTTTCAGACAACTGAATCCCCATGTAGCAGCAAGGCTCAGAAGAGCCCACACACTCAGCTCTTAACCCCAGTGTGCAGAAAGGGTCAAAACGTGTTTTTCAGCAGAAATAAACATGTTTCTGCAAGTTTGGTCAACCCCATGTAAGTTATGGGGCAGTAACAGTACACTCTGCAAAACGTGTTTTTCAGCCCGAAATAAACGCGTTTTTTCAGACAACTGAATCCCCATGTAGCAGCAAGGCTCAGAAGAGCCCACACACTCAGATCTTAACCCCAGTGTGCAGAAAGGTTCAAAACATGTTTTTCAGCAGAAATAAACATGTTTCTGCAAGTTTGGTCAACCCCATGTAAGTTATGGGGCAGTAACAGTACACTTTTCAAAACGTGTTTTTCAGCCCGAAATAAACGTGTTTTTTCAGACAACTGAATCCCCATGTAGCAACAAGGCTCAGAAGAGCCCACACACTCAGATCTTAACCCCAGTGTGCTGAAAGTGTCAAAACATGTTTTTCAGCAGAAATAAACATGTTTCTGCAAGTTTGGTCAACCCCATGTAAGTTATGGGGCAGTAACAGTACACTTTTCAAAACGTGTTTTTCAGCCCGAAATAAACGCGTTTTTTCAGACAACTGAATCCCAATGTAGCAACAAGGCTCAGAAGAGCCCACACACTCAGATCTTAACTCCAGTGTGCTGAAGGTGTCAAAACATGTTTTTCAGCAGAAATAAACATGTTTCTGCAAGTTTGGTCAACCCCATGTAAGTTATGGGGCAGTAACAGTACACTTTTCAAAACGTGTTTTTCAGCCCGAAATAAACGCGTTTTTTCAGACAACTGAATACCCATGTAGCAGCAAGTCTCAGAAGAGCCCACACACTCAGCTCTTAACCCCAGTGTGCAGAAAGGGTCAAAACGTGTTTTTCAGCAGAAATAAACATGTTTCTGCAAGTTTGGTCAACCCCATGTAAGTTATGGGGCAGTAACAGTACACTCTGCAAAACGTGTTTTTCAGCCCGAAATAAACGCGTTTTTTCAGACAACTGAATCCCCATGTAGCAGCAAGGCTCAGAAGAGCCCACACACTCAGATCTTAACCCCAGTGTGCAGAAAGGTTCAAAACATGTTTTTCAGCAGAAATAAACATGTTTCTGCAAGTTTGGTCAACCCCATGTAAGTTATGGGGCAGTAACAGTACACTTTTCAAAACGTGTTTTTCAGCCCGAAATAAACGCGTTTTTTCAGACAACTGAATCCCCATGTAGCAACAAGGCTCAGAAGAGCCCACACACTCAGATCTAAACCCCAGTGTGCAGAAAGGGTCAAAACTTGTTTTTCAGCAGAAATAAACATGTTTCTGCAAGTTTGGTCAACCCCATGTAAGTTATGGGGCAGTAACAGTACACTTTTCAAAACGTGTTTTTCAGCCCGAAATAAACGCGTTTTTTCAGACAACTGAATCCCCATGTAGCAACAAGGCTCAGAAGAGCCCACACACTCAGATCTTAACCCCAGTGTGCAGAAAGGTTCAAAACATGTTTTTCAGCAGAAATAAACATGTTTCTGCAAGTTTGGTCAACCCCATGTAAGTTATGGGGCAGTAACAGTACACTTTTCAAAACGTGTTTTTCAGCCCGAAATAAACGCGTTTTTTCAGACAACTGAATCCCCATGTAGCAACAAGGCTCAGAAGAGCCCACACACTCAGATCTTAACCCCAGTGTGCTGAAAGTGTCAAAACATGTTTTTCAGCAGAAATAAACATGTTTCTGCAAGTTTGGTCAACCCCATGTAAGTTATGGGGCAGTAACAGTACACTTTTCAAAACGTGTTTTTCAGCCCGAAATAAACGCGTTTTTTCAGACAACTGAATCCCCATGTAGCAACAAGGCTCAGAAGAGCCCACACACTCAGATCTTAACCCCAGTGTGCTGAAAGTGTCAAAACATGTTTTTCAGCAGAAATAAACATGTTTCTGCAAGTTTGGTCAACCCCATGTAAGTTATGGGGCAGTAACAGTACACTTTTCAAAACGTGTTTTTCAGCCCGAAATAAACGCGTTTTTTCAGACAACTGAATCCCCATGTAGCAACAAGGCTCAGAAGAGCCCACACACTCAGATCTTAACCCCAGTGTGCTGAAAGTGTCAAAACATGTTTTTTAGCAGAAATAAACATGTTTCTGCAAGTTTGGTCAACCTCATGTAAGTTATGGGGCAGTAACAGTACACTTTTCAAAACGTGTTTTTCAGCCCGAAATAAACGCGTTTTTTCAGACAACTGAATACCCATGTAGCAGCAAGTCTCAGAAGAGCCCACACACTCAGCTCTTAACCCCAGTGTGCAGAAAGGGTCAAAACGTGTTTTTCAGCAGAAATAAACATGTTTCTGCAAGTTTGGTCAACCCCATGTAAGTTATGGGGCAGTAACAGTACACTCTGCAAAACGTGTTTTTCAGCCCGAAATAAACGCGTTTTTTCAGACAACTGAATCCCCATGTAGCAGCAAGGCTCAGAAGAGCCCACACACTCAGCTCTTAACCCCAGTGTGCAGAAAGGGTCAAAACGTGTTTTTCAGCAGAAATAAACATGTTTCTGCAAGTTTGGTCAACCCCATGTAAGTTATGGGGCAGTAACAGTACACTCTGCAAAACGTGTTTTTCAGCCCGAAATAAACGCGTTTTTTCAGACAACTGAATCCCCATGTAGCAGCAAGGCTCAGAAGAGCCCACACACTCAGATCTTAACCCCAGTGTGCAGAAAGGTTCAAAACATGTTTTTCAGCAGAAATAAACATGTTTCTGCAAGTTTGGTCAACCCCATGTAAGTTATGGGGCAGTAACAGTACACTTTTCAAAACGTGTTTTTCAGCCCGAAATAAACGTGTTTTTTCAGACAACTGAATCCCCATGTAGCAACAAGGCTCAGAAGAGCCCACACACTCAGATCTTAACCCCAGTGTGCTGAAAGTGTCAAAACATGTTTTTCAGCAGAAATAAACATGTTTCTGCAAGTTTGGTCAACCCCATGTAAGTTATGGGGCAGTAACAGTACACTTTTCAAAACGTGTTTTTCAGCCCGAAATAAACGCGTTTTTTCAGACAACTGAATCCCAATGTAGCAACAAGGCTCAGAAGAGCCCACACACTCAGATCTTAACCCCAGTGTGCTGAAGGTGTCAAAACATGTTTTTCAGCAGAAATAAACATGTTTCTGCAAGTTTGGTCAACCCCATGTAAGTTATGGGGCAGTAACAGTACACTTTTCAAAACGTGTTTTTCAGCCCGAAATAAACGCGTTTTTTCAGACAACTGAATCCCCATGTAGCAGCAAGGCTCAGAAGAGCCCACACACTCAGATCTTAACCCCAGTGTGCAGAAAGGTTCAAAACATGTTTTTCAGCAGAAATAAACATGTCTCTGCAAGTTTGGTCAACCCCATGTAAGTTATGGGGCAGTAACAGTACACTTTTCAAAACGTGTTTTTCAGCCCGAAATAAACGCGTTTTTTCAGACAACTGAATCCCCATGTAGCAACAAGGCTCAGAAGAGCCCACACACTCAGATCTTAACCCCAGTGTGCTGAAAGTGTCAAAACATGTTTTTCAGCAGAAATAAACATGTTTCTCCAAGTTTGGTCAACCCCATGTAAGTTATGGGGCAGTAACAGTACACTTTTCAAAACGTGTTTTTCAGCCCGAAATAAACGCGTTTTTTCAGACAACTGAATACCCATGTAGCAGCAAGTCTCAGAAGAGCCCACACACTCAGCTCTTAACCCCAGTGTGCAGAAAGGGTCAAAACGTGTTTTTCAGCAGAAATAAACATGTTTCTGCAAGTTTGGTCAACCCCATGTAAGTTATGGGGCAGTAACAGTACACTCTGCAAAACGTGTTTTTCAGCCCGAAATAAACGCGTTTTTTCAGACAACTGAATCCCCATGTAGCAGCAAGGCTCAGAAGAGCCCACACACTCAGATCTTAACCCCAGTGTGCAGAAAGGTTCAAAACATGTTTTTCAGCAGAAATAAACATGTTTCTGCAAGTTTGGTCAACCCCATGTAAGTTATGGGGCAGTAACAGTACACTTTTCAAAACGTGTTTTTCAGCCCGAAATAAACGCGTTTTTTCAGACAACTGAATCCCCATGTAGCAACAAGGCTCAGAAGAGCCCACACACTCAGATCTTAACCCCAGTGTGCAGAAAGGGTCAAAACTTGTTTTTCAGCAGAAATAAACATGTTTCTGCAAGTTTGGTCAACCCCATGTAAGTTATGGGGCAGTAACAGTACACTTTTCAAAACGTGTTTTTCAGCCCGAAATAAACGCGTTTTTTCAGACAACTGAATCCCCATGTAGCAGCAAGGCTCAGAAGAGCCTACACACTCAGATCTTAACCCCAGTGTGCAGAAAGGTTCAAAACATGTTTTTCAGCAGAAATAAACATGTTTCTGCAAGTTTGGTCAACCCCATGTAAGTTATGGGGCAGTAACAGTACACTTTTCAAAACGTGTTTTTCAGCCCGAAATAAACGCGTTTTTTCAGACAACTGAATCCCCATGTAGCAACAAGGCTCAGAAGAGCCCACACACTCAGATCTTAACCCCAGTGTGCTGAAAGTGTCAAAACATGTTTTTCAGCAGAAATAAACATGTTTCTGCAAGTTTGGTCAACCCCATGTAAGTTATGGGGCAGTAACAGTACACTTTTCAAAACGTGTTTTTCAGCCCGAAATAAACGCGTTTTTTCAGACAACTGAATCCCCATGTAGCAACAAGGCTCAGAAGAGCCCACACACTCAGATCTTAACCCCAGTGTGCTGAAAGTGTCAAAACATGTTTTTCAGCAGAAATAAACATGTTTCTGCAAGTTTGGTCAACCCCATGTAAGTTATGGGGCAGTAACAGTACACTTTTCAAAACGTGTTTTTCAGCCCGAAATAAACGCGTTTTTTCAGACAACTGAATCCCCATGTAGCAACAAGGCTCAGAAGAGCCCACACACTCAGATCTTAACCCCAGTGTGCTGAAAGTGTCAAAACATGTTTTTTAGCAGAAATAAACATGTTTCTGCAAGTTTGGTCAACCTCATGTAAGTTATGGGGCAGTAACAGTACACTTTTCAAAACGTGTTTTTCAGCCCGAAATAAACGCGTTTTTTCAGACAACTGAATACCCATGTAGCAGCAAGTCTCAGAAGAGCCCACACACTCAGCTCTTAACCCCAGTGTGCAGAAAGGGTCAAAACGTGTTTTTCAGCAGAAATAAACATGTTTCTGCAAGTTTGGTCAACCCCATGTAAGTTATGGGGCAGTAACAGTACACTCTGCAAAACGTGTTTTTCAGCCCGAAATAAACGCGTTTTTTCAGACAACTGAATCCCCATGTAGCAGCAAGGCTCAGAAGAGCCCACACACTCAGCTCTTAACCCCAGTGTGCAGAAAGGGTCAAAACGTGTTTTTCAGCAGAAATAAACATGTTTCTGCAAGTTTGGTCAACCCCATGTAAGTTATGGGGCAGTAACAGTACACTCTGCAAAACGTGTTTTTCAGCCCGAAATAAACGCGTTTTTTCAGACAACTGAATCCCCATGTAGCAGCAAGGCTCAGAAGAGCCCACACACTCAGATCTTAACCCCAGTGTGCAGAAAGGTTCAAAACATGTTTTTCAGCAGAAATAAACATGTTTCTGCAAGTTTGGTCAACCCCATGTAAGTTATGGGGCAGTAACAGTACACTTTTCAAAACGTGTTTTTCAGCCCGAAATAAACGTGTTTTTTCAGACAACTGAATCCCCATGTAGCAACAAGGCTCAGAAGAGCCCACACACTCAGATCTTAACCCCAGTGTGCTGAAAGTGTCAAAACATGTTTTTCAGCAGAAATAAACATGTTTCTGCAAGTTTGGTCAACCCCATGTAAGTTATGGGGCAGTAACAGTACACTTTTCAAAACGTGTTTTTCAGCCCGAAATAAACGCGTTTTTTCAGACAACTGAATCCCAATGTAGCAACAAGGCTCAGAAGAGCCCACACACTCAGATCTTAACTCCAGTGTGCTGAAGGTGTCAAAACATGTTTTTCAGCAGAAATAAACATGTTTCTGCAAGTTTGGTCAACCCCATGTAAGTTATGGGGCAGTAACAGTACACTTTTCAAAACGTGTTTTTCAGCCCGAAATAAACGCGTTTTTTCAGACAACTGAATACCCATGTAGCAGCAAGTCTCAGAAGAGCCCACACACTCAGCTCTTAACCCCAGTGTGCAGAAAGGGTCAAAACGTGTTTTTCAGCAGAAATAAACATGTTTCTGCAAGTTTGGTCAACCCCATGTAAGTTATGGGGCAGTAACAGTACACTCTGCAAAACGTGTTTTTCAGCCCGAAATAAACGCGTTTTTTCAGACAACTGAATCCCCATGTAGCAGCAAGGCTCAGAAGAGCCCACACACTCAGATCTTAACCCCAGTGTGCAGAAAGGTTCAAAACATGTTTTTCAGCAGAAATAAACATGTTTCTGCAAGTTTGGTCAACCCCATGTAAGTTATGGGGCAGTAACAGTACACTTTTCAAAACGTGTTTTTCAGCCCGAAATAAACGCGTTTTTTCAGACAACTGAATCCCCATGTAGCAACAAGGCTCAGAAGAGCCCACACACTCAGATCTAAACCCCAGTGTGCAGAAAGGGTCAAAACTTGTTTTTCAGCAGAAATAAACATGTTTCTGCAAGTTTGGTCAACCCCATGTAAGTTATGGGGCAGTAACAGTACACTTTTCAAAACGTGTTTTTCAGCCCGAAATAAACGCGTTTTTTCAGACAACTGAATCCCCATGTAGCAACAAGGCTCAGAAGAGCCCACACACTCAGATCTTAACCCCAGTGTGCAGAAAGGTTCAAAACATGTTTTTCAGCAGAAATAAACATGTTTCTGCAAGTTTGGTCAACCCCATGTAAGTTATGGGGCAGTAACAGTACACTTTTCAAAACGTGTTTTTCAGCCCGAAATAAACGCGTTTTTTCAGACAACTGAATCCCCATGTAGCAACAAGGCTCAGAAGAGCCCACACACTCAGATCTTAACCCCAGTGTGCTGAAAGTGTCAAAACATGTTTTTCAGCAGAAATAAACATGTTTCTGCAAGTTTGGTCAACCCCATGTAAGTTATGGGGCAGTAACAGTACACTTTTCAAAACGTGTTTTTCAGCCCGAAATAAACGCGTTTTTTCAGACAACTGAATCCCCATGTAGCAACAAGGCTCAGAAGAGCCCACACACTCAGATCTTAACCCCAGTGTGCTGAAAGTGTCAAAACATGTTTTTCAGCAGAAATAAACATGTTTCTGCAAGTTTGGTCAACCCCATGTAAGTTATGGGGCAGTAACAGTACACTTTTCAAAACGTGTTTTTCAGCCCGAAATAAACGCGTTTTTTCAGACAACTGAATCCCCATGTAGCAACAAGGCTCAGAAGAGCCCACACACTCAGATCTTAACCCCAGTGTGCTGAAAGTGTCAAAACATGTTTTTTAGCAGAAATAAACATGTTTCTGCAAGTTTGGTCAACCTCATGTAAGTTATGGGGCAGTAACAGTACACTTTTCAAAACGTGTTTTTCAGCCCGAAATAAACGCGTTTTTTCAGACAACTGAATACCCATGTAGCAGCAAGTCTCAGAAGAGCCCACACACTCAGCTCTTAACCCCAGTGTGCAGAAAGGGTCAAAACGTGTTTTTCAGCAGAAATAAACATGTTTCTGCAAGTTTGGTCAACCCCATGTAAGTTATGGGGCAGTAACAGTACACTCTGCAAAACGTGTTTTTCAGCCCGAAATAAACGCGTTTTTTCAGACAACTGAATCCCCATGTAGCAGCAAGGCTCAGAAGAGCCCACACACTCAGCTCTTAACCCCAGTGTGCAGAAAGGGTCAAAACGTGTTTTTCAGCAGAAATAAACATGTTTCTGCAAGTTTGGTCAACCCCATGTAAGTTATGGGGCAGTAACAGTACACTCTGCAAAACGTGTTTTTCAGCCCGAAATAAACGCGTTTTTTCAGACAACTGAATCCCCATGTAGCAGCAAGGCTCAGAAGAGCCCACACACTCAGATCTTAACCCCAGTGTGCAGAAAGGTTCAAAACATGTTTTTCAGCAGAAATAAACATGTTTCTGCAAGTTTGGTCAACCCCATGTAAGTTATGGGGCAGTAACAGTACACTTTTCAAAACGTGTTTTTCAGCCCGAAATAAACGTGTTTTTTCAGACAACTGAATCCCCATGTAGCAACAAGGCTCAGAAGAGCCCACACACTCAGATCTTAACCCCAGTGTGCTGAAAGTGTCAAAACATGTTTTTCAGCAGAAATAAACATGTTTCTGCAAGTTTGGTCAACCCCATGTAAGTTATGGGGCAGTAACAGTACACTTTTCAAAACGTGTTTTTCAGCCCGAAATAAACGCGTTTTTTCAGACAACTGAATCCCAATGTAGCAACAAGGCTCAGAAGAGCCCACACACTCAGATCTTAACCCCAGTGTGCTGAAGGTGTCAAAACATGTTTTTCAGCAGAAATAAACATGTTTCTGCAAGTTTGGTCAACCCCATGTAAGTTATGGGGCAGTAACAGTACACTTTTCAAAACGTGTTTTTCAGCCCGAAATAAACGCGTTTTTTCAGACAACTGAATCCCCATGTAGCAGCAAGGCTCAGAAGAGCCCACACACTCAGATCTTAACCCCAGTGTGCAGAAAGGTTCAAAACATGTTTTTCAGCAGAAATAAACATGTCTCTGCAAGTTTGGTCAACCCCATGTAAGTTATGGGGCAGTAACAGTACACTTTTCAAAACGTGTTTTTCAGCCCGAAATAAACGCGTTTTTTCAGACAACTGAATCCCCATGTAGCAACAAGGCTCAGAAGAGCCCACACACTCAGATCTTAACCCCAGTGTGCTGAAAGTGTCAAAACATGTTTTTCAGCAGAAATAAACATGTTTCTGCAAGTTTGGTCAACCCCATGTAAGTTATGGGGCAGTAACAGTACACTTTTCAAAACGTGTTTTTCAGCCCGAAATAAACGCGTTTTTTCAGACAACTGAATCCCCATGTAGCAGCAAGGCTCAGACGAGCCCACACACTCAGATCTTAACCCCAGTGTGCAGAAAGGGTCAAAACGTGTTTTTCAGCAGAAATAAACATGTTTCTGCAAGTTTGGTCAACCCCATGTAAGTTATGGGGCAGTAACAGTACACTCTGCAAAACGTGTTTTTCAGCCCGAAATAAATGCGTTTTTTCAGACAACTGAATCCCCATGTAGCAGCAAGGCTCAGAAGAGCCCACACACTCAGATCTTAACCCCAGTGTGCTGAAAGTGTCAAAACATGTTTTTCAGCAGAAATAAACATGTTTCTGCAAGTTTGGTCAACCCCATGTAAGTTATGGGGCAGTAACAGTACACTTTTCAAAACGTGTTTTTCAGTCCGAAATAAACGCGTTTTTTCAGACAACTGAATCCCCATGTAGCAGCAAGGCTCAGAAGAGCCCACACACTCAGATCTTAACCCCAGTGTGCTGAAAGTGTCAAAACATGTTTTTCAGCAGAAATAAACATGTTTCTGCAAGTTTGGTCAACCCCATGTAAGTTATGGGGCAGTAACAGTACACTTTTCAAAACGTGTTTTTCAGCCCGAAATAAACGCGTTTTTTCAGACAACTGAATCCCCATGTAGCAACAAGGCTCAGAAGAGCCCACACACTCAGATCTTAACCCCAGTGTGCTGAAAGTGTCAAAACATGTTTTTCAGCAGAAATAAACATGTTTCTGCAAGTTTGGTCAACCCCATGTAAGTTATGGGGCAGTAACAGTACACTTTTCAAAACGTGTTTTTCAGCCCGAAATAAACGCGTTTTTTCAGACAACTGAATCCCCATGCAGCAACAAGGCTCAGAAGAGCCCACACACTCAGATCTTAACCCCAGTGTGCTGAAAGTGTCAAAACTTGTTTTTCAGCAGAAATAAACATGTTTCTGCAAGTTTGGTCAACCCCATGTAAGTTATGGGGCAGTAACAGTACACTTTTCAAAACGTGTTTTTCAGCCCGAAATAAACGCGTTTTTTCAGACAACTGAATACCCATGTAGCAGCAAGGCTCAGAAGAGCCCACACACTCAGATCTTAACCCCAGTGTGCAGAAAGGTTCAAAACATGTTTTTCAGCAGAAATAAACATGTTTCTGCAAGTTTGGTCAACCCCATGTAAGTTATGGGGCAGTAACAGTACACTTTTCAAAACGTGTTTTTCAGCCCGAAATAAACGCGTTTTTTCAGACAACTGAATCCCCATGTAGCAACAAGGCTCAGAAGAGCCCACACACTCAGATCTTAACCCCAGTGTGCTGAAAGTGTCAAAACATGTTTTTCAGCAGAAATAAACATGTTTCTGCAAGTTTGGTCAACCCCATGTAAGTTATGGGGCAGTAACAGTACACTTTTCAAAACGTGTTTTTCAGCCCGAAATAAACGCGTTTTTTCAGACAACTGAATCCCCATGTAGCAACAAGGCTCAGAAGAGCCCACACACTCAGATCTTAACCCCAGTGTGCTGAAAGTGTCAAAACATGTTTTTCAGCAGAAATAAACATGTTTCTGCAAGTTTGGTCAACCCCATGTAAGTTATGGGGCAGTAACAGTACACTTTTCAAAACGTGTTTTTCAGCCCGAAATAAACGCGTTTTTTCAGACAACTGAATCCCCATGCAGCAACAAGGCTCAGAAGAGCCCACACACTCAGATCTTAACCCCAGTGTGCTGAAAGTGTCAAAACTTGTTTTTCAGCAGAAATAAACATGTTTCTGCAAGTTTGGTCAACCCCATGTAAGTTATGGGGCAGTAACAGTACACTTTTCAAAACGTGTTTTTCAGCCCGAAATAAACGCGTTTTTTCAGACAACTGAATACCCATGTAGCAGCAAGGCTCAGAAGAGCCCACACACTCAGATCTTAACCCCAGTGTGCAGAAAGGTTCAAAACATGTTTTTCAGCAGAAATAAACATGTTTCTGCAAGTTTGGTCAACCCCATGTAAGTTATGGGGCAGTAACAGTACACTTTTCAAAACGTGTTTTTCAGCCCGAAATAAACGCGTTTTTTCAGACAACTGAATCCCCATGTAGCAACAAGGCTCAGAAGAGCCCACACACTCAGATCTTAACCCCAGTGTGCTGAAAGTGTCAAAACATGTTTTTCAGCAGAAATAAACATGTTTCTGCAAGTTTGGTCAACCCCATGTAAGTTATGGGGCAGTAACAGTACACTTTTCAAAACGTGTTTTTCAGCCCGAAATAAACGCGTTTTTTCAGACAACTGAATCCCCATGTAGCAACAAGGCTCAGAAGAGCCCACACACTCAGATCTTAACCCCAGTGTGCTGAAAGTGTCAAAACATGTTTTTCAGCAGAAATAAACATGTTTCTGCAAGTTTGGTCAACCCCATGTAAGTTATGGGGCAGTAACAGTACACTTTTCAAAACGTGTTTTTCAGCCCGAAATAAACGCGTTTTTCAGACAACTGAATCCCCATGTAGCAACAAGGCTCAGAAGAGCCCACACACTCAGATCTTAACCCCAGTGTGCTGAAAGTGTCAAAACATGTTTTTCAGCAGAAATAAACATGTTTCTGCAAGTTTGGTCAACCCCATGTAAGTTATGGGGCAGTAACAGTACACTTTTCAAAACGTGTTTTTCAGCCCGTAATAAACGCGTTTTTTCAGACAACTGAATACCCATGTAGCAGCAAGTCTCAGAAGAGCCCACACACTCAGCTCTTAACCCCAGTGTGCAGAAAGGGTCAAAACGTGTTTTTCAGCAGAAATAAACATGTTTCTGCAAGTTTGGTCAACCCCATGTAAGTTATGGGGCAGTAACAGTACACTCTGCAAAACGTGTTTTTCAGCCCGAAATAAACGCGTTTTTTCAGACAACTGAATCCCCATGTAGCAGCAAGGCTCAGAAGAGCCCACACACTCAGCTCTTAACCCCAGTGTGCAGAAAGGGTCAAAACGTGTTTTTCAGCAGAAATAAACATGTTTCTGCAAGTTTGGTCAACCCCATGTAAGTTATGGGGCAGTAACAGTACACTCTGCAAAACGTGTTTTTCAGCCCGAAATAAACGCGTTTTTTTCAGACAACTGAATCCCCATGTAGCAGCAAGGCTCAGAAGAGCCCACACACTCAGATCTTAACCCCAGTGTGCTGAAAGTGTCAAAACATGTTTTTCAGCAGAAATAAACATGTTTCTGCAAGTTTGGTCAACCCCATGTAAGTTATGGGGCAGTAACAGTACACTTTTCAAAACGTGTTTTTCAGCCCGAAATAAACGCGTTTTTTCAGACAACTGAATACCCATGTAGCAGCAAGTCTCAGAAGAGCCCACACACTCAGCTCTTAACCCCAGTGTGCAGAAAGGGTCAAAACGTGTTTTTCAGCAGACATAAACATGTTTCTGCAAGTTTGGTCAACCCCATGTAAGTTATGGGGCAGTAACAGTACACTCTGCAAAACGTGTTTTTCAGCCCGAAATAAACGCGTTTTTTCAGACAACTGAATCCCCATGTAGCAGCAAGGCTCAGAAGAGCCCACACACTCAGCTCTTAACCCCAGTGTGCAGAAAGGGTCAAAACGTGTTTTTCAGCAGAAATAAACATGTTTCTGCAAGTTTGGTCAACCCCATGTAAGTTATGGGGCAGTAACAGTACACTCTGCAAAACGTGTTTTTCAGCCCGAAATAAACGCGTTTTTTCAGACAACTGAATCCCCATGTAGCAGCAAGGCTCAGAAGAGCCCACACACTCAGATCTTAACCCCAGTGTGCTGAAAGTGTCAAAACATGTTTTTCAGCAGAAATAAACATGTTTCTGCAAGTTTGGTCAACCCCATGTAAGTTATGGGGCAGTAACAGTACACTTTTCAAAACGTGTTTTTCAGCCCGAAATAAACGCGTTTTTTCAGACAACTGAATACCCATGTAGCAGCAAGTCTCAGAAGAGCCCACACACTCAGCTCTTAACCCCAGTGTGCAGAAAGGGTCAAAACGTGTTTTTCAGCAGACATAAACATGTTTCTGCAAGTTTGGTCAACCCCATGTAAGTTATGGGGCAGTAACAGTACACTCTGCAAAACGTGTTTTTCAGCCCGAAATAAACGCGTTTTTTCAGACAACTGAATCCCCATGTAGCAGCAAGGCTCAGAAGAGCCCACACACTCAGATCTTAACCCCAGTGTGCTGAAAGTGTCAAAACATGTTTTTCAGCAGAAATAAACATGTTTCTGCAAGTTTGGTCAACCCCATGTAAGTTATGGGGCAGTAACAGTACACTTTTCAAAACGTGTTTTTCAGCCCGAAATAAACGCGTTTTTTCAGACAACTGAATCCCCATGTAGCAGCAAGGCTCAGAAGAGCCCACACACTCAGATCTTAACCCCAGTGTGCTGAAAGTGTCAAAACATGTTTTTCAGCAGAAATAAACATGTTTCTGCAAGTTTGGTCAACCCCATGTAAGTTATGGGGCAGTAACAGTACACTTTTCAAAACGTGTTTTTCAGCCCGAAATAAACGCGTTTTTTCAGACAACTGAATCCCCATGTAGCAACAAGGCTCAGAAGAGCCCACACACTCAGATCTTAACCCCAGTGTGCTGAAAGTGTCAAAACATGTTTTTCAGCAGAAATAAACATGTTTCTGCAAGTTTGGTCAACCCCATGTAAGTTATGGGGCAGTAACAGTACACTTTTCAAAACGTGTTTTTCAGCCCGAAATAAACGCGTTTTTTCAGACAACTGAATCCCCATGCAGCAACAAGGCTCAGAAGAGCCCACACACTCAGATCTTAACCCCAGTGTGCTGAAAGTGTCAAAACTTGTTTTTCAGCAGAAATAAACATGTTTCTGCAAGTTTGGTCAACCCCATGTAAGTTATGGGGCAGTAACAGTACACTTTTCAAAACGTGTTTTTCAGCCCGAAATAAACGCGTTTTTTCAGACAACTGAATCCCCATGCAGCAACAAGGCTCAGAAGAGCCCACACACTCAGATCTTAACCCCAGTGTGCTGAAAGTGTCAAAACATGTTTTTCAGCAGAAATAAACATGTTTCTGCAAGTTTGGTCAACCCCATGTAAGTTATGGGGCAGTAACAGTACACTTTTCAAAACGTGTTTTTCAGCCCGAAATAAGCGCGTTTTTTCAGACAACTGAATCCCCATGTAGCAACAAGGCTCAGAAGAGCCCACACACTCAGATCTTAACCCCAGTGTGCTGAAAGTGTCAAAACATGTTTTTCAGCAGAAATAAACATGTTTCTGCAAGTTTGGTCAACCCCATGTAAGTTATGGGGCAGTAACAGTACACTTTTCAAAACGTGTTTTTCAGCCCGAAATAAACGCGTTTTTTCAGACAACTGAATACCCATGTAGCAGCAAGTCTCAGAAGAGCCCACACACTCAGCTCTTAACCCCAGTGTGCAGAAAGGGTCAAAACGTGTTTTTCAGCAGAAATAAACATGTTTCTGCAAGTTTGGTCAACCCCATGTAAGTTATGGGGCAGTAACAGTACACTCTGCAAAACGTGTTTTTCAGCCCGAAATAAACGCGTTTTTTCAGACAACTGAATCCCCATGTAGCAGCAAGGCTCAGAAGAGCCCACACACTCAGATCTTAACCCCAGTGTGCAGAAAGGTTCAAAACATGTTTTTCAGCAGAAATAAACATGTTTCTGCAAGTTTGGTCAACCCCATGTAAGTTATGGGGCAGTAACAGTACACTTTTCAAAACGTGTTTTTCAGCCCGAAATAAACGCGTTTTTTCAGACAACTGAATCCCCATGTAGCAGCAAGGCTCAGAAGAGCCCACACACTCAGATCTTAACCCCAGTGTGCTGAAAGTGTCAAAACATGTTTTTCAGCAGAAATAAACATGTTTCTGCAAGTTTGGTCAACCCCATGTAAGTTATGGGGCAGTAACAGTACACTTTTCAAAACGTGTTTTTCAGCCCGAAATAAACGCGTTTTTTCAGACAACTGAATCCCCATGTAGCAACAAGGCTCAGAAGAGCCCACACACTCAGATCTTAACCCCAGTGTGCTGAAAGTGTCAAAACATGTTTTTCAGCAGAAATAAACATGTTTCTGCAAGTTTGGTCAACCCCATGTAAGTTATGGGGCAGTAACAGTACACTTTTCAAAACGTGTTTTTCAGCCCGAAATAAACGCGTTTTTTCAGACAACTGAATCCCCATGCAGCAACAAGGCTCAGAAGAGCCCACACACTCAGATCTTAACCCCAGTGTGCTGAAAGTGTCAAAACTTGTTTTTCAGCAGAAATAAACATGTTTCTGCAAGTTTGGTCAACCCCATGTAAGTTATGGGGCAGTAACAGTACACTTTTCAAAACGTGTTTTTCAGCCCGAAATAAACGCGTTTTTTCAGACAACTGAATACCCATGTAGCAGCAAGGCTCAGAAGAGCCCACACACTCAGATCTTAACCCCAGTGTGCTGAAAGTGTCAAAACATGTTTTTCAGCAGAAATAAACATGTTTCTGCAAGTTTGGTCAACCCCATGTAAGTTATGGGGCAGTAACAGTACACTTTTCAAAACGTGTTTTTCAGCCCGAAATAAACGCGTTTTTTCAGACAACTGAATCCCCATGTAGCAGCAAGGCTCAGAAGAGCCCACACACTCAGATCTTAACCCCAGTGTGCTGAAAGTGTCAAAACATGTTTTTCAGCAGAAATAAACATGTTTCTGCAAGTTTGGTCAACCCCATGTAAGTTATGGGGCAGTAACAGTACACTTTTCAAAACGTGTTTTTCAGCCCGAAATAAACGCGTTTTTTCAGACAACTGAATCCCCATGTAGCAACAAGGCTCAGAAGAGCCCACACACTCAGATCTTAACCCCAGTGTGCTGAAAGTGTCAAAACATGTTTTTCAGCAGAAATAAACATGTTTCTGCAAGTTTGGTCAACCCCATGTAAGTTATGGGGCAGTAACAGTACACTTTTCAAAACGTGTTTTTCAGCCCGAAATAAACGCGTTTTTTCAGACAACTGAATCCCCATGCAGCAACAAGGCTCAGAAGAGCCCACACACTCAGATCTTAACCCCAGTGTGCTGAAAGTGTCAAAACTTGTTTTTCAGCAGAAATAAACATGTTTCTGCAAGTTTGGTCAACCCCATGTAAGTTATGGGGCAGTAACAGTACACTTTTCAAAACGTGTTTTTCAGCCCGAAATAAACGCGTTTTTTCAGACAACTGAATACCCATGTAGCAGCAAGGCTCAGAAGAGCCCACACACTCAGATCTTAACCCCAGTGTGCAGAAAGGTTCAAAACATGTTTTTCAGCAGAAATAAACATGTTTCTGCAAGTTTGGTCAACCCCATGTAAGTTATGGGGCAGTAACAGTACACTTTTCAAAACGTGTTTTTCAGCCCGAAATAAACGCGTTTTTTCAGACAACTGAATCCCCATGTAGCAACAAGGCTCAGAAGAGCCCACACACTCAGATCTTAACCCCAGTGTGCTGAAGGTGTCAAAACATGTTTTTCAGCAGAAATAAACATGTTTCTGCAAGTTTGGTCAACCCCATGTAAGTTATGGGGCAGTAACAGTACACTTTTCAAAACGTGTTTTTCAGCCCGAAATAAACGCGTTTTTTCAGACAACTGAATCCCCATGTAGCAGCAAGGCTCAGAAGAGCCCACACACTCAGATCTTAACCCCAGTGTGCAGAAAGGTTCAAAACATGTTTTTCAGCAGAAATAAACATGTCTCTGCAAGTTTGGTCAACCCCATGTAAGTTATGGGGCAGTAACAGTACACTTTTCAAAACGTGTTTTTCAGCCCGAAATAAACGCGTTTTTTCAGACAACTGAATCCCCATGTAGCAACAAGGCTCAGAAGAGCCCACACACTCAGATCTTAACCCCAGTGTGCTGAAAGTGTCAAAACATGTTTTTCAGCAGAAATAAACATGTTTCTGCAAGTTTGGTCAACCCCATGTAAGTTATGGGGCAGTAACAGTACACTTTTCAAAACGTGTTTTTCAGCCCGAAATAAACGCGTTTTTTCAGACAACTGAATCCCCATGTAGCAGCAAGGCTCAGACGAGCCCACACACTCAGATCTTAACCCCAGTGTGCAGAAAGGGTCAAAACGTGTTTTTCAGCAGAAATAAACATGTTTCTGCAAGTTTGGTCAACCCCATGTAAGTTATGGGGCAGTAACAGTACACTCTGCAAAACGTGTTTTTCAGCCCGAAATAAATGCGTTTTTTCAGACAACTGAATCCCCATGTAGCAGCAAGGCTCAGAAGAGCCCACACACTCAGATCTTAACCCCAGTGTGCTGAAAGTGTCAAAACATGTTTTTCAGCAGAAATAAACATGTTTCTGCAAGTTTGGTCAACCCCATGTAAGTTATGGGGCAGTAACAGTACACTCTGCAAAACGTGTTTTTCAGCCCCAAATAAACGCGTTTTTTCAGACAACTGAATACCCATGTAGCAGCAAGGCTCAGAAGAGCCCACACACTCAGATCTTAACCCCAGTGTGCTGAAAGTGTCAAAACATGTTTTTCAGCAGAAATAAACATGTTTCTGCAAGTTTGGTCAACCCCATGTAAGTTATGGGGCAGTAACAGTACACTTTTCAAAACGTGTTTTTCAGTCCGAAATAAACGCGTTTTTTCAGACAACTGAATCCCCATGTAGCAGCAAGGCTCAGAAGAGCCCACACACTCAGATCTTAACCCCAGTGTGCTGAAAGTGTCAAAACATGTTTTTCAGCAGAAATAAACATGTTTCTGCAAGTTTGGTCAACCCCATGTAAGTTATGGGGCAGTAACAGTACACTTTTCAAAACGTGTTTTTCAGCCCGAAATAAACGCGTTTTTTCAGACAACTGAATCCCCATGTAGCAACAAGGCTCAGAAGAGCCCACACACTCAGATCTTAACCCCAGTGTGCTGAAAGTGTCAAAACATGTTTTTCAGCAGAAATAAACATGTTTCTGCAAGTTTGGTCAACCCCATGTAAGTTATGGGGCAGTAACAGTACACTTTTCAAAACGTGTTTTTCAGCCCGAAATAAACGCGTTTTTTCAGACAACTGAAGACCCATGTAGCAGCAAGGCTCAGAAGAGCCCACACACTCAGATCTTAACCCCAGTGTGCTGAAAGTGTCAAAACATGTTTTTCAGCAGAAATAAACATGTTTCTGCAAGTTTGGTCAACCCCATGTAAGTTATGGGGCAGTAACAGTACACTTTTCAAAACGTGTTTTTCAGCCCGAAATAAGCGCGTTTTTTCAGACAACTGAATCCCCATGTAGCAACAAGGCTCAGAAGAGCCCACACACTCAGATCTTAACCCCAGTGTGCTGAAAGTGTCAAAACATGTTTTTCAGCAGAAATAAACATGTTTCTGCAAGTTTGGTCAACCCCATGTAAGTTATGGGGCAGTAACAGTACACTTTTCAAAACGTGTTTTTCAGCCCGAAATAAACGCGTTTTTTCAGACAACTGAATACCCATGTAGCAGCAAGTCTCAGAAGAGCCCACACACTCAGCTCTTAACCCCAGTGTGCAGAAAGGGTCAAAACGTGTTTTTCAGCAGAAATAAACATGTTTCTGCAAGTTTGGTCAACCCCATGTAAGTTATGGGGCAGTAACAGTACACTCTGCAAAACGTGTTTTTCAGCCCGAAATAAACGCGTTTTTTCAGACAACTGAATCCCCATGTAGCAGCAAGGCTCAGAAGAGCCCACACACTCAGATCTTAACCCCAGTGTGCAGAAAGGTTCAAAACATGTTTTTCAGCAGAAATAAACATGTTTCTGCAAGTTTGGTCAACCCCATGTAAGTTATGGGGCAGTAACAGTACACTTTTCAAAACGTGTTTTTCAGCCCGAAATAAACGCGTTTTTTCAGACAACTGAATCCCCATGTAGCAGCAAGGCTCAGAAGAGCCCACACACTCAGATCTTAACCCCAGTGTGCTGAAAGTGTCAAAACATGTTTTTCAGCAGAAATAAACATGTTTCTGCAAGTTTGGTCAACCCCATGTAAGTTATGGGGCAGTAACAGTACACTTTTCAAAACGTGTTTTTCAGCCCGAAATAAACGCGTTTTTTCAGACAACTGAATCCCCATGTAGCAACAAGGCTCAGAAGAGCCCACACACTCAGATCTTAACCCCAGTGTGCTGAAAGTGTCAAAACATGTTTTTCAGCAGAAATAAACATGTTTCTGCAAGTTTGGTCAACCCCATGTAAGTTATGGGGCAGTAACAGTACACTTTTCAAAACGTGTTTTTCAGCCCGAAATAAACGCGTTTTTTCAGACAACTGAATCCCCATGCAGCAACAAGGCTCAGAAGAGCCCACACACTCAGATCTTAACCCCAGTGTGCTGAAAGTGTCAAAACTTGTTTTTCAGCAGAAATAAACATGTTTCTGCAAGTTTGGTCAACCCCATGTAAGTTATGGGGCAGTAACAGTACACTTTTCAAAACGTGTTTTTCAGCCCGAAATAAACGCGTTTTTTCAGACAACTGAATACCCATGTAGCAGCAAGGCTCAGAAGAGCCCACACACTCAGATCTTAACCCCAGTGTGCTGAAAGTGTCAAAACATGTTTTTCAGCAGAAATAAACATGTTTCTGCAAGTTTGGTCAACCCCATGTAAGTTATGGGGCAGTAACAGTACACTTTTCAAAACGTGTTTTTCAGCCCGAAATAAACGCGTTTTTTCAGACAACTGAATCCCCATGTAGCAGCAAGGCTCAGAAGAGCCCACACACTCAGATCTTAACCCCAGTGTGCTGAAAGTGTCAAAACATGTTTTTCAGCAGAAATAAACATGTTTCTGCAAGTTTGGTCAACCCCATGTAAGTTATGGGGCAGTAACAGTACACTTTTCAAAACGTGTTTTTCAGCCCGAAATAAACGCGTTTTTTCAGACAACTGAATCCCCATGTAGCAACAAGGCTCAGAAGAGCCCACACACTCAGATCTTAACCCCAGTGTGCTGAAAGTGTCAAAACATGTTTTTCAGCAGAAATAAACATGTTTCTGCAAGTTTGGTCAACCCCATGTAAGTTATGGGGCAGTAACAGTACACTTTTCAAAACGTGTTTTTCAGCCCGAAATAAACGCGTTTTTTCAGACAACTGAATCCCCATGCAGCAACAAGGCTCAGAAGAGCCCACACACTCAGATCTTAACCCCAGTGTGCTGAAAGTGTCAAAACTTGTTTTTCAGCAGAAATAAACATGTTTCTGCAAGTTTGGTCAACCCCATGTAAGTTATGGGGCAGTAACAGTACACTTTTCAAAACGTGTTTTTCAGCCCGAAATAAACGCGTTTTTTCAGACAACTGAATACCCATGTAGCAGCAAGGCTCAGAAGAGCCCACACACTCAGATCTTAACCCCAGTGTGCAGAAAGGTTCAAAACATGTTTTTCAGCAGAAATAAACATGTTTCTGCAAGTTTGGTCAACCCCATGTAAGTTATGGGGCAGTAACAGTACACTTTTCAAAACGTGTTTTTCAGCCCGAAATAAACGCGTTTTTTCAGACAACTGAATCCCCATGTAGCAACAAGGCTCAGAAGAGCCCACACACTCAGATCTTAACCCCAGTGTGCTGAAGGTGTCAAAACATGTTTTTCAGCAGAAATAAACATGTTTCTGCAAGTTTGGTCAACCCCATGTAAGTTATGGGGCAGTAACAGTACACTTTTCAAAACGTGTTTTTCAGCCCGAAATAAACGCGTTATTTCAGACAACTGAATCCCCATGTAGCAGCAAGGCTCAGAAGAGCCCACACACTCAGATCTTAACCCCAGTGTGCAGAAAGGTTCAAAACATGTTTTTCAGCAGAAATAAACATGTCTCTGCAAGTTTGGTCAACCCCATGTAAGTTATGGGGCAGTAACAGTACACTTTTCAAAACGTGTTTTTCAGCCCGAAATAAACGCGTTTTTTCAGACAACTGAATCCCCATGTAGCAACAAGGCTCAGAAGAGCCCACACACTCAGATCTTAACCCCAGTGTGCTGAAAGTGTCAAAAAATGTTTTTCAGCAGAAATAAACATGTTTCTGCAAGTTTGGTCAACCCCATGTAAGTTATAGGGCAGTAACAGTACACTTTTCAAAACGTGTTTTTCAGCCCGAAATAAACGCGTTTTTTCAGACAACTGAATCCCCATGTAGCAGCAAGGCTCAGAAGAGCCCACACACTCAGATCTTAACCCCAGTGTGCAGAAAGGGTCAAAACGTGTTTTTCAGCAGAAATAAACATGTTTCTGCAAGTTTGGTCAACCCCATGTAAGTTATGGGGCAGTAACAGTACACTCTGCAAAACGTGTTTTTCAGCCCGAAATAAATGCGTTTTTTCAGACAACTGAATCCCCATGTAGCAGCAAGGCTCAGAAGAGCCCACACACTCAGATCTTAACCCCAGTGTGCTGAAAGTGTCAAAACATGTTTTTCAGCAGAAATAAACATGTTTCTGCAAGTTTGGTCAACCCCATGTAAGTTATGGGGCAGTAACAGTACACTCTGCAAAACGTGTTTTTCAGCCCCAAATAAACGCGTTTTTTCAGACAACTGAATACCCATGTAGCAGCAAGGCTCAGAAGAGCCCACACACTCAGATCTTAACCCCAGTGTGCTGAAAGTGTCAAAACATGTTTTTCAGCAGAAATAAACATGTTTCTGCAAGTTTGGTCAACCCCATGTAAGTTATGGGGCAGTAACAGTACACTTTTCAAAACGTGTTTTTCAGTCCGAAATAAACGCGTTTTTTCAGACAACTGAATCCCCATGTAGCAGCAAGGCTCAGAAGAGCCCACACACTCAGATCTTAACCCCAGTGTGCTGAAAGTGTCAAAACATGTTTTTCAGCAGAAATAAACATGTTTCTGCAAGTTTGGTCAACCCCATGTAAGTTATGGGGCAGTAACAGTACACTTTTCAAAACGTGTTTTTCAGCCCGAAATAAACGCGTTTTTTCAGACAACTGAATCCCCATGTAGCAACAAGGCTCAGAAGAGCCCACACACTCAGATCTTAACCCCAGTGTGCTGAAAGTGTCAAAACATGTTTTTCAGCAGAAATAAACATGTTTCTGCAAGTTTGGTCAACCCCATGTAAGTTATGGGGCAGTAACAGTACACTTTTCAAAACGTGTTTTTCAGCCCGAAATAAACGCGTTTTTTCAGACAACTGAATCCCCATGCAGCAACAAGGCTCAGAAGAGCCCACACACTCAGATCTTAACCCCAGTGTGCTGAAAGTGTCAAAACTTGTTTTTCAGCAGAAATAAACATGTTTCTGCAAGTTTGGTCAACCCCATGTAAGTTATGGGGCAGTAACAGTACACTTTTCAAAACGTGTTTTTCAGCCCGAAATAAACGCGTTTTTTCAGACAACTGAATACCCATGTAGCAGCAAGGCTCAGAAGAGCCCACACACTCAGATCTTAACCCCAGTGTGCAGAAAGGTTCAAAACATGTTTTTCAGCAGAAATAAACATGTTTCTGCAAGTTTGGTCAACCCCATGTAAGTTATGGGGCAGTAACAGTACACTTTTCAAAACGTGTTTTTCAGCCCGAAATAAACGCGTTTTTTCAGACAACTGAATCCCCATGTAGCAACAAGGCTCAGAAGAGCCCACACACTCAGATCTTAACCCCAGTGTGCTGAAAGTGTCAAAACATGTTTTTCAGCAGAAATAAACATGTTTCTGCAAGTTTGGTCAACCCCATGTAAGTTATGGGGCAGTAACAGTACACTTTTCAAAACGTGTTTTTCAGCCCGAAATAAACGCGTTTTTTCAGACAACTGAATCCCCATGTAGCAACAAGGCTCAGAAGAGCCCACACACTCAGATCTTAACCCCAGTGTTCTGAAAGTGTCAAAACATGTTTTTCAGCAGAAATAAACATGTTTCTGCAAGTTTGGTCAACCCCATGTAAGTTATGGGGCAGTAACAGTACACTTTTCAAAACGTGTTTTTCAGCCCGAAATAAACGCGTTTTTTCAGACAACTGAATACCCATGTAGCAGCAAGTCTCAGAAGAGCCCACACACTCAGCTCTTAACCCCAGTGTGCAGAAAGGGTCAAAACGTGTTTTTCAGCAGACATAAACATGTTTCTGCAAGTTTGGTCAACCCCATGTAAGTTATGGGGCAGTAACAGTACACTCTGCAAAACGTGTTTTTCAGCCCGAAATAAACGCGTTTTTTCAGACAACTGAATCCCCATGTAGCAGCAAGGCTCAGAAGAGCCCACACACTCAGATCTTAACCCCAGTGTGCTGAAAGTGTCAAAACATGTTTTTCAGCAGAAATAAACATGTTTCTGCAAGTTTGGTCAACCCCATGTAAGTTATGGGGCAGTAACAGTACACTTTTCAAAACGTGTTTTTCAGCCCGAAATAAACGCGTTTTTTCAGACAACTGAATCCCCATGTAGCAGCAAGGCTCAGAAGAGCCCACACACTCAGATCTTAACCCCAGTGTGCTGAAAGTGTCAAAACATGTTTTTCAGCAGAAATAAACATGTTTCTGCAAGTTTGGTCAACCCCATGTAAGTTATGGGGCAGTAACAGTACACTTTTCAAAACGTGTTTTTCAGCCCGAAATAAACGCGTTTTTTCAGACAACTGAATCCCCATGTAGCAACAAGGCTCAGAAGAGCCCACACACTCAGATCTTAACCCCAGTGTGCTGAAAGTGTCAAAACATGTTTTTCAGCAGAAATAAACATGTTTCTGCAAGTTTGGTCAACCCCATGTAAGTTATGGGGCAATAACAGTACACTTTTCAAAACGTGTTTTTCAGCCCGAAATAAACGCGTTTTTTCAGACAACTGAATCCCCATGTAGCAGCAAGGCTCAGAAGAGCCCACACACTCAGATCTTAACCCCAGTGTGCTGAAGGTGTCAAAACATGTTTTTCAGCAGAAATAAACATGTTTCTGCAAGTTTGGTCAACCCCATGTAAGTTATGGGGCAGTAACAGTACACTTTTCAAAACGTGTTTTTCAGCCCGAAATAAACGCGTTATTTCAGACAACTGAATCCCCATGTAGCAGCAAGGCTCAGAAGAGCCCACACACTCAGATCTTAACCCCAGTGTGCAGAAAGGTTCAAAACATGTTTTTCAGCAGAAATAAACATGTCTCTGCAAGTTTGGTCAACCCCATGTAAGTTATGGGGCAGTAACAGTACACTTTTCAAAACGTGTTTTTCAGCCCGAAATAAACGCGTTTTTTCAGACAACTGAATCCCCATGTAGCAACAAGGCTCAGAAGAGCCCACACACTCAGATCTTAACCCCAGTGTGCTGAAAGTGTCAAAACATGTTTTTCAGCAGAAATAAACATGTTTCTGCAAGTTTGGTCAACCCCATGTAAGTTATGGGGCAGTAACAGTACACTCTGCAAAACGTGTTTTTCAGCCCGAAATAAATGCGTTTTTTCAGACAACTGAATCCCCATGTAGCAGCAAGGCTCAGAAGAGCCCACACACTCAGATCTTAACCCCAGTGTGCTGAAAGTGTCAAAACATGTTTTTCAGCAGAAATAAACATGTTTCTGCAAGTTTGGTCAACCCCATGTAAGTTATGGGGCAGTAACAGTACACTCTGCAAAACGTGTTTTTCAGCCCCAAATAAACGCGTTTTTTCAGACAACTGAATACCCATGTAGCAGCAAGGCTCAGAAGAGCCCACACACTCAGATCTTAACCCCAGTGTGCTGAAAGTGTCAAAACATGTTTTTCAGCAGAAATAAACATGTTTCTGCAAGTTTGGTCAACCCCATGTAAGTTATGGGGCAGTAACAGTACACTTTTCAAAACGTGTTTTTCAGTCCGAAATAAACGCGTTTTTTCAGACAACTGAATCCCCATGTAGCAGCAAGGCTCAGAAGAGCCCACACACTCAGATCTTAACCCCAGTGTGCTGAAAGTGTCAAAACATGTTTTTCAGCAGAAATAAACATGTTTCTGCAAGTTTGGTCAACCCCATGTAAGTTATGGGGCTGTAACAGTACACTTTTCAAAACGTGTTTTTCAGCCCGAAATAAACGCGTTTTTTCAGACAACTGAATCCCCATGTAGCAACAAGGCTCAGAAGAGCCCACACACTCAGATCTTAACCCCAGTGTGCTGAAAGTGTCAAAACATGTTTTTCAGCAGAAATAAACATGTTTCTGCAAGTTTGGTCAACCCCATGTAAGTTATGGGGCAGTAACAGTACACTTTTCAAAACGTGTTTTTCAGCCCGAAATAAACGCGTTTTTTCAGACAACTGAATCCCCATGCAGCAACAAGGCTCAGAAGAGCCCACACACTCAGATCTTAACCCCAGTGTGCTGAAAGTGTCAAAACTTGTTTTTCAGCAGAAATAAACATGTTTCTGCAAGTTTGGTCAACCCCATGTAAGTTATGGGGCAGTAACAGTACACTTTTCAAAACGTGTTTTTCAGCCCGAAATAAACGCGTTTTTTCAGACAACTGAATACCCATGTAGCAGCAAGGCTCAGAAGAGCCCACACACTCAGATCTTAACCCCAGTGTGCAGAAAGGTTCAAAACATGTTTTTCAGCAGAAATAAACATGTTTCTGCAAGTTTGGTCAACCCCATGTAAGTTATGGGGCAGTAACAGTACACTTTTCAAAACGTGTTTTTCAGCCCGAAATAAACGCGTTTTTTCAGACAACTGAATCCCCATGTAGCAACAAGGCTCAGAAGAGCCCACACACTCAGATCTTAACCCCAGTGTGCTGAAAGTGTCAAAACATGTTTTTCAGCAGAAATAAACATGTTTCTGCAAGTTTGGTCAACCCCATGTAAGTTATGGGGCAGTAACAGTACACTTTTCAAAACGTGTTTTTCAGCCCGAAATAAACGCGTTTTTTCAGACAACTGAATCCCCATGTAGCAACAAGGCTCAGAAGAGCCCACACACTCAGATCTTAACCCCAGTGTGCTGAAAGTGTCAAAACATGTTTTTCAGCAGAAATAAACATGTTTCTGCAAGTTTGGTCAACCCCATGTAAGTTATGGGGCAGTAACAGTACACTTTTCAAAACGTGTTTTTCAGCCCGAAATAAACGCGTTTTTTCAGACAACTGAATACCCATGTAGCAGCAAGTCTCAGAAGAGCCCACACACTCAGCTCTTAACCCCAGTGTGCAGAAAGGGTCAAAACGTGTTTTTCAGCAGACATAAACATGTTTCTGCAAGTTTGGTCAACCCCATGTAAGTTATGGGGCAGTAACAGTACACTCTGCAAAACGTGTTTTTCAGCCCGAAATAAACGCGTTTTTTCAGACAACTGAATCCCCATGTAGCAGCAAGGCTCAGAAGAGCCCACACACTCAGATCTTAACCCCAGTGTGCTGAAAGTGTCAAAACATGTTTTTCAGCAGAAATAAACATGTTTCTGCAAGTTTGGTCAACCCCATGTAAGTTATGGGGCAGTAACAGTACACTTTTCAAAACGTGTTTTTCAGCCCGAAATAAACGCGTTTTTTCAGACAACTGAATCCCCATGTAGCAGCAAGGCTCAGAAGAGCCCACACACTCAGATCTTAACCCCAGTGTGCTGAAAGTGTCAAAACATGTTTTTCAGCAGAAATAAACATGTTTCTGCAAGTTTGGTCAACCCCATGTAAGTTATGGGGCAGTAACAGTACACTTTTCAAAACGTGTTTTTCAGCCCGAAATAAACGCGTTTTTTCAGACAACTGAATCCCCATGTAGCAACAAGGCTCAGAAGAGCCCACACACTCAGATCTTAACCCCAGTGTGCTGAAAGTGTCAAAACATGTTTTTCAGCAGAAATAAACATGTTTCTGCAAGTTTGGTCAACCCCATGTAAGTTATGGGGCAATAACAGTACACTTTTCAAAACGTGTTTTTCAGCCCGAAATAAACGCGTTTTTTCAGACAACTGAATCCCCATGTAGCAGCAAGGCTCAGAAGAGCCCACACACTCAGATCTTAACCCCAGTGTGCAGAAAGGTTCAAAACATGTTTTTCAGCAGAAATAAACATGTTTCTGCAAGTTTGGTCAACCCCATGTAAGTTATGGGGCAGTAACAGTACACTTTTCAAAACGTGTTTTTCAGCCCGAAATAAACGCGTTTTTTCAGACAACTGAATCCCCATGTAGCAGCAAGGCTCAGAAGAGCCCACACACTCAGATCTTAACCCCAGTGTGCTGAAAGTGTCAAAACATGTTTTTCAGCAGAAATAAACATGTTTCTGCAAGTTTGGTCAACCCCATGTAAGTTATGGGGCAGTAACAGTACACTTTTCAAAACGTGTTTTTCAGCCCGAAATAAACGCGTTTTTTCAGACAACTGAATCCCCATGTAGCAACAAGGCTCAGAAGAGCCCACACACTCAGATCTTAACCCCAGTGTGCTGAAAGTGTCAAAACATGTTTTTCAGCAGAAATAAACATGTTTCTGCAAGTTTGGTCAACCCCATGTAAGTTATGGGGCAGTAACAGTACACTTTTCAAAACGTGTTTTTCAGCCCGAAATAAACGCGTTTTTTCAGACAACTGAATCCCCATGCAGCAACAAGGCTCAGAAGAGCCCACACACTCAGATCTTAACCCCAGTGTGCTGAAAGTGTCAAAACTTGTTTTTCAGCAGAAATAAACATGTTTCTGCAAGTTTGGTCAACCCCATGTAAGTTATGGGGCAGTAACAGTACACTTTTCAAAACGTGTTTTTCAGCCCGAAATAAACGCGTTTTTTCAGACAACTGAAGACCCATGTAGCAGCAAGGCTCAGAAGAGCCCACACACTCAGATCTTAACCCCAGTGTGCTGAAAGTGTCAAAACATGTTTTTCAGCAGAAATAAACATGTTTCTGCAAGTTTGGTCAACCCCATGTAAGTTATGGGGCAGTAACAGTACACTTTTCAAAACGTGTTTTTCAGCCCGAAATAAGCGCGTTTTTTCAGACAACTGAATCCCCATGTAGCAACAAGGCTCAGAAGAGCCCACACACTCAGATCTTAACCCCAGTGTGCTGAAAGTGTCAAAACATGTTTTTCAGCAGAAATAAACATGTTTCTGCAAGTTTGGTCAACCCCATGTAAGTTATGGGGCAGTAACAGTACACTTTTCAAAACGTGTTTTTCAGCCCGAAATAAACGCGTTTTTTCAGACAACTGAATACCCATGTAGCAGCAAGTCTCAGAAGAGCCCACACACTCAGCTCTTAACCCCAGTGTGCAGAAAGGGTCAAAACGTGTTTTTCAGCAGAAATAAACATGTTTCTGCAAGTTTGGTCAACCCCATGTAAGTTATGGGGCAGTAACAGTACACTCTGCAAAACGTGTTTTTCAGCCCGAAATAAACGCGTTTTTTCAGACAACTGAATCCCCATGTAGCAGCAAGGCTCAGAAGAGCCCACACACTCAGATCTTAACCCCAGTGTGCAGAAAGGTTCAAAACATGTTTTTCAGCAGAAATAAACATGTTTCTGCAAGTTTGGTCAACCCCATGTAAGTTATGGGGCAGTAACAGTACACTTTTCAAAACGTGTTTTTCAGCCCGAAATAAACGCGTTTTTTCAGACAACTGAATCCCCATGTAGCAGCAAGGCTCAGAAGAGCCCACACACTCAGATCTTAACCCCAGTGTGCTGAAAGTGTCAAAACATGTTTTTCAGCAGAAATAAACATGTTTCTGCAAGTTTGGTCAACCCTTGTAAGTTATGGGGCAGTAACAGTACACTTTTCAAAACGTGTTTTTCAGCCCGAAATAAACGCGTTTTTTCAGACAACTGAATCCCCATGTAGCAACAAGGCTCAGAAGAGCCCACACACTCAGATCTTAACCCCAGTGTGCTGAAAGTGTCAAAACATGTTTTTCAGCAGAAATAAACATGTTTCTGCAAGTTTGGTCAACCCCATGTAAGTTATGGGGCAGTAACAGTACACTTTTCAAAACGTGTTTTTCAGGCCGAAATAAACGCGTTTTTTCAGACAACTGAATCCCCATGCAGCAACAAGGCTCAGAAGAGCCCACACACTCAGATCTTAACCCCAGTGTGCTGAAAGTGTCAAAACTTGTTTTTCAGCAGAAATAAACATGTTTCTGCAAGTTTGGTCAACCCCATGTAAGTTATGGGGCAGTAACAGTACACTTTTCAAAACGTGTTTTTCAGCCCGAAATAAACGCGTTTTTTCAGACAACTGAATACCCATGTAGCAGCAAGGCTCAGAAGAGCCCACACACTCAGATCTTAACCCCAGTGTGCAGAAAGGTTCAAAACATGTTTTTCAGCAGAAATAAACATGTTTCTGCAAGTTTGGTCAACCCCATGTAAGTTATGGGGCAGTAACAGTACACTTTTCAAAACGTGTTTTTCAGCCCGAAATAAACGCGTTTTTTCAGACAACTGAATCCCCATGTAGCAACAAGGCTCAGAAGAGCCCACACACTCAGATCTTAACCCCAGTGTGCTGAAGGTGTCAAAACGTGTTTTTCAGCAGAAATAAACATGTTTCTGCAAGTTTGGTCAACCCCATGTAAGTTATGGGGCAGTAACAGTACACTTTTCAAAACGTGTTTTTCAGCCCGAAATAAACGCGTTTTTTCAGACAACTGAATCCCCATGTAGCAGCAAGGCTCAGAAGAGCCCACACACTCAGATCTTAACCCCAGTGTGCAGAAAGGTTCAAAACATGTTTTTCAGCAGAAATAAACATGTTTCTGCAAGTTTGGTCAACCCCATGTAAGTTATGGGGCAGTAACAGTACACTTTTCAAAACGTGTTTTTCAGCCCGAAATAAACGCGTTTTTTCAGACAACTGAATCCCCATGCAGCAACAAGGCTCAGAAGAGCCCACACACTCAGATCTTAACCCCAGTGTGCTGAAAGTGTCAAAACTTGTTTTTCAGCAGAAATAAACATGTTTCTGCAAGTTTGGTCAACCCCATGTAAGTTATGGGGCAGTAACAGTACACTTTTCAAAACGTGTTTTTCAGCCCGAAATAAACGCGTTTTTTCAGACAACTGAAGACCCATGTAGCAGCAAGGCTCAGAAGAGCCCACACACTCAGATCTTAACCCCAGTGTGCTGAAAGTGTCAAAACATGTTTTTCAGCAGAAATAAACATGTTTCTGCAAGTTTGGTCAACCCCATGTAAGTTATGGGGCAGTAACAGTACACTTTTCAAAACGTGTTTTTCAGCCCGAAATAAGCGCGTTTTTTCAGACAACTGAATCCCCATGTAGCAACAAGGCTCAGAAGAGCCCACACACTCAGATCTTAACCCCAGTGTGCTGAAAGTGTCAAAACATGTTTTTCAGCAGAAATAAACATGTTTCTGCAAGTTTGGTCAACCCCATGTAAGTTATGGGGCAGTAACAGTACACTTTTCAAAACGTGTTTTTCAGCCCGAAATAAACGCGTTTTTTCAGACAACTGAATACCCATGTAGCAGCAAGTCTCAGAAGAGCCCACACACTCAGCTCTTAACCCCAGTGTGCAGAAAGGGTCAAAACGTGTTTTTCAGCAGAAATAAACATGTTTCTGCAAGTTTGGTCAACCCCATGTAAGTTATGGGGCAGTAACAGTACACTCTGCAAAACGTGTTTTTCAGCCCGAAATAAACGCGTTTTTTCAGACAACTGAATCCCCATGTAGCAGCAAGGCTCAGAAGAGCCCACACACTCAGATCTTAACCCCAGTGTGCAGAAAGGTTCAAAACATGTTTTTCAGCAGAAATAAACATGTTTCTGCAAGTTTGGTCAACCCCATGTAAGTTATGGGGCAGTAACAGTACACTTTTCAAAACGTGTTTTTCAGCCCGAAATAAACGCGTTTTTTCAGACAACTGAATCCCCATGTAGCAGCAAGGCTCAGAAGAGCCCACACACTCAGATCTTAACCCCAGTGTGCTGAAAGTGTCAAAACATGTTTTTCAGCAGAAATAAACATGTTTCTGCAAGTTTGGTCAACCCCATGTAAGTTATGGGGCAGTAACAGTACACTTTTCAAAACGTGTTTTTCAGGCCGAAATAAACGCGTTTTTTCAGACAACTGAATCCCCATGCAGCAACAAGGCTCAGAAGAGCCCACACACTCAGATCTTAACCCCAGTGTGCTGAAAGTGTCAAAACTTGTTTTTCAGCAGAAATAAACATGTTTCTGCAAGTTTGGTCAACCCCATGTAAGTTATGGGGCAGTAACAGTACACTTTTCAAAACGTGTTTTTCAGCCCGAAATAAACGCGTTTTTTCAGACAACTGAATACCCATGTAGCAGCAAGGCTCAGAAGAGCCCACACACTCAGATCTTAACCCCAGTGTGCAGAAAGGTTCAAAACATGTTTTTCAGCAGAAATAAACATGTTTCTGCAAGTTTGGTCAACCCCATGTAAGTTATGGGGCAGTAACAGTACACTTTTCAAAACGTGTTTTTCAGCCCGAAATAAACGCGTTTTTTCAGACAACTGAATCCCCATGTAGCAACAAGGCTCAGAAGAGCCCACACACTCAGATCTTAACCCCAGTGTGCTGAAGGTGTCAAAACGTGTTTTTCAGCAGAAATAAACATGTTTCTGCAAGTTTGGTCAACCCCATGTAAGTTATGGGGCAGTAACAGTACACTTTTCAAAACGTGTTTTTCAGCCCGAAATAAACGCGTTTTTTCAGACAACTGAATCCCCATGTAGCAGCAAGGCTCAGAAGAGCCCACACACTCAGATCTTAACCCCAGTGTGCAGAAAGGTTCAAAACATGTTTTTCAGCAGAAATAAACATGTCTCTGCAAGTTTGGTCAACCCCATGTAAGTTATGGGGCAGTAACAGTACACTTTTCAAAACGTGTTTTTCAGCCCGAAATAAACGCGTTTTTTCAGACAACTGAATCCCCATGTAGCAGCAAGGCTCAGAAGAGCCCACACACTCAGATCTTAACCCCAGTGTGCTGAAAGTGTCAAAACATGTTTTTCAGCAGAAATAAACATGTTTCTGCAAGTTTGGTCAACCCCATGTAAGTTATGGGGCAGTAACAGTACACTTTTCAAAACGTGTTTTTCAGCCCGAAATAAACGCGTTTTTTCAGACAACTGAATCCCCATGTAGCAGCAAGGCTCAGACGAGCCCACACACTCAGATCTTAACCCCAGTGTGCAGAAAGGGTCAAAACGTGTTTTTCAGCAGAAATAAACATGTTTCTGCAAGTTTGGTCAACCCCATGTAAGTTATGGGGCAGTAACAGTACACTCTGCAAAACGTGTTTTTCAGCCCGAAATAAATGCGTTTTTTCAGACAACTGAATCCCCATGTAGCAGCAAGGCTCAGAAGAGCCCACACACTCAGATCTTAACCCCAGTGTGCTGAAAGTGTCAAAACATGTTTTTCAGCAGAAATAAACATGTTTCTGCAAGTTTGGTCAACCCCATGTAAGTTATGGGGCAGTAACAGTACACTCTGCAAAACGTGTTTTTCAGCCCCAAATAAACGCGTTTTTTCAGACAACTGAATACCCATGTAGCAGCAAGGCTCAGAAGAGCCCACACACTCAGATCTTAACCCCAGTGTGCTGAAAGTGTCAAAACATGTTTTTCAGCAGAAATAAACATGTTTCTGCAAGTTTGGTCAACCCCATGTAAGTTATGGGGCAGTAACAGTACACTTTTCAAAACGTGTTTTTCAGTCCGAAATAAACGCGTTTTTTCAGACAACTGAATCCCCATGTAGCAGCAAGGCTCAGAAGAGCCCACACACTCAGATCTTAACCCCAGTGTGCTGAAAGTGTCAAAACATGTTTTTCAGCAGAAATAAACATGTTTCTGCAAGTTTGGTCAACCCCATGTAAGTTATGGGGCAGTAACAGTACACTTTTCAAAACGTGTTTTTCAGCCCGAAATAAACGCGTTTTTTCAGACAACTGAATCCCCATGTAGCAACAAGGCTCAGAAGAGCCCACACACTCAGATCTTAACCCCAGTGTGCTGAAAGTGTCAAAACATGTTTTTCAGCAGAAATAAACATGTTTCTGCAAGTTTGGTCAACCCCATGTAAGTTATGGGGCAGTAACAGTACACTTTTCAAAACGTGTTTTTCAGCCCGAAATAAACGCGTTTTTTCAGACAACTGAATCCCCATGCAGCAACAAGGCTCAGAAGAGCCCACACACTCAGATCTTAACCCCAGTGTGCTGAAAGTGTCAAAACTTGTTTTTCAGCAGAAATAAACATGTTTCTGCAAGTTTGGTCAACCCCATGTAAGTTATGGGGCAGTAACAGTACACTTTTCAAAACGTGTTTTTCAGCCCGAAATAAACGCGTTTTTTCAGACAACTGAATACCCATGTAGCAGCAAGGCTCAGAAGAGCCCACACACTCAGATCTTAACCCCAGTGTGCAGAAAGGTTCAAAACATGTTTTTCAGCAGAAATAAACATGTTTCTGCAAGTTTGGTCAACCCCATGTAAGTTATGGGGCAGTAACAGTACACTTTTCAAAACGTGTTTTTCAGCCCGAAATAAACGCGTTTTTTCAGACAACTGAATCCCCATGTAGCAACAAGGCTCAGAAGAGCCCACACACTCAGATCTTAACCCCAGTGTGCTGAAAGTGTCAAAACATGTTTTTCAGCAGAAATAAACATGTTTCTGCAAGTTTGGTCAACCCCATGTAAGTTATGGGGCAGTAACAGTACACTTTTCAAAACGTGTTTTTCAGCCCGAAATAAACGCGTTTTTTCAGACAACTGAATCCCCATGTAGCAACAAGGCTCAGAAGAGCCCACACACTCAGATCTTAACCCCAGTGTGCTGAAAGTGTCAAAACATGTTTTTCAGCAGAAATAAACATGTTTCTGCAAGTTTGGTCAACCCCATGTAAGTTATGGGGCAGTAACAGTACACTTTTCAAAACGTGTTTTTCAGCCCGAAATAAACGCGTTTTTTCAGACAACTGAATACCCATGTAGCAGCAAGTCTCAGAAGAGCCCACACACTCAGCTCTTAACCCCAGTGTGCAGAAAGGGTCAAAACGTGTTTTTCAGCAGACATAAACATGTTTCTGCAAGTTTGGTCAACCCCATGTAAGTTATGGGGCAGTAACAGTACACTCTGCAAAACGTGTTTTTCAGCCCGAAATAAACGCGTTTTTTCAGACAACTGAATCCCCATGTAGCAGCAAGGCTCAGAAGAGCCCACACACTCAGATCTTAACCCCAGTGTGCTGAAAGTGTCAAAACATGTTTTTCAGCAGAAATAAACATGTTTCTGCAAGTTTGGTCAACCCCATGTAAGTTATGGGGCAGTAACAGTACACTTTTCAAAACGTGTTTTTCAGCCCGAAATAAACGCGTTTTTTCAGACAACTGAATCCCCATGTAGCAGCAAGGCTCAGAAGAGCCCACACACTCAGATCTTAACCCCAGTGTGCTGAAAGTGTCAAAACATGTTTTTCAGCAGAAATAAACATGTTTCTGCAAGTTTGGTCAACCCCATGTAAGTTATGGGGCAGTAACAGTACACTTTTCAAAACGTGTTTTTCAGCCCGAAATAAACGCGTTTTTTCAGACAACTGAATCCCCATGTAGCAACAAGGCTCAGAAGAGCCCACACACTCAGATCTTAACCCCCAGTGTGCTGAAAGTGTCAAAACATGTTTTTCAGCAGAAATAAACATGTTTCTGCAAGTTTGGTCAACCCCATGTAAGTTATGGGGCAGTAACAGTACACTTTTCAAAACGTGTTTTTCAGCCCGAAATAAACGCGTTTTTTCAGACAACTGAATCCCCATGTAGCAGCAAGGCTCAGAAGAGCCCACACACTCAGATCTTAACCCCAGTGTGCAGAAAGGTTCAAAACATGTTTTTCAGCAGAAATAAACATGTTTCTGCAAGTTTGGTCAACCCCATGTAAGTTATGGGGCAGTAACAGTACACTTTTCAAAACGTGTTTTTCAGCCCGAAATAAGCGCGTTTTTTCAGACAACTGAATCCCCATGTAGCAACAAGGCTCAGAAGAGCCCACACACTCAGATCTTAACCCCAGTGTGCTGAAAGTGTCAAAACATGTTTTTCAGCAGAAATAAACATGTTTCTGCAAGTTTGGTCAACCCCATGTAAGTTATGGGGCAGTAACAGTACACTTTTCAAAACGTGTTTTTCAGCCCGAAATAAACGCGTTTTTTCAGACAACTGAATACCCATGTAGCAGCAAGTCTCAGAAGAGCCCACACACTCAGCTCTTAACCCCAGTGTGCAGAAAGGGTCAAAACGTGTTTTTCAGCAGAAATAAACATGTTTCTGCAAGTTTGGTCAACCCCATGTAAGTTATGGGGCAGTAACAGTACACTCTGCAAAACGTGTTTTTCAGCCCGAAATAAACGCGTTTTTTCAGACAACTGAATCCCCATGTAGCAGCAAGGCTCAGAAGAGCCCACACACTCAGATCTTAACCCCAGTGTGCAGAAAGGTTCAAAACATGTTTTTCAGCAGAAATAAACATGTTTCTGCAAGTTTGGTCAACCCCATGTAAGTTATGGGGCAGTAACAGTACACTTTTCAAAACGTGTTTTTCAGCCCGAAATAAACGCGTTTTTTCAGACAACTGAATCCCCATGTAGCAGCAAGGCTCAGAAGAGCCCACACACTCAGATCTTAACCCCAGTGTGCTGAAAGTGTCAAAACATGTTTTTCAGCAGAAATAAACATGTTTCTGCAAGTTTGGTCAACCCCATGTAAGTTATGGGGCAGTAACAGTACACTTTTCAAAACGTGTTTTTCAGCCCGAAATAAACGCGTTTTTTCAGACAACTGAATCCCCATGTAGCAACAAGGCTCAGAAGAGCCCACACACTCAGATCTTAACCCCAGTGTGCTGAAAGTGTCAAAACATGTTTTTCAGCAGAAATAAACATGTTTCTGCAAGTTTGGTCAACCCCATGTAAGTTATGGGGCAGTAACAGTACACTTTTCAAAACGTGTTTTTCAGCCCGAAATAAACGCGTTTTTTCAGACAACTGAATCCCCATGCAGCAACAAGGCTCAGAAGAGCCCACACACTCAGATCTTAACCCCAGTGTGCTGAAAGTGTCAAAACTTGTTTTTCAGCAGAAATAAACATGTTTCTGCAAGTTTGGTCAACCCCATGTAAGTTATGGGGCAGTAACAGTACACTTTTCAAAACGTGTTTTTCAGCCCGAAATAAACGCGTTTTTTCAGACAACTGAATACCCATGTAGCAGCAAGGCTCAGAAGAGCCCACACACTCAGATCTTAACCCCAGTGTGCTGAAAGTGTCAAAACATGTTTTTCAGCAGAAATAAACATGTTTCTGCAAGTTTGGTCAACCCCATGTAAGTTATGGGGCAGTAACAGTACACTTTTCAAAACGTGTTTTTCAGCCCGAAATAAACGCGTTTTTTCAGACAACTGAATCCCCATGTAGCAGCAAGGCTCAGAAGAGCCCACACACTCAGATCTTAACCCCAGTGTGCTGAAAGTGTCAAAACATGTTTTTCAGCAGAAATAAACATGTTTCTGCAAGTTTGGTCAACCCCATGTAAGTTATGGGGCAGTAACAGTACACTTTTCAAAACGTGTTTTTCAGCCCGAAATAAACGCGTTTTTTCAGACAACTGAATCCCCATGTAGCAACAAGGCTCAGAAGAGCCCACACACTCAGATCTTAACCCCAGTGTGCTGAAAGTGTCAAAACATGTTTTTCAGCAGAAATAAACATGTTTCTGCAAGTTTGGTCAACCCCATGTAAGTTATGGGGCAGTAACAGTACACTTTTCAAAACGTGTTTTTCAGCCCGAAATAAACGCGTTTTTTCAGACAACTGAATCCCCATGCAGCAACAAGGCTCAGAAGAGCCCACACACTCAGATCTTAACCCCAGTGTGCTGAAAGTGTCAAAACTTGTTTTTCAGCAGAAATAAACATGTTTCTGCAAGTTTGGTCAACCCCATGTAAGTTATGGGGCAGTAACAGTACACTTTTCAAAACGTGTTTTTCAGCCCGAAATAAACGCGTTTTTTCAGACAACTGAATACCCATGTAGCAGCAAGGCTCAGAAGAGCCCACACACTCAGATCTTAACCCCAGTGTGCAGAAAGGTTCAAAACATGTTTTTCAGCAGAAATAAACATGTTTCTGCAAGTTTGGTCAACCCCATGTAAGTTATGGGGCAGTAACAGTACACTTTTCAAAACGTGTTTTTCAGCCCGAAATAAACGCGTTTTTTCAGACAACTGAATCCCCATGTAGCAACAAGGCTCAGAAGAGCCCACACACTCAGATCTTAACCCCAGTGTGCTGAAGGTGTCAAAACATGTTTTTCAGCAGAAATAAACATGTTTCTGCAAGTTTGGTCAACCCCATGTAAGTTATGGGGCAGTAACAGTACACTTTTCAAAACGTGTTTTTCAGCCCGAAATAAACGCGTTTTTTCAGACAACTGAATCCCCATGTAGCAGCAAGGCTCAGAAGAGCCCACACACTCAGATCTTAACCCCAGTGTGCAGAAAGGTTCAAAACATGTTTTTCAGCAGAAATAAACATGTCTCTGCAAGTTTGGTCAACCCCATGTAAGTTATGGGGCAGTAACAGTACACTTTTCAAAACGTGTTTTTCAGCCCGAAATAAACGCGTTTTTTCAGACAACTGAATCCCCATGTAGCAACAAGGCTCAGAAGAGCCCACACACTCAGATCTTAACCCCAGTGTGCTGAAAGTGTCAAAACATGTTTTTCAGCAGAAATAAACATGTTTCTGCAAGTTTGGTCAACCCCATGTAAGTTATGGGGCAGTAACAGTACACTTTTCAAAACGTGTTTTTCAGCCCGAAATAAACGCGTTTTTTCAGACAACTGAATCCCCATGTAGCAGCAAGGCTCAGACGAGCCCACACACTCAGATCTTAACCCCAGTGTGCAGAAAGGGTCAAAACGTGTTTTTCAGCAGAAATAAACATGTTTCTGCAAGTTTGGTCAACCCCATGTAAGTTAATGGGCAGTAACAGTACACTCTGCAAAACGTGTTTTTCAGCCCGAAATAAATGCGTTTTTTCAGACAACTGAATCCCCATGTAGCAGCAAGGCTCAGAAGAGCCCACACACTCAGATCTTAACCCCAGTGTGCTGAAAGTGTCAAAACATGTTTTTCAGCAGAAATAAACATGTTTCTGCAAGTTTGGTCAACCCCATGTAAGTTATGGGGCAGTAACAGTACACTCTGCAAAACGTGTTTTTCAGCCCCAAATAAACGCGTTTTTTCAAACAACTGAATACCCATGTAGCAGCAAGGCTCAGAAGAGCCCACACACTCAGATCTTAACCCCAGTGTGCTGAAAGTGTCAAAACATGTTTTTCAGCAGAAATAAACATGTTTCTGCAAGTTTGGTCAACCCCATGTAAGTTATGGGGCAGTAACAGTACACTTTTCAAAACGTGTTTTTCAGTCCGAAATAAACGCGTTTTTTCAGACAACTGAATCCCCATGTAGCAGCAAGGCTCAGAAGAGCCCACACACTCAGATCTTAACCCCAGTGTGCTGAAAGTGTCAAAACATGTTTTTCAGCAGAAATAAACATGTTTCTGCAAGTTTGGTCAACCCCATGTAAGTTATGGGGCAGTAACAGTACACTTTTCAAAACGTGTTTTTCAGCCCGAAATAAACGCGTTTTTTCAGACAACTGAATCCCCATGTAGCAACAAGGCTCAGAAGAGCCCACACACTCAGATCTTAACCCCAGTGTGCTGAAAGTGTCAAAACATGTTTTTCAGCAGAAATAAACATGTTTCTGCAAGTTTGGTCAACCCCATGTAAGTTATGGGGCAGTAACAGTACACTTTTCAAAACGTGTTTTTCAGCCCGAAATAAACGCGTTTTTTCAGACAACTGAATCCCCATGCAGCAACAAGGCTCAGAAGAGCCCACACACTCAGATCTTAACCCCAGTGTGCTGAAAGTGTCAAAACTTGTTTTTTAGCAGAAATAAACATGTTTCTGCAAGTTTGGTCAACCCCATGTAAGTTATGGGGCAGTAACAGTACACTTTTCAAAACGTGTTTTTCAGCCCGAAATAAACGCGTTTTTTCAGACAACTGAATACCCATGTAGCAGCAAGGCTCAGAAGAGCCCACACACTCAGATCTTAACCCCAGTGTGCAGAAAGGTTCAAAACATGTTTTTCAGCAGAAATAAACATGTTTCTGCAAGTTTGGTCAACCCCATGTAAGTTATGGGGCAGTAACAGTACACTTTTCAAAACGTGTTTTTCAGCCCGAAATAAACGCGTTTTTTCAGACAACTGAATCCCCATGTAGCAACAAGGCTCAGAAGAGCCCACACACTCAGATCTTAACCCCAGTGTGCTGAAAGTGTCAAAACATGTTTTTCAGCAGAAATAAACATGTTTCTGCAAGTTTGGTCAACCCCATGTAAGTTATGGGGCAGTAACAGTACACTTTTCAAAACGTGTTTTTCAGCCCGAAATAAACGCGTTTTTTCAGACAACTGAATCCCCATGTAGCAACAAGGCTCAGAAGAGCCCACACACTCAGATCTTAACCCCAGTGTGCTGAAAGTGTCAAAACATGTTTTTCAGCAGAAATAAACATGTTTCTGCAAGTTTGGTCAACCCCATGTAAGTTATGGGGCAGTAACAGTACACTTTTCAAAACGTGTTTTTCAGCCCGAAATAAACGCGTTTTTTCAGACAACTGAATCCCCATGCAGCAACAAGGCTCAGAAGAGCCCACACACTCAGATCTTAACCCCAGTGTGCTGAAAGTGTCAAAACTTGTTTTTCAGCAGAAATAAACATGTTTCTGCAAGTTTGGTCAACCCCATGTAAGTTATGGGGCAGTAACAGTACACTTTTCAAAACGTGTTTTTCAGCCCGAAATAAACGCGTTTTTTCAGACAACTGAATCCCCATGTAGCAGCAAGGCTCAGAAGAGCCCACACACTCAGATCTTAACCCCAGTGTGCTGAAAGTGTCAAAACATGTTTTTCAGCAGAAATAAACATGTTTCTGCAAGTTTGGTCAACCCCATGTAAGTTATGGGGCAGTAACAGTACACTTTTCAAAACGTGTTTTTCAGCCCGAAATAAGCGCGTTTTTTCAGACAACTGAATCCCCATGTAGCAACAAGGCTCAGAAGAGCCCACACACTCAGATCTTAACCCCAGTGTGCTGAAAGTGTCAAAACATGTTTTTCAGCAGAAATAAACATGTTTCTGCAAGTTTGGTCAACCCCATGTAAGTTATGGGGCAGTAACAGTACACTTTTCAAAACGTGTTTTTCAGCCCGAAATAAACGCGTTTTTTCAGACAACTGAATACCCATGTAGCAGCAAGTCTCAGAAGAGCCCACACACTCAGCTCTTAACCCCAGTGTGCAGAAAGGGTCAAAACTTGTTTTTCAGCAGAAATAAACATGTTTCTGCAAGTTTGGTCAACCCCATGTAAGTTATGGGGCAGTAACAGTACACTCTGCAAAACGTGTTTTTCAGCCCGAAATAAACGCGTTTTTTCAGACAACTGAATCCCCATGTAGCAGCAAGGCTCAGAAGAGCCCACACACTCAGATCTTAACCCCAGTGTGCAGAAAGGTTCAAAACATGTTTTTCAGCAGAAATAAACATGTTTCTGCAAGTTTGGTCAACCCCATGTAAGTTATGGGGCAGTAACAGTACACTTTTCAAAACGTGTTTTTCAGCCCGAAATAAACGCGTTTTTTCAGACAACTGAATCCCCATGTAGCAGCAAGGCTCAGAAGAGCCCACACACTCAGATCTTAACCCCAGTGTGCTGAAAGTGTCAAAACATGTTTTTCAGCAGAAATAAACATGTTTCTGCAAGTTTGGTCAACCCCATGTAAGTTATGGGGCAGTAACAGTACACTTTTCAAAACGTGTTTTTCAGCCCGAAATAAACGCGTTTTTTCAGACAACTGAATCCCCATGTAGCAGCAAGGCTCAGAAGAGCCCACACACTCAGATCTTAACCCCAGTGTGCTGAAAGTGTCAAAACATGTTTTTCAGCAGAAATAAACATGTTTCTGCAAGTTTGGTCAACCCCATGTAAGTTATGGGGCAGTAACAGTACACTTTTCAAAACGTGTTTTTCAGCCCGAAATAAACGCGTTTTTTCAGACAACTGAATCCCCATGTAGCAACAAGGCTCAGAAGAGCCCACACACTCAGATCTTAACCCCAGTGTGCTGAAAGTGTCAAAACATGTTTTTCAGCAGAAATAAACATGTTTCTGCAAGTTTGGTCAACCCCATGTAAGTTATGGGGCAGTAACAGTACACTTTTCAAAACGTGTTTTTCAGCCCGAAATAAACGCGTTTTTTCAGACAACTGAATCCCCATGCAGCAACAAGGCTCAGAAGAGCCCACACACTCAGATCTTAACCCCAGTGTGCTGAAAGTGTCAAAACTTGTTTTTCAGCAGAAATAAACATGTTTCTGCAAGTTTGGTCAACCCCATGTAAGTTATGGGGCAGTAACAGTACACTTTTCAAAACGTGTTTTTCAGCCCGAAATAAACGCGTTTTTTCAGACAACTGAATCCCCATGTAGCAGCAAGGCTCAGAAGAGCCCACACACTCAGATCTTAACCCCAGTGTGCTGAAAGTGTCAAAACATGTTTTTCAGCAGAAATAAACATGTTTCTGCAAGTTTGGTCAACCCCATGTAAGTTATGGGGCAGTAACAGTACACTTTTCAAAACGTGTTTTTCAGCCCGAAATAAGCGCGTTTTTTCAGACAACTGAATCCCCATGTAGCAACAAGGCTCAGAAGAGCCCACACACTCAGATCTTAACCCCAGTGTGCTGAAAGTGTCAAAACATGTTTTTCAGCAGAAATAAACATGTTTCTGCAAGTTTGGTCAACCCCATGTAAGTTATGGGGCAGTAACAGTACACTTTTCAAAACGTGTTTTTCAGCCCGAAATAAACGCGTTTTTTCAGACAACTGAATACCCATGTAGCAGCAAGTCTCAGAAGAGCCCACACACTCAGCTCTTAACCCCAGTGTGCAGAAAGGGTCAAAACGTGTTTTTCAGCAGAAATAAACATGTTTCTGCAAGTTTGGTCAACCCCATGTAAGTTATGGGGCAGTAACAGTACACTCTGCAAAACGTGTTTTTCAGCCCGAAATAAACGCGTTTTTTCAGACAACTGAATCCCCATGTAGCAGCAAGGCTCAGAAGAGCCCACACACTCAGATCTTAACCCCAGTGTGCAGAAAGGTTCAAAACATGTTTTTCAGCAGAAATAAACATGTTTCTGCAAGTTTGGTCAACCCCATGTAAGTTATGGGGCAGTAACAGTACACTTTTCAAAACGTGTTTTTCAGCCCGAAATAAACGCGTTTTTTCAGACAACTGAATCCCCATGTAGCAGCAAGGCTCAGAAGAGCCCACACACTCAGATCTTAACCCCAGTGTGCTGAAAGTGTCAAAACATGTTTTTCAGCAGAAATAAACATGTTTCTGCAAGTTTGGTCAACCCCATCTAAGTTATGGGGCAGTAACAGTACACTTTTCAAAACGTGTTTTTCAGCCCGAAATAAACGCGTTTTTTCAGACAACTGAATCCCCATGTAGCAACAAGGCTCAGAAGAGCCCACACACTCAGATCTTAACCCCAGTGTGCTGAAAGTGTCAAAACATGTTTTTCAGCAGAAATAAACATGTTTCTGCAAGTTTGGTCAACCCCATGTAAGTTATGGGGCAGTAACAGTACACTTTTCAAAACGTGTTTTTCAGCCCGAAATAAACGCGTTTTTTCAGACAACTGAATCCCCATGCAGCAACAAGGCTCAGAAGAGCCCACACACTCAGATCTTAACCCCAGTGTGCTGAAAGTGTCAAAACTTGTTTTTCAGCAGAAATAAACATGTTTCTGCAAGTTTGGTCAACCCCATGTAAGTTATGGGGCAGTAACAGTACACTTTTCAAAACGTGTTTTTCAGCCCGAAATAAACGCGTTTTTTCAGACAACTGAATACCCATGTAGCAGCAAGGCTCAGAAGAGCCCACACACTCAGATCTTAACCCCAGTGTGCTGAAAGTGTCAAAACATGTTTTTCAGCAGAAATAAACATGTTTCTGCAAGTTTGGTCAACCCCATGTAAGTTATGGGGCAGTAACAGTACACTTTTCAAAACGTGTTTTTCAGCCCGAAATAAACGCGTTTTTTCAGACAACTGAATCCCCATGTAGCAGCAAGGCTCAGAAGAGCCCACACACTCAGATCTTAACCCCAGTGTGCTGAAAGTGTCAAAACATGTTTTTCAGCAGAAATAAACATGTTTCTGCAAGTTTGGTCAACCCCATGTAAGTTATGGGGCAGTAACAGTACACTTTTCAAAACGTGTTTTTCAGCCCGAAATAAACGCGTTTTTTCAGACAACTGAATCCCCATGTAGCAACAAGGCTCAGAAGAGCCCACACACTCAGATCTTAACCCCAGTGTGCTGAAAGTGTCAAAACATGTTTTTCAGCAGAAATAAACATGTTTCTGCAAGTTTGGTCAACCCCATGTAAGTTATGGGGCAGTAACAGTACACTTTTCAAAACGTGTTTTTCAGCCCGAAATAAACGCGTTTTTTCAGACAACTGAATCCCCATGCAGCAACAAGGCTCAGAAGAGCCCACACACTCAGATCTTAACCCCAGTGTGCTGAAAGTGTCAAAACTTGTTTTTCAGCAGAAATAAACATGTTTCTGCAAGTTTGGTCAACCCCATGTAAGTTATGGGGCAGTAACAGTACACTTTTCAAAACGTGTTTTTCAGCCCGAAATAAACGCGTTTTTTCAGACAACTGAATACCCATGTAGCAGCAAGGCTCAGAAGAGCCCACACACTCAGATCTTAACCCCAGTGTGCAGAAAGGTTCAAAACATGTTTTTCAGCAGAAATAAACATGTTTCTGCAAGTTTGGTCAACCCCATGTAAGTTATGGGGCAGTAACAGTACACTTTTCAAAACGTGTTTTTCAGCCCGAAATAAACGCGTTTTTTCAGACAACTGAATCCCCATGTAGCAACAAGGCTCAGAAGAGCCCACACACTCAGATCTTAACCCCAGTGTGCTGAAAGTGTCAAAACATGTTTTTCAGCAGAAATAAACATGTTTCTGCAAGTTTGGTCAACCCCATGTAAGTTATGGGGCAGTAACAGTACACTTTTCAAAACGTGTTTTTCAGCCCGAAATAAACGCGTTTTTTCAGACAACTGAATCCCCATGTAGCAACAAGGCTCAGAAGAGCCCACACACTCAGATCTTAACCCCAGTGTGCTGAAAGTGTCAAAACATGTTTTTCAGCAGAAATAAACATGTTTCTGCAAGTTTGGTCAACCCCATGTAAGTTATGGGGCAGTAACAGTACACTTTTCAAAACGTGTTTTTCAGCCCGAAATAAACGCGTTTTTTCAGACAACTGAATCCCCATGTAGCAACAAGGCTCAGAAGAGCCCACACACTCAGATCTTAACCCCAGTGTGCTGAAAGTGTCAAAACATGTTTTTCAGCAGAAATAAACATGTTTCTGCAAGTTTGGTCAACCCCATGTAAAATATGGGGCAGTAACAGTACACTTTTCAAAACGTGTTTTTCAGCCCGTAATAAACGCGTTTTTTCAGACAACTGAATACCCATGTAGCAGCAAGTCTCAGAAGAGCCCACACACTCAGCTCTTAACCCCAGTGTGCAGAAAGGGTCAAAACGTGTTTTTCAGCAGAAATAAACATGTTTCTGCAAGTTTGGTCAACCCCATGTAAGTTATGGGGCAGTAACAGTACACTCTGCAAAACGTGTTTTTCAGCCCGAAATAAACGCGTTTTTTCAGACAACTGAATCCCCATGTAGCAGCAAGGCTCAGAAGAGCCCACACACTCAGCTCTTAACCCCAGTGTGCAGAAAGGGTCAAAACGTGTTTTTCAGCAGAAATAAACATGTTTCTGCAAGTTTGGTCAACCCCATGTAAGTTATGGGGCAGTAACAGTACACTTTTCAAAACGTGTTTTTCAGCCCGAAATAAACGCGTTTTTTCAGACAACTGAATCCCCATGTAGCAGCAAGGCTCAGAAGAGCCCACACACTCAGATCTTAACCCCAGTGTGCTGAAAGTGTCAAAACATGTTTTTCAGCAGAAATAAACATGTTTCTGCAAGTTTGGTCAACCCCATGTAAGTTATGGGGCAGTAACAGTACACTTTTCAAAACGTGTTTTTCAGCCCGAAATAAACGCGTTTTTTCAGACAACTGAATCCCCATGTAGCAACAAGGCTCAGAAGAGCCCACACACTCAGATCTTAACCCCAGTGTGCTGAAAGTGTCAAAACATGTTTTTCAGCAGAAATAAACATGTTTCTGCAAGTTTGGTCAACCCCATGTAAGTTATGGGGCAGTAACAGTACACTTTTCAAAACGTGTTTTTCAGCCCGAAATAAACGCGTTTTTTCAGACAACTGAATCCCCATGCAGCAACAAGGCTCAGAAGAGCCCACACACTCAGATCTTAACCCCAGTGTGCTGAAAGTGTCAAAACTTGTTTTTCAGCAGAAATAAACATGTTTCTGCAAGTTTGGTCAACCCCATGTAAGTTATGGGGCAGTAACAGTACACTTTTCAAAACGTGTTTTTCAGCCCGAAATAAACGCGTTTTTTCAGACAACTGAAGACCCATGTAGCAGCAAGGCTCAGAAGAGCCCACACACTCAGATCTTAACCCCAGTGTGCTGAAAGTGTCAAAACATGTTTTTCAGCAGCAATAAACATGTTTCTGCAAGTTTGGTCAACCCCATGTAAGTTATGGGGCAGTAACAGTACACTTTTCAAAACGTGTTTTTCAGCCCGAAATAAACGCGTTTTTTCAGACAACTGAATCCCCATGTAGCAGCAAGGCTCAGAAGAGCCCACACACTCAGATCTTAACCCCAGTGTGCTGAAAGTGTCAAAACATGTTTTTCAGCAGAAATAAACATGTTTCTGCAAGTTTGGTCAACCCCATGTAAGTTATGGGGCAGTAACAGTACACTTTTCAAAACGTGTTTTTCAGCCCGAAATAAACGCGTTTTTTCAGACAACTGAATCCCCATGCAGCAACAAGGCTCAGAAGAGCCCACACACTCAGATCTTAACCCCAGTGTGCTGAAAGTGTCAAAACTTGTTTTTCAGCAGAAATAAACATGTTTCTGCAAGTTTGGTCAACCCCATGTAAGTTATGGGGCAGTAACAGTACACTTTTCAAAACGTGTTTTTCAGCCCGAAATAAACGCGTTTTTTCAGACAACTGAATACCCATGTAGCAGCAAGGCTCAGAAGAGCCCACACACTCAGATCTTAACCCCAGTGTGCTGAAAGTGTCAAAACATGTTTTTCAGCAGAAATAAACATGTTTCTGCAAGTTTGGTCAACCCCATGTAAGTTATGGGGCAGTAACAGTACACTTTTCAAAACGTGTTTTCAGCCCGAAATAAACGCGTTTTTTAGACAACTGAATCCCCATGTAGCAACAAGGCTCAGAAGAGCCCACACACTCAGATCTTAACCCCAGTGTGCTGAAAGTGTCAAAACATGTTTTTCAGCAGAAATAAACATGTTTCTGCAAGTTTGGTCAACCCCATGTAAGTTATGGGGCAGTAACAGTACACTTTTCAAAACGTGTTTTTCAGCCCGAAATAAACGCGTTTTTTCAGACAACTGAATCCCCATGTAGCAGCAAGGCTCAGACGAGCCCACACACTCAGATCTTAACCCCAGTGTGCAGAAAGGGTCAAAACGTGTTTTTCAGCAGAAATAAACATGTTTCTGCAAGTTTGGTCAACCCCATGTAAGTTATGGGGCAGTAACAGTACACTTTTCAAAACGTGTTTTTCAGCCCGAAATAAACGCGTTTTTTCAGACAACTGAATCCCCATGTAGCAACAAGGCTCAGAAGAGCCCACACACTCAGATCTTAACCCCAGTGTTCTGAAAGTGTCAAAACATGTTTTTCAGCAGAAATAAACATGTTTCTGCAAGTTTGGTCAACCCCATGTAAGTTATGGGGCAGTAACAGTACACTTTTCAAAACGTGTTTTTCAGCCCGAAATAAACGCGTTTTTTCAGACAACTGAAGACCCATGTAGCAGCAAGGCTCAGAAGAGCCCACACACTCAGATCTTAACCCCAGTGTGCTGAAAGTGTCAAAACATGTTTTTCAGCAGCAATAAACATGTTTCTGCAAGTTTGGTCAACCCCATGTAAGTTATGGGGCAGTAACAGTACACTTTTCAAAACGTGTTTTTCAGCCCGAAATAAACGCGTTTTTTCAGACAACTGAATCCCCATGTAGCAGCAAGGCTCAGAAGAGCCCACACACTCAGATCTTAACCCCAGTGTGCTGAAAGTGTCAAAACATGTTTTTCAGCAGCAATAAACATGTTTCTGCAAGTTTGGTCAACCCCATGTAAGTTATGGGGCAGTAACAGTACACTTTTCAAAACGTGTTTTTCAGCCCGAAATAAACGCGTTTTTTCAGACAACTGAATCCCCATGCAGCAACAAGGCTCAGAAGAGCCCACACACTCAGATCTTAACCCCAGTGTGCTGAAAGTGTCAAAACTTGTTTTTCAGCAGAAATAAACATGTTTCTGCAAGTTTGGTCAACCCCATGTAAGTTATGGGGCAGTAACAGTACACTTTTCAAAACGTGTTTTTCAGCCCGAAATAAACGCGTTTTTTCAGACAACTGAAGACCCATGTAGCAGCAAGGCTCAGAAGAGCCCACACACTCAGATCTTAACCCCAGTGTGCTGAAAGTGTCAAAACATGTTTTTCAGCAGAAATAAACATGTTTCTGCAAGTATGGTCAACCCCATGTAAGTTATGGGGCAGTAACAGTACACTTTTCAAAACGTGTTTTTCAGCCCGAAATAAGCGCGTTTTTTCAGACAACTGAATCCCCATGTAGCAACAAGGCTCAGAAGAGCCCACACACTCAGATCTTAACCCCAGTGTGCTGAAAGTGTCAAAACATGTTTTTCAGCAGAAATAAACATGTTTCTGCAAGTTTGGTCAACCCCATGTAAGTTATGGGGCAGTAACAGTACACTTTTCAAAACGTGTTTTTCAGCCCGAAATAAACGCGTTTTTTCAGACAACTGAATACCCATGTAGCAGCAAGTCTCAGAAGAGCCCACACACTCAGCTCTTAACCCGAGTGTGCAGAAAGGGTCAAAACGTGTTTTTCAGCAGAAATAAACATGTTTCTGCAAGTTTGGTCAACCCCATGTAAGTTATGGGGCAGTAACAGTACACTCTGCAAAACGTGTTTTTCAGCCCGAAATAAACGCGTTTTTTCAGACAACTGAATCCCCATGTAGCAGCAAGGCTCAGAAGAGCCCACACACTCAGATCTTAACCCCAGTGTGCAGAAAGGTTCAAAACATGTTTTTCAGCAGAAATAAACATGTTTCTGCAAGTTTGGTCAACCCCATGTAAGTTATGGGGCAGTAACAGTACACTTTTCAAAACGTGTTTTTCAGCCCGAAATAAACGCGTTTTTTCAGACAACTGAATCCCCATGTAGCAGCAAGGCTCAGAAGAGCCCACACACTCAGCTCTTAACCCCAGTGTGCAGAAAGGGTCAAAACGTGTTTTTCAGCAGAAATAAACATGTTTCTGCAAGTTTGGTCAACCCCATGTAAGTTATGGGGCAGTAACAGTACACTCTGCAAAACGTGTTTTTCAGCCCGAAATAAACGCGTTTTTTCAGACAACTGAATCCCCATGTAGCAGCAAGGCTCAGAAGAGCCCACACACTCAGATCTTAACCCCAGTGTGCAGAAAGGTTCAAAACATGTTTTTCAGCAGAAATAAACATGTTTCTGCAAGTTTGGTCAACCCCATGTAAGTTATGGGGCAGTAACAGTACACTTTTCAAAACGTGTTTTTCAGCCCGAAATAAACGCGTTTTTTCAGACAACTGAATCCCCATGTAGCAACAAGGCTCAGAAGAGCCCACACACTCAGATCTTAACCCCAGTGTGCTGAAAGTGTCAAAACATGTTTTTCAGCAGAAATAAACATGTTTCTGCAAGTTTGGTCAACCCCATGTAAGTTATGGGGCAGTAACAGTACACTTTTCAAAACGTGTTTTTCAGCCCGAAATAAACGCGTTTTTTCAGACAACTGAATCCCCATGTAGCAACAAGGCTCAGAAGAGCCCACACACTCAGATCTTAACCCCAGTGTGCTGAAAGTGTCAAAACATGTTTTTCAGCAGAAATAAACATGTTTCTGCAAGTTTGGTCAACCCCATGTAAGTTATGGGGCAGTAACAGTACACTTTTCAAAACGTGTTTTTCAGCCCGAAATAAACGCGTTTTTTCAGACAACTGAATACCCATGTAGCAGCAAGTCTCAGAAGAGCCCACACACTCAGCTCTTAACCCCAGTGTGCAGAAAGGGTCAAAACGTGTTTTTCAGCAGACATAAACATGTTTCTGCAAGTTTGGTCAACCCCATGTAAGTTATGGGGCAGTAACAGTACACTCTGCAAAACGTGTTTTTCAGCCCGAAATAAACGCGTTTTTTCAGACAACTGAATCCCCATGTAGCAGCAAGGCTCAGAAGAGCCCACACACTCAGATCTTAACCCCAGTGTGCTGAAAGTGTCAAAACATGTTTTTCAGCAGAAATAAACATGTTTCTGCAAGTTTGGTCAACCCCATGTAAGTTATGGGGCAGTAACAGTACACTTTTCAAAACGTGTTTTTCAGCCCGAAATAAACGCGTTTTTTCAGACAACTGAATCCCCATGTAGCAGCAAGGCTCAGAAGAGCCCACACACTCAGATCTTAACCCCAGTGTGCTGAAAGTGTCAAAACATGTTTTTCAGCAGAAATAAACATGTTTCTGCAAGTTTGGTCAACCCCATGTAAGTTATGGGGCAGTAACAGTACACTTTTCAAAACGTGTTTTTCAGCCCGAAATAAACGCGTTTTTTCAGACAACTGAATCCCCATGTAGCAACAAGGCTCAGAAGAGCCCACACACTCAGATCTTAACCCCAGTGTGCTGAAAGTGTCAAAACATGTTTTTCAGCAGACATAAACATGTTTCTGCAAGTTTGGTCAACCCCATGTAAGTTATGGGGCAGTAACAGTACACTTTTCAAAACGTGTTTTTCAGCCCGAAATAAACGCGTTTTTTCAGACAACTGAATACCCATGTAGCAGCAAGTCTCAGAAGAGCCCACACACTCAGCTCTTAACCCCAGTGTGCAGAAAAGGTCAAAACGTGTTTTTCAGCAGAAATAAACATGTTTCTGCAAGTTTGGTCAACCCCATGTAAGTTATGGGGCAGTAACAGTACACTCTGCAAAACGTGTTTTTCAGCCCGAAATAAACGCGTTTTTTCAGACAACTGAATCCCCATGTAGCAGCAAGGCTCAGAAGAGCCCACACACTCAGATCTTAACCCCAGTGTGCAGAAAGGTTCAAAACATGTTTTTCAGCAGAAATAAACATGTTTCTGCAAGTTTGGTCAACCCCATGTAAGTTATGGGGCAGTAACAGTACACTTTTCAAAACGTGTTTTTCAGCCCGAAATAAACGCGTTTTTTCAGACAACTGAATCCCCATGTAGCAGCAAGGCTCAGAAGAGCCCACACACTCAGATCTTAACCCCAGTGTGCTGAAAGTGTCAAAACATGTTTTTCAGCAGAAATAAACATGTTTCTGCAAGTTTGGTCAACCCCATGTAAGTTATGGGGCAGTAACAGTACACTTTTCAAAACGTGTTTTTCAGCCCGAAATAAACGCGTTTTTTCAGACAACTGAATCCCCATGTAGCAACAAGGCTCAGAAGAGCCCACACACTCAGATCTTAACCCCAGTGTGCTGAAAGTGTCAAAACATGTTTTTCAGCAGAAATAAACATGTTTCTGCAAGTTTGGTCAACCCCATGTAAGTTATGGGGCAGTAACAGTACACTTTTCAAAACGTGTTTTTCAGCCCGAAATAAACGCGTTTTTTCAGACAACTGAATCCCCATGTAGCAGCAAGGCTCAGAAGAGCCCACACACTCAGATCTTAACCCCAGTGTGCTGAAAGTGTCAAAACATGTTTTTCAGCAGAAATAAACATGTTTCTGCAAGTTTGGTCAACCCCATGTAAGTTATGGGGCAGTAACAGTACACTTTTCAAAACGTGTTTTTCAGCCCGAAATAAACGCGTTTTTTCAGACAACTGAATCCCCATGTAGCAACAAGGCTCAGAAGAGCCCACACACTCAGATCTTAACCCCAGTGTGCTGAAAGTGTCAAAACATGTTTTTCAGCAGAAATAAACATGTTTCTGCAAGTTTGGTCAACCCCATGTAAGTTATGGGGCAGTAACAGTACACTTTTCAAAACGTGTTTTTCAGCCCGAAATAAACGCGTTTTTTCAGACAACTGAATCCCCATGCAGCAACAAGGCTCAGAAGAGCCCACACACTCAGATCTTAACCCCAGTGTGCTGAAAGTGTCAAAACTTGTTTTTCAGCAGAAATAAACATGTTTCTGCAAGTTTGGTCAACCCCATGTAAGTTATGGGGCAGTAACAGTACACTTTTCAAAACGTGTTTTTCAGCCCGAAATAAACGCGTTTTTTCAGACAACTGAAGACCCATGTAGCAGCAAGGCTCAGAAGAGCCCACACACTCAGATCTTAACCCCAGTGTGCTGAAAGTGTCAAAACATGTTTTTCAGCAGAAATAAACATGTTTCTGCAAGTTTGGTCAACCCCATGTAAGTTATGGGGCAGTAACAGTACACTTTTCAAAACGTGTTTTTCAGCCCGAAATAAGCGCGTTTTTTCAGACAACTGAATCCCCATGTAGCAACAAGGCTCAGAAGAGCCCACACACTCAGATCTTAACCCCAGTGTGCTGAAAGTGTCAAAACATGTTTTTCAGCAGAAATAAACATGTTTCTGCAAGTTTGGTCAACCCCATGTAAGTTATGGGGCAGTAACAGTACACTTTTCAAAACGTGTTTTTCAGCCCGAAATAAACGCGTTTTTTCAGACAACTGAATACCCATGTAGCAGCAAGTCTCAGAAGAGCCCACACACTCAGCTCTTAACCCCAGTGTGCAGAAAAGGTCAAAACGTGTTTTTCAGCAGAAATAAACATGTTTCTGCAAGTTTGGTCAACCCCATGTAAGTTATGGGGCAGTAACAGTACACTCTGCAAAACGTGTTTTTCAGCCCGAAATAAACGCGTTTTTTCAGACAACTGAATCCCCATGTAGCAGCAAGGCTCAGAAGAGCCCACACACTCAGATCTTAACCCCAGTGTGCAGAAAGGTTCAAAACATGTTTTTCAGCAGAAATAAACATGTTTCTGCAAGTTTGGTCAACCCCATGTAAGTTATGGGGCAGTAACAGTACACTTTTCAAAACGTGTTTTTCAGCCCGAAATAAACGCGTTTTTTCAGACAACTGAATCCCCATGTAGCAGCAAGGCTCAGAAGAGCCCACACACTCAGATCTTAACCCCAGTGTGCTGAAAGTGTCAAAACATGTTTTTCAGCAGAAATAAACATGTTTCTGCAAGTTTGGTCAACCCCATGTAAGTTATGGGGCAGTAACAGTACACTTTTCAAAACGTGTTTTTCAGCCCGAAATAAACGCGTTTTTTCAGACAACTGAATCCCCATGTAGCAACAAGGCTCAGAAGAGCCCACACACTCAGATCTTAACCCCAGTGTGCTGAAAGTGTCAAAACATGTTTTTCAGCAGAAATAAACATGTTTCTGCAAGTTTGGTCAACCCCATGTAAGTTATGGGGCAGTAACAGTACACTTTTCAAAACGTGTTTTTCAGCCCGAAATAAACGCGTTTTTTCAGACAACTGAATCCCCATGCAGCAACAAGGCTCAGAAGAGCCCACACACTCAGATCTTAACCCCAGTGTGCTGAAAGTGTCAAAACTTGTTTTTCAGCAGAAATAAACATGTTTCTGCAAGTTTGGTCAACCCCATGTAAGTTATGGGGCAGTAACAGTACACTTTTCAAAACGTGTTTTTCAGCCCGAAATAAACGCGTTTTTTCAGACAACTGAATACCCATGTAGCAGCAAGGCTCAGAAGAGCCCACACACTCAGATCTTAACCCCAGTGTGCTGAAAGTGTCAAAACATGTTTTTCAGCAGAAATAAACATGTTTCTGCAAGTTTGGTCAACCCCATGTAAGTTATGGGGCAGTAACAGTACACTTTTCAAAACGTGTTTTTCAGCCCGAAATAAACGCGTTTTTTCAGACAACTGAATCCCCATGTAGCAGCAAGGCTCAGAAGAGCCCACACACTCAGATCTTAACCCCAGTGTGCTGAAAGTGTCAAAACATGTTTTTCAGCAGAAATAAACATGTTTCTGCAAGTTTGGTCAACCCCATGTAAGTTATGGGGCAGTAACAGTACACTTTTCAAAACGTGTTTTTCAGCCCGAAATAAACGCGTTTTTTCAGACAACTGAATCCCCATGTAGCAACAAGGCTCAGAAGAGCCCACACACTCAGATCTTAACCCCAGTGTGCTGAAAGTGTCAAAACATGTTTTTCAGCAGAAATAAACATGTTTCTGCAAGTTTGGTCAACCCCATGTAAGTTATGGGGCAGTAACAGTACACTTTTCAAAACGTGTTTTTCAGCCCGAAATAAACGCGTTTTTTCAGACAACTGAATCCCCATGCAGCAACAAGGCTCAGAAGAGCCCACACACTCAGATCTTAACCCCAGTGTGCTGAAAGTGTCAAAACTTGTTTTTCAGCAGAAATAAACATGTTTCTGCAAGTTTGGTCAACCCCATGTAAGTTATGGGGCAGTAACAGTACACTTTTCAAAACGTGTTTTTCAGCCCGAAATAAACGCGTTTTTTCAGACAACTGAATACCCATGTAGCAGCAAGGCTCAGAAGAGCCCACACACTCAGATCTTAACCCCAGTGTGCAGAAAGGTTCAAAACATGTTTTTCAGCAGAAATAAACATGTTTCTGCAAGTTTGGTCAACCCCATGTAAGTTATGGGGCAGTAACAGTACACTTTTCAAAACGTGTTTTTCAGCCCGAAATAAACGCGTTTTTTCAGACAACTGAATCCCCATGTAGCAACAAGGCTCAGAAGAGCCCACACACTCAGATCTTAACCCCAGTGTGCTGAAAGTGTCAAAACATGTTTTTCAGCAGAAATAAACATGTTTCTGCAAGTTTGGTCAACCCCATGTAAGTTATGGGGCAGTAACAGTACACTTTTCAAAACGTGTTTTTCAGCCCGAAATAAACGCGTTTTTTCAGACAACTGAATCCCCATGTAGCAACAAGGCTCAGAAGAGCCCACACACTCAGATCTTAACCCCAGTGTGCTGAAAGTGTCAAAACATGTTTTTCAGCAGAAATAAACATGTTTCTGCAAGTTTGGTCAACCCCATGTAAGTTATGGGGCAGTAACAGTACACTTTTCAAAACGTGTTTTTCAGCCCGAAATAAACGCGTTTTTTCAGACAACTGAATCCCCATGTAGCAACAAGGCTCAGAAGAGCCCACACACTCAGATCTTAACCCCAGTGTGCTGAAAGTGTCAAAACATGTTTTTCAGCAGAAATAAACATGTTTCTGCAAGTTTGGTCAACCCCATGTAAGTTATGGGGCAGTAACAGTACACTTTTCAAAACGTGTTTTTCAGCCCGAAATAAACGCGTTTTTTCAGACAACTGAATCCCCATGTAGCAACAAGGCTCAGAAGAGCCCACACACTCAGATCTTAACCCCAGTGTGCTGAAAGTGTCAAAACATGTTTTTCAGCAGAAATAAACATGTTTCTGCAAGTTTGGTCAACCCCATGTAAGTTATGGGGCAGTAACAGTACACTTTTCAAAACGTGTTTTTCAGCCCGTAATAAACGCGTTTTTTCAGACAACTGAATACCCATGTAGCAGCAAGTCTCAGAAGAGCCCACACACTCAGCTCTTAACCCCAGTGTGCAGAAAGGGTCAAAACGTGTTTTTCAGCAGAAATAAACATGTTTCTGCAAGTTTGGTCAACCCCATGTAAGTTATGGGGCAGTAACAGTACACTCTGCAAAACGTGTTTTTCAGCCCGAAATAAACGCGTTTTTTCAGACAACTGAATCCCCATGTAGCAGCAAGGCTCAGAAGAGCCCACACACTCAGCTCTTAACCCCAGTGTGCAGAAAGGGTCAAAACGTGTTTTTCAGCAGAAATAAACATGTTTCTGCAAGTTTGGTCAACCCCATGTAAGTTATGGGGCAGTAACAGTACACTCTGCAAAACGTGTTTTTCAGCCCGAAATAAACGCGTTTTTTCAGACAACTGAATCCCCATGTAGCAGCAAGGCTCAGAAGAGCCCACACACTCAGATCTTAACCCCAGTGTGCAGAAAGGTTCAAAACATGTTTTTCAGCAGAAATAAACATGTTTCTGCAAGTTTGGTCAACCCCATGTAAGTTATGGGGCAGTAACAGTACACTTTTCAAAACGTGTTTTTCAGCCCGAAATAAACGTGTTTTTTCAGACAACTGAATCCCCATGTAGCAACAAGGCTCAGAAGAGCCCACACACTCAGATCTTAACCCCAGTGTGCTGAAAGTGTCAAAACATGTTTTTCAGCAGAAATAAACATGTTTCTGCAAGTTTGGTCAACCCCATGTAAGTTATGGGGCAGTAACAGTACACTTTTCAAAACGTGTTTTTCAGCCCGAAATAAACGCGTTTTTTCAGACAACTGAATCCCCATGTAGCAACAAGGCTCAGAAGAGCCCACACACTCAGATCTTAACCCCAGTGTGCTGAAAGTGTCAAAACATGTTTTTCAGCAGAAATAAACATGTTTCTGCAAGTTTGGTCAACCCCATGTAAGTTATGGGGCAGTAACAGTACACTTTTCAAAACGTGTTTTTCAGCCCGAAATAAACGCGTTTTTTCAGACAACTGAATACCCATGTAGCAGCAAGTCTCAGAAGAGCCCACACACTCAGCTCTTAACCCCAGTGTGCAGAAAGGGTCAAAACGTGTTTTTCAGCAGACATAAACATGTTTCTGCAAGTTTGGTCAACCCCATGTAAGTTATGGGGCAGTAACAGTACACTCTGCAAAACGTGTTTTTCAGCCCGAAATAAACGCGTTTTTTCAGACAACTGAATCCCCATGTAGCAGCAAGGCTCAGAAGAGCCCACACACTCAGATCTTAACCCCAGTGTGCTGAAAGTGTCAAAACATGTTTTTCAGCAGAAATAAACATGTTTCTGCAAGTTTGGTCAACCCCATGTAAGTTATGGGGCAGTAACAGTACACTTTTCAAAACGTGTTTTTCAGCCCGAAATAAACGCGTTTTTTCAGACAACTGAATCCCCATGTAGCAGCAAGGCTCAGAAGAGCCCACACACTCAGATCTTAACCCCAGTGTGCTGAAAGTGTCAAAACATGTTTTTCAGCAGAAATAAACATGTTTCTGCAAGTTTGGTCAACCCCATGTAAGTTATGGGGCAGTAACAGTACACTTTTCAAAACGTGTTTTTCAGCCCGAAATAAACGCGTTTTTTCAGACAGCTGAATCCCCATGTAGCAACAAGGCTCAGAAGAGCCCACACACTCAGATCTTAACCCCAGTGTGCTGAAAGTGTCAAAACATGTTTTTCAGCAGAAATAAACATGTTTCTGCAAGTTTGGTCAACCCCATGTAAGTTATGGGGCAGTAACAGTACACTTTTCAAAACGTGTTTTTCAGCCCGAAATAAACGCGTTTTTTCAGACAACTGAATCCCCATGTAGCAGCAAGGCTCAGAAGAGCCCACACACTCAGATCTTAACCCCAGTGTGCAGAAAGGTTCAAAACATGTTTTTCAGCAGAAATAAACATGTTTCTGCAAGTTTGGTCAACCCCATGTAAGTTATGGGGCAGTAACAGTACACTTTTCAAAACGTGTTTTTCAGCCCGAAATAAACGCGTTTTTTCAGACAACTGAATCCCCATGTAGCAACAAGGCTCAGAAGAGCCCACACACTCAGATCTTAACCCCAGTGTGCTGAAAGTGTCAAAACATGTTTTTCAGCAGAAATAAACATGTTTCTGCAAGTTTGGTCAACCCCATGTAAGTTATGGGGCAGTAACAGTACACTTTTCAAAACGTGTTTTTCAGCCCGAAATAAACGCGTTTTTTCAGACAACTGATTACCCATGTAGCAGCAAGTCTCAGAAGAGCCCACACACTCAGCTCTTAACCCCAGTGTGCAGAAAGGGTCAAAACGTGTTTTTCAGCAGAAATAAACATGTTTCTGCAAGTTTGGTCAACCCCATGTAAGTTATGGGGCAGTAACAGTACACTCTGCAAAACGTGTTTTTCAGCCCGAAATAAACGCGTTTTTTCAGACAACTGAATCCCCATGTAGCAGCAAGGCTCAGAAGAGCCCACACACTCAGATCTTAACCCCAGTGTGCTGAAAGTGTCAAAACATGTTTTTCAGCAGCAATAAACATGTTTCTGCAAGTTTGGTCAACCCCATGTAAGTTATGGGGCAGTAACAGTACACTTTTCAAAACGTGTTTTTCAGCCCGAAATAAACGCGTTTTTTCAGACAACTGAATCCCCATGTAGCAGCAAGGCTCAGAAGAGCCCACACACTCAGATCTTAACCCCAGTGTGCTGAAAGTGTCAAAACATATTTTTCAGCAGAAATAAACATGTTTCTGCAAGTTTGGTCAACCCCATGTAAGTTATGGGGCAGTAACAGTACACTTTTCAAAACGTGTTTTTCAGCCCGAAATAAACGCGTTTTTTCAGACAACTGAATCCCCATGTAGCAACAAGGCTCAGAAGAGCCCACACACTCAGATCTTAACCCCAGTGTGCTGAAAGTGTCAAAACATGTTTTTCAGCAGAAATAAACATGTTTCTGCAAGTTTGGTCAACCCCATGTAAGTTATGGGGCAGTAACAGTACACTTTTCAAAACGTGTTTTTCAGCCCGAAATAAACGCGTTTTTTCAGACAACTGAATCCCCATGCAGCAACAAGGCTCAGAAGAGCCCACACACTCAGATCTTAACCCCAGTGTGCTGAAAGTGTCAAAACTTGTTTTTCAGCAGAAATAAACATGTTTCTGCAAGTTTGGTCAACCCCATGTAAGTTATGGGGCAGTAACAGTACACTTTTCAAAACGTGTTTTTCAGCCCGAAATAAACGCGTTTTTTCAGACAACTGAATACCCATGTAGCAGCAAGGCTCAGAAGAGCCCACACACTCAGATCTTAACCCCAGTGTGCTGAAAGTGTCAAAACATGTTTTTCAGCAGAAATAAACATGTTTCTGCAAGTTTGGTCAACCCCATGTAAGTTATGGGGCAGTAACAGTACACTTTTCAAAACGTGTTTTTCAGCCCGAAATAAACGCGTTTTTTTCAGACAACTGAATCCCCATGTAGCAACAAGGCTCAGAAGAGCCCACACACTCAGATCTTAACCCCAGTGTGCTGAAAGTGTCAAAACATGTTTTTCAGCAGAAATAAACATGTTTCTGCAAGTTTGGTCAACCCCATGTAAGTTATGGGGCAGTAACAGTACACTTTTCAAAACGTGTTTTTCAGCCCGAAATAAACGCGTTTTTTCAGACAACTGAATACCCATGTAGCAGCAAGTCTCAGAAGAGCCCACACACTCAGCTCTTAACCCCAGTGTGCAGAAAGGGTCAAAACGTGTTTTTCAGCAGAAATAAACATGTTTCTGCAAGTTTGGTCAACCCCATGTAAGTTATGGGGCAGTAACAGTACACTCTGCAAAACGTGTTTTTCAGCCCGAAATAAACGCGTTTTTTCAGACAACTGAATCCCCATGTAGCAGCAAGGCTCAGAAGAGCCCACACACTCAGATCTTAACCCCAGTGTGCAGAAAGGTTCAAAACATGTTTTTCAGCAGAAATAAACATGTTTCTGCAAGTTTGGTCAACCCCATGTAAGTTATGGGGCAGTAACAGTACACTTTTCAAAACGTGTTTTTCAGCCCGAAATAAACGCGTTTTTTCAGACAACTGAATCCCCATGTAGCAACAAGGCTCAGAAGAGCCCACACACTCAGATCTTAACCCCAGTGTGCTGAAAGTGTCAAAACATGTTTTTCAGCAGAAATAAACATGTTTCTGCAAGTTTGGTCAACCCCATGTAAGTTATGGGGCAGTAACAGTACACTTTTCAAAACGTGTTTTTCAGCCCGAAATAAACGCGTTTTTTCAGACAACTGAATCCCCATGTAGCAGCAAGGCTCAGACGAGCCCACACACTCAGATCTTAACCCCAGTGTGCAGAAAGGGTCAAAACGTGTTTTTCAGCAGAAATAAACATGTTTCTGCAAGTTTGGTCAACCCCATGTAAGTTATGGGGCAGTAACAGTACACTTTTCAAAACGTGTTTTTCAGCCCGAAATAAACGCGTTTTTTCAGACAACTGAATCCCCATGTAGCAACAAGGCTCAGAAGAGCCCACACACTCAGATCTTAACCCCAGTGTTCTGAAAGTGTCAAAACATGTTTTTCAGCAGAAATAAACATGTTTCTGCAAGTTTGGTCAACCCCATGTAAGTTATGGGGCAGTAACAGTACACTTTTCAAAACGTGTTTTTCAGCCCGAAATAAACGCGTTTTTTCAGACAACTGAAGACCCATGTAGCAGCAAGGCTCAGAAGAGCCCACACACTCAGATCTTAACCCCAGTGTGCTGAAAGTGTCAAAACATGTTTTTCAGCAGAAATAAACATGTTTCTGCAAGTTTGGTCAACCCCATGTAAGTTATGGGGCAGTAACAGTACACTCTGCAAAACGTGTTTTTCAGCCCGAAATAAACGCGTTTTTTCAGACAACTGAATCCCCATGTAGCAGCAAGGCTCAGAAGAGCCCACACACTCAGCTCTTAACCCCAGTGTGCAGAAAGGGTCAAAACGTGTTTTTCAGCAGAAATAAACATGTTTCTGCAAGTTTGGTCAACCCCATGTAAGTTATGGGGCAGTAACAGTACACTCTGCAAAACGTGTTTTTCAGCCCGAAATAAACGCGTTTTTTCAGACAACTGAATCCCCATGTAGCAGCAAGGCTCAGAAGAGCCCACACACTCAGATCTTAACCCCAGTGTGCAGAAAGGTTCAAAACATGTTTTTCAGCAGAAATAAACATGTTTCTGCAAGTTTGGTCAACCCCATGTAAGTTATGGGGCAGTAACAGTACACTTTTCAAAACGTGTTTTTCAGCCCGAAATAAACGTGTTTTTTCAGACAACTGAATCCCCATGTAGCAACAAGGCTCAGAAGAGCCCACACACTCAGATCTTAACCCCAGTGTGCTGAAAGTGTCAAAACATGTTTTTCAGCAGAAATAAACATGTTTCTGCAAGTTTGGTCAACCCCATGTAAGTTATGGGGCAGTAACAGTACACTTTTCAAAACGTGTTTTTCAGCCCGAAATAAACGCGTTTTTTCAGACAACTGAATCCCCATGTAGCAACAAGGCTCAGAAGAGCCCACACACTCAGATCTTAACCCCAGTGTGCTGAAAGTGTCAAAACATGTTTTTCAGCAGAAATAAACATGTTTCTGCAAGTTTGGTCAACCCCATGTAAGTTATGGGGCAGTAACAGTACACTTTTCAAAACGTGTTTTTCAGCCCGAAATAAACGCGTTTTTTCAGACAACTGAATACCCATGTAGCAGCAAGTCTCAGAAGAGCCCACACACTCAGCTCTTAACCCCAGTGTGCAGAAAGGGTCAAAACGTGTTTTTCAGCAGACATAAACATGTTTCTGCAAGTTTGGTCAACCCCATGTAAGTTATGGGGCAGTAACAGTACACTCTGCAAAACGTGTTTTTCAGCCCGAAATAAACGCGTTTTTTCAGACAACTGAATCCCCATGTAGCAGCAAGGCTCAGAAGAGCCCACACACTCAGATCTTAACCCCAGTGTGCTGAAAGTGTCAAAACATGTTTTTCAGCAGAAATAAACATGTTTCTGCAAGTTTGGTCAACCCCATGTAAGTTATGGGGCAGTAACAGTACACTTTTCAAAACGTGTTTTTCAGCCCGAAATAAACGCGTTTTTTCAGACAACTGAATCCCCATGTAGCAGCAAGGCTCAGAAGAGCCCACACACTCAGATCTTAACCCCAGTGTGCTGAAAGTGTCAAAACATGTTTTTCAGCAGAAATAAACATGTTTCTGCAAGTTTGGTCAACCCCATGTAAGTTATGGGGCAGTAACAGTACACTTTTCAAAACGTGTTTTTCAGCCCGAAATAAACGCGTTTTTTCAGACAGCTGAATCCCCATGTAGCAACAAGGCTCAGAAGAGCCCACACACTCAGATCTTAACCCCAGTGTGCTGAAAGTGTCAAAACATGTTTTTCAGCAGAAATAAACATGTTTCTGCAAGTTTGGTCAACCCCATGTAAGTTATGGGGCAGTAACAGTACACTTTTCAAAACGTGTTTTTCAGCCCGAAATAAACGCGTTTTTTCAGACAACTGAATCCCCATGTAGCAGCAAGGCTCAGAAGAGCCCACACACTCAGATCTTAACCCCAGTGTGCAGAAAGGTTCAAAACATGTTTTTCAGCAGAAATAAACATGTTTCTGCAAGTTTGGTCAACCCCATGTAAGTTATGGGGCAGTAACAGTACACTTTTCAAAACGTGTTTTTCAGCCCGAAATAAACGCGTTTTTTCAGACAACTGAATCCCCATGTAGCAACAAGGCTCAGAAGAGCCCACACACTCAGATCTTAACCCCAGTGTGCTGAAAGTGTCAAAACATGTTTTTCAGCAGAAATAAACATGTTTCTGCAAGTTTGGTCAACCCCATGTAAGTTATGGGGCAGTAACAGTACACTTTTCAAAACGTGTTTTTCAGCCCGAAATAAACGCGTTTTTTCAGACAACTGATTACCCATGTAGCAGCAAGTCTCAGAAGAGCCCACACACTCAGCTCTTAACCCCAGTGTGCAGAAAGGGTCAAAACGTGTTTTTCAGCAGAAATAAACATGTTTCTGCAAGTTTGGTCAACCCCATGTAAGTTATGGGGCAGTAACAGTACACTCTGCAAAACGTGTTTTTCAGCCCGAAATAAACGCGTTTTTTCAGACAACTGAATCCCCATGTAGCAGCAAGGCTCAGAAGAGCCCACACACTCAGATCTTAACCCCAGTGTGCTGAAAGTGTCAAAACATGTTTTTCAGCAGCAATAAACATGTTTCTGCAAGTTTGGTCAACCCCATGTAAGTTATGGGGCAGTAACAGTACACTTTTCAAAACGTGTTTTTCAGCCCGAAATAAACGCGTTTTTTCAGACAACTGAATCCCCATGTAGCAGCAAGGCTCAGAAGAGCCCACACACTCAGATCTTAACCCCAGTGTGCTGAAAGTGTCAAAACATATTTTTCAGCAGAAATAAACATGTTTCTGCAAGTTTGGTCAACCCCATGTAAGTTATGGGGCAGTAACAGTACACTTTTCAAAACGTGTTTTTCAGCCCGAAATAAACGCGTTTTTTCAGACAACTGAATCCCCATGTAGCAACAAGGCTCAGAAGAGCCCACACACTCAGATCTTAACCCCAGTGTGCTGAAAGTGTCAAAACATGTTTTTCAGCAGAAATAAACATGTTTCTGCAAGTTTGGTCAACCCCATGTAAGTTATGGGGCAGTAACAGTACACTTTTCAAAACGTGTTTTTCAGCCCGAAATAAACGCGTTTTTTCAGACAACTGAATCCCCATGCAGCAACAAGGCTCAGAAGAGCCCACACACTCAGATCTTAACCCCAGTGTGCTGAAAGTGTCAAAACTTGTTTTTCAGCAGAAATAAACATGTTTCTGCAAGTTTGGTCAACCCCATGTAAGTTATGGGGCAGTAACAGTACACTTTTCAAAACGTGTTTTTCAGCCCGAAATAAACGCGTTTTTTCAGACAACTGAATACCCATGTAGCAGCAAGGCTCAGAAGAGCCCACACACTCAGATCTTAACCCCAGTGTGCTGAAAGTGTCAAAACATGTTTTTCAGCAGAAATAAACATGTTTCTGCAAGTTTGGTCAACCCCATGTAAGTTATGGGGCAGTAACAGTACACTTTTCAAAACGTGTTTTTCAGCCCGAAATAAACGCGTTTTTTTCAGACAACTGAATCCCCATGTAGCAACAAGGCTCAGAAGAGCCCACACACTCAGATCTTAACCCCAGTGTGCTGAAAGTGTCAAAACATGTTTTTCAGCAGAAATAAACATGTTTCTGCAAGTTTGGTCAACCCCATGTAAGTTATGGGGCAGTAACAGTACACTTTTCAAAACGTGTTTTTCAGCCCGAAATAAACGCGTTTTTTCAGACAACTGAATACCCATGTAGCAGCAAGTCTCAGAAGAGCCCACACACTCAGCTCTTAACCCCAGTGTGCAGAAAGGGTCAAAACGTGTTTTTCAGCAGAAATAAACATGTTTCTGCAAGTTTGGTCAACCCCATGTAAGTTATGGGGCAGTAACAGTACACTCTGCAAAACGTGTTTTTCAGCCCGAAATAAACGCGTTTTTTCAGACAACTGAATCCCCATGTAGCAGCAAGGCTCAGAAGAGCCCACACACTCAGATCTTAACCCCAGTGTGCAGAAAGGTTCAAAACATGTTTTTCAGCAGAAATAAACATGTTTCTGCAAGTTTGGTCAACCCCATGTAAGTTATGGGGCAGTAACAGTACACTTTTCAAAACGTGTTTTTCAGCCCGAAATAAACGCGTTTTTTCAGACAACTGAATCCCCATGTAGCAACAAGGCTCAGAAGAGCCCACACACTCAGATCTTAACCCCAGTGTGCTGAAAGTGTCAAAACATGTTTTTCAGCAGAAATAAACATGTTTCTGCAAGTTTGGTCAACCCCATGTAAGTTATGGGGCAGTAACAGTACACTTTTCAAAACGTGTTTTTCAGCCCGAAATAAACGCGTTTTTTCAGACAACTGAATCCCCATGTAGCAGCAAGGCTCAGACGAGCCCACACACTCAGATCTTAACCCCAGTGTGCAGAAAGGGTCAAAACGTGTTTTTCAGCAGAAATAAACATGTTTCTGCAAGTTTGGTCAACCCCATGTAAGTTATGGGGCAGTAACAGTACACTTTTCAAAACGTGTTTTTCAGCCCGAAATAAACGCGTTTTTTCAGACAACTGAATCCCCATGTAGCAACAAGGCTCAGAAGAGCCCACACACTCAGATCTTAACCCCAGTGTTCTGAAAGTGTCAAAACATGTTTTTCAGCAGAAATAAACATGTTTCTGCAAGTTTGGTCAACCCCATGTAAGTTATGGGGCAGTAACAGTACACTTTTCAAAACGTGTTTTTCAGCCCGAAATAAACGCGTTTTTTCAGACAACTGAAGACCCATGTAGCAGCAAGGCTCAGAAGAGCCCACACACTCAGATCTTAACCCCAGTGTGCTGAAAGTGTCAAAACATGTTTTTCAGCAGCAATAAACATGTTTCTGCAAGTTTGGTCAACCCCATGTAAGTTATGGGGCAGTAACAGTACACTTTTCAAAACGTGTTTTTCAGCCCGAAATAAACGCGTTTTTTCAGACAACTGAATCCCCATGTAGCAGCAAGGCTCAGAAGAGCCCACACACTCAGATCTTAACCCCAGTGTGCTGAAAGTGTCAAAACATGTTTTTCAGCAGAAATAAACATGTTTCTGCAAGTTTGGTCAACCCCATGTAAGTTATGGGGCAGTAACAGTACACTTTTCAAAACGTGTTTTTCAGCCCGAAATAAACGCGTTTTTTCAGACAACTGAATCCCCATGCAGCAACAAGGCTCAGAAGAGCCCACACACTCAGATCTTAACCCCAGTGTGCTGAAAGTGTCAAAACTTGTTTTTCAGCAGAAATAAACATGTTTCTGCAAGTTTGGTCAACCCCATGTAAGTTATGGGGCAGTAACAGTACACTTTTCAAAACGTGTTTTTCAGCCCGAAATAAACGCGTTTTTTCAGACAACTGAATACCCATGTAGCAGCAAGGCTCAGAAGAGCCCACACACTCAGATCTTAACCCCAGTGTGCTGAAAGTGTCAAAACATGTTTTTCAGCAGAAATAAACATGTTTCTGCAAGTTTGGTCAACCCCATGTAAGTTATGGGGCAGTAACAGTACACTTTTCAAAACGTGTTTTCAGCCCGAAATAAACGCGTTTTTTAGACAACTGAATCCCCATGTAGCAACAAGGCTCAGAAGAGCCCACACACTCAGATCTTATCCCCAGTGTGCTGAAAGTGTCAAAACATGTTTTTCAGCAGAAATAAACATGTTTCTGCAAGTTTGGTCAACCCCATGTAAGTTATGGGGCAGTAACAGTACACTTTTCAAAACGTGTTTTTCAGCCCGAAATAAACGCGTTTTTTCAGACAACTGAATCCCCATGTAGCAGCAAGGCTCAGACGAGCCCACACACTCAGATCTTAACCCTAGTGTGCAGAAAGGGTCAAAACGTGTTTTTCAGCAGAAATAAACATGTTTCTGCAAGTTTGGTCAACCCCATGTAAGTTATGGGGCAGTAACAGTACACTTTTCAAAACGTGTTTTTCAGCCCGAAATAAACGCGTTTTTTCAGACAACTGAATCCCCATGTAGCAACAAGGCTCAGAAGAGCCCACACACTCAGATCTTAACCCCAGTGTTCTGAAAGTGTCAAAACATGTTTTTCAGCAGAAATAAACATGTTTCTGCAAGTTTGGTCAACCCCATGTAAGTTATGGGGCAGTAACAGTACACTTTTCAAAACGTGTTTTTCAGCCCGAAATAAACGCGTTTTTTCAGACAACTGAAGACCCATGTAGCAGCAAGGCTCAGAAGAGCCCACACACTCAGATCTTAACCCCAGTGTGCTGAAAGTGTCAAAACATGTTTTTCAGCAGCAATAAACATGTTTCTGCAAGTTTGGTCAACCCCATGTAAGTTATGGGGCAGTAACAGTACACTTTTCAAAACGTGTTTTTCAGCCCGAAATAAACGCGTTTTTTCAGACAACTGAATCCCCATGTAGCAGCAAGGCTCAGAAGAGCCCACACACTCAGATCTTAACCCCAGTGTGCTGAAAGTGTCAAAACATGTTTTTCAGCAGCAATAAACATGTTTCTGCAAGTTTGGTCAACCCCATGTAAGTTATGGGGCAGTAACAGTACACTTTTCAAAACGTGTTTTTCAGCCCGAAATAAACGCGTTTTTTCAGACAACTGAATCCCCATGCAGCAACAAGGCTCAGAAGAGCCCACACACTCAGATCTTAACCCCAGTGTGCTGAAAGTGTCAAAACTTGTTTTTCAGCAGAAATAAACATGTTTCTGCAAGTTTGGTCAACCCCATGTAAGTTATGGGGCAGTAACAGTACACTTTTCAAAACGTGTTTTTCAGCCCGAAATAAACGCGTTTTTTCAGACAACTGAAGACCCATGTAGCAGCAAGGCTCAGAAGAGCCCACACACTCAGATCTTAACCCCAGTGTGCTGAAAGTGTCAAAACATGTTTTTCAGCAGAAATAAACATGTTTCTGCAAGTTTGGTCAACCCCATGTAAGTTATGGGGCAGTAACAGTACACTTTTCAAAACGTGTTTTTCAGCCCGAAATAAGCGCGTTTTTTCAGACAACTGAATCCCCATGTAGAAACAAGGCTCAGAAGAGCCCACACACTCAGATCTTAACCCCAGTGTGCTGAAAGTGTCAAAACATGTTTTTCAGCAGAAATAAACATGTTTCTGCAAGTTTGGTCAACCCCATGTAAGTTATGGGGCAGTAACAGTACACTTTTCAAAACGTGTTTTTCAGCCCGAAATAAACGCGTTTTTTCAGACAACTGAATACCCATGTAGCAGCAAGTCTCAGAAGAGCCCACACACTCAGCTCTTAACCCGAGTGTGCAGAAAGGGTCAAAACGTGTTTTTCAGCAGAAATAAACATGTTTCTGCAAGTTTGGTCAACCCCATGTAAGTTATGGGGCAGTAACAGTACACTCTGCAAAACGTGTTTTTCAGCCCGAAATAAACGCGTTTTTTCAGACAACTGAATCCCCATGTAGCAGCAAGGCTCAGAAGAGCCCACACACTCAGATCTTAACCCCAGTGTGCAGAAAGGTTCAAAACATGTTTTTCAGCAGAAATAAACATGTTTCTGCAAGTTTGGTCAACCCCATGTAAGTTATGGGGCAGTAACAGTACACTTTTCAAAACGTGTTTTTCAGCCCGAAATAAACGCGTTTTTTCAGACAACTGAATCCCCATGTAGCAGCAAGGCTCAGAAGAGCCCACACACTCAGATCTTAACCCCAGTGTGCTGAAAGTGTCAAAACATGTTTTTCAGCAGAAATAAACATGTTTCTGCAAGTTTGGTCAACCCCATGTAAGTTATGGGGCAGTAACAGTACACTTTTCAAAACGTGTTTTTCAGCCCGAAATAAACGCGTTTTTTCAGACAACTGAATCCCCATGTAGCAACAAGGCTCAGAAGAGCCCACACACTCAGATCTTAACCCCAGTGTGCTGAAAGTGTCAAAACATGTTTTTCAGCAGAAATAAACATGTTTCTGCAAGTTTGGTCAACCCCATGTAAGTTATGGGGCAGTAACAGTACACTTTTCAAAACGTGTTTTTCAGCCCGAAATAAACGCGTTTTTTCAGACAACTGAATCCCCATGCAGCAACAAGGCTCAGAAGAGCCCACACACTCAGATCTTAACCCCAGTGTGCTGAAAGTGTCAAAACTTGTTTTTCAGCAGAAATAAACATGTTTCTGCAAGTTTGGTCAACCCCATGTAAGTTATGGGGCAGTAACAGTACACTTTTCAAAACGTGTTTTTCAGACCGAAATAAACGCGTTTTTTCAGACAACTGAATACCCATGTAGCAGCAAGGCTCAGAAGAGCCCACACACTCAGATCTTAACCCCAGTGTGCTGAAAGTGTCAAAACATGTTTTTCAGCAGAAATAAACATGTTTCTGCAAGTTTGGTCAACCCCATGTAAGTTATGGGGCAGTAACAGTACACTTTTCAAAACGTGTTTTTCAGCCCGAAATAAACGCGTTTTTTTCAGACAACTGAATCCCCATGTAGCAACAAGGCTCAGAAGAGCCCACACACTCAGATCTTAACCCCAGTGTGCTGAAAGTGTCAAAACATGTTTTTCAGCAGAAATAAACATGTTTCTGCAAGTTTGGTCAACCCCATGTAAGTTATGGGGCAGTAACAGTACACTTTTCAAAACGTGTTTTTCAGCCCGAAATAAACGCGTTTTTTCAGACAACTGAATACCCATGTAGCAGCAAGTCTCAGAAGAGCCCACACACTCAGCTCTTAACCCCAGTGTGCAGAAAGGGTCAAAACGTGTTTTTCAGCAGAAATAAACATGTTTCTGCAAGTTTGGTCAACCCCATGTAAGTTATGGGGCAGTAACAGTACACTCTGCAAAACGTGTTTTTCAGCCCGAAATAAACGCGTTTTTTCAGACAACTGAATCCCCATGTAGCAGCAAGGCTCAGAAGAGCCCACACACTCAGATCTTAACCCCAGTGTGCAGAAAGGTTCAAAACATGTTTTTCAGCAGAAATAAACATGTTTCTGCAAGTTTGGTCAACCCCATGTAAGTTATGGGGCAGTAACAGTACACTTTTCAAAACGTGTTTTTCAGCCCGAAATAAACGCGTTTTTTCAGACAACTGAATCCCCATGTAGCAACAAGGCTCAGAAGAGCCCACACACTCAGATCTTAACCCCAGTGTGCTGAAAGTGTCAAAACATGTTTTTCAGCAGAAATAAACATGTTTCTGCAAGTTTGGTCAACCCCATGTAAGTTATGGGGCAGTAACAGTACACTTTTCAAAACGTGTTTTTCAGCCCGAAATAAACGCGTTTTTTCAGACAACTGAATCCCCATGTAGCAGCAAGGCTCAGACGAGCCCACACACTCAGATCTTAACCCCAGTGTGCAGAAAGGGTCAAAACGTGTTTTTCAGCAGAAATAAACATGTTTCTGCAAGTTTGGTCAACCCCATGTAAGTTATGGGGCAGTAACAGTACACTTTTCAAAACGTGTTTTTCAGCCCGAAATAAACGCGTTTTTTCAGACAACTGAATCCCCATGTAGCAGCAAGGCTCAGAAGAGCCCACACACTCAGATCTTAACCCCAGTGTGCTGAAAGTGTCAAAACATGTTTTTCAGCAGAAATAAACATGTTTCTGCAAGTTTGGTCAACCCCATGTAAGTTATGGGGCAGTAACAGTACACTTTTCAAAACGTGTTTTTCAGCCCGAAATAAACGCGTTTTTTCAGACAACTGAATCCCCATGTAGCAACAAGGCTCAGAAGAGCCCACACACTCAGATCTTAACCCCAGTGTGCTGAAAGTGTCAAAACATGTTTTTCAGCAGAAATAAACATGTTTCTGCAAGTTTGGTCAACCCCATGTAAGTTATGGGGCAGTAACAGTACACTTTTCAAAACGTGTTTTTCAGCCCGAAATAAACGCGTTTTTTCAGACAACTGAATCCCCATGCAGCAACAAGGCTCAGAAGAGCCCACACACTCAGATCTTAACCCCAGTGTGCTGAAAGTGTCAAAACTTGTTTTTCAGCAGAAATAAACATGTTTCTGCAAGTTTGGTCAACCCCATGTAAGTTATGGGGCAGTAACAGTACACTTTTCAAAACGTGTTTTTCAGCCCGAAATAAACGCGTTTTTTCAGACAACTGAAGACCCATGTAGCAGCAAGGCTCAGAAGAGCCCACACACTCAGATCTTAACCCCAGTGTGCTGAAAGTGTCAAAACATGTTTTTCAGCAGAAATAAACATGTTTCTGCAAGTTTGGTCAACCCCATGTAAGTTATGGGGCAGTAACAGTACACTTTTCAAAACGTGTTTTTCAGCCCGAAATAAGCGCGTTTTTTCAGACAACTGAATCCCCATGTAGCAACAAGGCTCAGAAGAGCCCACACACTCAGATCTTAACCCCAGTGTGCTGAAAGTGTCAAAACATGTTTTTCAGCAGAAATAAACATGTTTCTGCAAGTTTGGTCAACCCCATGTAAGTTATGGGGCAGTAACAGTACACTTTTCAAAACGTGTTTTTCAGCCCGAAATAAACGCGTTTTTTCAGACAACTGAATACCCATGTAGCAGCAAGTCTCAGAAGAGCCCACACACTCAGCTCTTAACCCCAGTGTGCAGAAAGGGTCAAAACGTGTTTTTCAGCAGAAATAAACATGTTTCTGCAAGTTTGGTCAACCCCATGTAAGTTATGGGGCAGTAACAGTACACTCTGCAAAACGTGTTTTTCAGCCCGAAATAAACGCGTTTTTTCAGACAACTGAATCCCCATGTAGCAGCAAGGCTCAGAAGAGCCCACACACTCAGATCTTAACCCCAGTGTGCAGAAAGGTTCAAAACATGTTTTTCAGCAGAAATAAACATGTTTCTGCAAGTTTGGTCAACCCCATGTAAGTTATGGGGCAGTAACAGTACACTTTTCAAAACGTGTTTTTCAGCCCGAAATAAACGCGTTTTTTCAGACAACTGAATCCCCATGTAGCAGCAAGGCTCAGAAGAGCCCACACACTCAGATCTTAACCCCAGTGTGCTGAAAGTGTCAAAACATGTTTTTCAGCAGAAATAAACATGTTTCTGCAAGTTTGGTCAACCCCATGTAAGTTATGGGGCAGTAACAGTACACTTTTCAAAACGTGTTTTTCAGCCCGAAATAAACGCGTTTTTTCAGACAACTGAATCCCCATGCAGCAACAAGGCTCAGAAGAGCCCACACACTCAGGTCTTAACCCCAGTGTGCTGAAAGTGTCAAAACTTGTTTTTCAGCAGAAATAAACATGTTTCTGCAAGTTTGGTCAACCCCATGTAAGTTATGGGGCAGTAACAGTACACTTTTCAAAACGTGTTTTTCAGCCCGAAATAAACGCGTTTTTTCAGACAACTGAATACCCATGTAGCAGCAAGGCTCAGAAGAGCCCACACACTCAGATCTTAACCCCAGTGTGCTGAAAGTGTCAAAACATGTTTTTCAGCAGAAATAAACATGTTTCTGCAAGTTTGGTCAACCCCATGTAAGTTATGGGGCAGTAACAGTACACTTTTCAAAACGTGTTTTTCAGCCCGAAATAAACGCGTTTTTTCAGACAACTGAATACCCATGTAGCAGCAAGTCTCAGAAGAGCCCACACACTCAGCTCTTAACCCCAGTGTGCAGAAAGGGTCAAAACGTGTTTTTCAGCAGAAATAAACATGTTTCTGCAAGTTTGGTCAACCCCATGTAAGTTATGGGGCAGTAACAGTACACTCTGCAAAACGTGTTTTTCAGCCCGAAATAAACGCGTTTTTTCAGACAACTGAATCCCCATGTAGCAGCAAGGCTCAGAAGAGCCCACACACTCAGATCTTAACCCCAGTGTGCTGAAAGTGTCAAAACATGTTTTTCAGCAGAAATAAACATGTTTCTGCAAGTTTGGTCAACCCCATGTAAGTTATGGGGCAGTAACAGTACACTTTTCAAAACGTGTTTTTCAGCCCGAAATAAACGCGTTTTTTCAGACAACTGAATCCCCATGTAGCAGCAAGGCTCAGAAGAGCCCACACACTCAGATCTTAACCCCAGTGTGCTGAAAGTGTCAAAACATGTTTTTCAGCAGAAATAAACATGTTTCTGCAAGTTTGGTCAACCCCATGTAAGTTATGGGGCAGTAACAGTACACTTTTCAAAACGTGTTTTTCAGCCCGAAATAAACGCGTTTTTTCAGACAACTGAATCCCCATGTAGCAACAAGGCTCAGAAGAGCCCACACACTCAGATCTTAACCCCAGTGTGCTGAAAGTGTCAAAACATGTTTTTCAGCAGAAATAAACATGTTTCTGCAAGTTTGGTCAACCCCATGTAAGTTATGGGGCAGTAACAGTACACTTTTCAAAACGTGTTTTTCAGCCCGAAATAAACGCGTTTTTTCAGACAACTGAATCCCCATGTAGCAGCAAGGCTCAGAAGAGCCCACACACTCAGATCTTAACCCCAGTGTGCAGAAAGGTTCAAAACATGTTTTTCAGCAGAAATAAACATGTTTCTGCAAGTTTGGTCAACCCCATGTAAGTTATGGGGCAGTAACAGTACACTTTTCAAAACGTGTTTTTCAGCCCGAAATAAACGCGTTTTTTCAGACAACTGAATCCCCATGTAGCAACAAGGCTCAGAAGAGCCCACACACTCAGATCTTAACCCCAGTGTGCTGAAAGTGTCAAAACATGTTTTTCAGCAGAAATAAACATGTTTCTGCAAGTTTGGTCAACCCCATGTAAGTTATGGGGCAGTAACAGTACACTTTTCAAAACGTGTTTTTCAGCCCGAAATAAACGCGTTTTTTCAGACAACTGAATCCCCATGTAGCAGCAAGGCTCAGAAGAGCCCACACACTCAGATCTTAACCCCAGTGTGCAGAAAGGTTCAAAACATGTTTTTCAGCAGAAATAAACATGTTTCTGCAAGTTTGGTCAACCCCATGTAAGTTATGGGGCAGTAACAGTACACTTTTCAAAACGTGTTTTTCAGCCCGAAATAAACGCGTTTTTTCAGACAACTGAATCCCCATGTAGCAACAAGGCTCAGAAGAGCCCACACACTCAGATCTTAACCCCAGTGTGCTGAAAGTGTCAAAACATGTTTTTCAGCAGAAATAAACATGTTTCTGCAAGTTTGGTCAACCCCATGTAAGTTATGGGGCAGTAACAGTACACTTTTCAAAACGTGTTTTTCAGCCCGAAATAAACGCGTTTTTTCAGACAACTGATTACCCATGTAGCAGCAAGTCTCAGAAGAGCCCACACACTCAGCTCTTAACCCCAGTGTGCTGAAAGTGTCAAAACATGTTTTTCAGCAGAAATAAACATGTTTCTGCAAGTTTGGTCAACCCCATGTAAGTTATGGGGCAGTAACAGTACACTTTTCAAAACGTGTTTTTCAGCCCGAAATAAACGCGTTTTTTCAGACAACTGAATCCCCATGCAGCAACAAGGCTCAGAAGAGCCCACACACTCAGATCTTAACCCCAGTGTGCTGAAAGTGTCAAAACTTGTTTTTCAGCAGAAATAAACATGTTTCTGCAAGTTTGGTCAACCCCATGTAAGTTATGGGGCAGTAACAGTACACTTTTCAAAACGTGTTTTTCAGCCCGAAATAAACGCGTTTTTTCAGACAACTGAAGACCCATGTAGCAGCAAGGCTCAGAAGAGCCCACACACTCAGATCTTAACCCCAGTGTGCTGAAAGTGTCAAAACATGTTTTTCAGCAGAAATAAACATGTTTCTGCAAGTTTGGTCAACCCCATGTAAGTTATGGGGCAGTAACAGTACACTTTTCAAAACGTGTTTTTCAGCCCGAAATAAGCGCGTTTTTTCAGACAACTGAATCCCCATGTAGCAACAAGGCTCAGAAGAGCCCACACACTCAGATCTTAACCCCAGTGTGCTGAAAGTGTCAAAACATGTTTTTCAGCAGAAATAAACATGTTTCTGCAAGTTTGGTCAACCCCATGTAAGTTATGGGGCAGTAACAGTACACTTTTCAAAACGTGTTTTTCAGCCCGAAATAAACGCGTTTTTTCAGACAACTGAATACCCATGTAGCAGCAAGTCTCAGAAGAGCCCACACACTCAGCTCTTAACCCCAGTGTGCAGAAAGGGTCAAAACGTGTTTTTCAGCAGAAATAAACATGTTTCTGCAAGTTTGGTCAACCCCATGTAAGTTATGGGGCAGTAACAGTACACTCTGCAAAACGTGTTTTTCAGCCCGAAATAAACGCGTTTTTTCAGACAACTGAATCCCCATGTAGCAGCAAGGCTCAGAAGAGCCCACACACTCAGATCTTAACCCCAGTGTGCAGAAAGGTTCAAAACATGTTTTTCAGCAGAAATAAACATGTTTCTGCAAGTTTGGTCAACCCCATGTAAGTTATGGGGCAGTAACAGTACACTTTTCAAAACGTGTTTTTCAGCCCGAAATAAACGCGTTTTTTCAGACAACTGAATCCCCATGTAGCAGCAAGGCTCAGAAGAGCCCACACACTCAGATCTTAACCCCAGTGTGCTGAAAGTGTCAAAACATGTTTTTCAGCAGAAATAAACATGTTTCTGCAAGTTTGGTCAACCCCATGTAAGTTATGGGGCAGTAACAGTACACTTTTCAAAACGTGTTTTTCAGCCCGAAATAAACGCGTTTTTTCAGACAACTGAATCCCCATGCAGCAACAAGGCTCAGAAGAGCCCACACACTCAGGTCTTAACCCCAGTGTGCTGAAAGTGTCAAAACTTGTTTTTCAGCAGAAATAAACATGTTTCTGCAAGTTTGGTCAACCCCATGTAAGTTATGGGGCAGTAACAGTACACTTTTCAAAACGTGTTTTTCAGCCCGAAATAAACGCGTTTTTTCAGACAACTGAATACCCATGTAGCAGCAAGGCTCAGAAGAGCCCACACACTCAGATCTTAACCCCAGTGTGCTGAAAGTGTCAAAACATGTTTTTCAGCAGAAATAAACATGTTTCTGCAAGTTTGGTCAACCCCATGTAAGTTATGGGGCAGTAACAGTACACTTTTCAAAACGTGTTTTTCAGCCCGAAATAAACGCGTTTTTTCAGACAACTGAATACCCATGTAGCAGCAAGTCTCAGAAGAGCCCACACACTCAGCTCTTAACCCCAGTGTGCAGAAAGGGTCAAAACGTGTTTTTCAGCAGAAATAAACATGTTTCTGCAAGTTTGGTCAACCCCATGTAAGTTATGGGGCAGTAACAGTACACTCTGCAAAACGTGTTTTTCAGCCCGAAATAAACGCGTTTTTTCAGACAACTGAATCCCCATGTAGCAGCAAGGCTCAGAAGAGCCCACACACTCAGATCTTAACCCCAGTGTGCTGAAAGTGTCAAAACATGTTTTTCAGCAGCAATAAACATGTTTCTGCAAGTTTGGTCAACCCCATGTAAGTTATGGGGCAGTAACAGTACACTTTTCAAAACGTGTTTTTCAGCCCGAAATAAACGCGTTTTTTCAGACAACTGAATCCCCATGTAGCAGCAAGGCTCAGAAGAGCCCACACACTCAGATCTTAACCCCAGTGTGCTGAAAGTGTCAAAACATGTTTTTCAGCAGAAATAAACATGTTTCTGCAAGTTTGGTCAACCCCATGTAAGTTATGGGGCAGTAACAGTACACTTTTCAAAACGTGTTTTTCAGCCCGAAATAAACGCGTTTTTTCAGACAACTGAATCCCCATGTAGCAACAAGGCTCAGAAGAGCCCACACACTCAGATCTTAACCCCAGTGTGCTGAAAGTGTCAAAACATGTTTTTCAGCAGAAATAAACATGTTTCTGCAAGTTTGGTCAACCCCATGTAAGTTATGGGGCAGTAACAGTACACTTTTCAAAACGTGTTTTTCAGCCCGAAATAAACGCGTTTTTTCAGACAACTGAATCCCCATGTAGCAGCAAGGCTCAGAAGAGCCCACACACTCAGATCTTAACCCCAGTGTGCAGAAAGGTTCAAAACATGTTTTTCAGCAGAAATAAACATGTTTCTGCAAGTTTGGTCAACCCCATGTAAGTTATGGGGCAGTAACAGTACACTTTTCAAAACGTGTTTTTCAGCCCGAAATAAACGCGTTTTTTCAGACAACTGAATCCCCATGTAGCAACAAGGCTCAGAAGAGCCCACACACTCAGATCTTAACCCCAGTGTGCTGAAAGTGTCAAAACATGTTTTTCAGCAGAAATAAACATGTTTCTGCAAGTTTGGTCAACCCCATGTAAGTTATGGGGCAGTAACAGTACACTTTTCAAAACGTGTTTTTCAGCCCGAAATAAACGCGTTTTTTCAGACAACTGAATCCCCATGTAGCAGCAAGGCTCAGAAGAGCCCACACACTCAGATCTTAACCCCAGTGTGCAGAAAGGTTCAAAACATGTTTTTCAGCAGAAATAAACATGTTTCTGCAAGTTTGGTCAACCCCATGTAAGTTATGGGGCAGTAACAGTACACTTTTCAAAACGTGTTTTTCAGCCCGAAATAAACGCGTTTTTTCAGACAACTGAATCCCCATGTAGCAACAAGGCTCAGAAGAGCCCACACACTCAGATCTTAACCCCAGTGTGCTGAAAGTGTCAAAACATGTTTTTCAGCAGAAATAAACATGTTTCTGCAAGTTTGGTCAACCCCATGTAAGTTATGGGGCAGTAACAGTACACTTTTCAAAACGTGTTTTTCAGCACGAAATAAACGCGTTTTTTCAGACAACTGATTACCCATGTAGCAGCAAGTCTCAGAAGAGCCCACACACTCAGCTCTTAACCCCAGTGTGCAGAAAGGGTCAAAACGTGTTTTTCAGCAGAAATAAACATGTTTCTGCAAGTTTGGTCAACCCCATGTAAGTTATGGGGCAGTAACAGTACACTCTGCAAAACTTGTTTTTCAGCCCGAAATAAACGCGTTTTTTCAGACAACTGAATCCCCATGTAGCAGCAAGGCTCAGAAGAGCCCACACACTCAGATCTTAACCCCAGTGTGCTGAAAGTGTCAAAACATGTTTTTCAGCAGCAATAAACATGTTTCTGCAAGTTTGGTCAACCCCATGTAAGTTATGGGGCAGTAACAGTACACTTTTCAAAACGTGTTTTTCAGCCCGAAATAAACGCGTTTTTTCAGACAACTGAATCCCCATGTAGCAGCAAGGCTCAGAAGAGCCCACACACTCAGATCTTAACCCCAGTGTGCTGAAAGTGTCAAAACATGTTTTTCAGCAGAAATAAACATGTTTCTGCAAGTTTGGTCAACCCCATGTAAGTTATGGGGCAGTAACAGTACACTTTTCAAAACGTGTTTTTCAGCCCGAAATAAACGCGTTTTTTCAGACAACTGAATCCCCATGTAGCAACAAGGCTCAGAAGAGCCCACACACTCAGATCTTAACCCCAGTGTGCTGAAAGTGTCAAAACATGTTTTTCAGCAGAAATAAACATGTTTCTGCAAGTTTGGTCAACCCCATGTAAGTTATGGGGCAGTAACAGTACACTTTTCAAAACGTGTTTTTCAGCCCGAAATAAACGCGTTTTTTCAGACAACTGAATCCCCATGCAGCAACAAGGCTCAGAAGAGCCCACACACTCAGATCTTAACCCCAGTGTGCTGAAAGTGTCAAAACTTGTTTTTCAGCAGAAATAAACATGTTTCTGCAAGTTTGGTCAACCCCATGTAAGTTATGGGGCAGTAACAGTACACTTTTCAAAACGTGTTTTTCAGCCCGAAATAAACGCGTTTTTTCAGACAACTGAAGACCCATGTAGCAGCAAGGCTCAGAAGAGCCCACACACTCAGATCTTAACCCCAGTGTGCTGAAAGTGTCAAAACATGTTTTTCAGCAGAAATAAACATGTTTCTGCAAGTTTGGTCAACCCCATGTAAGTTATGGGGCAGTAACAGTACACTTTTCAAAACGTGTTTTTCAGCCCGAAATAAGCGCGTTTTTTCAGACAACTGAATCCCCATGTAGCAACAAGGCTCAGAAGAGCCCACACACTCAGATCTTAACCCCAGTGTGCTGAAAGTGTCAAAACATGTTTTTCAGCAGAAATAAACATGTTTCTGCAAGTTTGGTCAACCCCATGTAAGTTATGGGGCAGTAACAGTACACTTTTCAAAACGTGTTTTTCAGCCCGAAATAAACGCGTTTTTTCAGACAACTGAATACCCATGTAGCAGCAAGTCTCAGAAGAGCCCACACACTCAGCTCTTAACCCCAGTGTGCAGAAAGGGTCAAAACGTGTTTTTCAGCAGAAATAAACATGTTTCTGCAAGTTTGGTCAACCCCATGTAAGTTATGGGGCAGTAACAGTACACTCTGCAAAACGTGTTTTTCAGCCCGAAATAAACGCGTTTTTTCAGACAACTGAATCCCCATGTAGCAGCAAGGCTCAGAAGAGCCCACACACTCAGATCTTAACCCCAGTGTGCAGAAAGGTTCAAAACATGTTTTTCAGCAGAAATAAACATGTTTCTGCAAGTTTGGTCAACCCCATGTAAGTTATGGGGCAGTAACAGTACACTTTTCAAAACGTGTTTTTCAGCCCGAAATAAACGCGTTTTTTCAGACAACTGAATCCCCATGTAGCAGCAAGGCTCAGAAGAGCCCACACACTCAGATCTTAACCCCAGTGTGCTGAAAGTGTCAAAACATGTTTTTCAGCAGAAATAAACATGTTTCTGCAAGTTTGGTCAACCCCATGTAAGTTATGGGGCAGTAACAGTACACTTTTCAAAACGTGTTTTTCAGCCCGAAATAAACGCGTTTTTTCAGACAACTGAATCCCCATGTAGCAACAAGGCTCAGAAGAGCCCACACACTCAGATCTTAACCCCAGTGTGCTGAAAGTGTCAAAACATGTTTTTCAGCAGAAATAAACATGTTTCTGCAAGTTTGGTCAACCCCATGTAAGTTATGGGGCAGTAACAGTACACTTTTCAAAACGTGTTTTTCAGCCCGAAATAAACGCGTTTTTTCAGACAACTGAATCCCCATGCAGCAACAAGGCTCAGAAGAGCCCACACACTCAGATCTTAACCCCAGTGTGCTGAAAGTGTCAAAACTTGTTTTTCAGCAGAAATAAACATGTTTCTGCAAGTTTGGTCAACCCCATGTAAGTTATGGGGCAGTAACAGTACACTTTTCAAAACGTGTTTTTCAGCCCGAAATAAACGCGTTTTTTCAGACAACTGAATACCCATGTAGCAGCAAGGCTCAGAAGAGCCCACACACTCAGATCTTAACCCCAGTGTGCTGAAAGTGTCAAAACATGTTTTTCAGCAGAAATAAACATGTTTCTGCAAGTTTGGTCAACCCCATGTAAGTTATGGGGCAGTAACAGTACACTTTTCAAAACGTGTTTTTCAGCCCGAAATAAACGCGTTTTTTTCAGACAACTGAATCCCCATGTAGCAACAAGGCTCAGAAGAGCCCACACACTCAGATCTTAACCCCAGTGTGCTGAAAGTGTCAAAACATGTTTTTCAGCAGAAATAAACATGTTTCTGCAAGTTTGGTCAACCCCATGTAAGTTATGGGGCAGTAACAGTACACTTTTCAAAACGTGTTTTTCAGCCCGAAATAAACGCGTTTTTTCAGACAACTGAATACCCATGTAGCAGCAAGTCTCAGAAGAGCCCACACACTCAGCTCTTAACCCCAGTGTGCAGAAAGGGTCAAAACGTGTTTTTCAGCAGAAATAAACATGTTTCTGCAAGTTTGGTCAACCCCATGTAAGTTATGGGGCAGTAACAGTACACTCTGCAAAACGTGTTTTTCAGCCCGAAATAAACGCGTTTTTTCAGACAACTGAATCCCCATGTAGCAGCAAGGCTCAGAAGAGCCCACACACTCAGATCTTAACCCCAGTGTGCAGAAAGGTTCAAAACATGTTTTTCAGCAGAAATAAACATGTTTCTGCAAGTTTGGTCAACCCCATGTAAGTTATGGGGCAGTAACAGTACACTTTTCAAAACGTGTTTTTCAGCCCGAAATAAACGCGTTTTTTCAGACAACTGAATCCCCATGTAGCAACAAGGCTCAGAAGAGCCCACACACTCAGATCTTAACCCCAGTGTGCTGAAAGTGTCAAAACATGTTTTTCAGCAGAAATAAACATGTTTCTGCAAGTTTGGTCAACCCCATGTAAGTTATGGGGCAGTAACAGTACACTTTTCAAAACGTGTTTTTCAGCCCGAAATAAACGCGTTTTTTCAGACAACTGAATCCCCATGTAGCAGCAAGGCTCAGACGAGCCCACACACTCAGATCTTAACCCCAGTGTGCAGAAAGGGTCAAAACGTGTTTTTCAGCAGAAATAAACATGTTTCTGCAAGTTTGGTCAACCCCATGTAAGTTATGGGGCAGTAACAGTACACTTTTCAAAACGTGTTTTTCAGCCCGAAATAAACGCGTTTTTTCAGACAACTGAATCCCCATGTAGCAACAAGGCTCAGAAGAGCCCACACACTCAGATCTTAACCCCAGTGTTCTGAAAGTGTCAAAACATGTTTTTCAGCAGAAATAAACATGTTTCTGCAAGTTTGGTCAACCCCATGTAAGTTATGGGGCAGTAACAGTACACTCTGCAAAACGTGTTTTTCAGCCCGAAATAAACGCGTTTTTTCAGACAACTGAATACCCATGTAGCAGCAAGGCTCAGAAGAGCCCACACACTCAGATCTTAACCCCAGTGTGCTGAAAGTGTCAAAACATGTTTTTCAGCAGAAATAAACATGTTTCTGCAAGTTTGGTCAACCCCATGTAAGTTATGGGGCAGTAACAGTACACTTTTCAAAACGTGTTTTTCAGCCCGAAATAAACGCGTTTTTTCAGACAACTGAATCCCCATGTAGCAGCAAGGCTCAGAAGAGCCCACACACTCAGATCTTAACCCCAGTGTGCTGAAAGTGTCAAAACTTGTTTTTCAGCAGAAATAAACATGTTTCTGCAAGTTTGGTCAACCCCATGTAAGTTATGGGGCAGTAACAGTACACTTTTCAAAACGTGTTTTTCAGCCCGAAATAAACGCGTTTTTTCAGACAACTGAATCCCCATGTAGCAACAAGGCTCAGAAGAGCCCACACACTCAGATCTTAACCCCAGTGTGCTGAAAGTGTCAAAACATGTTTTTCAGCAGAAATAAACATGTTTCTGAAAGTTTGGTCAACCCCATGTAAGTTATGGGGCAGTAACAGTACACTTTTCAAAACGTGTTTTTCAGCCCGAAATAAACGCGTTTTTTCAGACAACTGAATCCCCATGTAGCAACAAGGCTCAGAAGAGCCCACACACTCAGATCTTAACCCCAGTGTGCTGAAAGTGTCAAAACATGTTTTTCAGCAGAAATAAACATGTTTCTGCAAGTTTGGTCAACCCCATGTAAGTTATGGGGCAGTAACAGTACACTTTTCAAAACGTGTTTTTCAGCCCGAAATAAACGCGTTTTTTCAGACAACTGAATACCCATGTAGCAGCAAGTCTCAGAAGAGCCCACACACTCAGCTCTTAACCCCAGTGTGCAGAAAGGGTCAAAACGTGTTTTTCAGCAGAAATAAACATGTTTCTGCAAGTTTGGTCAACCCCATGTAAGTTATGGGGCAGTAACAGTACACTCTGCAAAACGTGTTTTTCAGCCCGAAATAAACGCGTTTTTTCAGACAACTGAATCCCCATGTAGCAGCAAGGCTCAGAAGAGCCCACACACTCAGCTCTTAACCCCAGTGTGCAGAAAGGGTCAAAACGTGTTTTTCAGCAGAAATAAACATGTTTCTGCAAGTTTGGTCAACCCCATGTAAGTTATGGGGCAGTAACAGTACACTCTGCAAAACGTGTTTTTCAGCCCGAAATAAACGCGTTTTTTCAGACAACTGAATCCCCATGTAGCAGCAAGGCTCAGAAGAGCCCACACACTCAGATCTTAACCCCAGTGTGCAGAAAGGTTCAAAACATGTTTTTCAGCAGAAATAAACATGTTTCTGCAAGTTTGGTCAACCCCATGTAAGTTATGGGGCAGTAACAGTACACTTTTCAAAACGTGTTTTTCAGCCCGAAATAAACGTGTTTTTTCAGACAACTGAATCCCCATGTAGCAACAAGGCTCAGAAGAGCCCACACACTCAGATCTTAACCCCAGTGTGCTGAAAGTGTCAAAACATGTTTTTCAGCTGAAATAAACATGTTTCTGCAAGTTTGGTCAACCCCATGTAAGTTATGGGGCAGTAACAGTACACTTTTCAAAACGTGTTTTTCAGCCCGAAATAAACGCGTTTTTTCAGACAACTGAATCCCCATGTAGCAACAAGGCTCAGAAGAGCCCACACACTCAGATCTTAACCCCAGTGTGCTGACAGTGTCAAAACATGTTTTTCAGCAGAAATAAACATGTTTCTGCAAGTTTGGTCAACCCCATGTAAGTTATGGGGCAGTAACAGTACACTTTTCAAAACGTGTTTTTCAGCCCGAAATAAACGCGTTTTTCAGACAACTGAATACCCATGTAGCAGCAAGGCTCAGAAGAGCCCACACACTCAGATCTTAACCCCAGTGTGCTGAAAGTGTCAAAACATGTTTTTCAGCAGAAATAAACATGTTTCTGCAAGTTTGGTCAACCCCATGTAAGTTATGGGGCAGTAACAGTACACTTTTCAAAACGTGTTTTTCAGCCCGAAATAAACGCGTTTTTTCAGACAACTGAATACCCATGTAGCAGCAAGTCTCAGAAGAGCCCACACACTCAGCTCTTAACCCCAGTGTGCAGAAAGGGTCAAAACGTGTTTTTCAGCAGAAATAAACATGTTTCTGCAAGTTTGGTCAACCCCATGTAAGTTATGGGGCAGTAACAGTACACTCTGCAAAACGTGTTTTTCAGCCCGAAATAAACGCGTTTTTTCAGACAACTGAATCCCCATGTAGCAGCAAGGCTCAGAAGAGCCCACACACTCAGATCTTAACCCCAGTGTGCAGAAAGGTTCAAAACATGTTTTTTCAGCAGAAATAAACATGTCTCTGCAAGTTTGGTCAACCCCATGTAAGTTATGGGGCAGTAACAGTACACTTTTCAAAACGTGTTTTTCAGCCCGAAATAAACGCGTTTTTTCAGACAACTGAATCCCCATGTAGCAACAAGGCTCAGAAGAGCCCACACACTCAGATCTTAACCCCAGTGTGCTGATAGTGTCAAAACATGTTTTTCAGCAGAAATAAACATGTTTCTGCAAGTTTGGTCAACCCCATGTAAGTTATGGGGCAGTAACAGTACACTTTTCAAAACGTGTTTTTCAGCCCGAAATAAACGCGTTTTTTCAGACAACTGAATCCCCATGTAGCAGCAAGGCTCAGACGAGCCCACACACTCAGATCTTAACCCCAGTGTGCAGAAAGGGTCAAAACGTGTTTTTCAGCAGAAATAAACATGTTTCTGCAAGTTTGGTCAACCCCATGTAAGTTATGGGGCAGTAACAGTACACTCTGCAAAACGTGTTTTTCAGCCCGAAATAAACGCGTTTTTTTCAGACAACTGAATCCCCATGTAGCAGCAAGGCTCAGAAGAGCCCACACACTCAGATCTTAACCCCAGTGTGCTGAAAGTGTCAAAACATGTTTTTCAGCAGAAATAAACATGTTTCTGCAAGTTTGGTCCACCCCATGTAAGTTATGGGGCAGTAACAGTACACTTTTCAAAACGTGTTTTTCAGCCCGAAATAAACGCGTTTTTTCAGACAACTGAATCCCCATGTAGCAACAAGGCTCAGAAGAGCCCACACACTCAGATCTTAACCCCAGTGTGCTGAAAGTGTCAAAACATGTTTTTCAGCAGAAATAAACATGTTTCTGCAAGTTTGGTCAACCCCATGTAAGTTATGGGGCAGTAACAGTACACTCTGCAAAACGTGTTTTTCAGCCCGAAATAAACGCGTTTTTTCAGACAACTGAATACCCATGTAGCAGCAAGGCTCAGAAGAGCCCACACACTCAGATCTTAACCCCAGTGTGCTGAAAGTGTCAAAACATGTTTTTCAGCAGAAATAAACATGTTTCTGCAAGTTTGGTCAACCCCATGTAAGTTATGGGGCAGTAACAGTACACTTTTCAAAACGTGTTTTTCAGCCCGAAATAAACGCGTTTTTTCAGACAACTGAATCCCCATGTAGCAGCAAGGCTCAGAAGAGCCCACACACTCAGATCTTAACCCCAGTGTGCTGAAAGTGTCAAAACATGTTTTTCAGCAGAAATAAACATGTTTCTGCAAGTTTGGTCAACCCCATGTAAGTTATGGGGCAGTAACAGTACACTTTTCAAAACGTGTTTTTCAGCCCGAAATAAACGCGTTTTTTCAGACAACTGAATCCCCATGTAGCAACAAGGCTCAGAAGAGCCCACACACTCAGATCTTAACCCCAGTGTGCTGAAAGTGTCAAAACATGTTTTTCAGCAGAAATAAACATGTTTCTGCAAGTTTGGTCAACCCCATGTAAGTTATGGGGCAGTAACAGTACACTTTTCAAAACGTGTTTTTCAGCCCGAAATAAACGCGTTTTTTCAGACAACTGAATCCCCATGCAGCAACAAGGCTCAGAAGAGCCCACACACTCAGATCTTAACCCCAGTGTGCTGAAAGTGTCAAAACTTGTTTTTCAGCAGAAATAAACATGTTTCTGCAAGTTTGGTCAACCCCATGTAAGTTATGGGGCAGTAACAGTACACTTTTCAAAACGTGTTTTTCAGCCCGAAATAAACGCGTTTTTTCAGACAACTGAATACCCATGTAGCAGCAAGGCTCAGAAGAGCCCACACACTCAGATCTTAACCCCAGTGTGCTGAAAGTGTCAAAACATGTTTTTCAGCAGAAATAAACATGTTTCTGCAAGTTTGGTCAACCCCATGTAAGTTATGGGGCAGTAACAGTACACTTTTCAAAACGTGTTTTTCAGCCCGAAATAAACGCGTTTTTTCAGACAACTGAATCCCCATGTAGCAACAAGGCTCAGAAGAGCCCACACACTCAGATCTTAACCCCAGTGTGCTGAAAGTGTCAAAACATGTTTTTCAGCAGAAATAAACATGTTTCTGCAAGTTTGGTCAACCCCATGTAAGTTATGGGGCAGTAACAGTACACTTTTCAAAACGTGTTTTTCAGCCCGAAATAAACGCGTTTTTTCAGACAACTGAATACCCATGTAGCAGCAAGTCTCAGAAGAGCCCACACACTCAGCTCTTAACCCCAGTGTGCAGAAAGGGTCAAAACGTGTTTTTCAGCAGAAATAAACATGTTTCTGCAAGTTTGGTCAACCCCATGTAAGTTATGGGGCAGTAACAGTACACTCTGCAAAACGTGTTTTTCAGCCCGAAATAAACGCGTTTTTTCAGACAACTGAATCCCCATGTAGCAGCAAGGCTCAGAAGAGCCCACACACTCAGATCTTAACCCCAGTGTGCAGAAAGGTTCAAAACATGTTTTTCAGCAGAAATAAACATGTTTCTGCAAGTTTGGTCAACCCCATGTAAGTTATGGGGCAGTAACAGTACACTTTTCAAAACGTGTTTTTCAGCCCGAAATAAACGCGTTTTTTCAGACAACTGAATCCCCATGTAGCAACAAGGCTCAGAAGAGCCCACACACTCAGATCTTAACCCCAGTGTGCAGAAAGGGTCAAAACTTGTTTTTCAGCAGAAATAAACATGTTTCTGCAAGTTTGGTCAACCCCATGTAAGTTATGGGGCAGTAACAGTACACTTTTCAAAACGTGTTTTTCAGCCCGAAATAAACGCGTTTTTTCAGACAACTGAATCCCCATGTAGCAACAAGGCTCAGAAGAGCCCACACACTCAGATCTTAACCCCAGTGTGCTGAAAGTGTCAAAACATGTTTTTCAGCAGAAATAAACATGTTTCTGCAAGTTTGGTCAACCCCATGTAAGTTATGGGGCAGTAACAGTACACTTTTCAAAACGTGTTTTTCAGCCCGAAATAAACGCGTTTTTTCAGACAACTGAATCCCCATGTAGCAACAAGGCTCAGAAGAGCCCACACACTCAGATCTTAACCCCAGTGTGCTGAAAGTGTCAAAACATGTTTTTCAGCAGAAATAAACATGTTTCTGAAAGTTTGGTCAACCCCATGTAAGTTATGGGGCAGTAACAGTACACTTTTCAAAACGTGTTTTTCAGCCCGAAATAAACGCGTTTTTTCAGACAACTGAATCCCCATGTAGCAACAAGGCTCAGAAGAGCCCACACACTCAGATCTTAACCCCAGTGTGCTGAAAGTGTCAAAACATGTTTTTCAGCAGAAATAAACATGTTTCTGCAAGTTTGGTCAACCCCATGTAAGTTATGGGGCAGTAACAGTACACTTTTCAAAACGTGTTTTTCAGCCCGAAATAAACGCGTTTATTCAGTCAACTGAATACCCATGTAGCAGCAAGTCTCAGAAGAGCCCACACACTCAGCTCTTAACCCCAGTGTGCAGAAAGGGTCAAAACGTGTTTTTCAGCAGAAATAAACATGTTTCTGCAAGTTTGGTCAACCCCATGTAAGTTATGGGGCAGTAACAGTACACTCTGCAAAACGTGTTTTTCAGCCCGAAATAAACGCGTTTTTTCAGACAACTGAATCCCCATGTAGCAGCAAGGCTCAGAAGAGCCCACACACTCAGCTCTTAACCCCAGTGTGCAGAAAGGGTCAAAACGTGTTTTTCAGCAGAAATAAACATGTTTCTGCAAGTTTGGTCAACCCCATGTAAGTTATGGGGCAGTAACAGTACACTCTGCAAAACGTGTTTTTCAGCCCGAAATAAACACGTTTTTTCAGACAACTGAATCCCCATGTAGCAGCAAGGCTCAGAAGAGCCCACACACTCAGATCTTAACCCCAGTGTGCAGAAAGGTTCAAAACATGTTTTTCAGCAGAAATAAACATGTTTCTGCAAGTTTGGTCAACCCCATGTAAGTTATGGGGCAGTAACAGTACACTTTTCAAAACGTGTTTTTCAGCCCGAAATAAACGTGTTTTTTCAGACAACTGAATCCCCATGTAGCAACAAGGCTCAGAAGAGCCCACACACTCAGATCTTAACCCCAGTGTGCTGAAAGTGTCAAAACATGTTTTTCAGCTGAAATAAACATGTTTCTGCAAGTTTGGTCAACCCCATGTAAGTTATGGGGCAGTAACAGTACACTTTTCAAAACGTGTTTTTCAGCCCGAAATAAACGCGTTTTTTCAGACAACTGAATCCCCATGTAGCAACAAGGCTCAGAAGAGCCCACACACTCAGATCTTAACCCCAGTGTGCTGAAGGTGTCAAAACATGTTTTTCAGCAGAAATAAACATGTTTCTGCAAGTTTGGTCAACCCCATGTAAGTTATGGGGCAGTAACAGTACACTTTTCAAAACGTGTTTTTCAGCCCGAAATAAACGCGTTTTTTCAGACAACTGAATACCCATGTAGCAGCAAGGCTCAGAAGAGCCCACACACTCAGATCTTAACCCCAGTGTGCAGAAAGGTTCAAAACATGTTTTTCAGCAGAAATAAACATGTCTCTGCAAGTTTGGTCAACCCCATGTAAGTTATGGGGCAGTAACAGTACACTTTTCAAAACGTGTTTTTCAGCCCGAAATAAACGCGTTTTTTCAGACAACTGAATCCCCATGTAGCAGCAAGGCTCAGACGAGCCCACACACTCAGATCTTAACCCCAGTGTGCAGAAAGGGTCAAAACGTGTTTTTCAGCAGAAATAAACATGTTTCTGCAAGTTTGGTCAACCCCATGTAAGTTATGGGGCAGTAACAGTACACTCTGCAAAACGTGTTTTTCAGCCCGAAATAAACGCGTTTTTTCAGACAACTGAATCCCCATGTAGCAGCAAGGCTCAGAAGAGCCCACACACTCAGATCTTAACCCCAGTGTGCTGAAAGTGTCAAAACATGTTTTTCAGCAGAAATAAACATGTTTCTGCAAGTTTGGTCAACCCCATGTAAGTTATGGGGCAGTAACAGTACACTTTTCAAAACGTGTTTTTCAGCCCGAAATAAACGCGTTTTTTCAGACAACTGAATCCCCATGTAGCAACAAGGCTCAGAAGAGCCCACACACTCAGATCTTAACCCCAGTGTGCTGAAAGTGTCAAAACATGTTTTTCAGCAGAAATAAACATGTTTCTGCAAGTTTGGTCAACCCCATGTAAGTTATGGGGCAGTAACAGTACACTCTGCAAAACGTGTTTTTCAGCCCGAAATAAACGCGTTTTTTCAGACAACTGAATACCCATGTAGCAGCAAGGCTCAGAAGAGCCCACACACTCAGATCTTAACCCCAGTGTGCTGAAAGTGTCAAAACATGTTTTTCAGCAGAAATAAACATGTTTCTGCAAGTTTGGTCAACCCCATGTAAGTTATGGGGCAGTAACAGTACACTTTTCAAAACGTGTTTTTCAGCCCGAAATAAACGCGTTTTTTCAGACAACTGAATCCCCATGTAGCAGCAAGGCTCAGAAGAGCCCACACACTCAGATCTTAACCCCAGTGTGCTGAAAGTGTCAAAACATGTTTTTCAGCAGAAATAAACATGTTTCTGCAAGTTTGGTTAACCCCATGTAAGTTATGGGGCAGTAACAGTACACTTTTCAAAACGTGTTTTTCAGCCCGAAATAAACGCGTTTTTTCAGACAACTGAATCCCCATGTAGCAACAAGGCTCAGAAGAGCCCACACACTCAGATCTTAACCCCAGTGTGCTGAAAGTGTCAAAACATGTTTTTCAGCAGAAATAAACATGTTTCTGCAAGTTTGGTCAACCCCATGTAAGTTATGGGGCAGTAACAGTACACTTTTCAAAACGTGTTTTTCAGCCCGAAATAAACGCGTTTTTTCAGACAACTGAATCCCCATGCAGCAACAAGGCTCAGAAGAGCCCACACACTCAGATCTTAACCCCAGTGTGCTGAAAGTGTCAAAACTTGTTTTTCAGCAGAAATAAACATGTTTCTGCAAGTTTGGTCAACCCCATGTAAGTTATGGGGCAGTAACAGTACACTTTTCAAAACGTGTTTTTCAGCCCGAAATAAACGCGTTTTTTCAGACAACTGAATACCCATGTAGCAGCAAGGCTCAGAAGAGCCCACACACTCAGATCTTAACCCCAGTGTGCTGAAAGTGTCAAAACATGTTTTTCAGCAGAAATAAACATGTTTCTGCAAGTTTGGTCAACCCCATGTAAGTTATGGGGCAGTAACAGTACACTTTTCAAAACGTGTTTTTCAGCCCGAAATAAACGCGTTTTTTCAGACAACTGAATCCCCATGTAGCAACAAGGCTCAGAAGAGCCCACACACTCAGATCTTAACCCCAGTGTGCAGAAAGGGTCAAAACTTGTTTTTCAGCAGAAATAAACATGTTTCTGCAAGTTTGGTCAACCCCATGTAAGTTATGGGGCAGTAACAGTACACTTTTCAAAACGTGTTTTTCAGCCCGAAATAAACGCGTTTTTTCAGACAACTGAATCCCCATGTAGCAGCAAGGCTCAGAAGAGCCCACACACTCAGATCTTAACCCCAGTGTGCAGAAAGGTTCAAAACATGTTTTTCAGCAGAAATAAACATGTTTCTGCAAGTTTGGTCAACCCCATGTAAGTTATGGGGCAGTAACAGTACACTTTTCAAAACGTGTTTTTCAGCCCGAAATAAACGCGTTTTTTCAGACAACTGAATCCCCATGTAGCAACAAGGCTCAGAAGAGCCCACACACACAGATCTTAACCCCAGTGTGCTGAAAGTGTCAAAACATGTTTTTCAGCAGAAATAAACATGTTTCTGCAAGTTTGGTCAACCCCATGTAAGTTATGGGGCAGTAACAGTACACTTTTCAAAACGTGTTTTTCAGCCCGAAATAAACGCGTTTTTTCAGACAACTGAATCCCCATGTAGCAACAAGGCTCAGAAGAGCCCACACACTCAGATCTTAACCCCAGTGTGCTGAAAGTGTCAAAACATGTTTTTCAGCAGAAATAAACATGTTTCTGCAAGTTTGGTCAACCCCATGTAAGTTATGGGGCAGTAACAGTACACTTTTCAAAACGTGTTTTTCAGCCCGAAATAAACGCGTTTTTTCAGACAACTGAATACCCATGTAGCAGCAAGTCTCAGAAGAGCCCACACACTCAGCTCTTAACCCCAGTGTGCAGAAAGGGTCAAAACGTGTTTTTCAGCAGAAATAAACATGTTTCTGCAAGTTTGGTCAACCCCATGTAAGTTATGGGGCAGTAACAGTACACTCTGCAAAACGTGTTTTTCAGCCCGAAATAAACGCGTTTTTTCAGACAACTGAATCCCCATGTAGCAGCAAGGCTCAGAAGAGCCCACACACTCAGCTCTTAACCCCAGTGTGCAGAAAGGGTCAAAACGTGTTTTTCAGCAGAAATAAACATGTTTCTGCAAGTTTGGTCAACCCCATGTAAGTTATGGGGCAGTAACAGTACACTTTTCAAAACGTGTTTTTCAGCCCGAAATAAACGCGTTTTTTCAGACAACTGAATCCCCATGTAGCAACAAGGCTCAGAAGAGCCCACACACTCAGATCTTAACCCCAGTGTGCTGAAAGTGTCAAAACATGTTTTTCAGCAGAAATAAACATGTTTCTGAAAGTTTGGTCAACCCCATGTAAGTTATGGGGCAGTAACAGTACACTTTTCAAAACGTGTTTTTCAGCCCGAAATAAACGCGTTTTTTCAGACAACTGAATCCCCATGTAGCAACAAGGCTCAGAAGAGCCCACACACTCAGATCTTAACCCCAGTGTGCTGAAAGTGTCAAAACATGTTTTTCAGCAGAAATAAACATGTTTCTGCAAGTTTGGTCAACCCCATGTAAGTTATGGGGCAGTAACAGTACACTTTTCAAAACGTGTTTTTCAGCCCGAAATAAACGCGTTTTTTCAGACAACTGAATACCCATGTAGCAGCAAGTCTCAGAAGAGCCCACACACTCAGCTCTTAACCCCAGTGTGCAGAAAGGGTCAAAACGTGTTTTTCAGCAGAAATAAACATGTTTCTGCAAGTTTGGTCAACCCCATGTAAGTTATGGGGCAGTAACAGTACACTCTGCAAAACGTGTTTTTCAGCCCGAAATAAACGCGTTTTTTCAGACAACTGAATCCCCATGTAGCAGCAAGGCTCAGAAGAGCCCACACACTCAGCTCTTAACCCCAGTGTGCAGAAAGGGTCAAAACGTGTTTTTCAGCAGAAATAAACATGTTTCTGCAAGTTTGGTCAACCCCATGTAAGTTATGGGGCAGTAACAGTACACTCTGCAAAACGTGTTTTTCAGCCCGAAATAAACGCGTTTTTTCAGACAACTGAATCCCCATGTAGCAGCAAGGCTCAGAAGAGCCCACACACTCAGATCTTAACCCCAGTGTGCAGAAAGGTTCAAAACATGTTTTTCAGCAGAAATAAACATGTTTCTGCAAGTTTGGTCAACCCCATGTAAGTTATGGGGCAGTAACAGTACACTTTTCAAAACGTGTTTTTCAGCCCGAAATAAACGTGTTTTTTCAGACAACTGAATCCCCATGTAGCAACAAGGCTCAGAAGAGCCCACACACTCAGATCTTAACCCCAGTGTGCTGAAAGTGTCAAAACATGTTTTTCAGCTGAAATAAACATGTTTCTGCAAGTTTGGTCAACCCCATGTAAGTTATGGGGCAGTAACAGTACACTTTTCAAAACGTGTTTTTCAGCCCGAAATAAACGCGTTTTTTCAGACAACTGAATCCCCATGTAGCAACAAGGCTCAGAAGAGCCCACACACTCAGATCTTAACCCCAGTGTGCTGAAGGTGTCAAAACATGTTTTTCAGCAGAAATAAACATGTTTCTGCAAGTTTTGTCAACCCCATGTAAGTTATGGGGCAGTAACAGTACACTTTTCAAAACGTGTTTTTCAGCCCGAAATAAACGCGTTTTTTCAGACAACTGAATACCCATGTAGCAGCAAGTCTCAGAAGAGCCCACACACTCAGCTCTTAACCCCAGTGTGCAGAAAGGGTCAAAACGTGTTTTTCAGCAGAAATAAACATGTTTCTGCAAGTTTGGTCAACCCCATGTAAGTTATGGGGCAGTAACAGTACACTCTGCAAAACGTGTTTTTCAGCCCGAAATAAACGCGTTTTTTCAGACAACTGAATCCCCATGTAGCAGCAAGGCTCAGAAGAGCCCACACACTCAGATCTTAACCCCAGTGTGCAGAAAGGTTCAAAACATGTTTTTCAGCAGAAATAAACATGTCTCTGCAAGTTTGGTCAACCCCATGTAAGTTATGGGGCAGTAACAGTACACTTTTCAAAACGTGTTTTTCAGCCCGAAATAAACGCGTTTTTTCAGACAACTGAATCCCCATGTAGCAACAAGGCTCAGAAGAGCCCACACACTCAGATCTTAACCCCAGTGTGCTGAAAGTGTCAAAACATGTTTTTCAGCAGAAATAAACGTGTTTCTGCAAGTTTGGTCAACCCCATGTAAGTTATGGGGCAGTAACAGTACACTTTTCAAAACGTGTTTTTCAGCCCGAAATAAACGCGTTTTTTCAGACAACTGAATCCCCATGTAGCAGCAAGGCTCAGACGAGCCCACACACTCAGATCTTAACCCCAGTGTGCAGAAAGGGTCAAAACGTGTTTTTCAGCAGAAATAAACATGTTTCTGCAAGTTTGGTCAACCCCATGTAAGTTATGGGGCAGTAACAGTACACTCTGCAAAACGTGTTTTTCAGCCCGAAATAAACGCGTTTTTTCAGACAACTGAATCCCCATGTAGCAGCAAGGCTCAGAAGAGCCCACACACTCAGATCTTAACCCCAGTGTGCTGAAAGTGTCAAAACATGTTTTTCAGCAGAAATAAACATGTTTCTGCAAGTTTGGTCAACCCCATGTAAGTTATGGGGCAGTAACAGTACACTTTTCAAAACGTGTTTTTCAGCCCGAAATAAACGCGTTTTTTCAGACAACTGAATCCCCATGTAGCAACAAGGCTCAGAAGAGCCCACACACTCAGATCTTAACCCCAGTGTGCTGAAAGTGTCAAAACATGTTTTTCAGCAGAAATAAACATGTTTCTGCAAGTTTGGTCAACCCCATGTAAGTTATGGGGCAGTAACAGTACACTCTGCAAAACGTGTTTTTCAGCCCGAAATAAACGCGTTTTTTCAGACAACTGAATACCCATGTAGCAGCAAGGCTCAGAAGAGCCCACACACTCAGATCTTAACCCCAGTGTGCTGAAAGTGTCAAAACATGTTTTTCAGCAGAAATAAACATGTTTCTGCAAGTTTGGTCAACCCCATGTAAGTTATGGGGCAGTAACAGTACACTTTTCAAAACGTGTTTTTCAGCCCGAAATAAACGCGTTTTTTCAGACAACTGAATCCCCATGTAGCAACAAGGCTCAGAAGAGCCCACACACTCAGATCTTAACCCCAGTGTGCTGAAAGTGTCAAAACATGTTTTTCAGCAGAAATAAACATGTTTCTGCAAGTTTGGTCAACCCCATGTAAGTTATGGGGCAGTAACAGTACACTCTGCAAAACGTGTTTTTCAGCCCGAAATAAACGCGTTTTTTCAGACAACTGAATACCCATGTAGCAGCAAGGCTCAGAAGAGCCCACACACTCAGATCTTAACCCCAGTGTGCTGAAAGTGTCAAAACATGTTTTTCAGCAGAAATAAACATGTTTCTGCAAGTTTGGTCAACCCCATGTAAGTTATGGGGCAGTAACAGTACACTTTTCAAAACGTGTTTTTCAGCCCGAAATAAACGCGTTTTTTCAGACAACTGAATCCCCATGTAGCAGCAAGGCTCAGAAGAGCCCACACACTCAGATCTTAACCCCAGTGTGCTGAAAGTGTCAAAACATGTTTTTCAGCAGAAATAAACATGTTTCTGCAAGTTTGGTTAACCCCATGTAAGTTATGGGGCAGTAACAGTACACTTTTCAAAACGTGTTTTTCAGCCCGAAATAAACGCGTTTTTTCAGACAACTGAATCCCCATGTAGCAACAAGGCTCAGAAGAGCCCACACACTCAGATCTTAACCCCAGTGTGCTGAAAGGGTCAAAACTTGTTTTTCAGCAGAAATAAACATGTTTCTGCAAGTTTGGTCAACCCCATGTAAGTTATGGGGCAGTAACAGTACACTTTTCAAAACGTGTTTTTCAGCCCGAAATAAACGCGTTTTTTCAGACAACTGAATACCCATGTAGCAGCAAGGCTCAGAAGAGCCCACACACTCAGATCTTAACCCCAGTGTGCTGAAAGGTTCAAAACATGTTTTTCAGCAGAAATAAACATGTTTCTGCAAGTTTGGTCAACCCCATGTAAGTTATGGGGCAGTAACAGTACACTTTTCAAAACGTGTTTTTCAGCCCGAAATAAACGCGTTTTTTCAGACAACTGAATCCCCATGTAGCAACAAGGCTCAGAAGAGCCCACACACTCAGATCTTAACCCCAGTGTGCAGAAAGGGTCAAAACTTGTTTTTCAGCAGAAATAAACATGTTTCTGCAAGTTTGGTCAACCCCATGTAAGTTATGGGGCAGTAACAGTACACTTTTCAAAACGTGTTTTTCAGCCCGAAATAAACGCGTTTTTTCAGACAACTGAATCCCCATGTAGCAGCAAGGCTCAGAAGAGCCCACACACTCAGATCTTAACCCCAGTGTGCAGAAAGGTTCAAAACATGTTTTTCAGCAGAAATAAACATGTTTCTGCAAGTTTGGTCAACCCCATGTAAGTTATGGGGCAGTAACAGTACACTTTTCAAAACGTGTTTTTCAGCCCGAAATAAACGCGTTTTTTCAGACAACTGAATCCCCATGTAGCAACAAGGCTCAGAAGAGCCCACACACTCAGATCTTAACCCCAGTGTGCTGAAAGTGTCAAAACATGTTTTTCAGCAGAAATAAACATGTTTCTGCAAGTTTGGTCAACCCCATGTAAGTTATGGGGCAGTAACAGTACACTTTTCAAAACGTGTTTTTCAGCCCGAAATAAACGCGTTTTTTCAGACAACTGAATCCCCATGCAGCAACAAGGCTCAGAAGAGCCCACACACTCAGATCTTAACCCCAGTGTGCTGAAAGTGTCAAAACTTGTTTTTCAGCAGAAATAAACATGTTTCTGCAAGTTTGGTCAACCCCATGTAAGTTATGGGGCAGTAACAGTACACTTTTCAAAACGTGTTTTTCAGCCCGAAATAAACGCGTTTTTTCAGACAACTGAATACCCATGTAGCAGCAAGTCTCAGAAGAGCCCACACACTCAGCTCTTAACCCCAGTGTGCAGAAAGGGTCAAAACGTGTTTTTCAGCAGAAATAAACATGTTTCTGCAAGTTTGGTCAACCCCATGTAAGTTATGGGGCAGTAACAGTACACTCTGCAAAACGTGTTTTTCAGCCCGAAATAAACGCGTTTTTTCAGACAACTGAATCCCCATGTAGCAGCAAGGCTCAGAAGAGCCCACACACTCAGCTCTTAACCCCAGTGTGCAGAAAGGGTCAAAACGTGTTTTTCAGCAGAAATAAACATGTTTCTGCAAGTTTGGTCAACCCCATGTAAGTTATGGGGCAGTAACAGTACACTCTGCAAAACGTGTTTTTCAGCCCGAAATAAACGCGTTTTTTCAGACAACTGAATCCCCATGTAGCAGCAAGGCTCAGAAGAGCCCACACACTCAGATCTTAACCCCAGTGTGCTGAAAGTGTCAAAACATGTTTTTCAGCAGAAATAAACATGTTTCTGCAAGTTTGGTCAACCCCATGTAAGTTATGGGGCAGTAACAGTACACTTTTCAAAACGTGTTTTTCAGCCCGAAATAAACGCGTTTTTTCAGACAACTGAATCCCCATGTAGCAGCAAGGCTCAGAAGAGCCCACACACTCAGATCTTAACCCCAGTGTGCTGAAAGTGTCAAAACATGTTTTTCAGCAGAAATAAACGTTTCTTCAAGTTTGGTCAACCCCATGTAAGTTATGGGGCAGTAACAGTACACTTTTCAAAACGTGTTTTTCAGCCCGAAATAAACGCGTTTTTTCAGACAACTGAATCCCCATGTAGCAACAAGGCTCAGAAGAGCCCACACACTCAGATCTTAACCCCAGTGTGCTGACAGTGTCAAAACATGTTTTTCAGCAGAAATAAACATGTTTCTGCAAGTTTGGTCAACCCCATGTAAGTTATGGGGCAGTAACAGTACACTTTTCAAAACGTGTTTTTCAGCCCGAAATAAACGCGTTTTTTCAGACAACTGAATCCCCATGCAGCAACAAGGCTCAGAAGAGCCCACACACTCAGATCTTAACCCCAGTGTGCTGAAAGTGTCAAAACTTGTTTTTCAGCAGAAATAAACATGTTTCTGCAAGTTTGGTCAACCCCATGTAAGTTATGGGGCAGTAACAGTACACTTTTCAAAACGTGTTTTTCAGCCCGAAATAAACGCGTTTTTCAGACAACTGAATACCCATGTAGCAGCAAGGCTCAGAAGAGCCCACACACTCAGATCTTAACCCCAGTGTGCTGAAAGTGTCAAAACATGTTTTTCAGCAGAAATAAACATGTTTCTGCAAGTTTGGTCAACCCCATGTAAGTTATGGGGCAGTAACAGTACACTTTTCAAAACGTGTTTTTCAGCCCGAAATAAACGCGTTTTTTCAGACAACTGAATCCCCATGCAGCAACAAGGCTCAGAAGAGCCCACACACTCAGATCTTAACCCCAGTGTGCTGAAAGTGTCAAAACTTGTTTTTCAGCAGAAATAAACATGTTTCTGCAAGTTTGGTCAACCCCATGTAAGTTATGGGGCAGTAACAGTACACTTTTCAAAACGTGTTTTTCAGCCCGAAATAAACGCGTTTTTCAGACAACTGAATACCCATGTAGCAGCAAGTCTCAGAAGAGCCCACACACTCAGCTCTTAACCCCAGTGTGCAGAAAGGGTCAAAACGTGTTTTTCAGCAGAAATAAACATGTTTCTGCAAGTTTGGTCAACCCCATGTAAGTTATGGGGCAGTAACAGTACACTCTGCAAAACGTGTTTTTCAGCCCGAAATAAACGCGTTTTTTCAGACAACTGAATCCCCATGTAGCAGCAAGGCTCAGAAGAGCCCACACACTCAGATCTTAACCCCAGTGTGCAGAAAGGTTCAAAACATGTTTTTTCAGCAGAAATAAACATGTCTCTGCAAGTTTGGTCAACCCCATGTAAGTTATGGGGCAGTAACAGTACACTTTTCAAAACGTGTTTTTCAGCCCGAAATAAACGCGTTTTTTCAGACAACTGAATCCCCATGTAGCAACAAGGCTCAGAAGAGCCCACACACTCAGATCTTAACCCCAGTGTGCTGATAGTGTCAAAACATGTTTTTCAGCAGAAATAAACATGTTTCTGCAAGTTTGGTCAACCCCATGTAAGTTATGGGGCAGTAACAGTACACTTTTCAAAACGTGTTTTTCAGCCCGAAATAAACGCGTTTTTTCAGACAACTGAATCCCCATGTAGCAGCAAGGCTCAGACGAGCCCACACACTCAGATCTTAACCCCAGTGTGCAGAAAGGGTCAAAACGTGTTTTTCAGCAGAAATAAACATGTTTCTGCAAGTTTGGTCAACCCCATGTAAGTTATGGGGCAGTAACAGTACACTTTTCAAAACGTGTTTTTCAGCCCGAAATAAACGCGTTTTTTCAGACAACTGAATCCCCATGTAGCAGCAAGGCTCAGAAGAGCCCACACACTCAGATCTTAACCCCAGTGTGCTGAAAGTGTCAAAACATGTTTTTCAGCAGAAATAAACATGTTTCTGCAAGTTTGGTCAACCCCATGTAAGTTATGGGGCAGTAACAGTACACTTTTCAAAACGTGTTTTTCAGCCCGAAATAAACGCGTTTTTTCAGACAACTGAATCCCCATGTAGCAACAAGGCTCAGAAGAGCCCACACACTCAGATCTTAACCCCAGTGTGCTGAAAGTGTCAAAACATGTTTTTCAGCAGAAATAAACATGTTTCTGCAAGTTTGGTCAACCCCATGTAAGTTATGGGGCAGTAACAGTACACTTTTCAAAACGTGTTTTTCAGCCCGAAATAAACGCGTTTTTTCAGACAACTGAATCCCCATGCAGCAACAAGGCTCAGAAGAGCCCACACACTCAGATCTTAACCCCAGTGTGCTGAAAGTGTCAAAACTTGTTTTTCAGCAGAAATAAACATGTTTCTGCAAGTTTGGTCAACCCCATGTAAGTTATGGGGCAGTAACAGTACACTTTTCAAAACGTGTTTTTCAGCCCGAAATAAACGCGTTTTTTCAGACAACTGAATACCCATGTAGCAGCAAGGCTCAGAAGAGCCCACACACTCAGATCTTAACCCCAGTGTGCTGAAAGTGTCAAAACATGTTTTTCAGCAGAAATAAACATGTTTCTGCAAGTTTGGTCAACCCCATGTAAGTTATGGGGCAGTAACAGTACACTTTTCAAAACGTGTTTTTCAGCCCGAAATAAACGCGTTTTTTCAGACAACTGAATCCCCATGTAGCAACAAGGCTCAGAAGAGCCCACACACTCAGATCTTAACCCCAGTGTGCTGAAAGTGTCAAAACATGTTTTTCAGCAGAAATAAACATGTTTCTGCAAGTTTGGTCAACCCCATGTAAGTTATGGGGCAGTAACAGTACACTTTTCAAAACGTGTTTTTCAGCCCGAAATAAACGCGTTTTTTCAGACAACTGAATACCCATGTAGCAGCAAGTCTCAGAAGAGCCCACACACTCAGCTCTTAACCCCAGTGTGCAGAAAGGGTCAAAACGTGTTTTTCAGCAGAAATAAACATGTTTCTGCAAGTTTGGTCAACCCCATGTAAGTTATGGGGCAGTAACAGTACACTCTGCAAAACGTGTTTTTCAGCCCGAAATAAACGCGTTTTTTCAGACAACTGAATACCCATGTAGCAGCAAGGCTCAGAAGAGCCCACACACTCAGATCTTAACCCCAGTGTGCTGAAAGTGTCAAAACATGTTTTTCAGCAGAAATAAACATGTTTCTGCAAGTTTGGTCAACCCCATGTAAGTTATGGGGCAGTAACAGTACACTTTTCAAAACGTGTTTTTCAGCCCGAAATAAACGCGTTTTTTCAGACAACTGAATCCCCATGTAGCAGCAAGGCTCAGAAGAGCCCACACACTCAGATCTTAACCCCAGTGTGCTGAAAGTGTCAAAACATGTTTTTCAGCAGAAATAAACATGTTTCTGCAAGTTTGGTTAACCCCATGTAAGTTATGGGGCAGTAACAGTACACTTTTCAAAACGTGTTTTTCAGCCCGAAATAAACGCGTTTTTTCAGACAACTGAATCCCCATGTAGCAACAAGGCTCAGAAGAGCCCACACACTCAGATCTTAACCCCAGTGTGCTGAAAGTGTCAAAACATGTTTTTCAGCAGAAATAAACATGTTTCTGCAAGTTTGGTCAACCCCATGTAAGTTATGGGGCAGTAACAGTACACTTTTCAAAACGTGTTTTTCAGCCCGAAATAAACGCGTTTTTTCAGACAACTGAATCCCCATGCAGCAACAAGGCTCAGAAGAGCCCACACACTCAGATCTTAACCCAGTGTGCTGAAAGTGTCAAAACTTGTTTTTCAGCAGAAATAAACATGTTTCTGCAAGTTTGGTCAACCCCATGTAAGTTATGGGGCAGTAACAGTACACTTTTCAAAACGTGTTTTTCAGCCCGAAATAAACGCGTTTTTTCAGACAACTGAATACCCATGTAGCAGCAAGGCTCAGAAGAGCCCACACACTCAGATCTTAACCCCAGTGTGCTGAAAGTGTCAAAACATGTTTTTCAGCAGAAATAAACATGTTTCTGCAAGTTTGGTCAACCCCATGTAAGTTATGGGGCAGTAACAGTACACTTTTCAAAACGTGTTTTTCAGCCCGAAATAAACGCGTTTTTTCAGACAACTGAATCCCCATGTAGCAACAAGGCTCAGAAGAGCCCACACACTCAGATCTTAACCCCAGTGTGCAGAAAGGGTCAAAACTTGTTTTTCAGCAGAAATAAACATGTTTCTGCAAGTTTGGTCAACCCCATGTAAGTTATGGGGCAGTAACAGTACACTTTTCAAAACGTGTTTTTCAGCCTGAAATAAACGCGTTTTTTCAGACAACTGAATCCCCATGTAGCAGCAAGGCTCAGAAGAGCCCACACACTCAGATCTTAACCCCAGTGTGCAGAAAGGTTCAAAACATGTTTTTCAGCAGAAATAAACATGTTTCTGCAAGTTTGGTCAACCCCATGTAAGTTATGGGGCAGTAACAGTACACTTTTCAAAACGTGTTTTTCAGCCCGAAATAAACGCGTTTTTTCAGACAACTGAATCCCCATGTAGCAACAAGGCTCAGAAGAGCCCACACACTCAGATCTTAACCCCAGTGTGCTGAAAGTGTCAAAACATGTTTTTCAGCAGAAATAAACATGTTTCTGCAAGTTTGGTCAACCCCATGTAAGTTATGGGGCAGTAACAGTACACTTTTCAAAACGTGTTTTTCAGCCCAAAATAAACGCGTTTTTTCAGACAACTGAATCCCCATGTAGCAACAAGGCTCAGAAGAGCCCACACACTCAGATCTTAACCCCAGTGTGCTGAAAGTGTCAAAACATGTTTTTCAGCAGAAATAAACATGTTTCTGCAAGTTTGGTCAACCCCATGTAAGTTATGGGGCAGTAACAGTACACTTTTCAAAACGTGTTTTTCAGCCCGAAATAAACGCGTTTTTTCAGACAACTGAATCCCCATGTAGCAACAAGGCTCAGAAGAGCCCACACACTCAGATCTTAACCCCAGTGTGCTGAAAGTGTCAAAACATGTTTTTCAGCAGAAATAAACATGTTTCTGCAAGTTTGGTCAACCCCATGTAAGTTATGGGGCAGTAACAGTACACTTTTCAAAACGTGTTTTTCAGCCCGAAATAAACGCGTTTTTTCAGACAACTGAATACCCATGTAGCAGCAAGTCTCAGAAGAGCCCACACACTCAGCTCTTAACCCCAGTGTGCAGAAAGGGTCAAAACGTGTTTTTCAGCAGAAATAAACATGTTTCTGCAAGTTTGGTCAACCCCATGTAAGTTATGGGGCAGTAACAGTACACTCTGCAAAACGTGTTTTTCAGCCCGAAATAAACGCGTTTTTTCAGACAACTGAATCCCCATGTAGCAGCAAGGCTCAGAAGAGCCCACACACTCAGCTCTTAACCCCAGTGTGCAGAAAGGGTCAAAACGTGTTTTTCAGCAGAAATAAACATGTTTCTGCAAGTTTGGTCAACCCCATGTAAGTTATGGGGCAGTAACAGTACACTTTTCAAAACGTGTTTTTCAGCCCGAAATAAACGCCTTTTTTCAGACAACTGAATCCCCATGTAGCAACAAGGCTCAGAAGAGCCCACACACTCAGATCTTAACCCCAGTGTGCTGAAAGTGTCAAAACATGTTTTTCAGCAGAAATAAACATGTTTCTGAAAGTTTGGTCAACCCCATGTAAGTTATGGGGCAGTAACAGTACACTTTTCAAAACGTGTTTTTCAGCCCGAAATAAACGCCTTTTTTCAGACAACTGAATCCCCATGTAGCAACAAGGCTCAGAAGAGCCCACACACTCAGATCTTAACCCCAGTGTGCTGAAAGTGTCAAAACATGTTTTTCAGCAGAAATAAACATGTTTCTGCAAGTTTGGTCAACCCCATGTAAGTTATGGGGCAGTAACAGTACACTTTTCAAAACGTGTTTTTCAGCCCGAAATAAACGCGTTTTTTCAGACAACTGAATACCCATGTAGCAGCAAGTCTCAGAAGAGCCCACACACTCAGCTCTTAACCCCAGTGTGCAGAAAGGGTCAAAACGTGTTTTTCAGCAGAAATAAACATGTTTCTGCAAGTTTGGTCAACCCCATGTAAGTTATGGGGCAGTAACAGTACACTCTGCAAAACGTGTTTTTCAGCCCGAAATAAACGCGTTTTTTCAGACAACTGAATCCCCATGTAGCAGCAAGGCTCAGAAGAGCCCACACACTCAGCTCTTAACCCCAGTGTGCAGAAAGGGTCAAAACGTGTTTTTCAGCAGAAATAAACATGTTTCTGCAAGTTTGGTCAACCCCATGTAAGTTATGGGGCAGTAACAGTACACTCTGCAAAACGTGTTTTTCAGCCCGAAATAAACGCGTTTTTTCAGACAACTGAATCCCCATGTAGCAGCAAGGCTCAGAAGAGCCCACACACTCAGATCTTAACCCCAGTGTGCAGAAAGGTTCAAAACATGTTTTTCAACAGAAATAAACATGTTTCTGCAAGTTTGGTCAACCCCATGTAAGTTATGGGGCAGTAACAGTACACTTTTCAAAACGTGTTTTTCAGCCCGAAATAAACGTGTTTTTTCAGACAACTGAATCCCCATGTAGCAACAAGGCTCAGAAGAGCCCACACACTCAGATCTTAACCCCAGTGTGCTGAAAGTGTCAAAACATGTTTTTCAGCTGAAATAAACATGTTTCTGCAAGTTTGGTCAACCCCATGTAAGTTATGGGGCAGTAACAGTACACTTTTCAAAACGTGTTTTTCAGCCCGAAATAAACGCGTTTTTTCAGACAACTGAATCCCCATGTAGCAACAAGGCTCAGAAGAGCCCACACACTCAGATCTTAACCCCAGTGTGCTGAAGGTGTCAAAACATGTTTTTCAGCAGAAATAAACATGTTTCTGCAAGTTTGGTCAACCCCATGTAAGTTATGGGGCAGTAACAGTACACTTTTCAAAACGTGTTTTTCAGCCCGAAATAAACGCGTTTTTTCAGACAACTGAATACCCATGTAGCAGCAAGTCTCAGAAGAGCCCACACACTCAGCTCTTAACCGCAGTGTGCAGAAAGGGTCAAAACGTGTTTTTCAGCAGAAATAAACATGTTTCTGCAAGTTTGGTCAACCCCATGTAAGTTATGGGGCAGTAACAGTACACTCTGCAAAACGTGTTTTTCAGCCCGAAATAAACGCGTTTTTTCAGACAACTGAATCCCCATGTAGCAGCAAGGCTCAGAAGAGCCCACACACTCAGATCTTAACCCCAGTGTGCAGAAAGGTTCAAAACATGTTTTTCAGCAGAAATAAACATGTCTCTGCAAGTTTGGTCAACCCCATGTAAGTTATGGGGCAGTAACAGTACACTTTTCAAAACGTGTTTTTCAGCCCGAAATAAACGCGTTTTTTCAGACAACTGAATCCCCATGTAGCAACAAGGCTCAGAAGAGCCCACACACTCAGATCTTAACCCCAGTGTGCTGAAAGTGTCTAAACATGTTTTTCAGCAGAAATAAACATGTTTCTGCAAGTTTGGTCAACCCCATGTAAGTTATGGGGCAGTAACAGTACACTTTTCAAAACGTGTTTTTCAGCCCGAAATAAACGCGTTTTTTCAGACAACTGAATCCCCATGTAGCAGCAAGGCTCAGACGAGCCCACACACTCAGATCTTAACCCCAGTGTGCAGAAAGGGTCAAAACGTGTTTTTCAGCAGAAATAAACATGTTTCTGCAAGTTTGGTCAACCCCATGTAAGTTATGGGGCAGTAACAGTACACTCTGCAAAACGTGTTTTTCAGCCCGAAATAAACGCGTTTTTTCAGACAACTGAATCCCCATGTAGCAACAAGGCTCAGAAGAGCCCACACACTCAGATCTTAACCCCAGTGTGCTGAAAGTGTCAAAACATGTTTTTCAGCAGAAATAAACATGTTTCTGCAAGTTTGGTCAACCCCATGTAAGTTATGGGGCAGTAACAGTACACTTTTCAAAACGTGTTTTTCAGCCCGAAATAAACGCGTTTTTTCAGACAACTGAATCCCCATGTAGCAACAAGGCTCAGAAGAGCCCACACACTCAGATCTTAACCCCAGTGTGCTGAAAGTGTCAAAACATGTTTTTCAGCAGAAATAAACATGTTTCTGCAAGTTTGGTCAACCCCATGTAAGTTATGGGGCAGTAACAGTACACTTTTCAAAACGTGTTTTTCAGCCCGAAATAAACGCGTTTTTTCAGACAACTGAATCCCCATGTAGCAACAAGGCTCAGAAGAGACCACACACTCAGATCTTAACCCCAGTGTGCTGAAAGTGTCAAAACATGTTTTTCAGCAGAAATAAACATGTTTCTGCAAGTTTGGTCAACCCCATGTAAGTTATGGGGCAGTAACAGTACACTTTTCAAAACGTGTTTTTCAGCCCGAAATAAACGCGTTTTTTCAGACAACTGAATACCCATGTAGCAGCAAGTCTCAGAAGAGCCCACACACTCAGCTCTTAACCCCAGTGTGCAGAAAGGGTCAAAACGTGTTTTTCAGCAGAAATAAACATGTTTCTGCAAGTTTGGTCAACCCCATGTAAGTTATGGGGCAGTAACAGTACACTCTGCAAAACGTGTTTTTCAGCCCGAAATAAACGCGTTTTTTCAGACAACTGAATCCCCATGTAGCAGCAAGGCTCAGAAGAGCCCACACACTCAGCTCTTAACCCCAGTGTGCAGAAAGGGTCAAAACGTGTTTTTCAGCAGAAATAAACATGTTTCTGCAAGTTTGGTCAACCCCATGTAAGTTATGGGGCAGTAACAGTACACTCTGCAAAACGTGTTTTTCAGCCCGAAATAAACGCGTTTTTTCAGACAACTGAATCCCCATGTAGCAGCAAGGCTCAGAAGAGCCCACACACTCAGATCTTAACCCCAGTGTGCTGAAAGTGTCAAAACATGTTTTTCAGCAGAAATAAACATGTTTCTGCAAGTTTGGTCAACCCCATGTAAGTTATGGGGCAGTAACAGTACACTTTTCAAAACGTGTTTTTCAGCCCGAAATAAACGCGTTTTTTCAGACAACTGAATCCCCATGTAGCAGCAAGGCTCAGAAGAGCCCACACACTCAGATCTTAACCCCAGTGTGCTGAAAGTGTCAAAACATGTTTTTCAGCAGAAATAAACGTTTCTTCAAGTTTGGTCAACCCCATGTAAGTTATGGGGCAGTAACAGTACACTTTTCAAAACGTGTTTTTCAGCCCGAAATAAACGCGTTTTTTCAGACAACTGAATCCCCATGTAGCAACAAGGCTCAGAAGAGCCCACACACTCAGATCTTAACCCCAGTGTGCTGACAGTGTCAAAACATGTTTTTCAGCAGAAATAAACATGTTTCTGCAAGTTTGGTCAACCCCATGTAAGTTATGGGGCAGTAACAGTACACTTTTCAAAACGTGTTTTTCAGCCCGAAATAAACGCGTTTTTTCAGACAACTGAATCCCCATGCAGCAACAAGGCTCAGAAGAGCCCACACACTCAGATCTTAACCCCAGTGTGCTGAAAGTGTCAAAACTTGTTTTTCAGCAGAAATAAACATGTTTCTGCAAGTTTGGTCAACCCCATGTAAGTTATGGGGCAGTAACAGTACACTTTTCAAAACGTGTTTTTCAGCCCGAAATAAACGCGTTTTTCAGACAACTGAATACCCATGTAGCAGCAAGGCTCAGAAGAGCCCACACACTCAGATCTTAACCCCAGTGTGCTGAAAGTGTCAAAACATGTTTTTCAGCAGAAATAAACATGTTTCTGCAAGTTTGGTCAACCCCATGTAAGTTATGGGGCAGTAACAGTACACTTTTCAAAACGTGTTTTTCAGCCCGAAATAAACGCGTTTTTTCAGACAACTGAATCCCCATGCAGCAACAAGGCTCAGAAGAGCCCACACACTCAGATCTTAACCCCAGTGTGCTGAAAGTGTCAAAACTTGTTTTTCAGCAGAAATAAACATGTTTCTGCAAGTTTGGTCAACCCCATGTAAGTTATGGGGCAGTAACAGTACACTTTTCAAAACGTGTTTTTCAGCCCGAAATAAACGCGTTTTTCAGACAACTGAATACCCATGTAGCAGCAAGTCTCAGAAGAGCCCACACACTCAGCTCTTAACCCCAGTGTGCAGAAAGGGTCAAAACGTGTTTTTCAGCAGAAATAAACATGTTTCTGCAAGTTTGGTCAACCCCATGTAAGTTATGGGGCAGTAACAGTACACTCTGCAAAACGTGTTTTTCAGCCCGAAATAAACGCGTTTTTTCAGACAACTGAATCCCCATGTAGCAGCAAGGCTCAGAAGAGCCCACACACTCAGATCTTAACCCCAGTGTGCAGAAAGGTTCAAAACATGTTTTTTCAGCAGAAATAAACATGTCTCTGCAAGTTTGGTCAACCCCATGTAAGTTATGGGGCAGTAACAGTACACTTTTCAAAACGTGTTTTTCAGCCCGAAATAAACGCGTTTTTTCAGACAACTGAATCCCCATGTAGCAACAAGGCTCAGAAGAGCCCACACACTCAGATCTTAACCCCAGTGTGCTGATAGTGTCAAAACATGTTTTTCAGCAGAAATAAACATGTTTCTGCAAGTTTGGTCAACCCCATGTAAGTTATGGGGCAGTAACAGTACACTTTTCAAAACGTGTTTTTCAGCCCGAAATAAACGCGTTTTTTCAGACAACTGAATCCCCATGTAGCAGCAAGGCTCAGACGAGCCCACACACTCAGATCTTAACCCCAGTGTGCAGAAAGGGTCAAAACGTGTTTTTCAGCAGAAATAAACATGTTTCTGCAAGTTTGGTCAACCCCATGTAAGTTATGGGGCAGTAACAGTACACTTTTCAAAACGTGTTTTTCAGCCCGAAATAAACGCGTTTTTTCAGACAACTGAATCCCCATGTAGCAGCAAGGCTCAGAAGAGCCCACACACTCAGATCTTAACCCCAGTGTGCTGAAAGTGTCAAAACATGTTTTTCAGCAGAAATAAACATGTTTCTGCAAGTTTGGTCAACCCCATGTAAGTTATGGGGCAGTAACAGTACACTTTTCAAAACGTGTTTTTCAGCCCGAAATAAACGCGTTTTTTCAGACAACTGAATCCCCATGTAGCAACAAGGCTCAGAAGAGCCCACACACTCAGATCTTAACCCCAGTGTGCTGAAAGTGTCAAAACATGTTTTTCAGCAGAAATAAACATGTTTCTGCAAGTTTGGTCAACCCCATGTAAGTTATGGGGCAGTAACAGTACACTTTTCAAAACGTGTTTTTCAGCCCGAAATAAACGCGTTTTTTCAGACAACTGAATCCCCATGCAGCAACAAGGCTCAGAAGAGCCCACACACTCAGATCTTAACCCCAGTGTGCTGAAAGTGTCAAAACTTGTTTTTCAGCAGAAATAAACATGTTTCTGCAAGTTTGGTCAACCCCATGTAAGTTATGGGGCAGTAACAGTACACTTTTCAAAACGTGTTTTTCAGCCCGAAATAAACGCGTTTTTTCAGACAACTGAATACCCATGTAGCAGCAAGGCTCAGAAGAGCCCACACACTCAGATCTTAACCCCAGTGTGCTGAAAGTGTCAAAACATGTTTTTCAGCAGAAATAAACATGTTTCTGCAAGTTTGGTCAACCCCATGTAAGTTATGGGGCAGTAACAGTACACTTTTCAAAACGTGTTTTTCAGCCCGAAATAAACGCGTTTTTTCAGACAACTGAATCCCCATGTAGCAACAAGGCTCAGAAGAGCCCACACACTCAGATCTTAACCCCAGTGTGCTGAAAGTGTCAAAACATGTTTTTCAGCAGAAATAAACATGTTTCTGCAAGTTTGGTCAACCCCATGTAAGTTATGGGGCAGTAACAGTACACTTTTCAAAACGTGTTTTTCAGCCCGAAATAAACGCGTTTTTTCAGACAACTGAATACCCATGTAGCAGCAAGTCTCAGAAGAGCCCACACACTCAGCTCTTAACCCCAGTGTGCAGAAAGGGTCAAAACGTGTTTTTCAGCAGAAATAAACATGTTTCTGCAAGTTTGGTCAACCCCATGTAAGTTATGGGGCAGTAACAGTACACTCTGCAAAACGTGTTTTTCAGCCCGAAATAAACGCGTTTTTTCAGACAACTGAATACCCATGTAGCAGCAAGGCTCAGAAGAGCCCACACACTCAGATCTTAACCCCAGTGTGCTGAAAGTGTCAAAACATGTTTTTCAGCAGAAATAAACATGTTTCTGCAAGTTTGGTCAACCCCATGTAAGTTATGGGGCAGTAACAGTACACTTTTCAAAACGTGTTTTTCAGCCCGAAATAAACGCGTTTTTTCAGACAACTGAATCCCCATGTAGCAGCAAGGCTCAGAAGAGCCCACACACTCAGATCTTAACCCCAGTGTGCTGAAAGTGTCAAAACATGTTTTTCAGCAGAAATAAACATGTTTCTGCAAGTTTGGTTAACCCCATGTAAGTTATGGGGCAGTAACAGTACACTTTTCAAAACGTGTTTTTCAGCCCGAAATAAACGCGTTTTTTCAGACAACTGAATCCCCATGTAGCAACAAGGCTCAGAAGAGCCCACACACTCAGATCTTAACCCCAGTGTGCTGAAAGTGTCAAAACATGTTTTTCAGCAGAAATAAACATGTTTCTGCAAGTTTGGTCAACCCCATGTAAGTTATGGGGCAGTAACAGTACACTTTTCAAAACGTGTTTTTCAGCCCGAAATAAACGCGTTTTTTCAGACAACTGAATCCCCATGCAGCAACAAGGCTCAGAAGAGCCCACACACTCAGATCTTAACCCAGTGTGCTGAAAGTGTCAAAACTTGTTTTTCAGCAGAAATAAACATGTTTCTGCAAGTTTGGTCAACCCCATGTAAGTTATGGGGCAGTAACAGTACACTTTTCAAAACGTGTTTTTCAGCCCGAAATAAACGCGTTTTTTCAGACAACTGAATACCCATGTAGCAGCAAGGCTCAGAAGAGCCCACACACTCAGATCTTAACCCCAGTGTGCTGAAAGTGTCAAAACATGTTTTTCAGCAGAAATAAACATGTTTCTGCAAGTTTGGTCAACCCCATGTAAGTTATGGGGCAGTAACAGTACACTTTTCAAAACGTGTTTTTCAGCCCGAAATAAACGCGTTTTTTCAGACAACTGAATCCCCATGTAGCAACAAGGCTCAGAAGAGCCCACACACTCAGATCTTAACCCCAGTGTGCAGAAAGGGTCAAAACTTGTTTTTCAGCAGAAATAAACATGTTTCTGCAAGTTTGGTCAACCCCATGTAAGTTATGGGGCAGTAACAGTACACTTTTCAAAACGTGTTTTTCAGCCTGAAATAAACGCGTTTTTTCAGACAACTGAATCCCCATGTAGCAGCAAGGCTCAGAAGAGCCCACACACTCAGATCTTAACCCCAGTGTGCAGAAAGGTTCAAAACATGTTTTTCAGCAGAAATAAACATGTTTCTGCAAGTTTGGTCAACCCCATGTAAGTTATGGGGCAGTAACAGTACACTTTTCAAAACGTGTTTTTCAGCCCGAAATAAACGCGTTTTTTCAGACAACTGAATCCCCATGTAGCAACAAGGCTCAGAAGAGCCCACACACTCAGATCTTAACCCCAGTGTGCTGAAAGTGTCAAAACATGTTTTTCAGCAGAAATAAACATGTTTCTGCAAGTTTGGTCAACCCCATGTAAGTTATGGGGCAGTAACAGTACACTTTTCAAAACGTGTTTTTCAGCCCAAAATAAACGCGTTTTTTCAGACAACTGAATCCCCATGTAGCAACAAGGCTCAGAAGAGCCCACACACTCAGATCTTAACCCCAGTGTGCTGAAAGTGTCAAAACATGTTTTTCAGCAGAAATAAACATGTTTCTGCAAGTTTGGTCAACCCCATGTAAGTTATGGGGCAGTAACAGTACACTTTTCAAAACGTGTTTTTCAGCCCGAAATAAACGCGTTTTTTCAGACAACTGAATCCCCATGTAGCAACAAGGCTCAGAAGAGCCCACACACTCAGATCTTAACCCCAGTGTGCTGAAAGTGTCAAAACATGTTTTTCAGCAGAAATAAACATGTTTCTGCAAGTTTGGTCAACCCCATGTAAGTTATGGGGCAGTAACAGTACACTTTTCAAAACGTGTTTTTCAGCCCGAAATAAACGCGTTTTTTCAGACAACTGAATACCCATGTAGCAGCAAGTCTCAGAAGAGCCCACACACTCAGCTCTTAACCCCAGTGTGCAGAAAGGGTCAAAACGTGTTTTTCAGCAGAAATAAACATGTTTCTGCAAGTTTGGTCAACCCCATGTAAGTTATGGGGCAGTAACAGTACACTCTGCAAAACGTGTTTTTCAGCCCGAAATAAACGCGTTTTTTCAGACAACTGAATCCCCATGTAGCAGCAAGGCTCAGAAGAGCCCACACACTCAGCTCTTAACCCCAGTGTGCAGAAAGGGTCAAAACGTGTTTTTCAGCAGAAATAAACATGTTTCTGCAAGTTTGGTCAACCCCATGTAAGTTATGGGGCAGTAACAGTACACTTTTCAAAACGTGTTTTTCAGCCCGAAATAAACGCCTTTTTTCAGACAACTGAATCCCCATGTAGCAACAAGGCTCAGAAGAGCCCACACACTCAGATCTTAACCCCAGTGTGCTGAAAGTGTCAAAACATGTTTTTCAGCAGAAATAAACATGTTTCTGAAAGTTTGGTCAACCCCATGTAAGTTATGGGGCAGTAACAGTACACTTTTCAAAACGTGTTTTTCAGCCCGAAATAAACGCCTTTTTTCAGACAACTGAATCCCCATGTAGCAACAAGGCTCAGAAGAGCCCACACACTCAGATCTTAACCCCAGTGTGCTGAAAGTGTCAAAACATGTTTTTCAGCAGAAATAAACATGTTTCTGCAAGTTTGGTCAACCCCATGTAAGTTATGGGGCAGTAACAGTACACTTTTCAAAACGTGTTTTTCAGCCCGAAATAAACGCGTTTTTTCAGACAACTGAATACCCATGTAGCAGCAAGTCTCAGAAGAGCCCACACACTCAGCTCTTAACCCCAGTGTGCAGAAAGGGTCAAAACGTGTTTTTCAGCAGAAATAAACATGTTTCTGCAAGTTTGGTCAACCCCATGTAAGTTATGGGGCAGTAACAGTACACTCTGCAAAACGTGTTTTTCAGCCCGAAATAAACGCGTTTTTTCAGACAACTGAATCCCCATGTAGCAGCAAGGCTCAGAAGAGCCCACACACTCAGCTCTTAACCCCAGTGTGCAGAAAGGGTCAAAACGTGTTTTTCAGCAGAAATAAACATGTTTCTGCAAGTTTGGTCAACCCCATGTAAGTTATGGGGCAGTAACAGTACACTCTGCAAAACGTGTTTTTCAGCCCGAAATAAACGCGTTTTTTCAGACAACTGAATCCCCATGTAGCAGCAAGGCTCAGAAGAGCCCACACACTCAGATCTTAACCCCAGTGTGCAGAAAGGTTCAAAACATGTTTTTCAACAGAAATAAACATGTTTCTGCAAGTTTGGTCAACCCCATGTAAGTTATGGGGCAGTAACAGTACACTTTTCAAAACGTGTTTTTCAGCCCGAAATAAACGCGTTTTTTCAGACAACTGAATCCCCATGTAGCAACAAGGCTCAGAAGAGCCCACACACTCAGATCTTAACCCCAGTGTTCTGAAAGTGTCAAAACATGTTTTTCAGCAGAAATAAACATGTTTCTGCAAGTTTGGTCAACCCCATGTAAGTTATGGGGCAGTAACAGTACACTCTGCAAAACGTGTTTTTCAGCCCGAAATAAACGCGTTTTTTCAGACAACTGAATACCCATGTAGCAGCAAGGCTCAGAAGAGCCCACACACTCAGATCTTAACCCCAGTGTGCTGAAAGTGTCAAAACATGTTTTTCAGCAGAAATAAACATGTTTCTGCAAGTTTGGTCAACCCCATGTAAGTTATGGGGCAGTAACAGTACACTTTTCAAAACGTGTTTTTCAGCCCGAAATAAACGCGTTTTTTCAGACAACTGAATCCCCATGTAGCAGCAAGGCTCAGAAGAGCCCACACACTCAGATCTTAACCCCAGTGTGCTGAAAGTGTCAAAACTTGTTTTTCAGCAGAAATAAACATGTTTCTGCAAGTTTGGTCAACCCCATGTAAGTTATGGGGCAGTAACAGTACACTTTTCAAAACGTGTTTTTCAGCCCGAAATAAACGCGTTTTTTCAGACAACTGAATCCCCATGTAGCAACAAGGCTCAGAAGAGCCCACACACTCAGATCTTAACCCCAGTGTGCTGAAAGTGTCAAAACATGTTTTTCAGCAGAAATAAACATGTTTCTGAAAGTTTGGTCAACCCCATGTAAGTTATGGGGCAGTAACAGTACACTTTTCAAAACGTGTTTTTCAGCCCGAAATAAACGCGTTTTTTCAGACAACTGAATCCCCATGTAGCAACAAGGCTCAGAAGAGCCCACACACTCAGATCTTAACCCCAGTGTGCTGAAAGTGTCAAAACATGTTTTTCAGCAGAAATAAACATGTTTCTGCAAGTTTGGTCAACCCCATGTAAGTTATGGGGCAGTAACAGTACACTTTTCAAAACGTGTTTTTCAGCCCGAAATAAACGCGTTTTTTCAGACAACTGAATACCCATGTAGCAGCAAGTCTCAGAAGAGCCCACACACTCAGCTCTTAACCCCAGTGTGCAGAAAGGGTCAAAACGTGTTTTTCAGCAGAAATAAACATGTTTCTGCAAGTTTGGTCAACCCCATGTAAGTTATGGGGCAGTAACAGTACACTCTGCAAAACGTGTTTTTCAGCCCGAAATAAACGCGTTTTTTCAGACAACTGAATCCCCATGTAGCAGCAAGGCTCAGAAGAGCCCACACACTCAGCTCTTAACCCCAGTGTGCAGAAAGGGTCAAAACGTGTTTTTCAGCAGAAATAAACATGTTTCTGCAAGTTTGGTCAACCCCATGTAAGTTATGGGGCAGTAACAGTACACTCTGCAAAACGTGTTTTTCAGCCCGAAATAAACGCGTTTTTTCAGACAACTGAATCCCCATGTAGCAGCAAGGCTCAGAAGAGCCCACACACTCAGATCTTAACCCCAGTGTGCAGAAAGGTTCAAAACATGTTTTTCAGCAGAAATAAACATGTTTCTGCAAGTTTGGTCAACCCCATGTAAGTTATGGGGCAGTAACAGTACACTTTTCAAAACGTGTTTTTCAGCCCGAAATAAACGTGTTTTTTCAGACAACTGAATCCCCATGTAGCAACAAGGCTCAGAAGAGCCCACACACTCAGATCTTAACCCCAGTGTGCTGAAAGTGTCAAAACATGTTTTTCAGCTGAAATAAACATGTTTCTGCAAGTTTGGTCAACCCCATGTAAGTTATGGGGCAGTAACAGTACACTTTTCAAAACGTGTTTTTCAGCCCGAAATAAACGCGTTTTTTCAGACAACTGAATCCCCATGTAGCAACAAGGCTCAGAAGAGCCCACACACTCAGATCTTAACCCCAGTGTGCTGACAGTGTCAAAACATGTTTTTCAGCAGAAATAAACATGTTTCTGCAAGTTTGGTCAACCCCATGTAAGTTATGGGGCAGTAACAGTACACTTTTCAAAACGTGTTTTTCAGCCCGAAATAAACGCGTTTTTCAGACAACTGAATACCCATGTAGCAGCAAGGCTCAGAAGAGCCCACACACTCAGATCTTAACCCCAGTGTGCTGAAAGTGTCAAAACATGTTTTTCAGCAGAAATAAACATGTTTCTGCAAGTTTGGTCAACCCCATGTAAGTTATGGGGCAGTAACAGTACACTTTTCAAAACGTGTTTTTCAGCCCGAAATAAACGCGTTTTTTCAGACAACTGAATACCCATGTAGCAGCAAGTCTCAGAAGAGCCCACACACTCAGCTCTTAACCCCAGTGTGCAGAAAGGGTCAAAACGTGTTTTTCAGCAGAAATAAACATGTTTCTGCAAGTTTGGTCAACCCCATGTAAGTTATGGGGCAGTAACAGTACACTCTGCAAAACGTGTTTTTCAGCCCGAAATAAACGCGTTTTTTCAGACAACTGAATCCCCATGTAGCAGCAAGGCTCAGAAGAGCCCACACACTCAGATCTTAACCCCAGTGTGCAGAAAGGTTCAAAACATGTTTTTTCAGCAGAAATAAACATGTCTCTGCAAGTTTGGTCAACCCCATGTAAGTTATGGGGCAGTAACAGTACACTTTTCAAAACGTGTTTTTCAGCCCGAAATAAACGCGTTTTTTCAGACAACTGAATCCCCATGTAGCAACAAGGCTCAGAAGAGCCCACACACTCAGATCTTAACCCCAGTGTGCTGATAGTGTCAAAACATGTTTTTCAGCAGAAATAAACATGTTTCTGCAAGTTTGGTCAACCCCATGTAAGTTATGGGGCAGTAACAGTACACTTTTCAAAACGTGTTTTTCAGCCCGAAATAAACGCGTTTTTTCAGACAACTGAATCCCCATGTAGCAGCAAGGCTCAGACGAGCCCACACACTCAGATCTTAACCCCAGTGTGCAGAAAGGGTCAAAACGTGTTTTTCAGCAGAAATAAACATGTTTCTGCAAGTTTGGTCAACCCCATGTAAGTTATGGGGCAGTAACAGTACACTCTGCAAAACGTGTTTTTCAGCCCGAAATAAACGCGTTTTTTTCAGACAACTGAATCCCCATGTAGCAGCAAGGCTCAGAAGAGCCCACACACTCAGATCTTAACCCCAGTGTGCTGAAAGTGTCAAAACATGTTTTTCAGCAGAAATAAACATGTTTCTGCAAGTTTGGTCCACCCCATGTAAGTTATGGGGCAGTAACAGTACACTTTTCAAAACGTGTTTTTCAGCCCGAAATAAACGCGTTTTTTCAGACAACTGAATCCCCATGTAGCAACAAGGCTCAGAAGAGCCCACACACTCAGATCTTAACCCCAGTGTGCTGAAAGTGTCAAAACATGTTTTTCAGCAGAAATAAACATGTTTCTGCAAGTTTGGTCAACCCCATGTAAGTTATGGGGCAGTAACAGTACACTCTGCAAAACGTGTTTTTCAGCCCGAAATAAACGCGTTTTTTCAGACAACTGAATACCCATGTAGCAGCAAGGCTCAGAAGAGCCCACACACTCAGATCTTAACCCCAGTGTGCTGAAAGTGTCAAAACATGTTTTTCAGCAGAAATAAACATGTTTCTGCAAGTTTGGTCAACCCCATGTAAGTTATGGGGCAGTAACAGTACACTTTTCAAAACGTGTTTTTCAGCCCGAAATAAACGCGTTTTTTCAGACAACTGAATCCCCATGTAGCAGCAAGGCTCAGAAGAGCCCACACACTCAGATCTTAACCCCAGTGTGCTGAAAGTGTCAAAACATGTTTTTCAGCAGAAATAAACATGTTTCTGCAAGTTTGGTCAACCCCATGTAAGTTATGGGGCAGTAACAGTACACTTTTCAAAACGTGTTTTTCAGCCCGAAATAAACGCGTTTTTTCAGACAACTGAATCCCCATGTAGCAACAAGGCTCAGAAGAGCCCACACACTCAGATCTTAACCCCAGTGTGCTGAAAGTGTCAAAACATGTTTTTCAGCAGAAATAAACATGTTTCTGCAAGTTTGGTCAACCCCATGTAAGTTATGGGGCAGTAACAGTACACTTTTCAAAACGTGTTTTTCAGCCCGAAATAAACGCGTTTTTTCAGACAACTGAATCCCCATGCAGCAACAAGGCTCAGAAGAGCCCACACACTCAGATCTTAACCCCAGTGTGCTGAAAGTGTCAAAACTTGTTTTTCAGCAGAAATAAACATGTTTCTGCAAGTTTGGTCAACCCCATGTAAGTTATGGGGCAGTAACAGTACACTTTTCAAAACGTGTTTTTCAGCCCGAAATAAACGCGTTTTTTCAGACAACTGAATACCCATGTAGCAGCAAGGCTCAGAAGAGCCCACACACTCAGATCTTAACCCCAGTGTGCTGAAAGTGTCAAAACATGTTTTTCAGCAGAAATAAACATGTTTCTGCAAGTTTGGTCAACCCCATGTAAGTTATGGGGCAGTAACAGTACACTTTTCAAAACGTGTTTTTCAGCCCGAAATAAACGCGTTTTTTCAGACAACTGAATCCCCATGTAGCAACAAGGCTCAGAAGAGCCCACACACTCAGATCTTAACCCCAGTGTGCTGAAAGTGTCAAAACATGTTTTTCAGCAGAAATAAACATGTTTCTGCAAGTTTGGTCAACCCCATGTAAGTTATGGGGCAGTAACAGTACACTTTTCAAAACGTGTTTTTCAGCCCGAAATAAACGCGTTTTTTCAGACAACTGAATACCCATGTAGCAGCAAGTCTCAGAAGAGCCCACACACTCAGCTCTTAACCCCAGTGTGCAGAAAGGGTCAAAACGTGTTTTTCAGCAGAAATAAACATGTTTCTGCAAGTTTGGTCAACCCCATGTAAGTTATGGGGCAGTAACAGTACACTCTGCAAAACGTGTTTTTCAGCCCGAAATAAACGCGTTTTTTCAGACAACTGAATCCCCATGTAGCAGCAAGGCTCAGAAGAGCCCACACACTCAGATCTTAACCCCAGTGTGCAGAAAGGTTCAAAACATGTTTTTCAGCAGAAATAAACATGTTTCTGCAAGTTTGGTCAACCCCATGTAAGTTATGGGGCAGTAACAGTACACTTTTCAAAACGTGTTTTTCAGCCCGAAATAAACGCGTTTTTTCAGACAACTGAATCCCCATGTAGCAACAAGGCTCAGAAGAGCCCACACACTCAGATCTTAACCCCAGTGTGCAGAAAGGGTCAAAACTTGTTTTTCAGCAGAAATAAACATGTTTCTGCAAGTTTGGTCAACCCCATGTAAGTTATGGGGCAGTAACAGTACACTTTTCAAAACGTGTTTTTCAGCCCGAAATAAACGCGTTTTTTCAGACAACTGAATCCCCATGTAGCAACAAGGCTCAGAAGAGCCCACACACTCAGATCTTAACCCCAGTGTGCTGAAAGTGTCAAAACATGTTTTTCAGCAGAAATAAACATGTTTCTGCAAGTTTGGTCAACCCCATGTAAGTTATGGGGCAGTAACAGTACACTTTTCAAAACGTGTTTTTCAGCCCGAAATAAACGCGTTTTTTCAGACAACTGAATCCCCATGTAGCAACAAGGCTCAGAAGAGCCCACACACTCAGATCTTAACCCCAGTGTGCTGAAAGTGTCAAAACATGTTTTTCAGCAGAAATAAACATGTTTCTGAAAGTTTGGTCAACCCCATGTAAGTTATGGGGCAGTAACAGTACACTTTTCAAAACGTGTTTTTCAGCCCGAAATAAACGCGTTTTTTCAGACAACTGAATCCCCATGTAGCAACAAGGCTCAGAAGAGCCCACACACTCAGATCTTAACCCCAGTGTGCTGAAAGTGTCAAAACATGTTTTTCAGCAGAAATAAACATGTTTCTGCAAGTTTGGTCAACCCCATGTAAGTTATGGGGCAGTAACAGTACACTTTTCAAAACGTGTTTTTCAGCCCGAAATAAACGCGTTTATTCAGTCAACTGAATACCCATGTAGCAGCAAGTCTCAGAAGAGCCCACACACTCAGCTCTTAACCCCAGTGTGCAGAAAGGGTCAAAACGTGTTTTTCAGCAGAAATAAACATGTTTCTGCAAGTTTGGTCAACCCCATGTAAGTTATGGGGCAGTAACAGTACACTCTGCAAAACGTGTTTTTCAGCCCGAAATAAACGCGTTTTTTCAGACAACTGAATCCCCATGTAGCAGCAAGGCTCAGAAGAGCCCACACACTCAGCTCTTAACCCCAGTGTGCAGAAAGGGTCAAAACGTGTTTTTCAGCAGAAATAAACATGTTTCTGCAAGTTTGGTCAACCCCATGTAAGTTATGGGGCAGTAACAGTACACTCTGCAAAACGTGTTTTTCAGCCCGAAATAAACACGTTTTTTCAGACAACTGAATCCCCATGTAGCAGCAAGGCTCAGAAGAGCCCACACACTCAGATCTTAACCCCAGTGTGCAGAAAGGTTCAAAACATGTTTTTCAGCAGAAATAAACATGTTTCTGCAAGTTTGGTCAACCCCATGTAAGTTATGGGGCAGTAACAGTACACTTTTCAAAACGTGTTTTTCAGCCCGAAATAAACGTGTTTTTTCAGACAACTGAATCCCCATGTAGCAACAAGGCTCAGAAGAGCCCACACACTCAGATCTTAACCCCAGTGTGCTGAAAGTGTCAAAACATGTTTTTCAGCTGAAATAAACATGTTTCTGCAAGTTTGGTCAACCCCATGTAAGTTATGGGGCAGTAACAGTACACTTTTCAAAACGTGTTTTTCAGCCCGAAATAAACGCGTTTTTTCAGACAACTGAATCCCCATGTAGCAACAAGGCTCAGAAGAGCCCACACACTCAGATCTTAACCCCAGTGTGCTGAAGGTGTCAAAACATGTTTTTCAGCAGAAATAAACATGTTTCTGCAAGTTTGGTCAACCCCATGTAAGTTATGGGGCAGTAACAGTACACTTTTCAAAACGTGTTTTTCAGCCCGAAATAAACGCGTTTTTTCAGACAACTGAATACCCATGTAGCAGCAAGGCTCAGAAGAGCCCACACACTCAGATCTTAACCCCAGTGTGCAGAAAGGTTCAAAACATGTTTTTCAGCAGAAATAAACATGTCTCTGCAAGTTTGGTCAACCCCATGTAAGTTATGGGGCAGTAACAGTACACTTTTCAAAACGTGTTTTTCAGCCCGAAATAAACGCGTTTTTTCAGACAACTGAATCCCCATGTAGCAGCAAGGCTCAGACGAGCCCACACACTCAGATCTTAACCCCAGTGTGCAGAAAGGGTCAAAACGTGTTTTTCAGCAGAAATAAACATGTTTCTGCAAGTTTGGTCAACCCCATGTAAGTTATGGGGCAGTAACAGTACACTCTGCAAAACGTGTTTTTCAGCCCGAAATAAACGCGTTTTTTCAGACAACTGAATCCCCATGTAGCAGCAAGGCTCAGAAGAGCCCACACACTCAGATCTTAACCCCAGTGTGCTGAAAGTGTCAAAACATGTTTTTCAGCAGAAATAAACATGTTTCTGCAAGTTTGGTCAACCCCATGTAAGTTATGGGGCAGTAACAGTACACTTTTCAAAACGTGTTTTTCAGCCCGAAATAAACGCGTTTTTTCAGACAACTGAATCCCCATGTAGCAACAAGGCTCAGAAGAGCCCACACACTCAGATCTTAACCCCAGTGTGCTGAAAGTGTCAAAACATGTTTTTCAGCAGAAATAAACATGTTTCTGCAAGTTTGGTCAACCCCATGTAAGTTATGGGGCAGTAACAGTACACTCTGCAAAACGTGTTTTTCAGCCCGAAATAAACGCGTTTTTTCAGACAACTGAATACCCATGTAGCAGCAAGGCTCAGAAGAGCCCACACACTCAGATCTTAACCCCAGTGTGCTGAAAGTGTCAAAACATGTTTTTCAGCAGAAATAAACATGTTTCTGCAAGTTTGGTCAACCCCATGTAAGTTATGGGGCAGTAACAGTACACTTTTCAAAACGTGTTTTTCAGCCCGAAATAAACGCGTTTTTTCAGACAACTGAATCCCCATGTAGCAGCAAGGCTCAGAAGAGCCCACACACTCAGATCTTAACCCCAGTGTGCTGAAAGTGTCAAAACATGTTTTTCAGCAGAAATAAACATGTTTCTGCAAGTTTGGTTAACCCCATGTAAGTTATGGGGCAGTAACAGTACACTTTTCAAAACGTGTTTTTCAGCCCGAAATAAACGCGTTTTTTCAGACAACTGAATCCCCATGTAGCAACAAGGCTCAGAAGAGCCCACACACTCAGATCTTAACCCCAGTGTGCTGAAAGTGTCAAAACATGTTTTTCAGCAGAAATAAACATGTTTCTGCAAGTTTGGTCAACCCCATGTAAGTTATGGGGCAGTAACAGTACACTTTTCAAAACGTGTTTTTCAGCCCGAAATAAACGCGTTTTTTCAGACAACTGAATCCCCATGCAGCAACAAGGCTCAGAAGAGCCCACACACTCAGATCTTAACCCCAGTGTGCTGAAAGTGTCAAAACTTGTTTTTCAGCAGAAATAAACATGTTTCTGCAAGTTTGGTCAACCCCATGTAAGTTATGGGGCAGTAACAGTACACTTTTCAAAACGTGTTTTTCAGCCCGAAATAAACGCGTTTTTTCAGACAACTGAATACCCATGTAGCAGCAAGGCTCAGAAGAGCCCACACACTCAGATCTTAACCCCAGTGTGCTGAAAGTGTCAAAACATGTTTTTCAGCAGAAATAAACATGTTTCTGCAAGTTTGGTCAACCCCATGTAAGTTATGGGGCAGTAACAGTACACTTTTCAAAACGTGTTTTTCAGCCCGAAATAAACGCGTTTTTTCAGACAACTGAATCCCCATGTAGCAACAAGGCTCAGAAGAGCCCACACACTCAGATCTTAACCCCAGTGTGCAGAAAGGGTCAAAACTTGTTTTTCAGCAGAAATAAACATGTTTCTGCAAGTTTGGTCAACCCCATGTAAGTTATGGGGCAGTAACAGTACACTTTTCAAAACGTGTTTTTCAGCCCGAAATAAACGCGTTTTTTCAGACAACTGAATCCCCATGTAGCAGCAAGGCTCAGAAGAGCCCACACACTCAGATCTTAACCCCAGTGTGCAGAAAGGTTCAAAACATGTTTTTCAGCAGAAATAAACATGTTTCTGCAAGTTTGGTCAACCCCATGTAAGTTATGGGGCAGTAACAGTACACTTTTCAAAACGTGTTTTTCAGCCCGAAATAAACGCGTTTTTTCAGACAACTGAATCCCCATGTAGCAACAAGGCTCAGAAGAGCCCACACACACAGATCTTAACCCCAGTGTGCTGAAAGTGTCAAAACATGTTTTTCAGCAGAAATAAACATGTTTCTGCAAGTTTGGTCAACCCCATGTAAGTTATGGGGCAGTAACAGTACACTTTTCAAAACGTGTTTTTCAGCCCGAAATAAACGCGTTTTTTCAGACAACTGAATCCCCATGTAGCAACAAGGCTCAGAAGAGCCCACACACTCAGATCTTAACCCCAGTGTGCTGAAAGTGTCAAAACATGTTTTTCAGCAGAAATAAACATGTTTCTGCAAGTTTGGTCAACCCCATGTAAGTTATGGGGCAGTAACAGTACACTTTTCAAAACGTGTTTTTCAGCCCGAAATAAACGCGTTTTTTCAGACAACTGAATACCCATGTAGCAGCAAGTCTCAGAAGAGCCCACACACTCAGCTCTTAACCCCAGTGTGCAGAAAGGGTCAAAACGTGTTTTTCAGCAGAAATAAACATGTTTCTGCAAGTTTGGTCAACCCCATGTAAGTTATGGGGCAGTAACAGTACACTCTGCAAAACGTGTTTTTCAGCCCGAAATAAACGCGTTTTTTCAGACAACTGAATCCCCATGTAGCAGCAAGGCTCAGAAGAGCCCACACACTCAGCTCTTAACCCCAGTGTGCAGAAAGGGTCAAAACGTGTTTTTCAGCAGAAATAAACATGTTTCTGCAAGTTTGGTCAACCCCATGTAAGTTATGGGGCAGTAACAGTACACTTTTCAAAACGTGTTTTTCAGCCCGAAATAAACGCGTTTTTTCAGACAACTGAATCCCCATGTAGCAACAAGGCTCAGAAGAGCCCACACACTCAGATCTTAACCCCAGTGTGCTGAAAGTGTCAAAACATGTTTTTCAGCAGAAATAAACATGTTTCTGAAAGTTTGGTCAACCCCATGTAAGTTATGGGGCAGTAACAGTACACTTTTCAAAACGTGTTTTTCAGCCCGAAATAAACGCGTTTTTTCAGACAACTGAATCCCCATGTAGCAACAAGGCTCAGAAGAGCCCACACACTCAGATCTTAACCCCAGTGTGCTGAAAGTGTCAAAACATGTTTTTCAGCAGAAATAAACATGTTTCTGCAAGTTTGGTCAACCCCATGTAAGTTATGGGGCAGTAACAGTACACTTTTCAAAACGTGTTTTTCAGCCCGAAATAAACGCGTTTTTTCAGACAACTGAATACCCATGTAGCAGCAAGTCTCAGAAGAGCCCACACACTCAGCTCTTAACCCCAGTGTGCAGAAAGGGTCAAAACGTGTTTTTCAGCAGAAATAAACATGTTTCTGCAAGTTTGGTCAACCCCATGTAAGTTATGGGGCAGTAACAGTACACTCTGCAAAACGTGTTTTTCAGCCCGAAATAAACGCGTTTTTTCAGACAACTGAATCCCCATGTAGCAGCAAGGCTCAGAAGAGCCCACACACTCAGCTCTTAACCCCAGTGTGCAGAAAGGGTCAAAACGTGTTTTTCAGCAGAAATAAACATGTTTCTGCAAGTTTGGTCAACCCCATGTAAGTTATGGGGCAGTAACAGTACACTCTGCAAAACGTGTTTTTCAGCCCGAAATAAACGCGTTTTTTCAGACAACTGAATCCCCATGTAGCAGCAAGGCTCAGAAGAGCCCACACACTCAGATCTTAACCCCAGTGTGCAGAAAGGTTCAAAACATGTTTTTCAGCAGAAATAAACATGTTTCTGCAAGTTTGGTCAACCCCATGTAAGTTATGGGGCAGTAACAGTACACTTTTCAAAACGTGTTTTTCAGCCCGAAATAAACGTGTTTTTTCAGACAACTGAATCCCCATGTAGCAACAAGGCTCAGAAGAGCCCACACACTCAGATCTTAACCCCAGTGTGCTGAAAGTGTCAAAACATGTTTTTCAGCTGAAATAAACATGTTTCTGCAAGTTTGGTCAACCCCATGTAAGTTATGGGGCAGTAACAGTACACTTTTCAAAACGTGTTTTTCAGCCCGAAATAAACGCGTTTTTTCAGACAACTGAATCCCCATGTAGCAACAAGGCTCAGAAGAGCCCACACACTCAGATCTTAACCCCAGTGTGCTGAAGGTGTCAAAACATGTTTTTCAGCAGAAATAAACATGTTTCTGCAAGTTTTGTCAACCCCATGTAAGTTATGGGGCAGTAACAGTACACTTTTCAAAACGTGTTTTTCAGCCCGAAATAAACGCGTTTTTTCAGACAACTGAATACCCATGTAGCAGCAAGTCTCAGAAGAGCCCACACACTCAGCTCTTAACCCCAGTGTGCAGAAAGGGTCAAAACGTGTTTTTCAGCAGAAATAAACATGTTTCTGCAAGTTTGGTCAACCCCATGTAAGTTATGGGGCAGTAACAGTACACTCTGCAAAACGTGTTTTTCAGCCCGAAATAAACGCGTTTTTTCAGACAACTGAATCCCCATGTAGCAGCAAGGCTCAGAAGAGCCCACACACTCAGATCTTAACCCCAGTGTGCAGAAAGGTTCAAAACATGTTTTTCAGCAGAAATAAACATGTCTCTGCAAGTTTGGTCAACCCCATGTAAGTTATGGGGCAGTAACAGTACACTTTTCAAAACGTGTTTTTCAGCCCGAAATAAACGCGTTTTTTCAGACAACTGAATCCCCATGTAGCAACAAGGCTCAGAAGAGCCCACACACTCAGATCTTAACCCCAGTGTGCTGAAAGTGTCAAAACATGTTTTTCAGCAGAAATAAACGTGTTTCTGCAAGTTTGGTCAACCCCATGTAAGTTATGGGGCAGTAACAGTACACTTTTCAAAACGTGTTTTTCAGCCCGAAATAAACGCGTTTTTTCAGACAACTGAATCCCCATGTAGCAGCAAGGCTCAGACGAGCCCACACACTCAGATCTTAACCCCAGTGTGCAGAAAGGGTCAAAACGTGTTTTTCAGCAGAAATAAACATGTTTCTGCAAGTTTGGTCAACCCCATGTAAGTTATGGGGCAGTAACAGTACACTCTGCAAAACGTGTTTTTCAGCCCGAAATAAACGCGTTTTTTCAGACAACTGAATCCCCATGTAGCAGCAAGGCTCAGAAGAGCCCACACACTCAGATCTTAACCCCAGTGTGCTGAAAGTGTCAAAACATGTTTTTCAGCAGAAATAAACATGTTTCTGCAAGTTTGGTCAACCCCATGTAAGTTATGGGGCAGTAACAGTACACTTTTCAAAACGTGTTTTTCAGCCCGAAATAAACGCGTTTTTTCAGACAACTGAATCCCCATGTAGCAACAAGGCTCAGAAGAGCCCACACACTCAGATCTTAACCCCAGTGTGCTGAAAGTGTCAAAACATGTTTTTCAGCAGAAATAAACATGTTTCTGCAAGTTTGGTCAACCCCATGTAAGTTATGGGGCAGTAACAGTACACTCTGCAAAACGTGTTTTTCAGCCCGAAATAAACGCGTTTTTTCAGACAACTGAATACCCATGTAGCAGCAAGGCTCAGAAGAGCCCACACACTCAGATCTTAACCCCAGTGTGCTGAAAGTGTCAAAACATGTTTTTCAGCAGAAATAAACATGTTTCTGCAAGTTTGGTCAACCCCATGTAAGTTATGGGGCAGTAACAGTACACTTTTCAAAACGTGTTTTTCAGCCCGAAATAAACGCGTTTTTTCAGACAACTGAATCCCCATGTAGCAACAAGGCTCAGAAGAGCCCACACACTCAGATCTTAACCCCAGTGTGCTGAAAGTGTCAAAACATGTTTTTCAGCAGAAATAAACATGTTTCTGCAAGTTTGGTCAACCCCATGTAAGTTATGGGGCAGTAACAGTACACTCTGCAAAACGTGTTTTTCAGCCCGAAATAAACGCGTTTTTTCAGACAACTGAATACCCATGTAGCAGCAAGGCTCAGAAGAGCCCACACACTCAGATCTTAACCCCAGTGTGCTGAAAGTGTCAAAACATGTTTTTCAGCAGAAATAAACATGTTTCTGCAAGTTTGGTCAACCCCATGTAAGTTATGGGGCAGTAACAGTACACTTTTCAAAACGTGTTTTTCAGCCCGAAATAAACGCGTTTTTTCAGACAACTGAATCCCCATGTAGCAGCAAGGCTCAGAAGAGCCCACACACTCAGATCTTAACCCCAGTGTGCTGAAAGTGTCAAAACATGTTTTTCAGCAGAAATAAACATGTTTCTGCAAGTTTGGTTAACCCCATGTAAGTTATGGGGCAGTAACAGTACACTTTTCAAAACGTGTTTTTCAGCCCGAAATAAACGCGTTTTTTCAGACAACTGAATCCCCATGTAGCAACAAGGCTCAGAAGAGCCCACACACTCAGATCTTAACCCCAGTGTGCTGAAAGGGTCAAAACTTGTTTTTCAGCAGAAATAAACATGTTTCTGCAAGTTTGGTCAACCCCATGTAAGTTATGGGGCAGTAACAGTACACTTTTCAAAACGTGTTTTTCAGCCCGAAATAAACGCGTTTTTTCAGACAACTGAATACCCATGTAGCAGCAAGGCTCAGAAGAGCCCACACACTCAGATCTTAACCCCAGTGTGCTGAAAGGTTCAAAACATGTTTTTCAGCAGAAATAAACATGTTTCTGCAAGTTTGGTCAACCCCATGTAAGTTATGGGGCAGTAACAGTACACTTTTCAAAACGTGTTTTTCAGCCCGAAATAAACGCGTTTTTTCAGACAACTGAATCCCCATGTAGCAACAAGGCTCAGAAGAGCCCACACACTCAGATCTTAACCCCAGTGTGCAGAAAGGGTCAAAACTTGTTTTTCAGCAGAAATAAACATGTTTCTGCAAGTTTGGTCAACCCCATGTAAGTTATGGGGCAGTAACAGTACACTTTTCAAAACGTGTTTTTCAGCCCGAAATAAACGCGTTTTTTCAGACAACTGAATCCCCATGTAGCAGCAAGGCTCAGAAGAGCCCACACACTCAGATCTTAACCCCAGTGTGCAGAAAGGTTCAAAACATGTTTTTCAGCAGAAATAAACATGTTTCTGCAAGTTTGGTCAACCCCATGTAAGTTATGGGGCAGTAACAGTACACTTTTCAAAACGTGTTTTTCAGCCCGAAATAAACGCGTTTTTTCAGACAACTGAATCCCCATGTAGCAACAAGGCTCAGAAGAGCCCACACACTCAGATCTTAACCCCAGTGTGCTGAAAGTGTCAAAACATGTTTTTCAGCAGAAATAAACATGTTTCTGCAAGTTTGGTCAACCCCATGTAAGTTATGGGGCAGTAACAGTACACTTTTCAAAACGTGTTTTTCAGCCCGAAATAAACGCGTTTTTTCAGACAACTGAATCCCCATGCAGCAACAAGGCTCAGAAGAGCCCACACACTCAGATCTTAACCCCAGTGTGCTGAAAGTGTCAAAACTTGTTTTTCAGCAGAAATAAACATGTTTCTGCAAGTTTGGTCAACCCCATGTAAGTTATGGGGCAGTAACAGTACACTTTTCAAAACGTGTTTTTCAGCCCGAAATAAACGCGTTTTTTCAGACAACTGAATACCCATGTAGCAGCAAGTCTCAGAAGAGCCCACACACTCAGCTCTTAACCCCAGTGTGCAGAAAGGGTCAAAACGTGTTTTTCAGCAGAAATAAACATGTTTCTGCAAGTTTGGTCAACCCCATGTAAGTTATGGGGCAGTAACAGTACACTCTGCAAAACGTGTTTTTCAGCCCGAAATAAACGCGTTTTTTCAGACAACTGAATCCCCATGTAGCAGCAAGGCTCAGAAGAGCCCACACACTCAGCTCTTAACCCCAGTGTGCAGAAAGGGTCAAAACGTGTTTTTCAGCAGAAATAAACATGTTTCTGCAAGTTTGGTCAACCCCATGTAAGTTATGGGGCAGTAACAGTACACTCTGCAAAACGTGTTTTTCAGCCCGAAATAAACGCGTTTTTTCAGACAACTGAATCCCCATGTAGCAGCAAGGCTCAGAAGAGCCCACACACTCAGATCTTAACCCCAGTGTGCTGAAAGTGTCAAAACATGTTTTTCAGCAGAAATAAACATGTTTCTGCAAGTTTGGTCAACCCCATGTAAGTTATGGGGCAGTAACAGTACACTTTTCAAAACGTGTTTTTCAGCCCGAAATAAACGCGTTTTTTCAGACAACTGAATCCCCATGTAGCAGCAAGGCTCAGAAGAGCCCACACACTCAGATCTTAACCCCAGTGTGCTGAAAGTGTCAAAACATGTTTTTCAGCAGAAATAAACGTTTCTTCAAGTTTGGTCAACCCCATGTAAGTTATGGGGCAGTAACAGTACACTTTTCAAAACGTGTTTTTCAGCCCGAAATAAACGCGTTTTTTCAGACAACTGAATCCCCATGTAGCAACAAGGCTCAGAAGAGCCCACACACTCAGATCTTAACCCCAGTGTGCTGACAGTGTCAAAACATGTTTTTCAGCAGAAATAAACATGTTTCTGCAAGTTTGGTCAACCCCATGTAAGTTATGGGGCAGTAACAGTACACTTTTCAAAACGTGTTTTTCAGCCCGAAATAAACGCGTTTTTTCAGACAACTGAATCCCCATGCAGCAACAAGGCTCAGAAGAGCCCACACACTCAGATCTTAACCCCAGTGTGCTGAAAGTGTCAAAACTTGTTTTTCAGCAGAAATAAACATGTTTCTGCAAGTTTGGTCAACCCCATGTAAGTTATGGGGCAGTAACAGTACACTTTTCAAAACGTGTTTTTCAGCCCGAAATAAACGCGTTTTTCAGACAACTGAATACCCATGTAGCAGCAAGGCTCAGAAGAGCCCACACACTCAGATCTTAACCCCAGTGTGCTGAAAGTGTCAAAACATGTTTTTCAGCAGAAATAAACATGTTTCTGCAAGTTTGGTCAACCCCATGTAAGTTATGGGGCAGTAACAGTACACTTTTCAAAACGTGTTTTTCAGCCCGAAATAAACGCGTTTTTTCAGACAACTGAATCCCCATGCAGCAACAAGGCTCAGAAGAGCCCACACACTCAGATCTTAACCCCAGTGTGCTGAAAGTGTCAAAACTTGTTTTTCAGCAGAAATAAACATGTTTCTGCAAGTTTGGTCAACCCCATGTAAGTTATGGGGCAGTAACAGTACACTTTTCAAAACGTGTTTTTCAGCCCGAAATAAACGCGTTTTTCAGACAACTGAATACCCATGTAGCAGCAAGTCTCAGAAGAGCCCACACACTCAGCTCTTAACCCCAGTGTGCAGAAAGGGTCAAAACGTGTTTTTCAGCAGAAATAAACATGTTTCTGCAAGTTTGGTCAACCCCATGTAAGTTATGGGGCAGTAACAGTACACTCTGCAAAACGTGTTTTTCAGCCCGAAATAAACGCGTTTTTTCAGACAACTGAATCCCCATGTAGCAGCAAGGCTCAGAAGAGCCCACACACTCAGATCTTAACCCCAGTGTGCAGAAAGGTTCAAAACATGTTTTTTCAGCAGAAATAAACATGTCTCTGCAAGTTTGGTCAACCCCATGTAAGTTATGGGGCAGTAACAGTACACTTTTCAAAACGTGTTTTTCAGCCCGAAATAAACGCGTTTTTTCAGACAACTGAATCCCCATGTAGCAACAAGGCTCAGAAGAGCCCACACACTCAGATCTTAACCCCAGTGTGCTGATAGTGTCAAAACATGTTTTTCAGCAGAAATAAACATGTTTCTGCAAGTTTGGTCAACCCCATGTAAGTTATGGGGCAGTAACAGTACACTTTTCAAAACGTGTTTTTCAGCCCGAAATAAACGCGTTTTTTCAGACAACTGAATCCCCATGTAGCAGCAAGGCTCAGACGAGCCCACACACTCAGATCTTAACCCCAGTGTGCAGAAAGGGTCAAAACGTGTTTTTCAGCAGAAATAAACATGTTTCTGCAAGTTTGGTCAACCCCATGTAAGTTATGGGGCAGTAACAGTACACTTTTCAAAACGTGTTTTTCAGCCCGAAATAAACGCGTTTTTTCAGACAACTGAATCCCCATGTAGCAGCAAGGCTCAGAAGAGCCCACACACTCAGATCTTAACCCCAGTGTGCTGAAAGTGTCAAAACATGTTTTTCAGCAGAAATAAACATGTTTCTGCAAGTTTGGTCAACCCCATGTAAGTTATGGGGCAGTAACAGTACACTTTTCAAAACGTGTTTTTCAGCCCGAAATAAACGCGTTTTTTCAGACAACTGAATCCCCATGTAGCAACAAGGCTCAGAAGAGCCCACACACTCAGATCTTAACCCCAGTGTGCTGAAAGTGTCAAAACATGTTTTTCAGCAGAAATAAACATGTTTCTGCAAGTTTGGTCAACCCCATGTAAGTTATGGGGCAGTAACAGTACACTTTTCAAAACGTGTTTTTCAGCCCGAAATAAACGCGTTTTTTCAGACAACTGAATCCCCATGCAGCAACAAGGCTCAGAAGAGCCCACACACTCAGATCTTAACCCCAGTGTGCTGAAAGTGTCAAAACTTGTTTTTCAGCAGAAATAAACATGTTTCTGCAAGTTTGGTCAACCCCATGTAAGTTATGGGGCAGTAACAGTACACTTTTCAAAACGTGTTTTTCAGCCCGAAATAAACGCGTTTTTTCAGACAACTGAATACCCATGTAGCAGCAAGGCTCAGAAGAGCCCACACACTCAGATCTTAACCCCAGTGTGCTGAAAGTGTCAAAACATGTTTTTCAGCAGAAATAAACATGTTTCTGCAAGTTTGGTCAACCCCATGTAAGTTATGGGGCAGTAACAGTACACTTTTCAAAACGTGTTTTTCAGCCCGAAATAAACGCGTTTTTTCAGACAACTGAATCCCCATGTAGCAACAAGGCTCAGAAGAGCCCACACACTCAGATCTTAACCCCAGTGTGCTGAAAGTGTCAAAACATGTTTTTCAGCAGAAATAAACATGTTTCTGCAAGTTTGGTCAACCCCATGTAAGTTATGGGGCAGTAACAGTACACTTTTCAAAACGTGTTTTTCAGCCCGAAATAAACGCGTTTTTTCAGACAACTGAATACCCATGTAGCAGCAAGTCTCAGAAGAGCCCACACACTCAGCTCTTAACCCCAGTGTGCAGAAAGGGTCAAAACGTGTTTTTCAGCAGAAATAAACATGTTTCTGCAAGTTTGGTCAACCCCATGTAAGTTATGGGGCAGTAACAGTACACTCTGCAAAACGTGTTTTTCAGCCCGAAATAAACGCGTTTTTTCAGACAACTGAATACCCATGTAGCAGCAAGGCTCAGAAGAGCCCACACACTCAGATCTTAACCCCAGTGTGCTGAAAGTGTCAAAACATGTTTTTCAGCAGAAATAAACATGTTTCTGCAAGTTTGGTCAACCCCATGTAAGTTATGGGGCAGTAACAGTACACTTTTCAAAACGTGTTTTTCAGCCCGAAATAAACGCGTTTTTTCAGACAACTGAATCCCCATGTAGCAGCAAGGCTCAGAAGAGCCCACACACTCAGATCTTAACCCCAGTGTGCTGAAAGTGTCAAAACATGTTTTTCAGCAGAAATAAACATGTTTCTGCAAGTTTGGTTAACCCCATGTAAGTTATGGGGCAGTAACAGTACACTTTTCAAAACGTGTTTTTCAGCCCGAAATAAACGCGTTTTTTCAGACAACTGAATCCCCATGTAGCAACAAGGCTCAGAAGAGCCCACACACTCAGATCTTAACCCCAGTGTGCTGAAAGTGTCAAAACATGTTTTTCAGCAGAAATAAACATGTTTCTGCAAGTTTGGTCAACCCCATGTAAGTTATGGGGCAGTAACAGTACACTTTTCAAAACGTGTTTTTCAGCCCGAAATAAACGCGTTTTTTCAGACAACTGAATCCCCATGCAGCAACAAGGCTCAGAAGAGCCCACACACTCAGATCTTAACCCAGTGTGCTGAAAGTGTCAAAACTTGTTTTTCAGCAGAAATAAACATGTTTCTGCAAGTTTGGTCAACCCCATGTAAGTTATGGGGCAGTAACAGTACACTTTTCAAAACGTGTTTTTCAGCCCGAAATAAACGCGTTTTTTCAGACAACTGAATACCCATGTAGCAGCAAGGCTCAGAAGAGCCCACACACTCAGATCTTAACCCCAGTGTGCTGAAAGTGTCAAAACATGTTTTTCAGCAGAAATAAACATGTTTCTGCAAGTTTGGTCAACCCCATGTAAGTTATGGGGCAGTAACAGTACACTTTTCAAAACGTGTTTTTCAGCCCGAAATAAACGCGTTTTTTCAGACAACTGAATCCCCATGTAGCAACAAGGCTCAGAAGAGCCCACACACTCAGATCTTAACCCCAGTGTGCAGAAAGGGTCAAAACTTGTTTTTCAGCAGAAATAAACATGTTTCTGCAAGTTTGGTCAACCCCATGTAAGTTATGGGGCAGTAACAGTACACTTTTCAAAACGTGTTTTTCAGCCTGAAATAAACGCGTTTTTTCAGACAACTGAATCCCCATGTAGCAGCAAGGCTCAGAAGAGCCCACACACTCAGATCTTAACCCCAGTGTGCAGAAAGGTTCAAAACATGTTTTTCAGCAGAAATAAACATGTTTCTGCAAGTTTGGTCAACCCCATGTAAGTTATGGGGCAGTAACAGTACACTTTTCAAAACGTGTTTTTCAGCCCGAAATAAACGCGTTTTTTCAGACAACTGAATCCCCATGTAGCAACAAGGCTCAGAAGAGCCCACACACTCAGATCTTAACCCCAGTGTGCTGAAAGTGTCAAAACATGTTTTTCAGCAGAAATAAACATGTTTCTGCAAGTTTGGTCAACCCCATGTAAGTTATGGGGCAGTAACAGTACACTTTTCAAAACGTGTTTTTCAGCCCAAAATAAACGCGTTTTTTCAGACAACTGAATCCCCATGTAGCAACAAGGCTCAGAAGAGCCCACACACTCAGATCTTAACCCCAGTGTGCTGAAAGTGTCAAAACATGTTTTTCAGCAGAAATAAACATGTTTCTGCAAGTTTGGTCAACCCCATGTAAGTTATGGGGCAGTAACAGTACACTTTTCAAAACGTGTTTTTCAGCCCGAAATAAACGCGTTTTTTCAGACAACTGAATCCCCATGTAGCAACAAGGCTCAGAAGAGCCCACACACTCAGATCTTAACCCCAGTGTGCTGAAAGTGTCAAAACATGTTTTTCAGCAGAAATAAACATGTTTCTGCAAGTTTGGTCAACCCCATGTAAGTTATGGGGCAGTAACAGTACACTTTTCAAAACGTGTTTTTCAGCCCGAAATAAACGCGTTTTTTCAGACAACTGAATACCCATGTAGCAGCAAGTCTCAGAAGAGCCCACACACTCAGCTCTTAACCCCAGTGTGCAGAAAGGGTCAAAACGTGTTTTTCAGCAGAAATAAACATGTTTCTGCAAGTTTGGTCAACCCCATGTAAGTTATGGGGCAGTAACAGTACACTCTGCAAAACGTGTTTTTCAGCCCGAAATAAACGCGTTTTTTCAGACAACTGAATCCCCATGTAGCAGCAAGGCTCAGAAGAGCCCACACACTCAGCTCTTAACCCCAGTGTGCAGAAAGGGTCAAAACGTGTTTTTCAGCAGAAATAAACATGTTTCTGCAAGTTTGGTCAACCCCATGTAAGTTATGGGGCAGTAACAGTACACTTTTCAAAACGTGTTTTTCAGCCCGAAATAAACGCCTTTTTTCAGACAACTGAATCCCCATGTAGCAACAAGGCTCAGAAGAGCCCACACACTCAGATCTTAACCCCAGTGTGCTGAAAGTGTCAAAACATGTTTTTCAGCAGAAATAAACATGTTTCTGAAAGTTTGGTCAACCCCATGTAAGTTATGGGGCAGTAACAGTACACTTTTCAAAACGTGTTTTTCAGCCCGAAATAAACGCCTTTTTTCAGACAACTGAATCCCCATGTAGCAACAAGGCTCAGAAGAGCCCACACACTCAGATCTTAACCCCAGTGTGCTGAAAGTGTCAAAACATGTTTTTCAGCAGAAATAAACATGTTTCTGCAAGTTTGGTCAACCCCATGTAAGTTATGGGGCAGTAACAGTACACTTTTCAAAACGTGTTTTTCAGCCCGAAATAAACGCGTTTTTTCAGACAACTGAATACCCATGTAGCAGCAAGTCTCAGAAGAGCCCACACACTCAGCTCTTAACCCCAGTGTGCAGAAAGGGTCAAAACGTGTTTTTCAGCAGAAATAAACATGTTTCTGCAAGTTTGGTCAACCCCATGTAAGTTATGGGGCAGTAACAGTACACTCTGCAAAACGTGTTTTTCAGCCCGAAATAAACGCGTTTTTTCAGACAACTGAATCCCCATGTAGCAGCAAGGCTCAGAAGAGCCCACACACTCAGCTCTTAACCCCAGTGTGCAGAAAGGGTCAAAACGTGTTTTTCAGCAGAAATAAACATGTTTCTGCAAGTTTGGTCAACCCCATGTAAGTTATGGGGCAGTAACAGTACACTCTGCAAAACGTGTTTTTCAGCCCGAAATAAACGCGTTTTTTCAGACAACTGAATCCCCATGTAGCAGCAAGGCTCAGAAGAGCCCACACACTCAGATCTTAACCCCAGTGTGCAGAAAGGTTCAAAACATGTTTTTCAACAGAAATAAACATGTTTCTGCAAGTTTGGTCAACCCCATGTAAGTTATGGGGCAGTAACAGTACACTTTTCAAAACGTGTTTTTCAGCCCGAAATAAACGTGTTTTTTCAGACAACTGAATCCCCATGTAGCAACAAGGCTCAGAAGAGCCCACACACTCAGATCTTAACCCCAGTGTGCTGAAAGTGTCAAAACATGTTTTTCAGCTGAAATAAACATGTTTCTGCAAGTTTGGTCAACCCCATGTAAGTTATGGGGCAGTAACAGTACACTTTTCAAAACGTGTTTTTCAGCCCGAAATAAACGCGTTTTTTCAGACAACTGAATCCCCATGTAGCAACAAGGCTCAGAAGAGCCCACACACTCAGATCTTAACCCCAGTGTGCTGAAGGTGTCAAAACATGTTTTTCAGCAGAAATAAACATGTTTCTGCAAGTTTGGTCAACCCCATGTAAGTTATGGGGCAGTAACAGTACACTTTTCAAAACGTGTTTTTCAGCCCGAAATAAACGCGTTTTTTCAGACAACTGAATACCCATGTAGCAGCAAGTCTCAGAAGAGCCCACACACTCAGCTCTTAACCGCAGTGTGCAGAAAGGGTCAAAACGTGTTTTTCAGCAGAAATAAACATGTTTCTGCAAGTTTGGTCAACCCCATGTAAGTTATGGGGCAGTAACAGTACACTCTGCAAAACGTGTTTTTCAGCCCGAAATAAACGCGTTTTTTCAGACAACTGAATCCCCATGTAGCAGCAAGGCTCAGAAGAGCCCACACACTCAGATCTTAACCCCAGTGTGCAGAAAGGTTCAAAACATGTTTTTCAGCAGAAATAAACATGTCTCTGCAAGTTTGGTCAACCCCATGTAAGTTATGGGGCAGTAACAGTACACTTTTCAAAACGTGTTTTTCAGCCCGAAATAAACGCGTTTTTTCAGACAACTGAATCCCCATGTAGCAACAAGGCTCAGAAGAGCCCACACACTCAGATCTTAACCCCAGTGTGCTGAAAGTGTCTAAACATGTTTTTCAGCAGAAATAAACATGTTTCTGCAAGTTTGGTCAACCCCATGTAAGTTATGGGGCAGTAACAGTACACTTTTCAAAACGTGTTTTTCAGCCCGAAATAAACGCGTTTTTTCAGACAACTGAATCCCCATGTAGCAGCAAGGCTCAGACGAGCCCACACACTCAGATCTTAACCCCAGTGTGCAGAAAGGGTCAAAACGTGTTTTTCAGCAGAAATAAACATGTTTCTGCAAGTTTGGTCAACCCCATGTAAGTTATGGGGCAGTAACAGTACACTCTGCAAAACGTGTTTTTCAGCCCGAAATAAACGCGTTTTTTCAGACAACTGAATCCCCATGTAGCAACAAGGCTCAGAAGAGCCCACACACTCAGATCTTAACCCCAGTGTGCTGAAAGTGTCAAAACATGTTTTTCAGCAGAAATAAACATGTTTCTGCAAGTTTGGTCAACCCCATGTAAGTTATGGGGCAGTAACAGTACACTTTTCAAAACGTGTTTTTCAGCCCGAAATAAACGCGTTTTTTCAGACAACTGAATCCCCATGTAGCAACAAGGCTCAGAAGAGCCCACACACTCAGATCTTAACCCCAGTGTGCTGAAAGTGTCAAAACATGTTTTTCAGCAGAAATAAACATGTTTCTGCAAGTTTGGTCAACCCCATGTAAGTTATGGGGCAGTAACAGTACACTTTTCAAAACGTGTTTTTCAGCCCGAAATAAACGCGTTTTTTCAGACAACTGAATCCCCATGTAGCAACAAGGCTCAGAAGAGACCACACACTCAGATCTTAACCCCAGTGTGCTGAAAGTGTCAAAACATGTTTTTCAGCAGAAATAAACATGTTTCTGCAAGTTTGGTCAACCCCATGTAAGTTATGGGGCAGTAACAGTACACTTTTCAAAACGTGTTTTTCAGCCCGAAATAAACGCGTTTTTTCAGACAACTGAATACCCATGTAGCAGCAAGTCTCAGAAGAGCCCACACACTCAGCTCTTAACCCCAGTGTGCAGAAAGGGTCAAAACGTGTTTTTCAGCAGAAATAAACATGTTTCTGCAAGTTTGGTCAACCCCATGTAAGTTATGGGGCAGTAACAGTACACTCTGCAAAACGTGTTTTTCAGCCCGAAATAAACGCGTTTTTTCAGACAACTGAATCCCCATGTAGCAGCAAGGCTCAGAAGAGCCCACACACTCAGCTCTTAACCCCAGTGTGCAGAAAGGGTCAAAACGTGTTTTTCAGCAGAAATAAACATGTTTCTGCAAGTTTGGTCAACCCCATGTAAGTTATGGGGCAGTAACAGTACACTCTGCAAAACGTGTTTTTCAGCCCGAAATAAACGCGTTTTTTCAGACAACTGAATCCCCATGTAGCAGCAAGGCTCAGAAGAGCCCACACACTCAGATCTTAACCCCAGTGTGCTGAAAGTGTCAAAACATGTTTTTCAGCAGAAATAAACATGTTTCTGCAAGTTTGGTCAACCCCATGTAAGTTATGGGGCAGTAACAGTACACTTTTCAAAACGTGTTTTTCAGCCCGAAATAAACGCGTTTTTTCAGACAACTGAATCCCCATGTAGCAGCAAGGCTCAGAAGAGCCCACACACTCAGATCTTAACCCCAGTGTGCTGAAAGTGTCAAAACATGTTTTTCAGCAGAAATAAACGTTTCTTCAAGTTTGGTCAACCCCATGTAAGTTATGGGGCAGTAACAGTACACTTTTCAAAACGTGTTTTTCAGCCCGAAATAAACGCGTTTTTTCAGACAACTGAATCCCCATGTAGCAACAAGGCTCAGAAGAGCCCACACACTCAGATCTTAACCCCAGTGTGCTGACAGTGTCAAAACATGTTTTTCAGCAGAAATAAACATGTTTCTGCAAGTTTGGTCAACCCCATGTAAGTTATGGGGCAGTAACAGTACACTTTTCAAAACGTGTTTTTCAGCCCGAAATAAACGCGTTTTTTCAGACAACTGAATCCCCATGCAGCAACAAGGCTCAGAAGAGCCCACACACTCAGATCTTAACCCCAGTGTGCTGAAAGTGTCAAAACTTGTTTTTCAGCAGAAATAAACATGTTTCTGCAAGTTTGGTCAACCCCATGTAAGTTATGGGGCAGTAACAGTACACTTTTCAAAACGTGTTTTTCAGCCCGAAATAAACGCGTTTTTCAGACAACTGAATACCCATGTAGCAGCAAGGCTCAGAAGAGCCCACACACTCAGATCTTAACCCCAGTGTGCTGAAAGTGTCAAAACATGTTTTTCAGCAGAAATAAACATGTTTCTGCAAGTTTGGTCAACCCCATGTAAGTTATGGGGCAGTAACAGTACACTTTTCAAAACGTGTTTTTCAGCCCGAAATAAACGCGTTTTTTCAGACAACTGAATCCCCATGCAGCAACAAGGCTCAGAAGAGCCCACACACTCAGATCTTAACCCCAGTGTGCTGAAAGTGTCAAAACTTGTTTTTCAGCAGAAATAAACATGTTTCTGCAAGTTTGGTCAACCCCATGTAAGTTATGGGGCAGTAACAGTACACTTTTCAAAACGTGTTTTTCAGCCCGAAATAAACGCGTTTTTCAGACAACTGAATACCCATGTAGCAGCAAGTCTCAGAAGAGCCCACACACTCAGCTCTTAACCCCAGTGTGCAGAAAGGGTCAAAACGTGTTTTTCAGCAGAAATAAACATGTTTCTGCAAGTTTGGTCAACCCCATGTAAGTTATGGGGCAGTAACAGTACACTCTGCAAAACGTGTTTTTCAGCCCGAAATAAACGCGTTTTTTCAGACAACTGAATCCCCATGTAGCAGCAAGGCTCAGAAGAGCCCACACACTCAGATCTTAACCCCAGTGTGCAGAAAGGTTCAAAACATGTTTTTTCAGCAGAAATAAACATGTCTCTGCAAGTTTGGTCAACCCCATGTAAGTTATGGGGCAGTAACAGTACACTTTTCAAAACGTGTTTTTCAGCCCGAAATAAACGCGTTTTTTCAGACAACTGAATCCCCATGTAGCAACAAGGCTCAGAAGAGCCCACACACTCAGATCTTAACCCCAGTGTGCTGATAGTGTCAAAACATGTTTTTCAGCAGAAATAAACATGTTTCTGCAAGTTTGGTCAACCCCATGTAAGTTATGGGGCAGTAACAGTACACTTTTCAAAACGTGTTTTTCAGCCCGAAATAAACGCGTTTTTTCAGACAACTGAATCCCCATGTAGCAGCAAGGCTCAGACGAGCCCACACACTCAGATCTTAACCCCAGTGTGCAGAAAGGGTCAAAACGTGTTTTTCAGCAGAAATAAACATGTTTCTGCAAGTTTGGTCAACCCCATGTAAGTTATGGGGCAGTAACAGTACACTTTTCAAAACGTGTTTTTCAGCCCGAAATAAACGCGTTTTTTCAGACAACTGAATCCCCATGTAGCAGCAAGGCTCAGAAGAGCCCACACACTCAGATCTTAACCCCAGTGTGCTGAAAGTGTCAAAACATGTTTTTCAGCAGAAATAAACATGTTTCTGCAAGTTTGGTCAACCCCATGTAAGTTATGGGGCAGTAACAGTACACTTTTCAAAACGTGTTTTTCAGCCCGAAATAAACGCGTTTTTTCAGACAACTGAATCCCCATGTAGCAACAAGGCTCAGAAGAGCCCACACACTCAGATCTTAACCCCAGTGTGCTGAAAGTGTCAAAACATGTTTTTCAGCAGAAATAAACATGTTTCTGCAAGTTTGGTCAACCCCATGTAAGTTATGGGGCAGTAACAGTACACTTTTCAAAACGTGTTTTTCAGCCCGAAATAAACGCGTTTTTTCAGACAACTGAATCCCCATGCAGCAACAAGGCTCAGAAGAGCCCACACACTCAGATCTTAACCCCAGTGTGCTGAAAGTGTCAAAACTTGTTTTTCAGCAGAAATAAACATGTTTCTGCAAGTTTGGTCAACCCCATGTAAGTTATGGGGCAGTAACAGTACACTTTTCAAAACGTGTTTTTCAGCCCGAAATAAACGCGTTTTTTCAGACAACTGAATACCCATGTAGCAGCAAGGCTCAGAAGAGCCCACACACTCAGATCTTAACCCCAGTGTGCTGAAAGTGTCAAAACATGTTTTTCAGCAGAAATAAACATGTTTCTGCAAGTTTGGTCAACCCCATGTAAGTTATGGGGCAGTAACAGTACACTTTTCAAAACGTGTTTTTCAGCCCGAAATAAACGCGTTTTTTCAGACAACTGAATCCCCATGTAGCAACAAGGCTCAGAAGAGCCCACACACTCAGATCTTAACCCCAGTGTGCTGAAAGTGTCAAAACATGTTTTTCAGCAGAAATAAACATGTTTCTGCAAGTTTGGTCAACCCCATGTAAGTTATGGGGCAGTAACAGTACACTTTTCAAAACGTGTTTTTCAGCCCGAAATAAACGCGTTTTTTCAGACAACTGAATACCCATGTAGCAGCAAGTCTCAGAAGAGCCCACACACTCAGCTCTTAACCCCAGTGTGCAGAAAGGGTCAAAACGTGTTTTTCAGCAGAAATAAACATGTTTCTGCAAGTTTGGTCAACCCCATGTAAGTTATGGGGCAGTAACAGTACACTCTGCAAAACGTGTTTTTCAGCCCGAAATAAACGCGTTTTTTCAGACAACTGAATACCCATGTAGCAGCAAGGCTCAGAAGAGCCCACACACTCAGATCTTAACCCCAGTGTGCTGAAAGTGTCAAAACATGTTTTTCAGCAGAAATAAACATGTTTCTGCAAGTTTGGTCAACCCCATGTAAGTTATGGGGCAGTAACAGTACACTTTTCAAAACGTGTTTTTCAGCCCGAAATAAACGCGTTTTTTCAGACAACTGAATCCCCATGTAGCAGCAAGGCTCAGAAGAGCCCACACACTCAGATCTTAACCCCAGTGTGCTGAAAGTGTCAAAACATGTTTTTCAGCAGAAATAAACATGTTTCTGCAAGTTTGGTTAACCCCATGTAAGTTATGGGGCAGTAACAGTACACTTTTCAAAACGTGTTTTTCAGCCCGAAATAAACGCGTTTTTTCAGACAACTGAATCCCCATGTAGCAACAAGGCTCAGAAGAGCCCACACACTCAGATCTTAACCCCAGTGTGCTGAAAGTGTCAAAACATGTTTTTCAGCAGAAATAAACATGTTTCTGCAAGTTTGGTCAACCCCATGTAAGTTATGGGGCAGTAACAGTACACTTTTCAAAACGTGTTTTTCAGCCCGAAATAAACGCGTTTTTTCAGACAACTGAATCCCCATGCAGCAACAAGGCTCAGAAGAGCCCACACACTCAGATCTTAACCCAGTGTGCTGAAAGTGTCAAAACTTGTTTTTCAGCAGAAATAAACATGTTTCTGCAAGTTTGGTCAACCCCATGTAAGTTATGGGGCAGTAACAGTACACTTTTCAAAACGTGTTTTTCAGCCCGAAATAAACGCGTTTTTTCAGACAACTGAATACCCATGTAGCAGCAAGGCTCAGAAGAGCCCACACACTCAGATCTTAACCCCAGTGTGCTGAAAGTGTCAAAACATGTTTTTCAGCAGAAATAAACATGTTTCTGCAAGTTTGGTCAACCCCATGTAAGTTATGGGGCAGTAACAGTACACTTTTCAAAACGTGTTTTTCAGCCCGAAATAAACGCGTTTTTTCAGACAACTGAATCCCCATGTAGCAACAAGGCTCAGAAGAGCCCACACACTCAGATCTTAACCCCAGTGTGCAGAAAGGGTCAAAACTTGTTTTTCAGCAGAAATAAACATGTTTCTGCAAGTTTGGTCAACCCCATGTAAGTTATGGGGCAGTAACAGTACACTTTTCAAAACGTGTTTTTCAGCCTGAAATAAACGCGTTTTTTCAGACAACTGAATCCCCATGTAGCAGCAAGGCTCAGAAGAGCCCACACACTCAGATCTTAACCCCAGTGTGCAGAAAGGTTCAAAACATGTTTTTCAGCAGAAATAAACATGTTTCTGCAAGTTTGGTCAACCCCATGTAAGTTATGGGGCAGTAACAGTACACTTTTCAAAACGTGTTTTTCAGCCCGAAATAAACGCGTTTTTTCAGACAACTGAATCCCCATGTAGCAACAAGGCTCAGAAGAGCCCACACACTCAGATCTTAACCCCAGTGTGCTGAAAGTGTCAAAACATGTTTTTCAGCAGAAATAAACATGTTTCTGCAAGTTTGGTCAACCCCATGTAAGTTATGGGGCAGTAACAGTACACTTTTCAAAACGTGTTTTTCAGCCCAAAATAAACGCGTTTTTTCAGACAACTGAATCCCCATGTAGCAACAAGGCTCAGAAGAGCCCACACACTCAGATCTTAACCCCAGTGTGCTGAAAGTGTCAAAACATGTTTTTCAGCAGAAATAAACATGTTTCTGCAAGTTTGGTCAACCCCATGTAAGTTATGGGGCAGTAACAGTACACTTTTCAAAACGTGTTTTTCAGCCCGAAATAAACGCGTTTTTTCAGACAACTGAATCCCCATGTAGCAACAAGGCTCAGAAGAGCCCACACACTCAGATCTTAACCCCAGTGTGCTGAAAGTGTCAAAACATGTTTTTCAGCAGAAATAAACATGTTTCTGCAAGTTTGGTCAACCCCATGTAAGTTATGGGGCAGTAACAGTACACTTTTCAAAACGTGTTTTTCAGCCCGAAATAAACGCGTTTTTTCAGACAACTGAATACCCATGTAGCAGCAAGTCTCAGAAGAGCCCACACACTCAGCTCTTAACCCCAGTGTGCAGAAAGGGTCAAAACGTGTTTTTCAGCAGAAATAAACATGTTTCTGCAAGTTTGGTCAACCCCATGTAAGTTATGGGGCAGTAACAGTACACTCTGCAAAACGTGTTTTTCAGCCCGAAATAAACGCGTTTTTTCAGACAACTGAATCCCCATGTAGCAGCAAGGCTCAGAAGAGCCCACACACTCAGCTCTTAACCCCAGTGTGCAGAAAGGGTCAAAACGTGTTTTTCAGCAGAAATAAACATGTTTCTGCAAGTTTGGTCAACCCCATGTAAGTTATGGGGCAGTAACAGTACACTTTTCAAAACGTGTTTTTCAGCCCGAAATAAACGCCTTTTTTCAGACAACTGAATCCCCATGTAGCAACAAGGCTCAGAAGAGCCCACACACTCAGATCTTAACCCCAGTGTGCTGAAAGTGTCAAAACATGTTTTTCAGCAGAAATAAACATGTTTCTGAAAGTTTGGTCAACCCCATGTAAGTTATGGGGCAGTAACAGTACACTTTTCAAAACGTGTTTTTCAGCCCGAAATAAACGCCTTTTTTCAGACAACTGAATCCCCATGTAGCAACAAGGCTCAGAAGAGCCCACACACTCAGATCTTAACCCCAGTGTGCTGAAAGTGTCAAAACATGTTTTTCAGCAGAAATAAACATGTTTCTGCAAGTTTGGTCAACCCCATGTAAGTTATGGGGCAGTAACAGTACACTTTTCAAAACGTGTTTTTCAGCCCGAAATAAACGCGTTTTTTCAGACAACTGAATACCCATGTAGCAGCAAGTCTCAGAAGAGCCCACACACTCAGCTCTTAACCCCAGTGTGCAGAAAGGGTCAAAACGTGTTTTTCAGCAGAAATAAACATGTTTCTGCAAGTTTGGTCAACCCCATGTAAGTTATGGGGCAGTAACAGTACACTCTGCAAAACGTGTTTTTCAGCCCGAAATAAACGCGTTTTTTCAGACAACTGAATCCCCATGTAGCAGCAAGGCTCAGAAGAGCCCACACACTCAGCTCTTAACCCCAGTGTGCAGAAAGGGTCAAAACGTGTTTTTCAGCAGAAATAAACATGTTTCTGCAAGTTTGGTCAACCCCATGTAAGTTATGGGGCAGTAACAGTACACTCTGCAAAACGTGTTTTTCAGCCCGAAATAAACGCGTTTTTTCAGACAACTGAATCCCCATGTAGCAGCAAGGCTCAGAAGAGCCCACACACTCAGATCTTAACCCCAGTGTGCAGAAAGGTTCAAAACATGTTTTTCAACAGAAATAAACATGTTTCTGCAAGTTTGGTCAACCCCATGTAAGTTATGGGGCAGTAACAGTACACTTTTCAAAACGTGTTTTTCAGCCCGAAATAAACGTGTTTTTTCAGACAACTGAATCCCCATGTAGCAACAAGGCTCAGAAGAGCCCACACACTCAGATCTTAACCCCAGTGTGCTGAAAGTGTCAAAACATGTTTTTCAGCTGAAATAAACATGTTTCTGCAAGTTTGGTCAACCCCATGTAAGTTATGGGGCAGTAACAGTACACTTTTCAAAACGTGTTTTTCAGCCCGAAATAAACGCGTTTTTTCAGACAACTGAATCCCCATGTAGCAACAAGGCTCAGAAGAGCCCACACACTCAGATCTTAACCCCAGTGTGCTGAAGGTGTCAAAACATGTTTTTCAGCAGAAATAAACATGTTTCTGCAAGTTTGGTCAACCCCATGTAAGTTATGGGGCAGTAACAGTACACTTTTCAAAACGTGTTTTTCAGCCCGAAATAAACGCGTTTTTTCAGACAACTGAATACCCATGTAGCAGCAAGTCTCAGAAGAGCCCACACACTCAGCTCTTAACCGCAGTGTGCAGAAAGGGTCAAAACGTGTTTTTCAGCAGAAATAAACATGTTTCTGCAAGTTTGGTCAACCCCATGTAAGTTATGGGGCAGTAACAGTACACTCTGCAAAACGTGTTTTTCAGCCCGAAATAAACGCGTTTTTTCAGACAACTGAATCCCCATGTAGCAGCAAGGCTCAGAAGAGCCCACACACTCAGATCTTAACCCCAGTGTGCAGAAAGGTTCAAAACATGTTTTTCAGCAGAAATAAACATGTCTCTGCAAGTTTGGTCAACCCCATGTAAGTTATGGGGCAGTAACAGTACACTTTTCAAAACGTGTTTTTCAGCCCGAAATAAACGCGTTTTTTCAGACAACTGAATCCCCATGTAGCAACAAGGCTCAGAAGAGCCCACACACTCAGATCTTAACCCCAGTGTGCTGAAAGTGTCTAAACATGTTTTTCAGCAGAAATAAACATGTTTCTGCAAGTTTGGTCAACCCCATGTAAGTTATGGGGCAGTAACAGTACACTTTTCAAAACGTGTTTTTCAGCCCGAAATAAACGCGTTTTTTCAGACAACTGAATCCCCATGTAGCAGCAAGGCTCAGACGAGCCCACACACTCAGATCTTAACCCCAGTGTGCAGAAAGGGTCAAAACGTGTTTTTCAGCAGAAATAAACATGTTTCTGCAAGTTTGGTCAACCCCATGTAAGTTATGGGGCAGTAACAGTACACTCTGCAAAACGTGTTTTTCAGCCCGAAATAAACGCGTTTTTTCAGACAACTGAATCCCCATGTAGCAACAAGGCTCAGAAGAGCCCACACACTCAGATCTTAACCCCAGTGTGCTGAAAGTGTCAAAACATGTTTTTCAGCAGAAATAAACATGTTTCTGCAAGTTTGGTCAACCCCATGTAAGTTATGGGGCAGTAACAGTACACTTTTCAAAACGTGTTTTTCAGCCCGAAATAAACGCGTTTTTTCAGACAACTGAATCCCCATGTAGCAACAAGGCTCAGAAGAGCCCACACACTCAGATCTTAACCCCAGTGTGCTGAAAGTGTCAAAACATGTTTTTCAGCAGAAATAAACATGTTTCTGCAAGTTTGGTCAACCCCATGTAAGTTATGGGGCAGTAACAGTACACTTTTCAAAACGTGTTTTTCAGCCCGAAATAAACGCGTTTTTTCAGACAACTGAATCCCCATGTAGCAACAAGGCTCAGAAGAGACCACACACTCAGATCTTAACCCCAGTGTGCTGAAAGTGTCAAAACATGTTTTTCAGCAGAAATAAACATGTTTCTGCAAGTTTGGTCAACCCCATGTAAGTTATGGGGCAGTAACAGTACACTTTTCAAAACGTGTTTTTCAGCCCGAAATAAACGCGTTTTTTCAGACAACTGAATACCCATGTAGCAGCAAGTCTCAGAAGAGCCCACACACTCAGCTCTTAACCCCAGTGTGCAGAAAGGGTCAAAACGTGTTTTTCAGCAGAAATAAACATGTTTCTGCAAGTTTGGTCAACCCCATGTAAGTTATGGGGCAGTAACAGTACACTCTGCAAAACGTGTTTTTCAGCCCGAAATAAACGCGTTTTTTCAGACAACTGAATCCCCATGTAGCAGCAAGGCTCAGAAGAGCCCACACACTCAGCTCTTAACCCCAGTGTGCAGAAAGGGTCAAAACGTGTTTTTCAGCAGAAATAAACATGTTTCTGCAAGTTTGGTCAACCCCATGTAAGTTATGGGGCAGTAACAGTACACTCTGCAAAACGTGTTTTTCAGCCCGAAATAAACGCGTTTTTTCAGACAACTGAATCCCCATGTAGCAGCAAGGCTCAGAAGAGCCCACACACTCAGATCTTAACCCCAGTGTGCTGAAAGTGTCAAAACATGTTTTTCAGCAGAAATAAACATGTTTCTGCAAGTTTGGTCAACCCCATGTAAGTTATGGGGCAGTAACAGTACACTTTTCAAAACGTGTTTTTCAGCCCGAAATAAACGCGTTTTTTCAGACAACTGAATCCCCATGTAGCAGCAAGGCTCAGAAGAGCCCACACACTCAGATCTTAACCCCAGTGTGCTGAAAGTGTCAAAACATGTTTTTCAGCAGAAATAAACATGTTTCTTCAAGTTTGGTCAACCCCATGTAAGTTATGGGGCAGTAACAGTACACTTTTCAAAACGTGTTTTTCAGCCCGAAATAAACGCGTTTTTTCAGACAACTGAATCCCCATGTAGCAACAAGGCTCAGAAGAGCCCACACACTCAGATCTTAACCCCAGTGTGCTGACAGTGTCAAAACATGTTTTTCAGCAGAAATAAACATGTTTCTGCAAGTTTGGTCAACCCCATGTAAGTTATGGGGCAGTAACAGTACACTTTTCAAAACGTGTTTTTCAGCCCGAAATAAACGCGTTTTTTCAGACAACTGAATCCCCATGCAGCAACAAGGCTCAGAAGAGCCCACACACTCAGATCTTAACCCCAGTGTGCTGAAAGTGTCAAAACTTGTTTTTCAGCAGAAATAAACATGTTTCTGCAAGTTTGGTCAACCCCATGTAAGTTATGGGGCAGTAACAGTACACTTTTCAAAACGTGTTTTTCAGCCCGAAATAAACGCGTTTTTCAGACAACTGAATACCCATGTAGCAGCAAGGCTCAGAAGAGCCCACACACTCAGATCTTAACCCCAGTGTGCTGAAAGTGTCAAAACATGTTTTTCAGCAGAAATAAACATGTTTCTGCAAGTTTGGTCAACCCCATGTAAGTTATGGGGCAGTAACAGTACACTTTTCAAAACGTGTTTTTCAGCCCGAAATAAACGCGTTTTTTCAGACAACTGAATCCCCATGTAGCAACAAGGCTCAGAAGAGCCCACACACTCAGATCTTAACCCCAGTGTGCAGAAAGGGTCAAAACTTGTTTTTCAGCAGAAATAAACATGTTTCTGCAAGTTTGGTCAACCCCATGTAAGTTATGGGGCAGTAACAGTACACTTTTCAAAACGTGTTTTTCAGCCCGAAATAAACGCGTTTTTTCAGACAACTGAATCCCCATGTAGCAGCAAGGCTCAGAAGAGCCCACACACTCAGATCTTAACCCCAGTGTGCAGAAAGGTTCAAAACATGTTTTTCAGCAGAAATAAACATGTTTCTGCAAGTTTGGTCAACCCCATGTAAGTTATGGGGCAGTAACAGTACACTTTTCAAAACGTGTTTTTCAGCCCGAAATAAACGCGTTTTTTCAGACAACTGAATCCCCATGTAGCAACAAGGCTCAGAAGAGCCCACACACTCAGATCTTAACCCCAGTGTGCTGAAAGTGTCAAAACATGTTTTTCAGCAGAAATAAACATGTTTCTGCAAGTTTGGTCAACCCCATGTAAGTTATGGGGCAGTAACAGTACACTTTTCAAAACGTGTTTTTCAGCCCGAAATAAACGCGTTTTTTCAGACAACTGAATCCCCATGTAGCAACAAGGCTCAGAAGAGCCCACACACTCAGATCTTAACCCCAGTGTGCTGAAAGTGTCAAAACATGTTTTTCAGCAGAAATAAACATGTTTCTGCAAGTTTGGTCAACCCCATGTAAGTTATGGGGCAGTAACAGTACACTTTTCAAAACGTGTTTTTCAGCCCGAAATAAACGCGTTTTTTCAGACAACTGAATCCCCATGTAGCAACAAGGCTCAGAAGAGCCCACACACTCAGATCTTAACCCCAGTGTGCTGAAAGTGTCAAAACATGTTTTTCAGCAGAAATAAACATGTTTCTGCAAGTTTGGTCAACCCCATGTAAGTTATGGGGCAGTAACAGTACACTTTTCAAAACGTGTTTTTCAGCCCGAAATAAACGCGTTTTTTCAGACAACTGAATACCCATGTAGCAGCAAGTCTCAGAAGAGCCCACACACTCAGCTCTTAACCCCAGTGTGCAGAAAGGGTCAAAACGTGTTTTTCAGCAGAAATAAACATGTTTCTGCAAGTTTGGTCAACCCCATGTAAGTTATGGGGCAGTAACAGTACACTCTGCAAAACGTGTTTTTCAGCCCGAAATAAACGCGTTTTTTCAGACAACTGAATCCCCATGTAGCAGCAAGGCTCAGAAGAGCCCACACACTCAGCTCTTAACCCCAGTGTGCAGAAAGGGTCAAAACGTGTTTTTCAGCAGAAATAAACATGTTTCTGCAAGTTTGGTCAACCCCATGTAAGTTATGGGGCAGTAACAGTACACTTTTCAAAACGTGTTTTTCAGCCCGAAATAAACGCGTTTTTTCAGACAACTGAATCCCCATGTAGCAACAAGGCTCAGAAGAGCCCACACACTCAGATCTTAACCCCAGTGTGCTGATAGTGTCAAAACATGTTTTTCAGCAGAAATAAACATGTTTCTGCAAGTTTGGTCAACCCCATGTAAGTTATGGGGCAGTAACAGTACACTTTTCAAAACGTGTTTTTCAGCCCGAAATAAACGCGTTTTTTCAGACAACTGAATCCCCATGTAGCAGCAAGGCTCAGACGAGCCCACACACTCAGATCTTAACCCCAGTGTGCAGAAAGGGTCAAAACGTGTTTTTCAGCAGAAATAAACATGTTTCTGCAAGTTTGGTCAACCCCATGTAAGTTATGGGGCAGTAACAGTACACTCTGCAAAACATGTTTTTCAGCCCGAAATAAACGCGTTTTTTTCAGACAACTGAATCCCCATGTAGCAGCAAGGCTCAGAAGAGCCCACACACTCAGATCTTAACCCCAGTGTGCTGAAAGTGTCAAAACATGTTTTTCAGCAGAAATAAACATGTTTCTGCAAGTTTGGTCAACCCCATGTAAGTTATGGGGCAGTAACAGTACACTTTTCAAAACGTGTTTTTCAGCCCGAAATAAACGCGTTTTTTCAGACAACTGAATCCCCATGTAGCAACAAGGCTCAGAAGAGCCCACACACTCAGATCTTAACCCCAGTGTGCTGACAGTGTCAAAACATGTTTTTCAGCAGATATAAACATGTTTCTGCAAGTTTGGTCAACCCCATGTAAGTTATGGGGCAGTAACAGTATACTTTTCAAAACGTGTTTTTCAGCCCGAAATAAACGCGTTTTTTCAGACAACTGAATCCCCATGCAGCAACAAGGCTCAGAAGAGCCCACACACTCAGATCTTAACCCCAGTGTGCTGAAAGTGTCAAAACTTGTTTTTCAGCAGAAATAAACATGTTTCTGCAAGTTTGGTCAACCCCATGTAAGTTATGGGGCAGTAACAGTACACTTTTCAAAACGTGTTTTTCAGCCCGAAATAAACGCGTTTTTCAGACAACTGAATACCCATGTAGCAGCAAGGCTCAGAAGAGCCCACACACTCAGATCTTAACCCCAGTGTGCTGAAAGTGTCAAAACATGTTTTTCAGCAGAAATAAACATGTTTCTGCAAGTTTGGTCAACCCCATGTAAGTTATGGGGCAGTAACAGTACACTTTTCAAAACGTGTTTTTCAGCCCGAAATAAACGCGTTTTTTCAGACAACTGAATACCCATGTAGCAGCAAGTCTCAGAAGAGCCCACACACTCAGCTCTTAACCCCAGTGTGCAGAAAGGGTCAAAACGTGTTTTTCAGCAGAAATAAACATGTTTCTGCAAGTTTGGTCAACCCCATGTAAGTTATGGGGCAGTAACAGTACACTCTGCAAAACGTGTTTTTCAGCCCGAAATAAACGCGTTTTTTCAGACAACTGAATCCCCATGTAGCAGCAAGGCTCAGAAGAGCCCACACACTCAGATCTTAACCCCAGTGTGCAGAAAGGTTCAAAACATGTTTTTTCAGCAGAAATAAACATGTCTCTGCAAGTTTGGTCAACCCCATGTAAGTTATGGGGCAGTAACAGTACACTTTTCAAAACGTGTTTTTCAGCCCGAAATAAACGCGTTTTTTCAGACAACTGAATCCCCATGTAGCAACAAGGCTCAGAAGAGCCCACACACTCAGATCTTAACCCCAGTGTGCTGATAGTGTCAAAACATGTTTTTCAGCAGAAATAAACATGTTTCTGCAAGTTTGGTCAACCCCATGTAAGTTATGGGGCAGTAACAGTACACTTTTCAAAACGTGTTTTTCAGCCCGAAATAAACGCGTTTTTTCAGACAACTGAATCCCCATGTAGCAGCAAGGCTCAGACGAGCCCACACACTCAGATCTTAACCCCAGTGTGCAGAAAGGGTCAAAACGTGTTTTTCAGCAGAAATAAACATGTTTCTGCAAGTTTGGTCAACCCCATGAAAGTTATGGGGCAGTAACAGTACACTCTGCAAAACATGTTTTTCAGCCCGAAATAAACGCGTTTTTTTCAGACAACTGAATCCCCATGTAGCAGCAAGGCTCAGAAGAGCCCACACACTCAGATCTTAACCCCATTGTGCTGAAAGTGTCAAAACATGTTTTTCAGCAGAAATAAACATGTTTCTGCAAGTTTGGTCAACCCCATGTAAGTTATGGGGCAGTAACAGTACACTTTTCAAAACGTGTTTTTCAGCCCGAAATAAACGCGTTTTTTCAGACAACTGAATCCCCATGTAGCAACAAGGCTCAGAAGAGCCCACACACTCAGATCTTAACCCCAGTGTGCTGAAAGTGTCAAAACATGTTTTTCAGCAGAAATAAACATGTTTCTGCAAGTTTGGTCAACCCCATGTAAGTTATGGGGCAGTAACAGTACACTCTGCAAAACGTGTTTTTCAGCCCGAAATAAACGCGTTTTTTCAGACAACTGAATACCCATGTAGCAGCAAGGCTCAGAAGAGCCCACACACTCAGATCTTAACCCCAGTGTGCTGAAAGTGTCAAAACATGTTTTTCAGCAGAAATAAACATGTTTCTGCAAGTTTGGTCAACCCCATGTAAGTTATGGGGCAGTAACAGAACACTTTTCAAAACGTGTTTTTCAGCCCGAAATAAACGCGTTTTTTCAGACAACTGAATCCCCATGTAGCAGCAAGGCTCAGAAGAGCCCACACACTCAGATCTTAACCCCAGTGTGCTGAAAGTGTCAAAACATGTTTTTCAGCAGAAATAAACATGTTTCTGCAAGTTTGGTCAACCCCATGTAAGTTATGGGGCAGTAACAGTACACTTTTCAAAACGTGTTTTTCAGCCCGAAATAAACGCGTTTTTTCAGACAACTGAATCCCCATGTAGCAACAAGGCTCAGAAGAGCCCACACACTCAGATCTTAACCCCAGTGTGCTGAAAGTGTCAAAACATGTTTTTCAGCAGAAATAAACATGTTTCTGCAAGTTTGGTCAACCCCATGTAAGTTATGGGGCAGTAACAGTACACTTTTCAAAACGTGTTTTTCAGCCCGAAATAAACGCGTTTTTTCAGACAACTGAATCCCCATGCAGCAACAAGGCTCAGAAGAGCCCACACACTCAGATCTTAACCCCAGTGTGCTGAAAGTGTCAAAACTTGTTTTTCAGCAGAAATAAACATGTTTCTGCAAGTTTGGTCAACCCCATGTAAGTTATGGGGCAGTAACAGTACACTTTTCAAAACGTGTTTTTCAGCCCGAAATAAACGCGTTTTTTCAGACAACTGAATACCCATGTAGCAGCAAGGCTCAGAAGAGCCAACACACTCAGATCTTAACCCCAGTGTGCTGAAAGTGTCAAAACATGTTTTTCAGCAGAAATAAACATGTTTCTGCAAGTTTGGTCAACCCCATGTAAGTTATGGGGCAGTAACAGTACACTTTTCAAAACGTGTTTTTCAGCCCGAAATAAACGCGTTTTTTCAGACAACTGAATCCCCATGTAGCAACAAGGCTCAGAAGAGCCCACACACTCAGATCTTAACCCCAGTGTGCTGAAAGTGTCAAAACATGTTTTTCAGCAGAAATAAACATGTTTCTGCAAGTTTGGTCAACCCCATGTAAGTTATGGGGCAGTAACAGTACACTTTTCAAAACGTGTTTTTCAGCCCGAAATAAACGCGTTTTTTCAGACAACTGAATCCCCATGTAGCAGCAAGGCTCAGACGAGCCCACACACTCAGATCTTAACCCCAGTGTGCAGAAAGGGTCAAAACGTGTTTTTCAGCAGAAATAAACATGTTTCTGCAAGTTTGGTCAACCCCATGTAAGTTATGGGGCAGTAACAGTACACTCTGCAAAACATGTTTTTCAGCCCGAAATAAACGCGTTTTTTTCAGACAACTGAATCCCCATGTAGCAGCAAGGCTCAGAAGAGCCCACACACTCAGATCTTAACCCCAGTGTGCTGAAAGTGTCAAAACATGTTTTTCAGCAGAAATAAACATGTTTCTGCAAGTTTGGTCAACCCCATGTAAGTTATGGGGCAGTAACAGTACACTTTTCAAAACGTGTTTTTCAGCCCGAAATAAACGCGTTTTTTCAGACAACTGAATCCCCATGTAGCAACAAGGCTCAGAAGAGCCCACACACTCAGATCTTAACCCCAGTGTGCTGACAGTGTCAAAACATGTTTTTCAGCAGAAATAAACATGTTTCTGCAAGTTTGGTCAACCCCATGTAAGTTATGGGGCAGTAACAGTATACTTTTCAAAACGTGTTTTTCAGCCCGAAATAAACGCGTTTTTTCAGACAACTGAATCCCCATGCAGCAACAAGGCTCAGAAGAGCCCACACACTCAGATCTTAACCCCAGTGTGCTGAAAGTGTCAAAACTTGTTTTTCAGCAGAAATAAACATGTTTCTGCAAGTTTGGTCAACCCCATGTAAGTTATGGGGCAGTAACAGTACACTTTTCAAAACGTGTTTTTCAGCCCGAAATAAACGCGTTTTTCAGACAACTGAATACCCATGTAGCAGCAAGGCTCAGAAGAGCCCACACACTCAGATCTTAACCCCAGTGTGCTGAAAGTGTCAAAACATGTTTTTCAGCAGAAATAAACATGTTTCTGCAAGTTTGGTCAACCCCATGTAAGTTATGGGGCAGTAACAGTACACTTTTCAAAACGTGTTTTTCAGCCCGAAATAAACGCGTTTTTTCAGACAACTGAATACCCATGTAGCAGCAAGTCTCAGAAGAGCCCACACACTCAGCTCTTAACCCCAGTGTGCAGAAAGGGTCAAAACGTGTTTTTCAGCAGAAATAAACATGTTTCTGCAAGTTTGGTCAACCCCATGTAAGTTATGGGGCAGTAACAGTACACTCTGCAAAACGTGTTTTTCAGCCCGAAATAAACGCGTTTTTTCAGACAACTGAATCCCCATGTAGCAGCAAGGCTCAGAAGAGCCCACACACTCAGATCTTAACCCCAGTGTGCAGAAAGGTTCAAAACATGTTTTTTCAGCAGAAATAAACATGTCTCTGCAAGTTTGGTCAACCCCATGTAAGTTATGGGGCAGTAACAGTACACTTTTCAAAACGTGTTTTTCAGCCCGAAATAAACGCGTTTTTTCAGACAACTGAATCCCCATGTAGCAACAAGGCTCAGAAGAGCCCACACACTCAGATCTTAACCCCAGTGTGCTGATAGTGTCAAAACATGTTTTTCAGCAGAAATAAACATGTTTCTGCAAGTTTGGTCAACCCCATGTAAGTTATGGGGCAGTAACAGTACACTTTTCAAAACGTGTTTTTCAGCCCGAAATAAACGCGTTTTTTCAGACAACTGAATCCCCATGTAGCAGCAAGGCTCAGACGAGCCCACACACTCAGATCTTAACCCCAGTGTGCAGAAAGGGTCAAAACGTGTTTTTCAGCAGAAATAAACATGTTTCTGCAAGTTTGG